>NC_060144.1:583826323-584455251 GCF_021461385.2 Schistocerca piceifrons
TTTAAATACGTCTTACTGCTCTGACAGTGATATCACTCCATCAGTCACCCACTGACAAATCTTGAGGCCCAGAAAAAGGAGCCTGATGACTCTGATTCTTCGACTGCTATCAACAGACTTTTATGGTGTTCCCATTTCTTCTTCCTTACGAGCTGATCTGTGTTACACCTTGCCTCATAATAAACTATCCTTGCATCTTCTGAAATCTGATCTAGCCTTTTTAGCCTCTTTGCTAATCTGGTCTCTTCACTGAACCAAGGTTTACTTCTGTATTTTGGATGGGAAACACAATCTTCATTCACACTCACTAGTACTGCATTCTGTAATGTCAACCCCGCACCTACCATGCTGAGAGTTAGTGTACTTTACACAAGTGTACCTTGCAATGGGCAGCTTCTACCAACTGATATACAACTAGCTCTTTACACATCCCTCTAAGGTCTCCTTCATATGATTTCCAGAGCAGGGAGTGTAAATGAACAAATGCACGATTGAATGAATGAGTACATCAATTGCAATAGTTCTAGCCCATCTCTCTCTATCATTAACTTACTAGGTAAACAATTATAGGTTTCATGCAAAATATATGGATTATATTCACACAAGTACTGTTTATAAAGTAATGAAACATCATTGTAGGAGTGATTCAAATTACATTTGGTAAGGACTGCTGTTTTTCTGTATGATGAAAACAACAGTGTGTATGTCCTTTACTAAACTTTTAAAATTAATACAATCAAAACTTTCAAGTGCATAACCTGAAATGTTTAAAATTGACTATAAAATTAGTTTCCATTACTGAACACAGTAGTAAACATAAACAGTATCCATTACAAGCTATTTCTCTTGTCACTGCAAACACGTGAGAATAAAAATGTTTCAGAAAGTAAACTTATTGTGTCATAATTCTGCACTCATACCTGCCACACTGACATCTGAAGGACTGTTCTCCTGTTTTCTCTATTGTTATTACAAAGCAAGGTCATATCTGATAGAAACAGCTTCTTAACATCCAAAAGTTGTTCTGTCTGTTTAGACTGGCGGATTAATGTGGCAACAACCTTCAAGATCACTGTAAACAAATGCACATTCACAAATAAGTTTGTTACTTATACACTATTTACATTGCACTGAAGTAAATGTGTATCAGTAACTATTAAATGTACATCAGTAACTGCTATATGACATTTTTCATGCATTTCAAACTTGACACACTGCAAGAGAAATATATTCCGAGAAAATAGCATGCAAACTGAAGAAGCAATTAACATGGTTATTAACATAACATACTTGGATTTTCCAGTCTAAAGTGTGACTCAGGTTCTGGATGTCTTGTATACAGTATCTGTTGACTGATGTGCTCTGTCATTATCTGTAAGAAATAAACAGAATATTAAGAAATTAACATCAAGGTATTGGTTATAAAAGTACAGACAGAAATCAATGAATAAGCAGATACCTCATATAGTACGTTATATGTTGGCAGAGTCAGAGTTTCTTCATTTAGCAGCAGTCTCTCAGCAAGCAACGTGTAAAGATTATGAGGGCTCATGACATCATATTTCCTCCTGAAATTGGTTTTTAGATTTCTCTTCACAAAGCTACTCACAGTCATTATAATCCGACTACACTTGCTCAAAGTTTCTATACTACATAACATGGAATAACTTATGGACTTCACTCTATGGAATTACAAGACATATTAACTAAATACTAATTTCTGGCTTGTTATGACTTACAAGAAAATATCAGAATTTTTCATAATTCCAAAGTATTTATTTCCTCAAAACTATTCGATGACATAAAAATTCTGTAATAGGAACACAGGCACATTATAGACATTACAAATTTTAACAAAAACTAGGTTGCTCCTAAAATCATGTTTTAGTTGCAGATCCTGGAGGCACTCACTTGTGTGTGCTGCGGCTCAGAAAGAAACCCAGGAGCTTCAGTGCCTGGAGCCTGATCAATTGACTCTCAGCGGCAAGTAACTTGAAGATAGTGCGTACTCCTTGCTTCACATCAAATGCAGGAACCATTGAAGCTGGATGTTCAGAGATCAATGATATAAGCATCTGCAGTACATCATGTAAATTCTCATCCTGAAAATTAGAACAAGTTACACAGCTGATAAACATTCAAACATTCATCAGAACAACTGAAGAAGATGCATGCCAGAAAACAAAGAGACTGGATGAGTGGATTGGAGGGTGTGTGTGTGTGTGTGTGTGTGTGTGTGTGTGTGTGTGTACAAAGGGACAGAGAGAGAGAGAGAGAGAGAGAGAGAGAGAGAGAGAGAGAGAGAGAGAGCACTCAGGTCAAGATGGATGCCTACATATTAGATGAAATTTTTAAACTTAGACGAATGCTTACTTCATGCATTGTTGTGAGGTAATTTAGAATACTTTGTAGTTCATCGTCCTTTACTCCATTTCCAATCATAATCAGCTGTTTTAGAAATAAGAGAATGTATGCACGTATTGCCAGTATATCTTTCTGTGGTGGTCTCGGTCCATCTAGAAAGCAGTAACAACAAAGATGGTGATGCCAGCCAATAAGGTTTTACACTATAAATACCAATAGAAATAATTAAAATGTAGGAGAACACAAAATATATGAATGAGTTACCTCTATGTGGAAGACTAAGACTACTGTTATGTAATATGAGGCAACACTAAACAAGTATTTTTTCCATTTAGATCTGAAAGCAATAGCCAGATACTGTACAGCTCGTGGATCATTTTCAGTTCATACTGTAACAGGTGGGTTCCACCATTTTCAACAGTAATTACATCTAGGTAGCAACTCTGCTGTCTTAAAGCCACTTAGTATTTTGATATTTGAAATACATCGTGGGGTGATACAAAATTCTTTCAATAAATAGCAAGCTCTTCTTTGGCTTGCTGTTGTATGATGTATCTATGATTTCAAAATGAGGTTAAGATCTCAAGTCTAATATACAAGGTAAAAGATATATTGGTGCTGAGGAACATTATCCCACATATGATGCACATTTTGACCCCTTTGACAATGGAGTCCTAATCATAGGTCTAATATTCATTATTTAAGTCAACCATAGCAGCAGTTCACATGGTCATTGGTTTCTTGCAATGACTAGTGGATATTTTATACAAGAATATGGCCATGAAAAACTTCATGCTTAAGATCATGAACTTCTAAAGCAACATTACATGAGCTCTGAAGAACTACTATCTGAAAACTGAAGTACGTAACTGCATATGTTTTTGGAAAATATACTGCAGATCTTTGGAAAACAGCACGTTCATGTTACCAATAACAAAATTTTGCCCAAAAATGCCAACTTCCATGTAGATTTCCTTCCATGTCCTCAGCTTACACCAAATATAGGCACAATTAAATGTAAACAATGAAGTCCGCATTCTAAGAAAGTAATAGTCTTAACCAGTTTAACACTTCATTAATGCACTAAATTTAGGTTATGTAAAATGGTTTCATTCATACGTTCTTATATAATCTTTTATAAATGTATTTCAATGAGAATGGCGTAATTATTTGTTGATACAGACCTAGTCCTTTAGGTGTTATTCCACTTTTGGCACGAGGGTTTGTTACCCAATAATAGTACTTCAGTGTGTGCACCGTCTGTAGGACTGTTGAAACACGGCGCACATTGGAGTAGATCTGGGTATCGGCAAGGAACTCTGTTGCTAAGTAGGAGTAGAGCCGAGTTTGTACTGGTGCAGGGGTGTAGATCCATAATGCAGGGTTGAACAGCACATGGTCCAGCAGCTGCCACGTCAGGAACGAGAAACAAAATAACTGCATTTCAATTGACGACGAGCCTGTCCACTGGTGTAGCCAATACTATCAGATAGCATTAGAAGGTAGAAAAGAGTGCAAAATATTGAACAAAATTCAACACTAATAAAAATATGCATAACTAGTTGGTTACTTCTTACTTGTCCTGCACAGTATAGCTCAAAGCACCTACAAATTACAAACAAATATAAATCTTTTGGAAATTCATTGGTGTAATCCTAAACCATAATTTCTATAGAAGCTCTTTTTTTCTCATATCTAAGACTACTCAATAAACTACCATACTTTTATAACGAGCATACTACATACCACTACATTTTATCCACTACCTTACAAACCCGTTAATTCCAGTTTTCAAATCCCAGGTGTGCAACAATGAAACATGAACTTTTACAAATTGTTAGAGTTTCAATAAAATTTATGACAACTTTTTAACATTCACAGATCAAATAAATTATTTTATCATTGGTGATTACTGTGAACACCCTCAGAAAGCATAAATGACTCCTCTATGTACCCTATATGTTTGTGCATAGCCAAAAAAACAACTCTTACAAACTACAATACTTTGTTTACAAAAGGATTTATACTCATATGGTACGAAAAAAGATTGTGATCAACTTTTTAAAAGAGCTAAAATATTTTATGCAGATATTTAATCTAATGCTACTAGTACTCGCTGTATAAAAATCATGCTTTATCTCTATTTGGTCTGAAATATTACAATACAACTCATAACAATATTAACCTTTATATTGGATGTCTAAGTCAAACAAAGTTCATCTCATCTAAAATGACAGCTATATGACTGCAATTCATCAACATCCCAACAGCTGAATGATATTGCTGTTCTCACCTGTTTCAGAAGCAGTTCACTATTTGAGCTCAGGCATGTCACAAGGTATTTTGTCAGTCCAAGAAATGAACTGAGCACTTCCAGTGTTAAATGGTCTCTTGATGATCTCTGAAGCATGTAACTGATCACAAGGAAACCCCTATTCTGTATCATATGCTGCTGAACGGTTTGAGAGCTCTCAACAAGCTCACAAATAAACCCAAGAAGTTTTGAACTGAAAAACAAACACAGTAAGGTGAAAATATTTCAAAATACAAATAAAACAGAGTTGCATATATTTAATACTGAAGGTGAAGTGAGAAAACTTAAGCATTTTATGTATATTAGCACAGATAAAAAAAGGTGCAATACTCAATACACAAAAATATAGCATAACTGATAGCAACCTTGAGCCAACATACTTCAGACATTTAAAATGAAAGTAATGTACACAACAAGCATTGTTGATAGAGTTCATTTAATGACAAAACAGGAAGAAGCTCAGTAAACTTGTTTAAAAACTTACAAAATGTGGTACATTGATGTCAGTATATCACAATTAATATTTATATTAATGTTTGTTATAAGACTGTACAGCTATTTTTATATAAAATCTGCTAGGAACCAATGTATTCTTATACACTTTTAAATGATTCCCAACACCCATCCCACATAATCTCATGTTCTTTAAAACTAAAATAAATCATTAAAAAGTTACAGTAATGGAATCCAAGCTGCAGGGGGAGTTGATACATTTACTTGTCTTCGTATCTCTGATGTCACAACTACCAACATTTGTACAGTATCAACAAAGATGTAGAAATGTATAAACAACCCTTCAGTGAGTGCCAACCAATGGAACTTCCTGGGCAGATTAACAACGGTTTGGAAAGCATAGATTTCTACTAACAAAGTGTTGGTCCACACAAATGATCACCACCAAACTGTAGTCAGGGGACAGCTAGACCACCCAGTTGCTGAACATGCCGCCCTACACAATGTGCTTCACTTTAATAACTGCTTCACAGTCTCTGCTATTTGTATTCTTTCTACCAACACGATCTTTTCTGAATCATGCAGTTGGGAACTTTCCCTAGAACATAGTCTTCATTTCTGTAATTCCTGGCCTCCATCTGCCTATCCCCACCTCTGCTATCACTACATGTAGCCACATGCCCTCTGTCCCACCAATGCATCTGGAATGGTCTGTTCCCATCACTTCACTGCATGCTCCCATATTCAGCGCTATCATCTTCCCCTATCCCTATCCTGCTATCCCTTCCCCTACCCATGCTGTGCCTGCTTCTTACTCCCATCACCCATCCCAGTAGATTTCTGCTTATGTCAGACACAGTCACAGTCAGGCCTTGACAGAAAGAGACAGCAGCCATGTGTATATGAGTTGCTGCTGTGTGAATGTGTGAGAGTTCTACTTCTGAGAAAGGACTTTGTTCAAAAGCTTATATATTTCTAGTACTCTTTTCAAAGCACCTTTTTGTGACTCCAAGGCTCCTCTATGTGGTGAGTAGCACTCTGTCCTTTCAATATTGTTGTTATTCTACCATTAAATGTTTTTAACGTACGATGAGACAAAGATAGTTTGATAAAAGAAATAGTTTGGAAAAGAGAACTCTAAATTGCGAATAGATAAAGAGTGCCACACCAGCAAGAACAAACGATGAAGACTTGCTGATAAGGAAAGAAACTGACTTTAGTTTGAGTGGCCTCCAGAGTACTAAGTGTATCAAGCTGATACTTCTTGCAAATAATACATAAAAGGTCAAACCCACAAATCAAACTCCAGATGATTATGAGATGTTGACTGAAACACGTAACAGTACTGGAGATAGACACAAAACATTGTTGTTATTTTAGGTGTATTAATATGTCGCAGTTCTCCAAAGGTAGTTCATTGTGGCCAAAATAATATTCAAAATAATATCTACAAGAACTATATGAGTGGAATTGATAAATACAAATATAACGACTACCATTACTGTACAGTAAGAAACAGGTGAAGAATGTAGTGGTATGTAGTACGAACAACAAATCATTCCGGATGTATGGCTATGAAACATGTGAATGAGTGAACACAAACAAAGAAGTGAAAAGATGTGTAGAAAAAGAAAAGAGAAGAGGGGAGAAAATTTATATATTTACAGAGGGAGCATTACATAACGATTCACAAGAACAGGGGAAAGGAATATCACAAATGGGTAGCTTTGACAAATGAAATAGTGAGGGCAGCAGAGGACCAAATAGCTAGAAAGACTAGGTCCAGTACAAATCCTTGGATAACCCAAGAGACACTGAATTTAATTGATGATAGGATAAAATATAAAAATGCACCAAATGAAGCACATGAAAGTGAATATAAACGTCCAAAAAAATTAGATTGATTGGAAGTGAAAAATAGCTAAACAGAAATGCCTAGAGGACAAATGAAAGGATTTCAAAGCGTATATCACTAAGGTAAAGATAGAAATGACCAACAGAAAAATTAAAGAGGCTCTCCAGAAAGAAGAAGCAGGGGTATGAGTCTCACAACCTCAGATGGAAAACCAGTGCTAGGCAAAGAAGATAAAGTTGAAAGGATACAGGAGTGTATAGAGGATCTATACAAGGAAGATGAACTTAAAGGCAACAGAAAATGATACAGGAGATATGATAATGTGAGAAGAATCTGATAGAGCAGTGAAAGACTTGAGTCAAAACAAGGCTATGGGGGTAGCCAGGCAGGAGAAATACCCTCATTTTTCAAGAAGAACACAATAATTCCAAATCCAAAGAAAGCAGATATTGACATATGTCAATATTACCAAACTATCAGTTTAGTAAGTCATGATCACAAAATACTAAAGTAAATTCTTTACAGAAGAATGCAAAAACTGGTAGAAGCCAACCTCCTCAGGAAAGATCAGTTTGGATTCTGCAGAAATGTAGGAACATGTACGGAAATACTGACCCTATGATTTCTCTTAGGTTAAGGGAGGGCAAATCTATGTTTATAGCATTTGTAGATTTACAGAATGCTTCTGAGAATGTTGACTGGAGTAATTTCTTTGAAATTTTAAGCGTAGCAAGAGTAAAATACAGGGAGTGAAAGGTTATTTACAACTTGTACAAAAACCAGACAGTAGTGACTGAGAAGAAAGTCAGGCAGGTTTATAGTCTATCCCTGATGTTATCCAACCTGTAAATTGAGCAAGCAGCAAAGGAAACCAAAGAAAAATTTGGAACAGGAATTAAAATTCAGGGAGAAGAAATAAAAACTTCGAGGATTGCCAGTGACTTTTTAATTCTGTCAGAGACAGCACAGGACTTGGAATAGTGGTTGACAGAACGGACAATGTCCTGAAATCTGTTGACTCATTGTGGATATGAGACAGTGAATGGTCAGGTATTTACCAAAGAAAACTCGCCAAACAGTCATATGTTTCAGAAGTTATTTTATTTAGGCGACCGGTTTTGGCATCACATTAATGCCATTTTCAGGCCTGGTGCACACCAAGTACAGACAATCAGATACATCAATGCATGCATGCATGATTCTGTGATATTTTTGTGGACTGTGTACTTCAAAGATTTGACTACAACTCAGTATCTTGAAAGAATGATATAAGGTGACATCAACCAAAGCAAAACAAGTTTAATGAAATGTATTTGAATGAAATCAGGCAATGCTGAGGGAATTCGATCACTAAATGAGATTCTTAAAGTAGTATATGAGCTTTGTTATTTGGGTAGTAAAGTAACAGTTGATGGCCACAGTAGACAAGATATGAAATGTATGCTGGCAATGGCAAGAAAAACATTTCTGAAGAAGAGAAATTTGTAAACACTGAATATACAGGGTGGTCAGAAATATCCTTTACGAACTTCTAGGACATGTAGAGGGTAGTGAGTACATAACATTTTGAATAGGAACCAATGTCCAGAAACTTATTGTTTCCATTCTATGACAGTTTCAATGCAGATGATTATCTCATCCACATCCACGTGAGGAATGTACTTAGGCGTGACCCAGTACAGTTGTTGCAATCCATTTGAAAAGAATACTGACTTGTTCCGTTATTACTTATGCATTTTCATTACAATGTACACCTTATGGTTTACATTAGTTGACAACAACAAGAACCCAGCATCTACGGCACCAGCCACAATGTACCGATGCATTACAACAACAGCTCGATGTGGCGGCCACCAATGTTGTTACACACATTGTACCTCCAAAGCATGTTCTGGTACAATCTCTCCATCCCACCTGGTGTCTCTTCAATGTCTTGTGCAGTGGCCAGAGCTCATGCCAGCAGATCTTCCTCTGTCTCTACAGGTGTCTCATAAATTAGGCTCTTCATATGACCCCACAAGAAGTAGTCCATAGGGGTTAAATCCGGCAAGTGTGGCTGCCAAGAAATTGGAACATCACAGCCTATCCATCTTTCACCATACCATCTGTTGAGATGTCTCCGGACAGTCAGTAAAAAGTGAGGTGGTGCTCCATCATGCTGAAACCACATTTCCTGATGGCCATTCAATGGCACAGCTTTCAAGAACGGGTCCATTACGTGTCGTAGGAAGACTGAGTATGCAGGACCCATGAGCTTGGATGGAAGGAAGTATGGTCCAATCACATGACCATCCAGAGTAACTGCCCACACGTTAATTCCAAACCGGTCTTGAAATCCCTGTACATGTGTGGCATGAGGGTTTTCGTCCCCTCACACATGGCTATTTCGAGCATTCAGAGCACAATCCCTTGTGAACCAACATTCATCTGTGAAGAGAACTCGACGTGGAAACAGGGGTACGTCAATGCAATGGTGCAGGAACAATGTGCAGAAGGCGACGCATTGTGGAGAGTCTGCTGGACCCATAGCGTGTACTCTTTGTAAGTGGTATGGATGTAATTGTTGCTCATGCAGGACGTCCAAGATGGTACTGTGACTAACTAGCATTGCACGTGCAATTGTTCGCGAACTCATTGACAGGCTGTCTTCAATATGACGTAGTACACCTTCTTCAAATTCGGGAGTGCGGCATCGCCATGGAGCACCACAATCCTGCCTCCTCACAGTGAAGGTACCCGTTTCTCATAGCCGTTGTGTAACTTGGGCAAACAGTTTGTGTGATGAAGTGCGACGGTGTGGAAAACGTTCGCGATACAGCCGACTAGCAGCTCTTCCATTACCTCGAGCTTTGCAACACACAAGGAGCATGTCTGTGTATTTCGCAAACATGTACTGCACCATGTTTCCTCTATCGGTGATGCACAGGTATTGACTCGGTCTCACAGCAAAGCAGACAATAAGTGACATCTGGGGATTGTTTGACATAGTACACTCATCGTGTCTACCTTGTTGCATACCAGGACAGGGAACTCTGAGATGTTTCTCTTGCCCTAAGCAGACGTTCACGAGGTACACATCTTAGTTGAAACTTTCATAGAACAGAAACGATACGATTCCAGACATGGGTTCCTATTCAAAATGTTATGTACTCACTACCCTCTACATGTCCTATAAGTTTGTAATGGGAATTTCTGACCTTTAAGTGTTTGGAAGTCTTTTTTGAAATTATGTGGAGTGTAGCCATGTATGGAAGTGAAAAATGGGTGATAAAACGTTTAGACAAGATGAGAGAATATGGTTCTGAAATGTGGTACTACAAAACGCTGCTGAAGATTATGTGGGTAGATCACATAACAATGAGGTGGTACTGAATAGAACTGAGGAGAAAAGAAATTTGTAGTACAATCTGACTAGAAGAAGGGATCAGTTGACAGGACACATTCTGGGACATCAAGGGATCACCAATGTAGTATTGGAGGAAAGTGTGGGGGGAGGGGGACCAAGAGATGAAGACAGTAAGCAGATTGAAATAGATGTCGGTTACAGTAGTTATTTGGACATGCAGAGGCTTGCTCAGGATAAAGTTTCATGGAGAGCTGCTCAAACGAGTCTTTGAACAGACGATCACAATAACAACAATAACACGTGCCTTGTGCCCAATAAGTAAGATTGCTGAGCCACATTTGTGTATGAGCTGACAGATACTTATCATTTACTATATCAAGTAACATACAAAACTACTGAGTTGAAGACATCATCCTTTTTGGTGTCAGCTACAAGTGCATCAACAGAGAAAATTTTAAAGTAAGTGGTACCACAATATAAACATAACGTTCCGACTACATATAAAAACAAATGTACAGCAGAAGGCTATCATGAATGCCATGCAATGGAAATTGCTTGACAAATGCCTTACCTCAGTGAAAGTTGATTAAAACCTTTATGTAGCCCGTATGCTACAAAACTGGAAATTCCAATACAAAAACAATTAACAAAAACGAAGGAAATCAACCACTCACTTATGCCCAATTGAAGCACACTTAGTACACAGAAACATGTAATGGCACAAGGACACTTTAGCCTTTGAGCTACGGCTCTCCTGGTGGGTGTACAGTCTCCCTTGGACACAACCACACTGATATCTAAAAACACTCATTTGAAGCCACAAATCCTCTATGTAGGTCAGGCAACAAATCTGGTTCAATATAATTATGGGCAAATTTGTGATCATCACAAATGTATTTTCAGTCTGAATGAATCAACACAGAGACCTGAAGGACAGTAAATATGGCACGACTGGATTCACACAAAATAAACCATTCCAACACAAACATGTCACACAGTTACACCGATCATAAAAAACAAATATATAATATCACTAATGAGGGCACCTTATGCCATTACAGACAATGCTCCTCTCTACAGCCAGCCGATGTGGCCGTGCGGTTCTAGACGCTTTGGTCAGGAACCACGTGACCGCTACGGTCGCAGGTTCGAATCCTGCCTCGGGCATGGATGTGTGTGATGTCCTTAGGTTAGTTAGGTTTAAGTAGTTCTAAGTTCTAGGGGACTGATGACCATAGATGTTAAGTCCCATAGTGCTCAGAGCCATTTGAACCTCTCTACAGTTTCCTCCATACTTGCAGGATTGGAAATCAGTGCACAAATAATGCCATCACTGTTATATGCAGCTGCAGAAGTAGTTTTATGAAGTGGTAACTCACAGTACATGATGCGAGACTCAGATAAGTATCTGTTTCCTTGGCATATTCTTGGCAGATCTTACAGGGTGTATCTGAAAAGTAATGTGTCCCAATTTTCTGTGATGCAACTACATGTCGCACGGCAGTCGAACTGATTGGGAAGGATGAGGGTTACATTTAGCTTTCCAGAGGTAAGTCACTCAATTGGCTCTGAACTCCTGGAGGATTAGGACAGCTTCTTCTGTGAACTTCTACGTAGTGGTCACATCAAACTTACAATGGAGAAATCTTTACAGCAACGCTATGTGATGAAGTTGTGTGTGAGGCTCAACAAAACACTGCCTGAAACTTTTGGATTAATTAAGGAAGCCTTGGTGGTTGACTGCCTTTCCAGACCACAGTCAAACAAGTGGCACAAGGTGTTTAGAGAAGGTTGAGAAGAGGTCACCAACGAGGCCCACACAGGATGCCCTTCAACATCATGAATGGATGACCATGTGACGCGTGCACTAGCTGCTGAATTCAGACAGTCAAATGAGTGGTCACTTGATGTTGGGATTTTTAGACTTACCCAATTTCCCAAGGTAGTGCTCCAGAGACTGAAACACAGGATCACCCATGTCTGAAAGAAGTTCTGCACATTGTGGAAATTGCACCACGACAACACACCGGCTCACATCGTCTTTGTTGTCACAGCCTAATTGACCTGTATTGGCGTGGCAACAATGTCACAGCCACCCTACAGTCCCTACCTGATCCCGGGGGACCTTTTTTTTTTTTTCCCCCTCAGGTGAGAAGGGATCTCAAAGGAAAGTATCTGGAGTTGGTGGACAATGTGCACACTTCTTTGACAGTTTCCCTGAAGAGCATCCCGACTGAGGAGTTCCAGAAAGCTTATGATGCATGTAATAAGCATGGAAATCATGCTGACAAATATGTACTGATGCAGAAAGGTTATACTTAAAACAGTTTTAAGTTATTGAACCTATCTGAATAATAATTAAAAAAAAAAATGTTATGCATTACCTTCTGCACAAATCCCATATTTAATTGTGTATGCTAACACAACAGAAAAATGCAGTGGAGGCAATGTGATGGTATAGACTGCTTATCCAAGTTCTTGCTCAGATTGCACACTCTGGATAATGGCAAAATAAACACGGATGTTAATAAAAAAAATAGATGGTAGTATATTTCCCACAACATGGCCATAGTTTAGAATTGGATCTTCCCTCTATGACCACAATAAAGCTCTTGGTTTGAGGAAAATCGAGACAATTTGTTGAACCAGCCTACACAAAGCCCTGACCTAAGCTGCAGAACTGAAGCATTCTTCACGAAAATTGCTAAAAAATTATAATTTCAGTGTATCTGACTTTATATAATTGACACAATGCTGTGAGAAACTATGATCTCTGCTGTCATTACAAATAAATGAACACCATCTGGTTCACTTCAGTTATCACCAACTATCAGTTTCAATCTGTGCTGCAGATAATCTTTAAATCTAATTGGAACAGGAAAAAATGGGAACAACAACAAAAATTACGAAAGTGTGACATCACAAACATTACCATCACAGGCTGCACAATTAAAATCGAAATATTACAATAACCCACACGAACCTGGTGCCACAAATAGCAATTTGTCAAATGACATAAAAATATTAAGGTTGTGGGTGGTATAACAAATTTTTTGCACAGTCACATGGTGTGTGCATATGTCGTAGGCCAATATATTAAAACAGCATCAAGGTGATACCTTTGTCATAAAATAAACTGAAATAAATAATAAAATAAAGGAATAAAAGACATGTTACGAAGTAAATATCTGTATGTATGTTGTGTCATATATAAAGAGGTAAAAACAGAAGTAAAAAAAAAACAACCTCACAGTACAGTGTGTTCATTTGTTCTCATTTGTATACTTTAGAAGACAGTGCAGAATTAACAGACATATCTAATCAAGCCAGTTTGAGTCTTCCCTCTGTCAAAATACAACTTTAAGACTTGGCCTTCATCTTAATGAGTAAGAATACAATTATACTGACGACAATTACTGTGAGCTAAGAAACAGGTGAAGAGAGAGGAAGGGAAGGGACATAGTTACAAAAATTACTGAAGATTTTTTCAGTTACTACAAATTATGGATGCATTTAGCTACAATTATTTTTACAACTGTATCCCCTTCCTCCTCTTCACCCAGTTCTCATAAAGTTATTTCTTGACAGATGGAAGACTCAGACTAGGCCGATTAGACATGTTTGTTAATTCTGCTCTGTCTTTTAAGATATACAATGATAACAAAAATGTATGATGCACACTGTACTGTGAGGTTGTTTTTTACATCTGTTTTATCTTTTATTGAATAACACATTCTATCATGTAAATCTATTTCATCATCATGTCTTTTAATCCTTGATTTCATTATTTATTTTAGTTTATTTTATGGTGGAGGAATCTCTTTGATGCAGCTTTAATATACTAGCCTATGTCATGCAGAACGTCACACAATTATATAAAAAAAGTTTTTACCCCACTCCCAACCTCTGCGGTGCCAGGTATGTGTGGGTTCTCATAATATTTTGTTGTTAATTGTGCAGCCTCTGATGGTAATGTTTGTAATGTCACACTATTGTAATTTTTATTGTTGTTGCCTCTGTTTCCTGTTCCATCTAGACCTGAAGATTATCTGCAGCACAGATTGAACTCAGTAGCCGGTAAACAAAAGGTTGTGATCCAAATCACATATGTTTCTTCATTATCAGACTTCAGTTGAAAGTGCTCCTGGAAAATAAAACACTGTTGCAATATCAGGAAGAGGTCCACATATAATTAGTTCCAGTGCTGCATCTTTAGAACAAGTAGCAATAGATGCTGGGAGACTTTTGGACACACTTTGTTTAAAAATGCATAAGGAAATACACAAGTTTAAAACAACTCTAATTAACTTAATAAGCAAGTTCTCTTTTATAATTAAATACCTGTATTCTGAGAAAGCATAACTTTGTTATGGCTATATATAATATAAGGCTTCTCTTATAATAAATTCCATCCATGAATTTCCACTGTTGTTCTTTACACTTATTTCTTACAGAAATGCTTCTTTCACTAACAATCGTACACAGCAAAATCCTGTTTTTAAGTTCCCGCATTTTACATTTTCCCATTTTTCACATTCACTTTTGCCTGTATGAACAGCAGTACTATTCTCTCAGTACAATGCTTTCCCTTCACTAACAAATCCATGTTACAACATTTCCTGCATTTCAAGTTTTCCTTGACATTACCACAACCTTTAACACTGATTTTCAGACAGATTTCTACAAAAACTGCATCGTATTACTGGTCAGCGACAGCTTTGGAACAAAGCAGAAAACACAGACTATACACAAAGTTATTGATCATGTAACATAGCATTAGTGTGGTAAGCAAGATTTTCATTGTCAGTGTGTTGATCACGGCCACCTGTATTATAGGTTCACAGTGTTTCAAAGGGTGGGAAAGTATGCTGAGTCACTGTCTTAATAATAATCACGATCAGATGATACTGACTCTAGTAGCAATATTGCATCGTATAACAACAGCTTTAATTTCACAGTCATTTATACAAATAAGAACCAGTTATTAGGATGGCTGTCTCTATAATGGGATTTCACAAATCATTTCATGTGAAATATGCTAATCTGTACAAGGCATGCACTCTTAGGTTGTATGACCTGATGTCAGACATAAACATTCCTCCTCGACATGCTCCATGATATGATGACAATTTCCATCCTCTTTCTCATCTAGGATGTCCCTGAGCCAAGTGACCTCCTTGTTGGCAACAAGCAGTAGATTTTGTGCCTATTGATCTATGTTTATGAATATTGCCAATCTTAGTGTTTTCACCAACACTGTGTTACAAGTTTCATTCACCAAAATTTTACAAAAATTATCAATAACAAGCCTCACATTAGAACACATATATCTTTTTGATGTGGTTTCATGAAAGACTTTTGCTTCCACATTTTATTTACATCACTGACATGACCAAACATTCCGTCTTTGTGATTATCAAGAAGGCAGTGGCTGAGAACTAACGCAAAAAAATGTGCGATTCCTGTGACTGAAATTATTAGAAAAGATGCGAAATGTATTTCTGTGGCAAAAAATGATGATTCTACAATGTGTAATTTTCCATGTTGAATCGAGAGTTCGTTTAGCAAAGGACCTACGACTTTCTGCTTTTACCCTGAACACAACTGTGGGAAATTGGCCCAACATCAAAGTCAACGTGAGACAATTTGGGTCCACAGCAAAAAAACATAAATATGTTTGGTCATCAGTACATGATTGTTTGGATAAATTCATTGTAGAGCGGTTTGTTAGCACGAGAGTGTCAGAAATTCCACTTGATGGCAACATACTGAGAGAAAAGGCATTTCAGTTCACTGCAAGAATGGGGATCACCAACTTCATGGCACTGTACAGTCGGATCAATCAATTTACAACTCACAACATACTGAGGTGAAAATTTAAGTGTTGATAGTGGAACTGTGGACGAATGGAAGAAAGAACTGTAAAATATATTTAAAGACTATGATCCAAAAAATATTTTTAATGTTGACAAAATTGGACTTTATAACATATTATCAAATAAGATTTTATGTTTCAAAGACAAGAATTGCCACAGTGGGAAACTGAGTAAGCACTAAACTTCCTGGCAGATTAAAACTGTGTGCTGGACTGAGACTCGAACTCGGGACCTTTACCTATCGCGGGCAAGTGCTCTACCAACTGACTGGAGACAAGGTACTGGCAGTAGTAAAGCTGTGAGGACGGAGCGAAAGTCGTACTTGGATAGCTCAGTTGGTAGAGCACTTGCCCACAAAAGGCAAAGGTCCCGAGTTTGAGTCTCGGTCCGGCACAAAGTTTTAATCTGCCAGGAAGTTTCGTATCAGTGCACACCCCACTGCAGAGTGAAAATCTCATTCTGGAAACATAACCCAGGCTGTGGTTAAGCCATGTCTCCGCATTATCCTTTCTTTCAGGAGTGCTAGTTCTTCAAGGTTCCCAGGAGAGCTTCTGTAAAGTTTGGAGGTAGGAGATGAGGTACTGGCAGTAGTAAAGCTGTGAGAACGGGGCGTGAGTCGTGCTTGGGTAGTTCAGTTGGTAGAGCACTTGCCCGCAATAGGCAAAGGTCCCGAGTTCGAGTCTCGGTCCGACACAAAGTTTTAATCTGCCAGGAAGTTTCATATCAGCACACACTCCGCTGCAGAGTGAAAATCTCATTCTGAGTAACCACTGTTTCACTTATGGTCATTACTAAAGCATCTGAAAAATTACCTCCATTAGTAACTGTTATACTTAAAAAGCCAAAGCGTTTCAAAAATGTGAGAACCCTGCCCACTAATTACTATTCCGACAGCACTGCATGGATGACCAGTCCTGTCTTTACATCCACCATGCAGGTACAGGGTGCTAGACATGTCCACCACTCCCTGACAATCTGCAGCTCAGAAATATGAAGTTAGTGTGCCTGCTTCTTAATTGTACATGGGAGCTTCAACTGTTGCATTTGAGAATCACCCATTCATTTAAATGTAAATACAGAAAAATGCTTATTACAAAGACTATATTTATGCATGATAATGGCATGGACCCAAAATCTATGACCATATCGCTTTTGGATGCTATGTATTACGATGTATTATGCAGCCAAAAAAATGAAGTGATGTGACTCCTTTGACTATTTCTGACTGTTTCATGAAAGCAGGATTTAAGTTCACAGAAACCACACCCACCCACCCACCCACACACACACACACACACACACCACTGGAAGGAGATTTGTCTGAGAATACAGATTTTTCTGCGATAAGCTTACTGTCTATGTTTCATCTACATTTACGTATGTCAGTGTTGGTGTTTCAGTCGTCCCTTCAGAGGTGTCAACAATAGATAATACCATTACCAAACGAGATGATGATGATAAGAAACAGTTGTGCCTAACAGTAGAGAATCTATGAAAGCTACTAATATTTTGAGGCAGCACATTGGTAGTGCATCAGGTGGTGATAATGCATTTCATGCTTTGTATATGGTGGAGAGACAACTAGAGCTAACTGATGTTAGAAACAAACGAAAATAATTAATTACTTCAGATTTTTTAAATAGGCAAAATTTAAACTGTTTTAATTCTGTATTTCGAACAATATAAAGAGAATGACAGTAAGAGTAATTTATTCACTTTCACTTGTTGTATTTCCTATGCTTTCTTGTATTTCACACTTTCCTGTATTTTACACATTTTTGTGTCACTCCACTGAAAAGTGTAGAAAGGGGGTTTTCCTGTAGTTACATTTGTACGTGCTAATACGTAAAACAATTAAGAGTATAAGTGAAGACACAGTGGTTTCTTTGAAAGTAGCAGAGTTTCTATGTACAGGATTTGTCAGCTAATCTGTTTGTAAAGCAATGTAAACAAAACATCATTGTACATAACTCACAGATCCTTGTAAAACTATACTTTTGTTCTTCAGCACACACACACACACACACACACACACACAAACGCACAAACGCACACGCACACACACACACACACACACACACACACACACACACACACACACACACACACTCACTCACTCACTCATTCACTAAAACATAATGCCCCAGCTTACCTGAAGAAGGATCTGGGTGACAATATTCTACTTGTCAATATGCATTTCAGCTGCACAATACCTTCACTGGTGAGTATCTGTAGTTACTCAATGCCTATTTGGCAACCAAAGTCTTCCAGACTTATAAATGCAGTGTGTTCAAAAAAAGTGTTAAATACTTTAAGAGGTGGCTGTACTCTTCCAAACAAGAAAAATAATTCCCATAAACATGGGTCCTGAAAACATTTGTTTCCTAAATAAACATTTGATTACAGGAAGGGCCGTGTGACGCTTTGTTGCAGATATTAGTACAGTCTTAGCATTGGCACTCCGTCAAATGTGCAGGCAGGGTATTGTGATGTCTTATTCGCAGTACTCTACCTACTTCATGAACAGTTACTGTACCCACAACAACAGTGCATTCAAACCCTAAGCCACAGGATCATCATAGCAGACAGTGGTTCTGTCAACGGCTGCTGCAGAAGTCCGCTGGAGTCTCGTAGTTAAATCCAAGGTCTCGTTAACTGATGAGGCAGGTTCACAAGAGACAGGTTGTGAATTTCCATAACCAGCATGTATGGGCAGATGTAGATTCCCAAGCAATTCAGGAAAGTGGGCATCAAGAAAAATTCTCAATCAACATATGTATAGGTGTACTTGACGATAGATTAATAGGGCTATACATACTACCACTGAGCTTAACTGGGCTGCATTATCTGGACTTTCTCTTTAACAAATTGCCTACCATACTGGATGCTGTGCCACTGCAGTAATGAATACAAATGTGATTCATGTATAATTGTGCACCAGCAAAAATTCATAACAATTTGTGTGAACATCTGACGCAGACATTTCAGTACCGCTGGATTGGTCAGAGGGGCCCCACATCTCAGCCTGCTCGTTCCCCAGATGTCAGTCCCCCGAACTTTTGGTTATGGGGCACCTGAAGGAACTGGTCTTTGATGCATGACAGCAGGTGCAACAACAACCAGGTACACTTCAAAGGACACGTCATTTCTTAGGCTGGAGGGCAGAGGGGTGCACTGTCATGAATGGATGCCATGTTGAACACCTTCTGTAAACAAGTGTTTATCGGACAAAATATGCATTTCCAGACCCATGTTTACTGGACTTATTTTTCTTTTGATGAATACTACCACCTCTCAAAGTATTCGATACATTTTTTTGAATACCCTGTAAATATCTTGCATACCACTTTTCCAATGCTTTTCATGTCAGTATCGAATTTGCCTGAGGAACCAGTTCTCCAACTTACTGCTCACTCAAATACATTTGAGAGCCAGAGTGGTGTGTGTGTGTGTGTGTGTGTGTGTGTGTGTGTGTGTGTGTGTGTGTGTGTGTGTGTCTTGTCAACTTCAGAAGAAGGCCTTTTGGAAGAAAGCTTACTTGTTTAGCAGTCTTTTTGTAGTGCCTGTCTGTGAGTCAACATCTCCAATATATGGTGAATAACAATCCATTCTTTTCATAATACGGTCATTACCCCATCCTGGATTTTCCATTGTTCGACTTTTTTAAACTATAAATGCACAGTCAAGAGTCATGAATTGCAGATGTAACATCATGTTGCATTTACTATTAACTACCACTACAAATTTCAATAACAGCATCAGTTTATAATAGAAACTGGTTTACTTCCACGAATTCATGTTTTGTATAAATAGGACCTTGAAGGCCCAACAGTACTGGGCGTTCACCGTGTGATCCTCAGCGCATGGGTGTCACTGGATGTGGATATGGAGGGCCATGTTGTCACCACATCGCTCTCCCGGCCACTGTCGGTTTTTGTGACCACAGCCACTACTCCTCTACCAAGTAACTCCTCAACTGGCATCACAAGGGCTTAGTGCATCCTGCTTGCCAACAGCTCTCAGCAGACAGGATGGTCACCCATCCAAGTGCTAGCCCAGCCCAACACTGCTGATGGGGACCAGTGTCAGACTTCCATGTATAAAATAGCTTCAAATTTTGGTTTACTTTACATATTTTTGGATTAAAGGAAACATTTACCGAAAATCACAAGCATCAAGTTGTTGACAGGCATACTTCAAAGTACATTTGTACTCTAGCTCGAAAAAGGGATACTCTGAGAGCAATTGAGTTTTGTTTCTTTTTGTGGGTGTGCCTGTTGATGACTGAACGCTTCTGCTTTTCAGTGAGTGGTCTCCTTTAATGCAAAAGTAGAACTTTCCTACAATATCCTTTTACAAAAGACTTATAGCATCTCAACATGTATGTTGTTGCATCTCCAGAACTGTGTGTCATATACTGATATAACTTTTCAGGTACATTCAATGATATATGTGGATACTGTCTGCAAATTGTGTTGCAAACGGAATCAGTAGTAAAGAAGAAACAAATTAAAACATCATACCTGATGCTGAAGTTTTACTGCATGAACAGTGAAAATGTAGTAAGCATTAAAAATTTTTTGTAGTTCCAACTTCATTTTGAGAACTCTTTATTTAAATTATTCTTAGAGTTATATTTACTACATACTGGTGACTAGTTTCAAATATAGCCATTCATTTGCAAAACACACTTGCACTAAAAGTTTTTATCAAAGTAAAATTCCGCTGATATATTTAAATAATATCCTCAAAACACATCATCGTAGAACAGACACAGCATTTAGTGCTACTTCATCTGTTGTATGTGTCATGCATGTTGTAAGACCACTCCATATCTTTTTCATGACTGCGCACTGTGTGGACATTATCCAATTAAACTCTGGTTTGATAAGCACTTCAATGCTGGTCAGCTTGAAAATGAGCAGGTACCTTAAAAAATTTTTCCCTCCCATCACTTTGTGAGGAGGGAGGGTCTGTGAGCAAAAGTTTTGCAGATGTTTGAAATTATGTGTAAAATGTATTTGAAGTTGCTAAGTGCTCTCATTTTCGAGTACTGGAGGAATTAAGTCCCCATATTTGTGAGCTGCCAGTTTTGCTACCTCAAGACAAGCGTGCAGTTTCTGACTGAAAAACTTGTCTTATACTTATTACTTGTCTTTTAACATTACACCTCTTCCTGAGCAGATTATGATGGCAACTGAATATCAAACTTTTCTTGCCCTTGGATGCCTTCAGATAAGGGCAAGTGATACCAAGTTTGGGGATAATCTCTTAGTAATATGGATCACTGTACAACTGCTGCAATCATGCTACATATGTAAAGTCGCTGGTGCTACCAGAGGCAAATATAGGACTGCAAATACTGACAAATAAGATGTGACTTAACACACAAGTGAACATGAACCAAACTGAAATTTTATTTCAGGTTGTTTTGTTAAAGTATCACAATACAATAGTGAAAAAAGGAGCAGCATTTACTCAATTGAACCAAACACTCAAGAAACAACACATACCATAGTGAAGAGTCTTTCTTGGTATCTGTTGCTCCAACACCACAGTCATAAGGCATATCAAGTTGTGAAAATAGTGGAAACAGGACTTGAATTCCCCCTATAGAATTAAGAGTACTGTGGATGGAATGAGTAATGACTGCTTTGACATCCTGAAATAAATAATAACCAGATATCAAACTGCTGAATCATTATAACAATTAGATTCACATAGCTGTAAAATATAAACCCTTTGTCTTACCTGTAGCATAAGCGCATGAGGAGTATGTACAAAATACGAAATATTGCCTTTTGGGGCAGACTGCAAACACAATTGGCTGTCTGTTGCTACAGGATTGTACATGAACACAATGGCACTTGACAGTTTCCCATCATACAACACCTAGAAGGAAAGTAGTTTCTAATAAGGAAATTAATCAATGTGAACAAAATTTCATATTGAAAATTTATGTCACAAGGCTGTGGCTTATCTCAAGAAGTTTTCATTTAATTACATACACAAGATGAATGAGATGACACGAAGGCATAAAATATTTATGTAATTAAGTAACATTTGATATGTGATTTATAAATCTATAATCAAATACAAAGCTATGCACAGGATCTCCAATTACTCACAATGAAAGCACTGTACAAAAAATATTAGGCTATGCAAAAAAAGCTCAAAGCAAAGCTTTTAGTTAGATGTCTGATTTCAGTTACTTAGAAACAATACACCAGAATGGAGCCCTTTTTGTATCATCAGCTTTCTCAAATATTAATACTACGTTATTGTATACAGTACTAAACATAATAAGATACTGTACAACACACATGGAGTATTAATATTCAGTTTACTAAAGAAAGGGAAAATCCTTCTAAGACTTGTAACACACAGACTTATTCTACTGGCATCTAGTGATAATATAGATGATATACGCCTTAACCCAAAACAGAGTTACAAATTAATCTGACACAAATGAGCTATGTAGACTAAAACCAGTTACAACCAAAAACAAAATTTTCCTTGCAACAACAGTTCACCTAGGGCAACACATGAGTTGCAAAGAAACTACCAGAGAAAATGGTATCAAAAATTAAATCATACATATTCAGGCAATCCGTTGTGAAACGATATTTGTATTTATCACATTTCCCATTATATTCCAATCAACAAATGTTTGCTCAAGTACCATTCCATATATTTGAGCTCTATGAAACAAACACAAAACATCAACATCATAATGAAAGTACTGTATGCATGAATGTATATCTGCCTCTTTCTATCTCTCCACCCCCTCACTTTCAGACTTTCGTCCAGGATACAAGTTAGGTGTCATTCTCTAAAAAAAGAAACATGAAACATGTATAGTGCACTCAGTGAAGAACAGTAACTAAGACAAAATAAATTACTAAAAATCCTAAGTGCATTTCTCAAACAAGAATACATCTAGTAAGTTGCTCAAAATTACAGTAGATACACTCCAATTGCCAACTCTACAAGAATCACATACAGTGTGCATTAAACCAACAGCTAAAAATTTAAACAAGAGATGATAATTTTATGCATATAACTTAATCTGTCATCCAACTATGTGACCACAGAGCCACAAGCCATTGTGAAGGGCACAGGAGAACTATTCCACTATTCCCATGACAAGTGCTCTGAAGTGAACTGTCAACACATAATAGCAAACAAATATGTGCAAGCTTACAGAGAGCAAGGCGTGGTTGTCCAGCATGCGTGAGGGGGCGGGGGCGGGGGCTGCAGCGGCCGGCTCACTCACCCGTTTGTGATTGTCGGGCAGGCTCAGGTTGCACTCATTGTCAAACCGAAACTGACACTGCAAGGGACATAGACAACTACTCTCACTTTCAAGGTACATCTACTAATACTTCGGCACATACATATCACTCCAGCTGACAAATCTCACAAATGTTGCATGCCCTATTTCTTCATAACTCCTCAACACAATGTTATTGAAATTATGAAGGTATGTAATGTACATCTACATGAGTTTAACCACCAATGACTAAAACACAAATAGTTTAAACTACTGCAATGATGATGATAAATCTTCTGAAACAGTTATCTACCAGTTCAAAGGCTCAGATTTTAGCAAAAATATGAAGATGTCTTTTTTTTCATTTATTTGACAGCAGTCATGACAGCACTGCTTTATTATTGACTTTGAGCAATACTTATCTTCAGGAAGTGAAATTCAAAGTATGGCTGACAGACACATGTAAAAGATGAAAAATCTATTCTGGTTTTAGGGATCGTTCGTTCCTTCCTCAGAGAGAAAAGATGTACAGAATGTGGGAGGTTAGTAAAAAAGGGTAGGTCACTTAAATCCCAGACTGAAAGGGATGCAACTTTTATGATGATGCTGGAGTTGAAATTCTATCCATAAGGTAGGACAGATTACGTGTGTCTATCAACAGTACTCATAATGTTGCCTCCTGAAGGTAAGTACTGCTTAGTCATTCTGTCTCATCAGTTTACAGTTTTCTCAATTTGTCCTTTTGATACAATTATTACTGACAACTTTCAACAAAAAATAATATTACTGACTTTGCCTGATATTGGCACTCAATACTACAGTTAGCAGGTCAGCACAGGAAAAAAAGAAAATCATGCATATTGTAGAACATATGGATAAAATAACATGGATTATTATTATTATTATTATTATTATTATTATTATTATTATTATATGGAGAATGCGATTTTAGCCCCCCAGAAACAAACAAAAATTCAATACCTTGATTTTATTTGAAATAACGAGCTAACCAAAAAAAGTAGTAAACAGAGTTTACATGACAAGTATGTGACTGACTAACTTCTAATAAAAATTAAATGATATTTCTAACACACAGTACTTATTTCCTTTACTTTAAAAGCAGGATATGCTTACTCCTCTGTTAAAGAACTATAATATTAACCACCTGTATTTACATTAATGACAGCAAATTAAAAAGAAATTTGAATAAATTAAAGTAATGGTGGGTAACATTGAACAACACCCATATTATGTTCACCGCACTCTGCCTGCCATTTTCTACAATCACATTCATTTACGTTAAAAATGTCTAGAAGTTCACTAAAATTTCATTAAATAAAAAAAGGATATGCATTTATGGCAAATTATGAATAAAACATTGGCCAAATTCTGAAACCTTAGAGAAGCACTCATTTACTTTTTTTAGTTACAAACAATGGTGATAGTGCATTCCACATACTTGTTGCAAGATATGGCATACAACACAAGAAGTGAACAATATGTTTGTGTTTGTAAAACATAGAATGTAGGATCACAGCTGGTTGTACGACTCCAAGAAAACTAGGGTGACATAGCTGATTTGTCTACCTCTAAGAGAGGCAGAAGGCTCAAGTTGTATCACATTTTACTGAAAAAGCACACATCCAATACTAAGCATGCAAACAAATCTCAATGAAAGTAAGTCAATCTGGTCTCCTTAAGGGCTACTTGCGAATTTCAATTGTGCATTCATGGTAATAATTATATATTTTTCAGGTTAACAAAGATTTTTCAAGCGTAAAATGACATACACCGCAAGAATTAATAAATAAAAATTTTTTGCTGGCCACTATCCAACAACCATTGAAAGTTGTTACAAAGTCTGAAATAATATAGAATAATCTGTCTTTTTGATAAATGCAGGAAAACCAAACATAGTAGGATGTCCATGTTATTGCAGCAAACTAATCAGTATTTACTCATCATGTAGTAGCTGACAGGCTTACAACTACCTCTACAAATGTATGTAGATAGGAAGAGTCTTCCATTATAAACGATTAAGAATTACTACAAAATTTTGACAGTGTTACACATCAATTTTGATTTAATATTGACCAAAATGTATAGGGGATCAGATGAGTTCCTTCTCTAGATTGTCGCACAGATGACAAAATGGTAGATATCGAAATAGACGACAGAGGGATAGAGAAACAATTAAAATCGCTCAAAAGAGGAAAGGCCACTGGACCTGATGGGAAACCAGTTTGATTTTACACAGAGTACGCGAAGGAACTTGGCCCCCTTCTTGCAGCGGTGTACCGTAGGTCTCTAGAAGAGTGTAGCGCTCCAAAGGATTGGAAAAGGGCACAGGTCATCCCCATTTTCAAGAAGGGACGTCGAACAGATGTGCATAACTATAGACCTATATCTCTAACGTCGATCAGTTGTAGAGTTTTGGCACACGTATTATGTTCGAGTATAATGACTCTTCTGGAGAGTAGAAATCTACTCTGTAGTAATCAGCATGGGTTTCGAAAAAGACGGGCGTGTGAAACCCAGCTCGCACTATTTGTCCACGAGACTCAGAGGGCCATAGACATGGGTTCACAGGTAGATGCCGTGTTTTTTGACTTCCACAAGGCGTTCGATACAGTTCCCCACAGTCATTTAATGAACAAAGTGAGAGCATATGAACTATCAGACCAATTGTGTGATTGGACTGAAGAGTTCCTAGATAACAGAACGCAGCATGTCATTCTCAATGGAGAGAAGTCTTCCAAAGTAAGAGTGATTTCAGGTGTGCCGCAGGGGAGTGTCATAGGACCATTGCCATTCACAATATACATAAATGACCTTGTGGATGACATCGGAAGTTCACTGAGGCTTTTTGCAGATGATGCTGTGGCATATCGAGAGGTTGTAACAATGGAAAATTGTACTGAAATGCAGGAGTATCGTCAGCGAATTGACGTATGGTGCAGGTAATGGCAATTGAATCTCAATGTAGACAAGTGTAATGTGCTGCGAATACATAGAAAGAAAGATCCCTTACCATTTAGCTACAAAATAGCAGGTCAGAAACTGGAAACAGTTAATTCCATAAATTATCTGGGAGTAGGCATTAGGAGTGATTTAAAATGGAATGATCATATAAAGTTGATCGTCGGTAAAGCAGATGCCAGACTGAGATTCATTGGAAGAATCCTAAGGAATTGCAATCTGAAAACATAGGAAGTAGGTTACAGTACACTTGTTCGCCCACTGCTTGAATACTGCTCAGCAGTGTGGGATCCGTACCAGATAGGGTTGATAGAAGAGAGAGAGAAGATCCAACGGAGAGCAGCGCGCTTCGTTACAGGATCATTTAGTAATCACGACAGCGTTACGGAGATGATAGATAAACTCCAGTGGAAGACTCTCCAGGAGAGACGCTCAGTAGCTCGGTACGGGCTTTTGTTAAAGTTTCGAGAACATACCTTCACCGAAGAGTCAAGCAGTATATTGCTCCCTCCTACGTCTATCTCACGAAGAGACCAAGAGGATAAAATCAGAGAGATTAGAGCCCACACAGAAGCATACCGACAATCCTCCTTTCCGGGAACAATACGAGACTGGAATAGAAGGGAGAACCGATAAGAGGTACTCAAGGTACCCTCCGCCACACACTGTCAGGTGGCTTGCGGAGTATGGATGTAGATGTAGATGTAGACACAAAACTTATAACGATTTTGCAGTTGTGTAGGCTTGTAATTCACTCTACAATCAGTCAAGAGAGAATATACTTTCAGATGGAATACATACACCTGAAATATAATGATAGACATGTTTTGTAGGTCTTGTGTGTGTAAGTTATGATATGATAGTACAATTTTTTCATCGCTGCCAACTAATAAAGTGTGTGATCACTGCATCTGTATAGCACACATTCAGGGATAATAATGAAGTATTTTGGGAATTTTACCACTCATAAATAAAAGCAATCTCCAGCTCTGGAAAAGACACGCTAGGTGCTGGCAAAAGTTAAAACATATTGCCCAAGAAAATCCAACAGATGTCCAAAAGAATTCAAAGCCACAAAGCGCACTAGACACTTCATTCAAATGATATCTACACTTTGTGGCATGCTGTCCACCAAATGATTACTAAGGAGAAGACCATTGCTGTCCATAAGTGACAACAGCAATCAAAAACACTGAGTGCTTACAACAGAACAGAAGGGTACTGGATGTATTACTGTTGTTGTTGTTGTTGTTGTGGTCTTCAGTCCTGAGACTGGTTTGATGCAGCTCTCCATGCTACTCTATCCTGTGCAAGCTTCTTCATCTCCCAGTACCTACTGCAACCTACATCGTTCTGAATCTGCTTAGTGTATTGATCTCTTGGTCTCCCTCTACGATTTTTACCCTCCACACTGCCCTCCAATGCTAAATTTGTGATCCCTTGATGCCTCAAAACATGTCCTACCAACCGATCCCTTCTTCTAGTCAAGTTGTGCCACAAACTTCTCTTCTCCCCAATCCTATTCAATACCTCCTCATTAGTTACGTGATCTACCCACCTTATCTTCAGCATTCTTCTGTAGCACCACATTTCGAAAGCTTCTATTCTCTTCTTGTCCAAACTGGTTATCGTCCATGTTTCACTTCCATACATGGCTACACTCCATACAAATACTTTCATAAGCGACTTCCTGACACTTAAATCTATACTCGATGTTAACAAATTTCTCTTCTTCAGAAACGATTTCCTTGCCATTGCCAGTCTACATTTTATATCCTCTCTACTTTGACCATCATCAGTTATTTTACTCCCTAAATAGCAAAACTCCTTTACTATTTTAAGTGTCTCATTTCCAAATCTAATCCCCTCAGCATCACCTGATTTAATTTGACAACATTCCATTACACTCGTTTTGCTTTTGTTGATGTTCATCTTATATCCTCCTTTCAAGACACTGTCCATTCCGTTCAACTGCTCGTCCAAGTCCTTTGCTGTCTCTGACAGAATTACAATGTCATCGGCGAACCTCAAAGTTTTTATTTCTTCTCCATGAATTTTAATACCTACTCCGAATTTTTCTTTTGTTTCCTTTACTGCTTGCTCAATATACAGATTGAATAACATCGGGGAGAGGCTACAACCCTGTCTCACTCCTTTCCCAACCACTGCTTCCCTTTCATGCCCCTCGACTCAAACTGCCATCTGGTTTCTGTACAAATTGTAAATAGCCTTTCGCTCCCTATATTTTACCCCTGCCACCTTCATAATTTGAAAGAGAGTATTCCAGTTAACGTTGTCAAAAGCTTTCTCTAAGTCTACAAATGCTAGAAACGTAGGTTTGCCTTTTCTCAATCTTTCTTCTAAGATAAGTCGTAAGGTTAGTATTGCCTCACGTGTTCCAACATTTCTACGGAATCCAAACTGATCTTCCCCGAGGTCCGCTTCTACCAGTTTTTCCATTTGTCTGTAAAGAATTCGCGTTAGTATTTTGCAGCTGTGACTTATTAAAGTGATAGTTCGGTAATTTTCACATCTGTCAACACCTGCTTTCTTTGGGATTGGAATTATTATATTCTTCTTGAAGTCTGTGGGTATTTCGCCTGTCTCATACATCTTGCTCACCAGATGGTAGAGTTTTGTCATGAGTGGCTCTCCCAAGGCCATCAGTAGTTCTAATGGAATGTTGTCTACTCCCGGGGCCTTGTTTCGACTCAGGTCTTTCAGTGCTCTGTCAAACTCTTCACGCAGTATCGTATCTCCCATTTCATCTTCATCTACATCCTCTTCCATTTCCATAATATTGTCCTCAAGTACATCGCCCTTGTATAAACCCTCTATATACTCCTTCCACCTTTCTGCCTTCCCTTCTTTGCTTAGAACTGGGTTGCCATCTGAGCTCTTGATATTCATACAAGTGGTTCTCTTCTCTCCAAAGGTCTCTTTAATTTTCCTGTAGGCAATATCTATCTTACCCCTAGTGAGACAAGCCTCTACATCCTTACATTTGTCCTCTAGCCATCCCTGCTTCCTGTCGATCTCATTTCTGAGACGTTTGTATTCCTTTTTGCCTGCTTCATTTACTGCACTTTTATATTTTCTCCTTTCATCAATTAAATTCAGTATTTCTTCTGTTACCCAAGGATTTCTATTAGCCCTCGTCTTTTTACCTACTTGATCCTCTGCTGCCTTCACTACTTCATCCCTCAGAGCTACCCATTCTTCTTCTGCTGTATTTCTTTCCCTCATTCCTGTCAATTGTTCCCTTATGCTCTCCCTGAAACACTCTACAACCTCTGGTTCTTTCAATTTATCCAGGTCCCATCTCCTTAAATTCCCGCCTTTTTGCACTTTCTTCAGTTTCAATCTGCAGTTCATAATCAATAGATTGTGGTCAGAATCCACATCTGCCCCTGGAAATGTCTTACAATTTAAAACCTGGTTCCTAAATCTCTGTCTTACCATTATGTAATCTATCTGATACCTTTTAGTATCTCCAGGATTCTTCCAGGTATACAACCTTCTTTCATGATTCTTGAACCAAGTGTTAGCTATGATTAAGTTATGCTCTGTGCAAAATTCTACAAGGCGGCTTCCTCTTTCATTTCTTCCCCCCAATCCATATTCACCTACTATGTTTCCTTCTCTCCCTTTTCCTACTGACGAATTCCAGTCACCCATGACTATTAAATTTTCGTCTCCCTTCACTACCTGAATAATTTCTTTTATCTCATCATACATTTCATCAATTTCTTCATCATCTGCAGAGCTAGTTGGCATATAAACTTGTACTACTGTAGTAGGCATGGGCTTTGTGTCTATCTTGGCCACAATAATGCGTTCACTATGCTGTTTGTAGTAGCTTACCCGCACTCCTATTTTTTTATTCATTATTAAACCTACTCCTGCATTACCCCTATTTGATTTTGTATTTATAACCCTATAATCACCTGACCAAAAGTCTTGTTCCTCCTGCCACCGAACTTCACTAATTCCCACTATATCTAACTTTAACCTATCCATTTCTCTTTTTAAATTTTCTAACCTACCTGCCCGATTATGGGATCTGACATTCCACGCTCTGATCCGTAGAATGCCAGTTTTCTTTCTCCTGATAACGACGTCCTCTTGAGTAGTCCACGCTCGGAGATCCGAATGGGGGACTATTTTACCTCCGGAATATTTTACCCAAGAGGACGCCATCATCATTTAATCATACAGTAAAGCTGCATGTCCTCGGGAAAAATTACGGCTGTAGTTTCCCCTTGCTTTCAGCCGTTCGCAGTACCAGCACAGCAAGGCCGTTTTGGTTAATGTTACAAGGCCAGATCAGTCAATCATCCAGACTGTTGCCCCTGCAACTACTGAAAAGGCTGCTGCCCCTCTTCAGGAACCACATGTTTGTCTGGCCTCTCAACAGATACCCCTCCGTTGTGGTTGCACCTACGTTACGGCCATCTGTATCGCTGAGGCATGCAAGCCTCCCCACCAACGGCAAGGTCCATGGTTCATGGGGGGAGGATGTATTACTGGTATCACTAATTAAAAAGATGAATGGCCTCTGTATCTCCATGTCTGTCAATGTTGCTAACTACTATACCATTAGCCTATCACCACTATGCTCAGTAGTGCTCCATACATATGTGCAGCTGCTACATATTTTCTCCAGTTGGGAACAAAAAGTCTTCAATCTTGACATTCAACTGCAACTGATTAGAGGATCAGACTAAGTCGTATATGTTGTGCTGCCACCTACAAATTCCTCTTCCCGACATCTTGAAACCCACGATGTTAGATCTTTGTAGTGTTCGCAGAAACTGAGTTGCATTTTGATGCCCATTTCAGCGAACTGTGAGGGTGTAGTAATATTTCTGGATGTATTTACTTGTTGGTGATCTTGGCTTGATCATCTTAAAATAGCTCGCATTCTTTGACAGTGAGTAGATGGTGGCGAATTTATGCTTTGAGGTACTGAACTGGCATGTTCTGCCTCAGAGAATTATTTAATACTATCCAACCTACCAATGCTGCAAATTTTGATAAACAACTTCATTCAAGGAGAACACAAGCTTGAACATTGCCCATTCATTGTCCCCAATAATGGCATATGCTGTAGTATACAGTGACTGTAGAAGGATACAAGAAGACTTCAACAGTGTTTCTATTTAATTTTAAGAATGACACTTGCACTAAATGTAGAAAACTGTAAGTTATTGTAAACAACTAGAAAAAACAATCCTGTAATTTTTGAATACAGTATAGTGGTTTTGCTGCTTAACACAGTTTAGAAAATTTAGAGAATAGGCACTTGCAGCTGACCACAGAAAAGTTCTACAGCTGCCAATGTACATTTCACATAAGAACTGCAAAGACAACATAAGAGAAATTAGGATTCATAGGAGGCATACAGATAGTAGTTTTTCCCTCACTCCATTTGTGAGTGGAATAGGAAAGGATATGATAGCAGTGGTACGTGGTACCCTTTGCCATACACCATATAGTGGCTTGCAGAATATGTATGTAGATGTAGGTATAATAGCATTATATATTGAAATTAATGATTAATGAGACTAGCACCACATTTCAGTACACTGGTAAATAGTTTCTTTCTTCATAAATGGACAAAGCACGGGTTCTGACGCGCAAAACAAAAATGGAAACACTTTTATCAAAAAAGCTATTTCCAACAAGTGTTGAAAATCATAAAAGCAAGAGCACATGAGAAAAAATGTATGCAGAGAAAATAATTTTCTATGCTTATCAATGAAAAAAAATTAATAAAAAATGAAATCAAGTGTATGATAATCAGAAAACAGAAAAAGCTACAGTCTTGAGGAAAAGCAACTGGAAACTTTTACTTATCTGTAACTGTATATAAAACATGCGAACCTGTATAAAGATTAAAACGTGTCAACCAAAATTCTCAGTCATCCTTTCATAGTGAACAAATATTTACGTAAGTAAGATAGTGTTAGGGCAATAGAGAGAAGCCAGTGACAAAATTTTAACACAACATCAATGGAGTGTAACTAATAAAGCATTTCAGTTGCACAACAGGACATTCTCTTGAGTAATTTTTTTTTTTAATCATGGATTTCACAATGGCCATGTAATGATTTTTTAACTGTACTTCTTTTACATATGTTTCAATACTGAACTACCTTGGTTCTTGAGGTTAATGAGAAAGTTAATTCATTCAGATGATACATGGGTTTTACAAGTAAGTAAGGATCATCATGATTTAATGCACTATTGAAAACATAATTGTTAAGGGCAGAACAGAAGCTCTTATTGAGAAATGATTTCAATGGAAATGTCATTTTCAAAGGAACCTTTCCAGATTTGTATTTACTGATTTATGTAAACAACTGAAATCTCAAATGTGAGTGAGCAAACCAGGATTTCAGTCCTGGTCATTGTGAATAGAAGAACAGAGCGTTTGCCACTGTGTCATTTTGTTTGGCATAGTCTTTAAATAAGCCTTACTTGATAAAAAGTGAAAGAATAACATTTACTGTTTAAAAAAAACCATGCCTAGCTCCAAAGTGTCAATTAAGAAAGCCCAATTAAAAAGTTTAAAATATTTAGTTACCAATTCTATTACTTTCATCCAAGTATCAAAGAGAGGAAAGTATGATAACTTCATTAGAGTATTCAAAGGTCTTTTATACCAACAGCCACAGACACAAAAGATAGCAGAAAATTCAACAACATTATAAAAATTACCTCATTACTACATAGTTTGTAACAAATTACAATGATAAGTGCAATGATAATTATCATTTATTTCTAATGCCAGAATTACAAAGACTTCTTTGCAAGTATGAAGAGATGGTAAGGGGTATGGGTCACAGTCGCCCCAAAATACCACAAATACATTAGATGTAACTGTGCTCCGTTCAATTTGGCAACAGCTGTCTTTAGAATTCTGAAATCTTACAACCTCACATACGGTCTTTCCTGTCTGTTGTTACATATACATGAAGTTACAAAACACTGAACAGACTTTTAGAAGGTCTCAAACATATGCATGCTCTGAGATATTCACTGTGAGGTGATATTTATGTGCCATAGTAAAAAGAGGCTATTCTCATGAGTAACAACTGTCCACAAGAATAAAATACACAAGACAGAGAAATATTTCTCACTTTATTGTAAAGTTACTGGCAAAAAAATACAACACTGACTAACAGAGTAGCAACATTTTATTTAAAAAGCATATTAGAGTTACAGTTCTCTTTAAAATATATAACATTTAACCAAATAACACATTAAATTAATGAAATATCTATGAAGTGCCACTAAATGAAAATACAACTGTTGGTCTAATAAATTTTAAAATGCAATATCATATGCAATATTCTAATAGTAACAAAAAATAACACCCATTCAAAAAATTAAGTAAACTGTCAATTTGCTAATGAATGCTATTTGCTTAACATACAACTAGAAAATTACAAAAGATAGAATAAATTGATGCACTCACTTTGTAGCCAGGGCCAAGTCTGTGCATAGCACATATCTGATGTGTCGTTAATGCTTCACTAAACAGATAAATTGCTGACATCTGGCCACAAAAGACTCTTTCTTCATCCAGTTCTGGAGTAGCACCAATATAACACTTGTCAAATGGCTGTAAGAAAAAAATAAAATTTCTGATAAACTACACACACACACACACATTAAATCTGTACACTTGTACCGATGCAACAAGAGAAAATGAAACTTACATCATTTGTTGAAACAAACCACGCCATCTCTGTACTGGAAGCTAACTGTCCATTAACAAGGCATTTTATTTCACTTTTTGTCCATCTATTGTATATATACACAATAGCAATCATATACCACTGTGAACGGCAAAAAAGCTTCATTACTAAAAATTTTAAGCAGTATTTCTACAATATAAAATGTACATGGAACTGGACTTACCTTTCTAGGTTGAAACTCATATTTTACACAGTGCTGGAAACCTTTCCCTTTCACCTTCATAGACGTCAGCACTAAACAGTTTCCAACAAAATGTGCCGAGTATCCAACTCCCTTGCTTGTTTTGAAACTAAAAGGCAATGGAAATAAGGAGAAAGTTTATTTTTTTCAATAATAAACCACTATTAGTGGAAAATCCACAGAGCAGAAGGGGACGTATGAACCAGTTATTGCATAGTAAAGTTTCTCTTTAACCACATATCAGTTTTGTTATTGTTACAGTCTGTAACATTCAAACAGCAACACCATAATTTCCTTGCAACTGTTGCTGCAGCATGAAAGGTACCTCAACTAGTTTCCACATTATTACGTTTTTTAAAGATCAGTGATGCATAAAAAAAAAGAACAGATATTTTAAAGCAGATAACAGTATAGGGGAAAAAGGTAATCTGATTAAATACTCTAGTATTGCCACAGTCTTTCAGAACAAACATACAAACTGACAGCATTTAACATATATTATTTCACCTAAAAATGCTCTTTACCTTTCTGTGAAGTTCTCAGAGATACAATAATGTGAATCTCTCTTAAGACAGTGGGAGATAACAACAGATTTCATTTTCCAATTAATCTTTGATGTATAATTCAAGGACTTTATAGACAATTGATACACAAAGAAAGTGAAAATAATCACAGTATTCATTATGTGGAATCACTTGTCTTCAAATTCAGATCACATGCCAGACTTATAACAGTATTCAAATGAAATCTGCTCAGTGTGTCTACTTTTGCCTTGCACATAAGGTGACACCACGTAACTGCGGGTATGGTTGTGCCATCTATTGGTAGAGAGACTGACGTGTGCACACTGTTTGATGTTGCATAGCACGAGTGTGGTTTCACACTGAAGAGAAGGTGGTCACAGAAGTTATTGTCCGCTACCGAACATGCAGTCACATATGAAAGAACAAGGAGGAATTCAATTTTTGGCGGCGGAGGGAGTAGGAGGCTGTGAAATGTATTGACAGATTAAGGCTGTCCACGGTAAGTACAGTCAGCATTGTTGAAAGTGTCGTGCAGTGGCGCAAATGATTCCTTGAGAGGCGCGAATCACTGGAAGACGATAATCGTCATGGACAGGCTCATACTGTCATCACACCGGAAATGGTTGCGGAAGTGAATGCTCTAGTCTTGGACAACCACAGGATCACCATGGTCGAGATCCATCGGTTACTGGGTATTCGCACGGACACCACCCACACCACAATGCATCAACACTTGACCTTTAAAAAAAATCTTTGCACTGTGGGTTTCCCACCAAGTGACCGCCTCACAGCACAGTACTCGAATGGCACTGTCTTTGAGTTATCTGCAATGTTCTAATAAGGAGGAACACAGCTTTCTGTTGCGTATTGTCACAGGCGACGAAACATGGTGTCACCATTTTGAACCAGAAAACAAATGTCAGAGCAAGCAGTGGAAACATGCGGCTTCACCACCTCCAAAGAAAGGCTGTGCACACCAGTTCTACTAATTGACCAAAAGGGCCCACTGCTTGTCGATTCCCGGAAAGCGGAACCACCATCAATGCCCAGTGTTATCAAACCAATTTACAGAATCTTAGACCAGCCATCAAGTCGAAACGCCAAGGAATGTTGTGCAATGGCATTATCCTCCCACGATAATGCCTGCCCACACACTGCCAATGTGATGAAGGCGACATTGAAGCAGTTTCACTGTAAAATGCTGGAACATCCACTGTACAGTTGTGACCTTTCACAGTGTGACTTTCAAGTGTTTGAACCGCTAAAATAAGCTATTCGCGGACATCAATTCACAACAGACGATGAAGTGTGAGACTGGGTCCAGGTCAGGATACGACAGCAGCCTACTAGTTTCTTCAAGGAAAGAATCAACCGGTTAGTGTCGAAATGGGACAAATGTGCCAACAGTTTTGGTGACTATTTTTGTGTATATGTACTGTACATAACTACATTTTTTGAGTTAGTAAAATCGTTACCATTACTTTACACTAGTGAACGGGTTTCATTTGAATGGCCCTTATATATAATGTCTTATAGCAACATTGAATCTACCACTTTATCCTGAAAATATTTGGTCATTTCATCTTATTTAAGTTCATTCTTTGTAATATGTAATTGTTGATAATGATTCTCATCCTGATCTCTGAATTAACCAACCAATTACTTTTTCACCCCTTTCTCTCTTTCCAGTGTATGTATCCTGGAGTATCTCCTCACTTTATGTCTATGGAATAAACAGTACATCTGATCTAATAATTGACATCCTGGACATAGCACAACAGTTTCACCTACTGATCAACATTCATATTAAAGAACTGTTCAGTTATTAGATTAAATACAATGTTTGTTGAACAGATCAGCAGTTAGGAGATTCTCAAACAAGTGGAACATGTCAGAAAAATAAACACACACACACACAAATAAAAAATAAAAAAGTACTTGGGACATATTAGTGTGACTCAGCTCTGTCAACCTACATAGGTCACAAAATGTAAGATAACAATTAAGTTTATGTTTTGACAGTGTTGAAATTTTATAGGCACTATAACTTAAAACAATTGAAGTGGACAACAACAAAACAAATTACATAATCTACCTGCAGATTGTATTACATGACAACCTTTCTGCCACAGGTCTAGGACTAACACACTGTTTTAAGTTCTTGCAAACACTCAGAAAATATTTAGTGTGACCTTTCTTCAATGAAATCATTTTTCTTTTTATTAACAAGTTTGATGAAAAGCAAAAGCCTACAGTTTATTGGCATAAAAAGTAAATTTATGTAAAAAAAATTACAATAGTTTCAGTATTTAGAGATAGTAAAATAAAAGAAAGAAGAAGGGCAAATTGTAGTTTAATGTAAAATGTGAAAAAGTAAAGACATACCAGTACAAATATGGCTTTTCCCTCTCAATATTTACAGAGTTAATGGGATCTAAACGGAACCAGGTTGTGAAAGTAAAACCATTTTCATACGGCCACCTTGCAAGGGGAGGCAAAACGATGGCCTGAAAAAGGAAAAAAAAATATATTATGTGTTACTATACCATTTCTTACAAAGTAAACTGTATCATATAACTCAAGTGTATTACTGTTGTTGACAGAGAGAAAAGTGAGTGAGTGAGTGAGTGTGTGTGTGTGTGTGTGTGTGTGTGTGTGTGTGTGTGTGAGTGAATGAGAGAGAGAGAGTGAGAGAGAGAGAGAGAGAGAGAGAGAGAGTTAGACATCTACATCTACATCTATACTCCGCGAGCCACCTTACGGTGTGTGGCGGAGGGTACTTATTGTACCACTATCTGATCCCCCCTTCCCTGTTCCATTCACGAATTGTGCGTGGGAAGAACAACTGCTTGTAAGTCTCCGTATTTGCTCTAATTTCTCGGATCTTTTCGTTGTGATCATTACGCGAGATATATGTGGGCGGTAGTAATATGTTGCCCATCTCTTCCCGGCATGTGCTCTCTCGTAATTTCGATAATAAACCTCTCCGTATTGCGTAACGCCTTTCTTGAAGTGTCCGCCACTGGAGCTTGTTCAGCATCTCCGTAACGCTCTCGCGCTGACTAAATGTCCCCATGACGAATCGCGCTGCTTTTCACTGGATCATGTCTATCTCTTCTATTAATCCAACCTGGTAAGGGTCCCACACTGATGAGCAATACTCAAGAATCGGACGAACAAGCGTTTTGTAAGCTACTTCTTTCGTCGATGAGTCACATTTTCTTAGAATTCTTCCTATGAATCTCAACCTGGCGCCTGCTTTTCCCACTATTTGTTTTATGTGATCATTCCACTTCAGATCGCTCCGGATAGTAACTCCTAAGTATTTTACGGTCGTTATCGCTTCCAATGATTTACCACCTATGGCATAATCGTACTGGAATGGATTTCTGCCCCTATGTATGCGCATTATATTACATTTATCTACGTTTAGGGAAAGCTGCCAGCTGTCGCACCATGCATTAATCCTCTGCAGGTCCTCCTGGAGTACGTACGAGTCTTCTGATGTTGCTACTTTCTTGTAGACAACCGTGTCATCTGCAAATAGCCTCACGGAGCTACCGATGTTGTCAACTAAGTCATTTATGTATATTGTAAACAATAAAGGTCCTATCACGCTTCCCTGCGGTACTCCCGAAATTACCTCTACATCTGCAGATTTTGAACCGTTAAGAATGAAATGTTGTGTTCTTTCTTCTAGGAACTCCTGAATCCAATCACAAACCTGGTCCGATATTCCGTAAGCTCGTATATTTTTCACTAAACGTAAGTGCGGAACCGTATCAAATGCCTTCCTGAAGTCCAGGAATACGGCATCAATCTGCTCGCCAGTGTCTACGGCACTGTGAATTTCTTGGGCAAATAGGGCGAGCTGAGTTTCACATGATCTCTGTTTGCGGAATCCATGTTGGTTATGATGAAGGAGATTTGTATTATCTAAGAACGTCATAATACGAGAACACAAAACATGTTCCATTATTCTACAACAGATTGACGTAAGCGAAATAGGCCTATAATTATTCGCATCTGATTTATGACCCTTCTTGAAAATGGGAACGACCTGCGCTTTCTTCCAGTCGCTAGGTACTTTACGTTCTTCCAGCGATCTACGATAAATTGCTGATAGAAAGTGGGCAAGTTCTTTAGCATAATCACTGTAGAATCTTAAGGGTATCTCGTCTGGTCCGGATGCTTTTCCGCTACTAAGTGATAGCAGTTGTTTTTCAATTCCGATATCGTTTATTTCAATATTTTCCATTTTGGCGTCCGTGCGACGGCTGAAGTCAGGGACCGTGTTACGATTTTCCGCAGTGAAACAGTTTCGGAACACTGAATTCAGTATTTCTGCCTTTCTTCGGTCGTCCTCTGTTTCGGTGCCATCGTGGTCAACGAGTGACTGAATAGGGGATTTAGATCCGCTTACCGATTTTACATATGACCAAAACTTTTTAGGGTTCTTGTTTAGATTGTTTGCCAATGTTTTATGTTCGAATTCGTTGAATGCTTCTCTCATTGCTCTCTTTACGCTCTTTTTCGCTTCGTTCAGCTTTTCCTTATCAGCTATGATTCGACTACTCTTAAACCTATGATGAAGCTTTCTTTGTTTCCGTAGTACCTTTCGTACATGATTGTTATACCACGGTGGATCTTTCCCCTCGCTTTGGACCTTAGTCGGTACGAACTTATCTAAGACGTACTGGACGATCGTTTCTGAATTTTTTGCATTTTTGTTCCACATCCTCTTCCTCAGAAATGAACGTTTGATGGTGGTCGCTCAGATATTCTGCGATTTGTGCCCTATCACTCTTGTTAAGCAAATATATTTTCCTTCCTTTCTTGGCATTTCTTATTACACTTGTAGTCATTGATGCAACCACTGACTTATGATCACTGATACCCTCTTCTACATTCACGGAGTCGAAAAGTTCCGGTCTATTTGTTGCTATGAGGTCTAAAACGTTTGCTTCACGAGTTGGTTCTCTAACTATCTGCTCGAAGTAATTCTCGGACAAGGCAGTCAGGATAATGTCACAAGAGTCTCTGTCCCTGGCTCCAGTTCTGATTGTGTGACTATCCCATTCTATACCTGGTAGATTGAAGTCTCCCCCTATTACAATAGTATGATCACGAAACTTCTTCACGACGTTCTGCAGGTTCTCTCTGAGGCGCTCAACTACTACGGTTGCTGATGCAGGTGGTCTATAGAAGCATCCGACTATCATATCTGACCCACCTTTGATACTTAACTTAACCCAGATTATTTCACATTCGCATTCGCTAATAACTTCACTGGATATTATTGAATTCTTTACTGCTATAAATACTCCTCCACCATTGGCGTTTATCTTATCCTTGCGGTATATATTCCATTCTGTGTCTAGGATTTCGTTACTGTTCACTTCCGGTTTTAACCAACTTTCCGTTCCTAATACTATATGCGCACTATTTCCTTCAATAAGAGATACTAATTCAGGAACCTTGCCCTGGATACTCCTGCAGTTTACCAATATTACGTTAACTTTTCCTGTTTTTGGTCTCTGAGGACGGACGTTCTTTATCAACGATGATAATGTCCTCTCTGGTAAGCCGTCAGGTATTTTATCGTTTCGCCCAAGGGGGGGTCCCTCTAACCTAAAAAACCCCCGTGTGCACGCCACACGTACTCTGCTACCCTAGTAGCTGCTTCCGGTGTGTAGTGCACGCCTGACCTGTCTAGGGGGGCCCTACAGTTCTCCACCCAATAACGGAGGTCGATGAATTTGCAACCATTATAGTCGCAGAGTCGTCTGAGCCTCTGGTTTAGACCCTCCACACGGCTCCAAACCAGAGGACCGCGATCGACTCTGGGCACTATGCTGCAGATATTAAGCTCAGCTTGCACTCCGCGTGCGATGCTGGTTGTCTTCACCAAATCAGCCAGCCGCCGGAAGGAACCAAGGATGGCCTCAGAACCCAAGCGGCAGGCGTCATTCGTTCCGACATGTGCTACTATCTGCAGCCGGTCACACCCAGTGCGTTCAATAGCTGCCGGAAGGGCCTCCTCCACATTACGGACGAGACCCCCCGGCAAGCACACCGAGTGCACACTGGCATTCTTCCCCGACCTACCCGCTATTTTCCTGAGGGGCTCCATAACCCGCCTAACGTTGGAGCTCCCTATAACTAATAGGCCCGCCCTCTGTGACTGTCGGGACCTTGCCGGAGAATCGGCCACTGGCCCAACAGGCGAGGCATCCTGTGGTGGCTCGGAAACGATGTCATCACCACTAGGAAGCACCCCGTACCTGTTGGAAAGGGGTAAGGCAGCTGCCACGCGGCCAGATCCCACCTTCGCCTTTCGGCCAGGCACGCGCGAGCCCACCACTGTCCGCCATTCACCCTGGAGTGATGGCTGACCGGTAAGATGCTCACTGCCGGAAGACGCAGCGACATCAGGGGTTCCATGTGATTCCAAGGCCACCGAAGTAGGCATAGGTCTCACCACAGTTGCCCCAACGCCACTACGAGCCGACGCCTGCGCCTCGAGCTCGATGAGCCTAACAGACAAAGCCTCCACCTGCCCCCGAAGAGTGGCCAATTCTCCTTGCGTCCGCTCACAACAACCACAGTCCCTACACATGACTATGTTTACCCTACTCTATACGGTGACAAATTCCCAAGATAATCTTCTGATGAGCTACTCTGATAATCAAGAAACACTCACTGAAATACGAGACGCGAAAACTACGCTAGGTTTTCCCAGAAAAACTATTTAAAAGCTAAGCGCAGCAAATAAGTACAAAAACGCTTTATACAAACAGTACTCGCTGCTGCTGGTGCTCTCGCTCTGGCTGTCACAAGACAACTGCTGATTCAAGTGACTAGTGGCTAACGGCCGCGAAACAAACAAAAGACGGTTTTAGGGCGCTTTCTGTTCTAAACGATCAAGAAAACACTAAGAAATCTAACACGAAAACTACGTAAAGTTTTATCAAGAACTGTTAGTTACTATGCAGAGCAGATAAACACAAATAGAATCCCTTCCTTAGTGGATGGTCGTAAACAAAATGCAAAATAAACGCTTTATACAAACAGTACTCGCTGCTGCTGGTGCTCTCGCTCTGGCTGTCACAAGACAAGAATAGTAGAAAATGAGCTAGAGCTCAAAAGCCAAAGTGACTTTACAATCTTTTAACTCTGGTTCACTGCCATGCTACATCCAATGGCTGGTGAGTGGTTGTCTGTACTCATTTTGCACTTTTTATTGTTATGTCTAGTCTTCAATTTTCATTACCACACACTTACAAAATAGCTATGGCAACCTGCAGTAATATGTATCAGCAGATAAATAAATATTTGTTGTTGCAACCATCTGTGTGTTTTATAATAAGTATGACATATGTGAATACATTTTACGACTCTCAAGATTTTCTGAAATTGTTTTATGTATGTATGTATGAATACTCACAGAGCCTTTTCGGCCAGGGAAACTGAAGAACACATCTGGCCCATTCCTTTGAGGCATCTGACGCAGAACATTTAGGAGTTTTGGTGAATGCCTTGGCTGAAATATTATTAAAAAAAAGAAAAAAAGAAAGAAAGATATTACTTAGTCAAATACAAACCACTATTACATAGCCATTGAAATCAATACTACTGGTCTTTAAACAAAAATTCATCTGAGAACACGTTATACTAATGGCACCATTACCAAAATATTGTGACACAATAATCACATTACTGTGCTGCTCACCAGACAAGGATTGGTGAGTGGGGGAAAGAGAGCTTGGGGCAGGGAGGTGGCACTGATTAGGGCATACAAGGTAGGAATCAGAAAATACAGGTATAAGTGCATTTATGGTGTCGGCAGTTTTTCCGCTGCTTCATATAGTTGGTAACTTTTTTCATTGTGAATGGTGAGAAGCAACTACGACAAATGGATGAATGATGAGTAGAATACTTAGGCAAGATGGCGGAAACAATGAAAAAACAGTACTTGATAAATGCCATCGCATGTTGTAAATGAAATTATGTGGCAGCATAGTGGAATGTGTAGTGCAGAATATTGCCACATAAAACAGGATATTCCATAAAATTTAAATTGTACTCTCAGGTTCCTGCATAACCACAAGGTCAGGGATCGGGGCATTTCAAAAATCCCCCTCAATGTTTTCAAAATGATCACTGGGCTACGCTACAGGTCAGTCAGTCACCACAGCTAGTTTTCCTTTAGTCATATTCACTGGTTTCACCAACTCTCAGTCAGACTGTAACATTTCATCCTAACCTGTATCTCGAGCTATGCAACATATCACTCAGTTATCACAGACAGTTTTCCGCCTAGCTAGGGTTGCCATCCATCCTGATATGTCGGAACCATTACTCTTATAGACCTTCTTGTCCCGACATCTCGACAAGATCCAATTTTGTCCCGATTTTGCAAAATACTGTTACGAGCTGGGCTCTAGTACTGAAGTAACGCCATCTGTTACACAACATTTACATGAAGCCACAGTTTTATTTATGGCAACAAGTTTATGTTGGCAAGGTAGTCTCACAGATGGCGTTGCACGTTGCGTATCCTTTATCGATAATGCAACCACCTTACTAGATCTAACGGCATCATACGAGAAAATACAAGACTTCTCCAGCACGATGGAGCTGGAACTATTTACGCAGCGCCACGTGGTGGAAGAATCGCGCAGTTCCCATTTGAATAGCGACTGATATGATGATTCTTTCTAAACGTAACACGAACAACGAGTGCAAGCTAGTAATGTTTGAAATGTTTGTTTTCAGGAATATATGCATCTGAAGAGCTTATTAGGAACTAAGCGTGACTCGGGAAAATGGAAGTCTAAACACTCTGTGGAAGAAAAGTGGCTTACTACACTACTGGCCATTAAAATTGCTACACCAAGAAGAAATGCAGATGATAAACGGGTATTCATTGGACAAATATATTATACTAGAACTGACATGTGATTACATTTTCACGCAATTTGGGTGCACAGATCCTGAGAAATCAGAACCCAGAACAACCACCTCTGGCCGTAATAACGGCCTTGATACGCCTGGGCATTGAGTCAAACACAGCTTGGATGGCGTGTACAGGTACAGCTGCCCATACAGCTTCAACACAATATCACAGTTCATCAAGAGTAGTGACTGGCGTATTGTGACGAGCCAGTTGCTCGGCCACCATTGACCAGACGTTTTCATTTGGTGAGGGAGCTGGAGAATGTGTTGGTCAGGGCAGCAGTCGAACATTTTCTGTATCCAGAAAAGCCCCTACAGGACCTGCAACATGCGGTCGTGCATCATCCTGCTGAAATGCAGGGTTTCGCAGGGATCGAATGAAGGGTAGAGCCACGGGTCGTAACACGTCTGAAATGTAACGTCCACTGTTCAAAGTGCCATCAATGCGAACAAGAGGTGACCGAGACGTGTAACCAATGGAACCCCATACCATCACGCCGGGTTATACGCCAGTATGGCGATAACGAATACACGCTTCCAAAATGCGTTCACCGCAATTTCGCCAAACACGGATGCGACCATCATGATGATGTAAACAGAACCTGGATTCATCCGAAAATATGACGTTTTGCCATTCGTGCACCCAGGTTCGTCGTTGAGTACACCATCGCAGGCGCTCCTGTCTGCGATGCAGCGTAAAGGGTAACCGCAGCCATGGTCTACGAGCTGATAGTCCATGCTGCTGGAAACGTCGTCGAACTGTTCGTGCAGATGGTTGTTGTCTTGCAAACGTCCCCATCTGTTGACTCAGGGATCGAGACGTGGTTGCACGATCCGTTACAGCCACGAGGATAAGATACCTGTCATCTCGACTCCTAGTGATACGAGGCCGTTGGGATCCAGCACGGCGTTCCGTACTACCCTCCTGAACCCACCGATTCCATATTCTGCTAACAGTCATTGGATCTCGACCAACGCGAGCAGCAATGTCGCGATACGATAAACCGCAATCGCGATAGGCTACAATCCGACCTTTATCGAAGTCGGAAACGTGATGGTACGCATTTCTCCTCCTTACACGAGGCATCACAACAACGTTTCACTAGGCGACGACAGTGAACTGCTGTTTGTGTATGAGAAATCGGTTGGAAACTTTCCTCATGTCAGCACGTTGTAGGTGTCGCCACCGGCGCCAACCTTGTGTGAATGTTCTGAAAAGTTAATCATTTGCATATCACAGCATCTTCTTCCTGTCGGTTAAATTTCGCGTCTGTAGCACGTCATCTTCGTGGTGTAACAATTTTAATAGCCAGTAGTGTATCTTAAGGAAAACGAAAATCCTGAACGTCAATGCCAACTGCTAAAATTATGAGAGTATTTGTTTTCTATTCCCGCATACAACTTCACCGTGGAAAGGGTATTCTCGCTGATGCCGGCCCAGTGGACTGACGAAAGAACTCCACTGCTGCCAGGGACTGTGGAATCTATGTTACAGTAATGACTTGCATGAAGTTCTATAGATATGTAGACTTGCTGAAAAAGATGAAGTCTTCCGAAAAAAATGATGTACTAACTGCTTCTACCGCAAGAAGTACCATATAATTGTGTTCTAAATAAAAATAATTGTAGTGAATAAATTTTTTATTTAATTTCTACACCCCCACAGCAGTGTGTCTCGACGAGGTCCCCGCTAAATACGGCAACCCTACTCCTGGCATATTCTTTGGCTTCGCCAGCTCACAACGGCACTTTTGTTGTTGCGGTCTTCAGTCTAGAGACTGGTTTGATGCAGCTCTCCATGCTACTCTATCCTGTGCAAGCTGCTTCATCTCCCAGTACCTACTGCAACCTTGATCCTTCTGAATCTGTTTAGAGTATTCATCTCTTGGTCTCCCTCTTCGATTTTTACATTCCACGCTGCCCTCCAATACCAAATTAGTGATCCCTTGATGCCTCAGAATATGTCCGACCAACCGATTCCTTCTTTTAGTCAAGTTGTGCCACAAATTTCTCTTCTCCCCAATTCTATTCAATACCTCCTCATTAGTTATGTGATCTACCCATCTAATCTTCAGCATTCTTCTGTAGCACCACGTTTCAAAAGCTTCTATTCTCGTCTTGTCTAAACTATTTATCGTCCACGTTTCAATTCCATATATGGCTACACTCCATACAAATACTTTCAGAAACGACTTCCTGACACTTAAATCTAAATCTTCAGGAACATTTTCTTGCCATTGCCAGTCTACATTTTATATCCTCTCTACTTCGACCATCATCAGTTATTTTGCTGCCCAAATAGCAAAACTCATCTACTACTTTAAGTTTCTCATTTCCTAATCTAATTCCCTCAGCATCACCCGATTTAATCCGACTACATTCCATTATTCTCGTTTTGCTTTTGTTGATGTTCATCTTATACCCTCCTTTCAAGATACTGTCCATTCCGTTCAGCTGCTCTTCCAAAACCTTTGCTGTCTCTGACAGAATTACAATGTCATCGAGGAGCCTCAAAGTTTTTATTTCTTTTGCATGGAGTTTAATTCCTACTCCTACCCTACTACGGGGCTATGACACTGAAATACGCTACAATATCTCAAGAAATCCTATCACATTCAGAGAAACACACAATACAGGAAATACATACGAAAACCAGCAACCAACGTTACAGTCTATAACAGCCAGGTCAATAAAAGCAATGAACTCTCCTGCCTAAGTAAGTCAATTCAAGATTCTCATTGCCTTTGTATACTACCACCCGACTGGCAACGATCAACAGGAACGAATCGCCAACAGTGGAAGAGCTGCCGACACGGTAAGCACCTAAGTAAGCATCACAGTCACAGTAGCAAGTAAGCATCACAGTCACAGTAGCACGGCCACCACACATGGTCACCAGTGGTCGCCTCGTAACGTCGGCCGACAGGTTGCTCACAGTGCGTCCGGTCTCTTTCTTCCGTTTTCGGCGCAGGGTAAGGAGGTTACGTAAGATTATAAACTACTCGACCGAGAAGGTTAGAATGTATTTTAACCTCCTTGGGCAAGACGGATGCCGCAATGCTTCTGCGACTGCAGATAAGTGCTGCATTTAGGCTGTGTTATTAAACGAATGAACTATATGGATTGGGAAAAGAACGTGGAGAGTACTGTACACTTTCTTCAGTTATTGAAAGAACCAGACAAGTTTTACGAGCATATGTAAGACGAAGAGGGAAACAATTACATACGTGGTGGCATTGAAAAGCAAGATTACAGCACCTTGTACAACTTCAGATAAATTCAGCAAAATAAACATGATATGTGAATTAATCTTCAACGACTGTCGTTCGGCACACGTGTGAAAGATAAACTTGAGTTTCAGAATAGGAAACTGTGAACAGCTAAAGCACAGAGAAATGGAAACTCATATACCACATTTGCAAACTAATTCATGTAACAATTGCCATCCTACTGGCATAAAAACGCCAGTAAATAATAGTAATAACAACAATAATCCGTAGACAGCAAATGCTCGCTCCCACACAACCGAAAAAAGTAACTGTAAGTGTAAGATACGACACCCTTCTCACTTGAATAAATTAGTTTTTGAGGTTATAATTTACGCCTGAAATTTCCGATAAAGATTTTGCCTACTCGTTGTTCCCTATTAAGCTGCGATTTCATTCCACATATTCCAAGCTATATCCCGAATGTAATTATTTTTCATCCTCAGAATGCCGCAAACTACTACTTCTCGCACCAAACTTATCACTTTCTCAGAGGCTGTACTTCGTGTTTGAGAACAGTGCTCGATTCGACCGAAGAAAACAACCTGATTTGAATTTCACTGACCGACGTCTGCAGTCTGTACGTTCGGGCGATGTGATCGGCTGCGATGTGACCCCGCAGCTATCTGCGCACTAACTTTAAAACATCCATCGGTAGAATTCATCAGTGTTCGGAAACTTGTGGCTTAGTTGGGTGAACGGGATACCACGGATGGTTGGTTTGTAGGGTTTGTGGAAGAACTGCTGAACAGATTAGCAAGCAAGCAAGTTCATCCAGATAACAACAGGAAGAAAAGGTCAGTCATAATATTGCTGACATATTTCATGAGAGTAGGTGTTCCATTAATCAGTTATAAACAAGAATACACCAACACGACAGTCGATAACAACCAACGAAGTCAGAGCCTTCAATGCATGGATTCAATTTTGCGGGTCAGATTTGAACCCTTCAGCGTCACAGATATATTCATTTTTGATCACTTTCTCACATGACATAGATCAATTCAGCTTACCCATTTTCCGTTCACAGCCTTCATTGCACCAAACAGCAGCTTCAGTTCTTTAACAGTAATACTGTAACTGGCCAGTACGCCCAACATTTCAATCAGGAGATCTGCAATCAAAAAACAATCAATTAGTCTACTACTTGTGACTTTTTACTGCTTTCCTGAGTAGCGACTCTTGTTTGCAGTAAATTAAATCCCACAAAAATTGTTTCTGAGAAAGTTTTCAATGAATTATGATAATAAAAAGATGTGAAGAAATAAAAGTTCAGTTATGTTCCTGTGTATAGAAAATGAAAATAGTAATTATGAAGACACCATTATCATCATCTCAGTGCACACTGAATAGTTAAAGACCAGTGGAATTCGCTCACATTTCGTTTTAATATACAAGATGATTCAGCTGCCCCGAACGCTGTCGTTTTATGCAACCTGCAACGTTATGTTTGGCCTTCATAAGCCACGCACAAGATTTTCATTTTCTCTCGCCCTCTACACGCAAACTATTAGTCCTAAACACAAAAAAATGAGCAGGACCTTTTTGTAGGAAATATAATGGAGTTCAGTTTTTTATTGGATACCTTTTCGCTGGGGACAACGGTTTTCGACTTATTCGAGGAAACGTACAAAAGTGTCCTTCAAACACAAGTCCACCCCCACACTCATCCTTCACCAGTCAGTGTTTCTGGTATGCGGCACTCCCTCCTACCACCGAAAAAAATTTCCGGCCACACGAGCTATTCCCAGAATTCGAATTTTTTTTTTGTCTCTATTGTGTGGGCTGTTACTCCATGAGCATGGTCGGCTACCGTTCTTAACACTAGTAATTTAAACGTGCCTGTGAGGGTAATTATGCTAAAATTAATTACGCTCACACTTCAACCCAAACTTAACCCTTACAAGTACAGTAGTTTCGTAGTCAGAAGGCCTAAAGAATAAAACGACGTAATTGTTTTATTTTATGCTTTTAAAATTCACAAAATATTTGGGTGAAATTTACACAAATGCCAATTTTACAATTTGTAAGTGCTCGACTAAGCAGTTGCTGGAATAAAACCTCTTAATGAAGACCAAAAAATGTAGAATGTGGGAAATAATTTGTGCAGTCACAGTGGTAGGAGAGAGTGCAATGAACAACCTACTAGAAGTACTGGCCAATGGGGGCCGAGTGTGGAAGTATGGGTGCATTCGAAGGTCTCTTTTGTACGGTTTTCTCGAATAATTCGAAAACTATGGCTATAACTAAAACGTTCACCAGTACTAAATTTAACTACATTAAGTTTCCTACAAAAAGATTTTGTTCATCTTTTCTGCAGGACTAACGAGCGAGAGAATATGAAAATCTCGCGCCCAGCAGTTAATATTGTGGGTTGTACAAAACGACAACGGTAGGGGCAGCTGAGTCACCCTCTACATACACACTGACGAAAAAAAATCACAACACCAAAAAATAATTAATGTAGAATAATGAAACTGCGGGAATAGATTCGTCCACGTAATATACGTAAGTGATCAATATTGCAAGATCACAGGTTAATGAACACACGAGACAAGCCATTGCAAATGTGAAATGTTGGTACATTAATAACCGGTGTAACCGCCAGAATGTTGAATGCAACCAGGCGTAAGTGCACGCATTTTGTTGTACGGGTGCCGGATGTCAGTTTGTGGGCTGCACTTCCATGTCTGTCGCACTTGGTCGGACAGTATAGGGACGGCTAATGCTGTTCGTGGATGACGCTGGAGTTATCGTCAGACGAAGTCCCATATATGCTCGATTGGAGACCGATCTGGTGATGGAGCAGGCCGAGGCAATATGTCGACACTTTGGGTAGAGCATGTTGGGTTAGAACAATGGTATGTGGGCGGGCGGTATCGTGAGAAAAAACTCCTGGAATGCTGCTCACGAATGGCAGCACGACAGAACAAATCACCAGACTGACGTACAGTTTTGCAGTCAGGGTGCGTGGGATAACCACAAGAGTGCTCCTGCTGTCATACGAAACTGTGCCCCAGACCGCAAGCAGCTATTCACCTTCTAACCAACACGCGACCATCACCGGCACTGACCAGAACCTGCTTTCATTAGAAAACACAACAGACCTCCAGTCCTCCACCCTGCCTCCAATGAGCTCTCGCTTGACGCCACGTCAGTCCCATACGGCGGTTGCTTGGGGTCAGTGGAACACACTCTACAAGGCGTCTGGCTCGGAGCTGTCCGTGAAGTAAGCGATTTGTAACAGTTCGTTGTGTCGCTGTGGTGCCAACTGCTCTCAGACTGCTGCTGCAGATGAAGTTCGATGCACCAGAGTCATACGCCCAACACGATGATCTTCCCTTTCGGTAGCTGCACGTGGCTGCCCGGAGCCCGGTACTTCTGCGAGCGTATGTTCTCCTGACTACCGCTGCCAACAATCATGTACAGTGGCTACATTACTGCCAAGTCTTGCAGCAGTATCACAGAAGGAACATCCAGCTTCTCGTAGCCCAATTACATGACCTCGTTGAAATTCGGTGAAGTGTGATAGTGACGTCTTTGTCGCCTTGAAGACATTCTTGCTGTTGGTCAACTCACCACATCCAATCTCAAAGGTAGCTACCGCTCACTACCGCTACATCATGTGTTTAAAGCAAACCCTATTTGCATGCTCATAGTGGCGCTACTAGCACTACTCTCATGCGACCAGCACGAAATCTGAATAGATATCATCTTTCAGATACAGAAACTCGCCTATCTTCTTTCGTTTATGTTGCACGACCCCTCGTTGGTGCTGTCATTCCTCTTTTCCTTCAGTGTATATTTTTTAACAAGTTATGGTTCCCCACAAAAGACTACGACGAGGTTCTGATAAGCGGTGTTTTTCCATGAACACTACGTGACTCGCTGTGGCCAAATCATGTGTAAACAGACATTCTTGAGACGCCTTATGTTGGCAAAAGAAGTGGAAACTGAGAGAGCAGAGTGTAATCAGAAACAGAAAGTGTTACCTCAATGTAGATCAGTGAAATAAACATTATAGTTAAAAAAGAACATATGCGAGATAACGAACAATACTTTTTGCGGGGATTCATCAGCGAATTTCAAGAAAAGGAACAATTATAATAAATGTATAGATACCTGCGTTGACTGTTAATCTTGAAAATGTAATGAAAACTAACTATCTCTCTCTCTCTCTCTCTCTCTCTCTCTCTCTCTCTCTCTCTCTCTCTCCCTCCTCTATCTGTCATTATTATGAAAGAGTTACGTAATTATGGTAATAATTGTGTTTTTTTAATTTGGGAGTATTTTAATGGTGGTTTCTTATTTCATACCTAATCCTTCCCTGTAATGTTTGTACAGTGCAGAAAGTTGTGCGGAAAAGCGCTTTTGGAATTATTTTCTGTCATACTCTTGGTGACATTTTTTAAAAAACGAACAGGCACTAGTCAGAAAGATAAAATTAATCGGGTAAGATAGTATTACATAGGGACAGTACTGTTTTTCTTCTTGTGAAAATGAATAAAGCAGCCTTCCACATTCCACACTGGGGGTAAAGGATCGGTTTGTGTGCAGTACATCGTTAACTGGCAAACTTTTCTTTTTGTATTCCCAGTCAAAGCGGAACATGAAGGAGCCAACGAAACATACACTTTTTTGCTACTCGACTTTGTCTTAACGTGACATTCTGGCCTCGAGCCGGGCCACAAATCTGAAACCGCAGACTCTAGTCTCGCAATATTATCAAACCATCAAACGCTCGATTCTTTAAAGAACTGAATCCCCCATGCAGAAAACAGCTTCAGCCGTCTTATTACTTCACAAATAAGTTAAACGTGTTATATATTTGCCTCGAAGCGTGTAAGCGAAGGAGACTTTAGGAAAGGTTTGAAATTACGCTTAAAATCTGTTCGAAGACGTTAAGTGCTCTCATTATGAAACAATAGATGAGTATAGTCTGTGAAGCTGCACTCCATTTTAAGCAAAACCAATTTATTAACGGATCTTAATGCTTACTAAGCCATACCTCCTGAACTACTGTATACATCGCACAATGATATAATTTTGCACGTACATTCAGTGACTTACGTGAAACCCGTATCAAAAGCGCGTTGTGAATAGGGTAGGTAGTAAAGAAGTTGCTCAAATTTGACTACATGAACAGCGAAAATATAGTAAGCGATACATTTTTTTCCTTTCATCATATTGTGGGCATGTCAGCTAGAAGAAGTTTCATAAATATTTGAAATTATGTGTATAGTTTACTGGAAGTCGGGAAGTGCGCTAATTCTCAAATACTGGATGAACGAAATACGGGTTCTTGCGCGTCGTCAGTTATGACATCTCAAAACATACGAGAAAGTTTCTAACTGTAATACTTGCCTTGTTGTATTACACTTTTAAAATAATATTATACCCTTTAATGAGTAGATTACGACAGCATTACAAATTTTTAAAAATTACGCAGAATACTGAAGATCGAATTTATGTTGCCCCTACACTGCAACCGCTATCGGGTCCCAGGATAGTGTTTAGTAATATACACCATGGAATACAATTAGCGGTTCACTTTTTCGAAACCCTGTCATTGGTGTCATTGGCTCCTAGTGCGACGCGAGGTTTGAAATTGGGCTCAAAGGTGCTTAAAACCTTCCTCTGAAACGGTGTGAAACTGTGGCCCCATGCGACATTACCCTCTGTCTCGGCGACAGAAAGATCAGAGCGCAGAAGCTCACCTGAGCTGTAAGGTGGCATCCAGTTTCACAACAATTCTGCCCAGTGCCACCGTGGACGTGTTACACGATGGGAAGGTTGCATATCACCTCCTCACCACATGTCACCCCTTCTTTCGATGCCCCTATGATGGATGCCAGGACCGCAGCACCCAACTTTGAAATCACGCGAAACTTTTTTTAAATTTTTGGTTGACCTAGGAAAACACTCAGAAGCGCTCAGAAGCGACACGAAAAGGCCTCAGGAAGTGGCACACAGGTCGTCAACGAAACCAGCCCTGCCCTCGGAGAGTTGATTCCCAGACATTTCGCGGTCGAAAACTACAGTCTGCAGTGCACACAGGTCGTCAACGAAACCAGCCCTGCCCTCGGAGAGTTGATTCCCAGACATTTCGCGGTCGAAAATTACAGTCTGCAGTGCAATGTGCAGAGCGACGTTCTTGACACCCCCAGAAGATTTAACCCTTTTCTAAGGACACGTAGAGCTGCAGCCCCACTGAACGAGATCTGATCCCTTTGGAGTGTAGTGCGATTGTCTATACAGTTTGGAGCTACTAGGGACCGTTCGAAACCATTCGACGAAATTTGAATGTGATCCGAAGCAGCAAAGGGCGTTTAAGCTTCTTCAGTCCTCCCGCTTCGCGCCCTCCTCTGGCACGATCACGGGGTAGTGCGGGATTAATACGTGCGTAAATAAACCGGCAAACGCTCCCTCTAAAGAAAACCTAGTTCGGCGACACCCGTGCATCTCTGTTGAGCACTTTCAAAATGTCCCTGCAACAGAGTCACCAATGGTTACGTGCCGCAGGGATGTGCAACCGTTTCGACTCCGCTTAGGTTTCGCATACACCGAGAAGGTGCCAGTTCAGCGACGTAGCGCCGCCCAGCTGTGTTGTGTCGACATCGTTGCCCGTCACACCAGCGCCTCGGAATCAGTGAATGGCTGTCTCCGTATACGGACGTTTTTAAAGTGCCCAACAAAGGTGAGAGGGTGGCATCGAGGTTGTTGCCGAACTGAGTGTGTTAGAGGGACCCTTTGCCATTCTATTCATTCACGCGTGCGTCAATGTCGCATCCTCTCACATCCCGTCGGTGATCACGCCACAGGATGGCGCGAAACAGGAGGACTGAGAGAACATATGTTTCCTTTGCTGCTTCGGATCACGTTCCAATTTCGCCGAATGGTTTTGAAAGGTCTCTAGTGGTTCTACCTTGTATAACAGAGGAAAATTTACGGTAGGTACACTCCAAAGAGGTCAGATCATGTTCAGCAGAGTTGCAGCCCCACGGTGACCTGAGAGAAGGGGTGAATCGTCCAGGGCGTCAACAGTAGCTGAGGTTGTCAAAGAAGTATTTCTATTGCTCTTCACACTGCTAGCTGTTGTTTTCGGCATCGGAATGTGTGGGAATCAACGCCCCAAGGGAAGCAGTGGTTTCATTCATGCCCTTCGTGCCACTCGACGAGGCTTCTTCGTGTCTTTTCTGAGCGGCGGTGCCTCTGAAATGTTTTCCTCTGCCACCTATAAGAAAACCACTGCTCTAACCTCCAATGCACAGGCGTCTAGAGATGGGGTGAAACGTTCGGGGCACATGAGGTATTAGTTTTATATGGCCTGAAGATATACCTCCAGGGTATGAAACCGGTCGTCATACACGGGAGAGCACTATAAACAGCTAAGGCGGATTTGAACTTTCACTCAGTTTAATATAGATTATTTTACCATCTCTGATATTAAATTATTTGATTGTCCGTAACATTATGTACAGTAAAAAATTGACAGGAAAATCACTCAATCGGTGCAGACTTGTTGGTGTAAGTATTACCTTGTCCAGCAACTACATGCACTAATAACGTAATTCCAAAGATGCGGATTGAATGTGTTATCTTGTTCGAAAATTTTCGTGTGTTTGCCCACCTTTATGAGCAGGAATCGACTCAGCTGGTGCACAGTGCCATAACCAGAGGATGTCCCCCTACCCCTCCTCCCCTCCCTCACCACACTCCAGAAAGAAATCGGTGGCAAAAAGACTCACTCTGTGCTGGAGGGGAAGGACCTCATGACACGAAATGCAAATCATGGTCAGTAATATATTAATGCATATTCTTTATTTAATCTGTTTGTGGGAGAGATGGCTCCCCCACCTGGGTAGAGCTCACGTCTGCACCCCTAACCCATGCTTCCAACAACGCAATAACTGTAAGCACCGAGCAATGGAATGAAGTTCGTTATAGTAGCCGCCATCTGGAGTCCACTGCACGCATGTGTCTGTCATCCAGGCGCCGCCATGGAGTTCAAAAACCGCCCAATGACCTAATTATAGATCAAGATTCTAAATACCACCGACCACAGACTCGAGTCAACCTCCTTTGATCTTGCAGCCTCAAATAAAGCATTAGGTGGAGACATTCTTTTAATAGGGAAACTCCCGACTCGCTTCCTGTCTGTCTCTCTCAACAGGTTACTTCCTGTTTGTGTGTGAACCAATGTCTTCAAACACACAGACGGAGGTTTTCATCTCTCCTCAGAATGCTGTGTTCATATTGTCTAATGCTGGGGAGAAATTTGACAAAGAATCCTAAGATTTTTTGCTCTTACATAAAGTAAGTAAGCGAATCGAAATCATCTATTCAGTCGCTCATGATCATACTGGCATCGAAATTTAGCATGACAGAGAAGATCGAAATACCGAATTCGGTCTACCGACATTGCTACGCCGCGTAGATCTGTTCCCCTTCTAGCAGCAATTTCTTGTGGGTTGTTGGAGGTTGTGGATTGTTGGAGCAATTCAAGATACCAAGCAACAGGAAAGCAGGTAATTCTCATTTCAAAGAAAGGTCGTCAGACATACGTATATCATTTTAGGCCTACACTGCTGACGTCAGTCTGTGGCATAATTATGGGACATGTTTTATAGTTATGGACTAAGACGTTTTAGAAAAATGAGAAACTCTTCTATAAAAATTAACATGGAATCTGTACGTGGAGACCTTGCGATTGAGGAACTGAGCTCACCCTGTCCGTCCATGAAATCCGGAGCGCCGTTGACAAAGCAGTCATGTTGCTGTCGTGTTCCTTGGCTTATCCAGAAGGCAATCAATAGAGTTCCGCGCTAAGGTTTAGTGGACAAAATGCGATCTGATCGAGTATCGGATCATATTTGTGAATGGATTCATGGTTTTCTAAGAGACAGAACTCAACATGTTTCTCCCGACAGTTGTAATTTCAGAAGTACCAAGAGAAACATATGTTTATAACACATATTAATGATCTAGTGGATAACGCCGCAAGATCCGTATGGTTAATTGCGGACGACGTTGTCGGTATGAAGATTGCAGCACCAAAAGATAGTAGTGTAACGTAGAAATAACTGCGGAGGATTGACGGTCGGAGCAGGGACTTCCAGTTGAACAAATACAAGGTTATCATAAATGATTCTTGCGATTCCACAGATTTTCTGTAGCTGTATTATTTGACACATTGTCACAGGGCTTTGCACACACATAGAAAAACTCAAAAACTTCTGAGCATCTTACAACTGCTCCATTTAAGCCCTTTACTGTTTCTGCAAATTACGTCGATAATTAAGTTCTTCCCACGTTCGGCGCAGCAGGCTCCAACCAAAAGTACTGTCGCTGCGAGTTCGCAATTCTGGTAGATTTGTTGGTAGATGAGGTGTAAACACAAAATCTTTCATACCCACAAAAAAAATCGCAAGGGATTATGTCGGGAGAGTTTCTCAATTTCCTGCTTAAGAATTCACAAATATAATGGTGGAAGTGGGGTGGAGCGCCAATCTGTTGGTAGATGAATTCCTCACTGTTGGTCTCCAATTGTGGCACGAGGCAATTTTCCAGCACGTCCAGATACACCTGCCCTGTAACGGCCTTTTCGCAGAAGAGAAAGGGACTGTAAACATGTGCTGCAAGTAGCGCGTGCAGATTCTCCCACCCCCCCCCCCCCCCTTCCCCAGATTGGTACATTTTGTAGTTAATACACTAAGCAGATTCAGAAGGATGTAGGTTGCAGTAGGTACTGGGAGATGAAAAAGCTTGCACAGGATAGAGTAGCATGGAGAGCTGCATCAAACCAGTCTCAGGACTGAAGACCACAACAACAACAACAACAACAACAAGTCAGGGATAGTAGCAATTACAAGTGGTAAGGCTTTAGCTTCTGTCGTTTCCTTCAGATCTTCCAAACGGTCGATTGTGACATGTTCGACTCGCTGCTTACTCTCTTCGTAAACTTCTGTGAGCTACGTGCAAGATTCGCCCGCACGCCATCAACCGTTTTCCCCTTGTAGAGGCATCCTGAAGCTTTAAACTGTGCATACCATCGCCGAATGCAGTTCGCAGCTGGTGGATCTTCGAAGTATCGTTGCACTGTTACGGTAGGCTAATGCGAATACATTTCAAGCACAACATACGCTTTCTTGGTGCCTGACGCCATCTTGCCTAACTGCTCACCACTGCGTTGTTGTGGCAGAAATCTGAAGTGTGGCTGGAGCAATACAGAAGTTTGAGCTTTTCTGTATGAGTGTTGAATTTTGTGACAATATGTCGATCAACGTAGCTACAATGAATTTATGAAATCGCCTCAATCATTTGTAACAGCACTGTACGTAAATAAACATTGGATATTGCGTACAAATAGACGCAGAATGCCAATACATTCGATTACATTACTGGCGACAAATAACTGGAAACAGTAACCACGGTAAAAAACTTGGGAGTAATTATCTGTAGCGATCTGAAGTGAAGTGACCAAAGTGAAACAAATTGGCCGCCCGGAGCGGCCGAGCGGTTCTAGGCGCTACAGTCTGGAACCGCGCGACCGCTACGGTCGCAGGTTCGAATCCTGCCTAGGGCATGGATGTGTGTGAAGTCCTTAGGTTAGTTAGGTTTTAGTAGTTCTAAGTTCTAGGGCACTGATGACCTTAGCAGTTAAGTACCATAGTGCTCAGAGCCATTTGAACCATTTTTTTGAAATAAATTGAAGGGAAAGTAGGTACTTGAAACTCATCGATGGAATAGTAAGGAAATGCAATTGACCGAGTAAAGAAGTGGACAAAAAACTCAAGTTCAACCGATTATTGAGTACCGCTCATCTGTCTGGAACCAACGGCCATATCGCAGTGGTAACATCGATTCTCATCACCTCACCGGAGTTTAATCCGCCCCTGGTAGCTGAGTGGTCAGCGCGACGGAATGCCATGCCTAACGGCCCGGGTTCGATTCCCGGCTGGGTCGAAGATTTTCTCCGCTCAGGTATTGGGTGTTGTGCTGTCCTTATCATCATCATTTCACCCCCATCGACACGCAAGTCGCCGAAGTGGCGTCAGCTCGAAAGACTTGCACCACGCGAACGGTCTACCCGACGGGAGGACCTAGCCACACGGCATTTCCATTTACCGGAGTTTAGCGTTGTTGGGTTTCACTGGCACTTGGATGAGTGACCGTTCTGGTCTGCCGAGCGCTGTTGGCAAACGAGGTGCACTCAGCCCTTGTGAGGCAAAATGAGGACCTACTAGATTCAATACGCGCATCCGGTGACGCCTACCGTTGAGGATGGCACGGCGGTCGGTCGGTACCGTTGGACCTTCCGAGGCCTGTCCAGCCGGAGTTCATCGGTCTGGGACACTTATCGGTTTGGATAATTGGAGACAGAGAAAAGATCCAACGAACTGCAGCAAGTTTTGTCGCGCTATCATTTAGTCGGCGCGAATGCATTATGGAGATGCTCAACAAACTAGGGGCACACTTCACAAAACAGTTGTAGTACATCACGGAGAGGTTTAATGTTGAAATTCTGAGGTGTTACATCAATAGATGGATGGGAAAAAGTATTACTTACTTCCATGTAGAGAAATTACATCTCGTACAGAGGTTTACCGGCAGTCATTCTTCCCAGCACCATTCGCAAATAAAACAGGGACATTATAAGTATGCCCCCCCCCCCCCAAATCACCACTCCCCACCATAAGGTGGCTTAGGGCATAAAGTCGCCAATGTCTATGCAGAGGTGTGGATTTGACGCACTGGTGAATGTGTACCTCAAGGTGTGCAGTGTTCCTCTAGTCTGTCAAATTCATTCCAAAAATGGGTCATCAAAACAACCTTGCTTGCAGGGATAGATGGGCTGGACATCACTGTGACTTTCATCTTTTGTCGGCCCTTTCAGCTTGCTGATGCTAGTATACGATCTCACCTTGAGGGCAGAGTCCTGAAAGCCTTCCTCACACAGACACGTTCTGCACAGTCTACATATCACCATGATTATACTACCTATTATAACGACTCATCTGCTGATACTAAAGCTCTCTTCGTCTACCCAGATTTCTTCACAATAATTGGGTTGGGTTATTTGGAGGAAGAGACCAAACATCGAGGTCATCGGTCTCATCGGATTAGGGAAGGACGGGGAAGGAAGCCGGCCGTGCCCTTTCAGAGGAACCATCCCGGCATTTGCCTGGAGCGATTTAGGGAAATCACGGAAAACCTAAATCAGGTTGGCCGGACGCGGGACTGAACCGTCGTCCTCCCGAATGTGAGTCCAGAGTGCTAACCACTGCGCCAACTCGCTCGGTCACAATAATTAATTACACTTTTTAATTTCAAGACACAAACTAAGTTACCAGTTCTCTTAATGTATTATTTTCAGTGTTGTCTTCTTTTTTTTTCCCCCTTGAGTCACAGACGTTTGGCACTTTTCCATAACCACTGTTCTGAGTCTCAGTCTCTGTATTCAGACACTTCACAAAACACTGTTTCTGATATTTGCAATCCACGTCTACTTCTGAACTACGGCTCGGAGAACAAGTGCCAGATTATAAGTCACGAAAGTCCAGCGCTCAACTCTCGGTAACTTCTTCGGTATTTCTACCACTTACAACTTCTTCTATCTGAGAATGATGTGTACATGTGAAAAATGTCGTCTATTTCTGGTCTTGTGCCTTGTTTATTGTTGTTGTCAACGAAACACTGATTGAAGTTGAAGTCGCTTAAAATGAATGGGAAAATGAACGGCAACTCTGGTGTACGGAATGTCAGAGAGCCCTCTCCAGTTACTGAATATGGGAGAATAGTAGCCCCAAGTACAATATTTTGCATATTTGATTTGCGAATGGGAAGAATTACAGCGTTTCGGACGATTCAGATACCGCAGTAGTATTAGAATTATAAACCAATAACCCATAAAAACGAATTTCCTATTTTCTCTTAAAACGAACTGGGAGGAAGAAAACAAAATAGCACACTGTTGTGTATACAATTTTTGTTTAAAAATCATATACTGAGTGATTCATGAAGATATGCAAATATTTTAAGATGTTATTCTACAAGTAAAACTAAAGAAAAGAGTTCATACAAACATAGGTCCGAAAATGTTTGGTTACAAAGTTACGGCTAATGAACGATTTTGTCTGAAATTTAGCAACTTCGCTAATATGAAGCCATCGCAAAACTGTACGAGGTTAAAGCACGATTTCCATTTATTTTGTTGTTATTGGTTCTGGTGAATCTAATAAAATATGTCCCAGACGTGTATCTGCAGTAGTTTTCCAGAATATCCAGAGTAGCAACGATTATTACACAAGTAAATTTGTTTACTCTCCATTAAGAATGTAGACGTTTATGTCATTGCTGGCAACCGTTAGTGACTTGTTTAAGTCGTTTCCTAACCTTGAAATGAGTTAGTTTTCTGTATTGTCCGGCGAAAGAACATAACAACAACGCTGTAATTAAGTGAATTTAAGTATTTTTCAGGTTTAAGGTGAATTCACGTGTTCAAATGGCTCTGGGCACTATGGGACTTAACATCTATGGTCATCAGTCCCCTAGAACTTAGAACTACTTAAACCTAACTAACCTAAGGACAGCACACGACACCCAGTCATCACGAGGCAGAGAAAATTCCTGACCCCGCCGGGAATCGAACCCGGGAACCCGGGCGTGGGAAGCGAGAACGCTACCGCACGACCACGAGCTGCGGACAATTCACGTGTGCTATGGTGTTAATGAAATCAGATTATCTGACACTTTCACACTGTTTCCGTTACCGTTATTACCATCATTTTTCCAAAATCAAATTCTCTACAACTCCTGTTGAAAACTTTGTGCAATTGTCTGGAATTTAAAAAACAAATTGGGCCAAGTAGTTAATAAATTAAAAATTTTAGGAAATTACTTCTTTGCTTCCCTGGATGTTCTAGAAAACTACTGCAGATACACATCTGGGACATGTTTTATAACATTCATCAGATAAATAACAACAATATAAATGGAAATCGTGCTTTACTTTAAGCTCGTACAGTTTTGTGATGGCTTCATATGAGCGAAGTTGCTAAATTTCAGGCAAAATCTTTTATTAGCCGTAACCCTGTAACTAAACTATGTTTATATGAACTTTTTTCTTTAGTTTTGTTTGTAGAATAACATATTAAAATATTTGCATATCCTCGTGAATCACCTTGTATATAGAGAAAGAATATATTTGAGAGAAATCATTTTTCTAACGGTTTAAATGCCCTGCTGTTAGTTGGAAAGCTGACTACGAACGTGTTAACGGAACTGAGCAGCGCAACGTTTTCTTTGTAGCATTTAGATTTTAACAGAAAACCGGCAAATTGTTGTTTAACAATATAGAGCCCATGTCAGTATCAGTTTTTATTAGAGCATCGTGGAGAGATGTGAACTAAATTCGTCAAGCACGTTGCAAAATTTTTGCTAAAAGTGTTTCCTTACAGGGTGTACATAAAGTCCGAGAACACTTTAAATTATTTACTGCACAAGAACTAAACATTGTACAGATGTCATACGTTTTGCATTTTCAAGGGAAACTCTGAAAGCTTTTTATTTTACAAACATTCGATATGCGAACCATAAGTGGCCCGTCAGACGTCAATAGGGTAATCGAGTTCTCGCCATGGCATCGTCCACTGTGGCAGTCGCTTGCCGTACTCTCTCCCGCAGCTCAGCTACATAACGTGGTAGAGGCGGTACACACACCAGATCTTTAATGTGTCCCCACAGAAAAAATGCACACGGAGTGAGATCTGGTTATCGGGGAGGCCATTTCGTGAAACAGCTGTCCCCTTCTGTAGTACGGTCGATCCATCGATGCGGCAGCTCCGTGTTCAGATACGCACGAACTTCACGATGAAAATGGGGTGGAGCCCCATCCTGCTGAAAGATGAACGAAGAGTCCGATTGCATTTGAGGCATCAGCCACTGCTGCAATATGTCCAACTAGGAATATCCAGTGACAGTGCTTCAGGCGAAGATGAATGGCCTCATACATTTTTCGACGTTTAAGACTAGCGCTGACTATCGGCAAATTACCGAACTACGCTGTGGCGGTATACATGAAAAAAAACTTCCAGGGTTTCTCATCAAAATGACATATGTATGATATCTATACAATTTTTGGTTCTTGTGCAATAAATAATTGGAAGTGTTCCTGGACTTTATGTACAGCATGTATATTTATATATTATAAATATTAAAATATATATGCCCTATGATAGCGCAAATGTTTATTGGAATATCATGTACAAATCTGATGTAAATCGGTCAGGAACTTTTCGAGATTTTTTTGTAACAAAGTTAAACAACGACTTGTCTTTACATAATAGTACAGATACAGATTTACCACAATACTAGTTCTACATCTACATATACGTGATTACTCTGCTATTCATAATAAAGTGCCTGGCAGAGGGTTCAATGAACCACCTCCAAGCTGTCTCTACCGTTCCACTCTCGAACGGCGTGCAAGCCCCGATTTCTCTTATTTTATCGTGATGATGATTTCTCCCTATGTAGGTGGGTGCCAACAGAATTTTTTCGCAATCGCAGGAGAAAACTGGTGATTGAAATTTCATGACAAGATCCCGTCGCAACGAAAAAACGCCTTTGTTTTAATGATTGCCACTCCAATTCACGTATCATGCCTGTAGCACTATCACCCCTATTTCGCTATAAACGAAACGAGCTGCCCTTCTTTGAAGTTTTTCCATGTCATCGGTCAGTCCCACCTGATGCGGATCCCGCACCGCACAGCAATACTCCAGAATAGGACGGACAAGCGTGTTGTAAGCAGTCTTTAGCAGACCTGTTGCACCTTTTTAGTGTTCTATCAATGAATCGCAGTATTTGGTTTGCTCTACCCACAACATTATCTATGTGATCGTTCCAATTTAGGGTATTTGTAATTGTAATCCCTAAGTACTTAGTTGAATTTACAGCCTTCAGATTTGTGTGAAATGCCGCGTAATCGAAATTTAGCGGATTTCTTTTAGTACTCATGTAAATAACTTACCATTTTTCTTTATTCAGGGTCAATTGCCACTTTTCGCACCATACAGATGTCTTATCAAAATCATTTTGCAATTCGTTTTGGTCATCTAATGACAGCATCATCTGCAAACAATCTAAGACGGCTACTGAGATGTCTCCTAAGTCGTTAATATAGATCAGGAACAACAGAGGGCTTTTAACACTTTCTTGGGGAACGTCGGATACGTATAATTGAGGCGATATTCCATAGGCAAGCAGTTTGGTTGTGAGGAACGGTGTCGAAAGCCCTCTGAAAATCTAAAAATATTGAGTCAATTTGACATCCCCTGTCGATAGCACTCATTACTTCATGAGTATAAAGAGCTAGTTGCGTTCCGCAAGAAAGACAATTTCTGAATCCGTGCTGACTACGTGTCAATAAATCGTTTTCTTAGAGGTACTTCATAATGTTCGAATACAGTATATATTCCAAAACCCTACTGCAAATCGACGTTAGTGATATGGGCCTGTCATTCAACGAATTACTCCTACTTTCCTTTTTGGGTATAGGTATGACTTGAGCAATTTTCCAGTCTTTTGGTACGGATCTCTCTGTGAGCGAGCGGTTGTATATAATTGCTAAACATGCAGCTATTGTATCAGCAGACTCTGAGAGGAACCTGACTGGTATACAATCTGGACCGGAAGTCTTGCTTTTATTAAGTGATTTAAGCTGCTTTGCGACACCGAGGACATCTATTTCTATGTTTCTCATCTTGGCAGTTCTCCTTGATTGGAATTCAGAAATATTTACTTCGTCTTCTTTCGTGAAGCAGTTTCGGAAAAGCGTGTTTAATAAGTCTGCTTTAGTGGAACTGTCATCGGTGATTTCACCGTTGTTATCGCGCAGTGAAGGTACTGATTGCGTCTTGCCATTGGTGTGCTTTATGTATGACCAGAATCTCTTCGGGGTTTCTGCCAGATTTGGAGACGAGTTTCGTCGTGGAAATTATTGAAAGCATCTCGCACTGAAGTACGCACTATATTTCGAACTTCTGCAAAACTTTGCCAGTCTTACTGTTATTTATGGAGTTATTACTGGAGTCGTTTACAATGCTGCATATATTTATTAAACTGTGTGACTGTGTGGGTGAAATGATACAGTTCTGTCTGTCCCCTTTAGCTGTTTATGATACGACAGTCTGCTGTAAGAATACAGTAAAGTGGTTGTGATGTTGGGCTGAACCAAGGTATCTGTATCATTTACTGGAAGTGCTAGTAAACTCATATCCTTCATGAAAACTACCAGCTTTGCTTTCGTGACGGAGGTAACCGAGACTATGTGTCTGTTAAACTCTACACATCTATATTCAATTGCTTGCTTTACCTGAATGAACGATTCTCTCGATCTGCACGCCAGTCAGATTGGTGCCCACCTGGCGAGTGAAATTCGAGCACGTCACGTATAACGTGGTGCGCTGAGCCATGGCAAATATTTAAACTTGCTGCTCAATGTTTCAGTCATTGTTCCTCGGCTCTTTTTCAGAGCCTGCAGTGCAGCTGATAGTGGAAATACACAGTTTGCCAAATTTCCATTCATACCTACGCTGCCAGAGCAAACAGCGATCAACGTAAAGAATACTTATTCTTTTGCAAATTTCACTAATTTGATACATCCAGTCCTCAAAACGGTAGTACCACAATATATTCCGTTAAAAAGGCTTTTATCTAACCTTACTTGTAACATATACTTGATCAAAAGTATCCGGACACGTATTAATGCACATCCATGCGGGATGTGTCCATCCTTCGCCTTTATACCGACCTGAACTCCACTGAGGACGCTTTCAGTGAGCTGTCTGAATGCCAGGAGCCGAAATCAGAGAACGAAGGGATGTTGGATGTTGGGGGCTGGGGTCTGGAGTGAAGTCGACGTTCCAACTCATTCGAAAGGCTTTCCGTTGTATTCATGGTGGGACTCTGAGCAGCAGAGTTAATTTCATGAACGCAGTTGTGCACAAACCATTGCCTCACAGATGCTGTTTTATAACAGGGTGCCTGTAATGCTGATACAAGCAAACATCGTCTCCGAAATGTTCCTCTCGTGCGCGTAGTACACGATGCTGTAAAATGTATTCGTATCCTTCCGCATTTAGCGTTTTCTTAAGCGCACGAAAGACAGCCCCATTCCGTAGCATCAGCTCACTGCTAGCACTAACGTGACGCCAGGTAATGTTCTCCAAACATTCGCCAAACTCAAATCCTTCCACCGGATTGCCACAGGGCACAGCAAGCTTCACCACTGCACATCAATCGTATCCAGTCAGTACACCACGCCAAGCGTCACTCAGCACTGACTACAGAAATGTGTGGTTTATGAGCAGCAGCTCTACCATTGTGCCCCATTCTTCTTTAACTCCCTACGCACTGTGAGCTATGCTATGAGGACTGCTAGCAGCGCTTTGGGGCTCAATAGTGATTCCTTTCGCTGATACATGTGAGTTTTTACAACAACCCTCCGCAACCATCGATGGTCTGTCTGTCAGTATACCTGTATCACGACTGCCTGATCTTGTTGTCCTGGTATGCTCTTGTCGGTACACAAATAAAGCGGATATCCTCCTCTTACAGGACTCTGCCAGAAAATTGGGGAACCAGTTACTCTCTGTACTAAAAAGGATGTAGGAAATGCCGTTAAGATCCTAGACCCGATGAAGGGAAACTCCTGATCTACACCTCCGCGCGGTATAGTGTGGGCAACGTCACTTCATGTGATGGCTAACGTAGACAAGGACCGAGGGATGACCGTGAAAAGTTATCACTCCAGCATTTGCTCGGCAGGGCACCCTCTGGGCCTGGAAATGAAAAATCATTTCCAAAGGCAGAAGAACCATCTGATGGTCAACGGCACAGGATGTGGAAGGCAACGGGAAACCACCACATTGAACAACTACGGTTATACCAAGCACCAGCAGTAAACCATGCCAGTATCTTCTGAAAAATTTTCTGGAGATAAAATAGTCCCCCAATCGGATCTCCGGGTGGGGACTGCAAAAGATCCCGACAAGGTGAAGGAAAAGATTCCGAATTTTAACATAGCAACTTGGAATGTGAGAACACTGATTCAGTTTAGCAAACCAGAAAACCTAAAACTTGAAATGGAACGACTGGAAATCAATATCCTAGGCATATCGGAGATGAGGTGGCCCCAACCAGGTGATTTCTGGTCTGAAGAATACAGAGTCATTGACACCGGAACTGACCAAGATAGACCAGGAATGGGAGGAATTGGAATAATTTTGAGAAAAAATTATGGCTCACGTGTCAAGAGATATGAGCAACATAGCTCTCGAATAATACTAGTGAAACTTGAAACTAAACCAGAGAACACTGTGATAATACAAATATACAGGCCAACACCCAAAGAAGAAGATGCAGTCGTTAACGAAATATACGAAGAAGTAAGTAATGCGATGAGAAATGTTAAGGGAGATTGAAACCTGATTGTCATGGGGGGACTCGAAAGCGATTGTGGGTGAAGAACCGGAGGAAGGAGTCGTTGGCAAAAATGGACTTGGAAGATGAAATGAAAGAGGAGACGGATTAATCGAGTTCTGCTCTAGACACCAGTTAATTGTTACAAACACACTTTTCCGACATCTCAAACGAAGAAGATACACAGGGAAGGCCCCTGGAGACCTGTGGAGACAGCAGACTGATTACATGCTAGTGAAAGCACGTTTTAGGAACCAGGTAAAAGATTGCAGGAAATATCCAACTGCAGACACAGACAGTGACCATAACCTGATCCTGATGAAAAGTTCACTCAGATTCAAATGTCGTAAGAAGAAGAAGACTTAAATGGGAACTAGGGAAACTGAAACCCGCGACTGCCAAGGCGCTGTGCTCACGAAACAGACAACCTAGCTAAAAATTTTTCAACATGGTGGAGTAAATAAAGACTGGGGTCAAATTAAATCTGATATATACAAAGCAGCAGAAAAGATAGTTGGAAAAACTAAACCCAAAAGCAAGAGGAAATGGATTACAGCAGATGTTATTGAGCTTATAGAAAAAAGGAGATTACACAAAAACGCAACTGATGAACAAGGAAAAGCTGAATACAGAAGACTAAGGAATTTAGTCAACAGAGAAGCTAGGACAGCAAAAAGAAAATTTTCTTAAGGAAATGTGCGGGGAACTGGAAGAAAATATGCAAAACGGAAGAACTGATTTAGTCTACAGAACACCAAATAATTTTTTCAACAAACGTAAAATAACACTCTCACGTACTATAGAAAATAGAGAGGGAAAATGCTGTTTGGTGAGGACATTGTAAAGAGATGGAAAGAATACATTGAGGAGTTGTATACCGCAACCATCTTTCGGAGGAAGTAATAGGAAGAGAAGAGCAAGTACACGAAGATGACAAGGGAGATGACATTCTGCAAGAAGAATTTGACCAAGCGCTAAAAAAACTACGGGAGAACAAACCAACGGATATTGATGACATCCCTGCGGAACTAATAAAGAATGCTGGTGACAGCATGAAAATGAAGCTGCTTAAACTTATTAGGTCCATCTACAGCACATGAGAGATGCTGACAGACTTCCAGAAATTCATCATTGTTCCTATACCAAAGAAGGCAGCAGCTACAAAATGTGAACAGCACCGAACTTTAAGCCTAATACCACATGCATCAAAAATTCTCATAAAAATAATTCTGAAGAGAATTGAAGATAAGGTAGAGGATATGATGCTGAGTGAAGATCAGTTTGGTTTCGGAAGGGTATTGCGAACAGAGAAAAAATTCTGACACTGAGACTCGTTACCAAAAGCAATTACAGAAAAATAAACCAACTTATATTGCCTTTGTAGACCTGGAAAAGTCATCCGATAACGTTATGTGGCAAGAGATGTTCAGAGTGCTAAGGAAAAGTGGGATGAAGTACAAGGACATCCGTGTGATACTCAGTTTCTATAAGAATGAAGTGGCAGTGATTAGGAACTGTCACTAGGAACAAGAAACAAATATTAGAAAAGGGGTAAGACAAGGATGTGCTCTCTCTTCTCTTATATTAAACGCTTACATTCAGGACGGCCTGAGAAACTACTAAGGTGGGGATCAGAATTAATGGACAGAAGACAAACATGCTACGTTATGCAGATAATACTGCTATACTCACGGAGACAAAAGAAAATCTAGAGGAAGTCCTCAGAATAATGGAAAGGATTCTATGCAATCAGTATGGAATGAGAATAAACAAGAAAAAGACTAATGTGATGGTATGCAGTGCAGAAGCACAATATGAACCTTTGAGAATGAGTATTGGAAGAGAGGAACTGGAAGTGATGGATGAATTTATCTATATGTGAAGCAAAATTACAAGGCAGAAGCCGGAAAGAAATTGTGAGCAGGATACGACAGGCCAAAATTGCATCTAATCTGAGGAGGGACCTACTCACCAGCAAGAACATCGGTCTGACATAAGGAAAAGTATCATGAAAGCTTTCGTTTGGAGTGTGGCCCTGTACGGATGTGAAACTTGAACAACGGGAAGAGAGAAGACTGCTACAGGTCCTGGAGATATGATGATATAGAAGGGTGATGTAGATCAGCTAGAAAGACAAAGTAACAAATGAAGAGGTGCTCAGAAGGGAACAGGAAACTAGATCTCTGTGGGAGAACATCCAAACAAGAAGAGAACTTCTAGGGCACATCCTAAGACACAACATCATCATTGGAGCAATACCAGGAGGAGCTACTGAGGGAAGGAACCGGCGGCGGGGGCGACCAAAGATATGATACATGCAACAGATCATGAATGATGTTGGATGTAACATGTACGTGGAAATGAAGAGGAAGGCAGACAGAAGAGAGGAATGGCGCTCTGCTGCAAAGCAACATCACGGATGGCACTAAAAGAAGAAGAAGCTACCTGAATCCTAATTCTGCCTTCCTCACCAAAAATTTCGGCACGCGAATATATTCGTGCTCTTTTTAGCACGAAACATTCTAAATCCTTTTACCTAGTCTCCCTTTGTAGTGAAGCCTCCGTACTCAGCATCCCTCTCGCAGTCACTGTCTATATACGTCTCTCTCCCCCTTCCTCCCTTTTTTCCATTGACACTTTCTCCTGTCTATCCCTCGGACTGTTACAGTCTTCACCCTTTCTCTCGCTCTTCCTTTCCACTGTTTCCTTCTCTGTCACTTCCAGTGTCCCTCTGTCCCACTGCCACTGTCTCTTCCTTTCTCGGTTACAGCCTGTGTCTTTCTCTTCAACCACCATCGTGTCCTCTCCACACATGTCCTTGTGGATGATTTGCACAGGGTTCAGACTCCTAGACCGGGAAACTTTAACATGTGGGTATAGGGGATGGGGGATAGAGAGCAATTTTTTTCGCGTTTATGTTCGCCGGTCTAGGGTAGGAAGGGGGGAGAGGGGTCCAGATACCCAGAGCCTTTCCACATATCTCTCTCTTTTCATTTCCACTGTCTCTAAAGAGAAGCATGTTTGCCTTTTTTTGTGTTCCAAGGAAGCATTTTTCTCCTTCTTTTCCCCGTTACAGCAGGGTGTGCTGCTTAATAAGCGAATTCTGTAGGTTAGGAAAGTTTTGACACTTTATTTACATACTTCGACACATTTACACACTTTGACACATATAAACAACAAATGAGTATGCATAATATAAGGTTAAAACAAAATCGTCTCTCATCCAACGCAGGTTTATTTTACACTACTTCACATAAAAATGCACGTTTTTAGGCTACACCTACAGTACAGCAAACAATGAGGTGTTTGGTTTGCAAGTACAATGAGTCTGGTGTAACAAAATAATTTTTTGGAAGGTGCTTACGCCGCCAGGTGGCACCATCTAATAATACTTTCCACTTTCTAGGTCAAGACATCCTGTATTGGCGTGAAGTGCCTGTTATACAGAGATGGCGCGTCGTAAAGTACAGGTGAAGAAATGGCGACTAAAAACATAGTTTGATGATCTCAGAACCCTTCCAGTGACCCGAAGACCCTCGCGATGTGTTCGCTACGCCAGATAAAATTACATTTGCGCCTCATACCGGATCTTACCCCATATTTTACATGCATAAATACGGTAACTTTGATTCACTAGATCTAGGTAACGGATAATGATATCGAAAAAAGTTTCAAAGTTCCAGAAAATCATCTGCTTATGATCATACGGTAAAATTTTCGACAACATGCCATGAGTAGAAATTATGGAAGTGACTACCCCACAATTGGTACCTTCGGACCCAAAAACCCTGGTTTGGCAGGGTTCCCTCAGGAATCGCCTCTGAACAAATGGAGCTTTTATGTCTACAGACCACCCTAGACCACATCTAAGGCAAAAGAACCAACCGATTTGCGAAATTTGCCTGGGCTGGAGGATGTGTGTAATGTTTAAAGTTTGATGCTGTCGTGCAAGGAACGATATAATTTCGGATAGTTCAATCAGAAGTCATAGTCATATTAACAACATAAAAAGTTGAATTTTACAAAAATATGTCTTTCGAAATACGCTTATTGTTCAGGTAGCAAAGTAATCTACCGAAAAGTGCTAAATGGATAGGTATCGAACGTTTGGGATACAGCAAGTTTTGCGAGCTTCCTGACATATTCAGTTCTTGGTGCAAGTAAGTTTCCAAACTCACTGAATAAGTGCATCAGAAGCGGCAATTTTAGACACTTGCCCCCCTCTTCGATAAATTTCTGCTGACCCACAAGGCGTCGTGTAAGTGACATGGCAGCAAACCGGCTCAGTTCCCGCGCTAACTTCTGTGACGCGGATAGTACCACGTCAGAATCCATTCACGGTGCTTCGTTATCAATTTTCTGTTTCTGAAAGGCAGCCAACTCGGAAAATGTATTAAGATGGTGCTTCAATAATTGCATATTACAATTCTGAATCTTTTACATATTAATATACCGAGCGAGGTGGCGCAGTGGTTAGAACTCTGGTCTCGCATTCGGAGGGACGGCGGTTCAAACCCGCATCCTGCCATCCTGATTTACGTTTTCCGTGATTTCCCTAAATCGCTTCAGGCAAATGCCAGGATGGTTCCTTTGAAAGGGCACGCTCGACTTCCTTCCCCATCCTTCCCTAATCTCATGAAACCGATGACCTCGCTGTTTGGTTCACTCCTCCCGAATAAACCAACCATATTAATACGCAGACAAGTTACATACGAGGGCTATTCAGAAAATGGGGAACGTTTTGGCATAAAAAAAAACAAGTAAAAGAAATACATTTTATTACATACATCTGAAAGAGACACTGACATACTACTTTTCCACATAGTCACCAAACACATTGAGGCACTTATCATGGCGGTGGAGACTTCCGCCAGTGAGTCACGCCAGCCTGGAGTTCCGCGTCATCATCAAAGCGCTGCGTTGCGAGCCAGTTCTTCATCTTGGAAAACAAGTGGAAGTCGCTTGGTGCAAGATCGGGCCTGGCGGGCGGATGAGGGAAAACGTCCCATTTGAATAAATTAAGGAGTCCTTTAGTGCGGTTTGCCATGTGAGGTCGGGCTTCGTCGTGCAAAAACAAAATTTTGGACGTCAGCTTTCATCGGCGTTTGTTTTGAACTGCTCTTCTAAGGCTGTGCAAAGTCTGACAGTACCGGGCGGGATTTATGGTTGCTCCAAGTTCGAGAAAATCAGTAAGAAGCACACCTTGCCTATCCGAAGACACTGTCGCCATCAACTTCCTTGCTGACAAAATTTGCAAACATTTTCTAGGTTTTTGGGGTGGACCCTGTGTGCCCCCACTCCGTGGACTGTCTTTTGTCTCACAATTGACGTGTTTCACCCAAGTGTCGTCACCGATTACGATTCGATCCAGTAATCAATCACCATGATTGTGGTAGGCCTCCAGAAATGTCAACGTTGCCCCCATTCGCCGTTCTTTATGGTGCTCTGTAAGCATTTTGGGCACCCATCGTGCACAAAATTTGTGGTAGTCTAGCTTTTGAGTGGCAACAAACAGCAGAGTCCGTGAAACTTGTGGAAAAGAAACCGAAAGCTCCATTATTGTGAAGCGACGGTTTTCACGAATCGTTTCATCAACTTGAGCGACAAGATCGTCAGTCAGGGTGCTCGGGCGTCCACTCTTCTCTTCAACATGAACGCTGGTTCGACCATTTTTAAACCTAATGCACCACTTTCGGACGGAGCATTCATTCGCTCATTACGTTGTTTCCGTACACTTCGCACAGTTCACGATAAATATCTATAGGTTTTAGGTTTTTTGCACAGGAAAACCGTAGCACAGACCGCACCTCACAACTGGCGCGATTTTCGATTGCAGCGCACATTTCAAACTCGAATATCGAAAAAACCAGACGCGCAGAAAGTTCCCGGTGTCACGGATGGATGCCGACTGAGCTGCCGAGCACACACATACCAAAATATACGCGATCGGCGTACGCATAGCGGCGTCAGACGGAAACGTTCCCTACTTTCTGAATAGCCCCCGTAAATGGATCGAATGATGCTGAATACTGGCAAATGCTGACAAGACAAAAAATGGCTCTGAGCACTATGGGACTTAACATCGATGGTCATCAGTCCCCGAGAACTTAGAACTACTTACACCTAACTAAGCTAAGGACATCACACAACAACCAGTCATCACGAGGCAGAGAAAATCCCTGAACCCGCCGGGAATCGAACCCGGGAAGCTGACTAGACAAAGTCGTGAACTACTACGCGGCCGAACAGAAATGGTTGGAGCATAGATTTGTTAACTGTTCACATGTCAACTTCTATTGAGCTCTGTAAACGTAATCATTTGATACTTGGTCAACATGTTATCTACAAAATAAATTTTGTTGTGCTACCTCTTGTCTTTCTTGGTGTTGCATTTACGGTGGCCAGCAGTGTAAGTACATGAACCATTCATACGTGAAATATATACCACCACACGTTTTCATTTTACATCTTACTCGGTGCTATTAAAAATTCACCATCACAAATTTTCAGAGCTGTCTGCATGGGATTAGGATTCTGTATGGTGTCAGAAGAAATTACTTTACACTTTTTAGTCCGATCTAAAAGCGTAGATAAAAAATTGATTTTTATTTTAATAATTATTTTGTGCCTTGTATTCCTGAGGGTGTAAATTTTTCAATCGGTTTCAAACATTTCGATAAATTTACAACAGAAACACGTGGTAAACTTCAGAGTTATTTCAGTTTCTCTACGCCTGAATCAACCAGTACGCTGCTTCCTCCTACGTATATCTCACGAAAAGAACGTGATGGCAAAAACCAGAGAGATTCAAACTTATGCGAAGGCTTGTCAGCAATCGTTCTTCCCGCGAACCGGTCGCGACTGGAACTGGAAAAGGGGGAAATAACAGTGGTACACCAAGTACTCTCCGACACATACCAGCCGATAAAGCGAGTTTTGAGCTATGGTAAACGTTTTAAGTCTCTAGCACATCGGGAAGTTAGTCGATAATTATCTGCAAAAACTGTACCAAATAAACAGACAAGTAAGCGATTAGTTTAAAAACCTTTTAAAATTATTTTTTCTTTTTCAGAAATGTAAATTTTTAGATGGCAAAATAAATCTCCTACGTCAGTTCAAAGAGTGTACACATTAATGAAGGACCCTGTAAGTAAGCAATAAAACAGGTATACAACTGCCAATAGTAAAACGAATATGCACGTGGCGTGACGTTTCAGACTTGTCCGCGGTGCGCATCGTCAGGTACTCACCCGCGACCACCGTGTCCGCGCGGCTCAGCCTGTGCAGCACGTGCTCGATCAGGCCGACGTCCGTGCACGCCTGCAGGTTGCGCACGCTCTTCCGCAAGATTGCGATGAAGACGCTCCAGATCTCCGCCTGGAAATTTAACACCCACCACATTATTATTCAATCCAGGCCATAGTTTTGCACAGATAAATATATGGTTCAAATGGCTCTGAGCACTATGGGACTAACATCTGAGGTCATCAGTCCCCTGGAACTTAGAACTACCTAAACCTACCTAACCTAAGGACATCACTCACATCCATGCCCGAGGCAGGATTCGAACCTGCGACCGTAGCGGTCGCGCGGTTCCAGACTGAAGCGCCTAAAACCGCTCGGCCACACCGACCGGCACAGATAAATATAACTCCACTTATCTACTGATCATTAAAATTGACTGAACACAGAAGATCGAAAACACAGGTCACCAATGAAATACATCATTCATGAAAATGGCTTATTGTTGCGGTTTTTAGCGTGGCGATACCTAAAACGTATAAAAATCTATACCATCAACCACTTCTATCCAGTTGATAACTTTTAATTTACTTTAGTTATTGGAATGAGATGCAGGGTGGTCAGAAATAGTCTGAAAACCTTATATGGATGTCGAATGGTAGGTTGTGCAGAGGAATAACTGTTAAGAAAAAGATTCGATACGCTGTGCCATTTCCGAATTAATTAACGTTGAAATTAGTCAATGGCGCCTCTGCATGCGAAAACTCAAGCGCCCTGCTACAAACGGTGTCACTAAACGTGTTCCTCATTCGGTTTCCGCTAACTGGCGGGTAGCTTGAATTTGCTCGGATGATGTCATTGCAGCGCAAGGTGGGGGCTTTCATAAAGACATAAAAGTGATGGTCAGAGCCGCTGGAACTCCAGTAGGGCGGGAGACTACTTTTGGTCACTTCACCGAGACTTCCAACAAGCAATTCATGTGAAAACAACATAGAGTATGTACATCGATGGAGTTAGCATAGCCTACTGTGCATGTCCTCAACACCAAATCGGTCTAGTCACAATATTTTGGGACGACGCTGCTTGTCTACAATTTGCGGTAACAGTGAAACTTGATTACAACACGTATGCATGTGGCGTGACGTTTTATATACTTTTCTACAAGTTTTAGTAACAGCTATGGTGCAGTACTGTCGTTGCTTCGGATGTACTGAGAAGTATGGAAAGGAGGGCCAGTAACTTTTCATGGATATATACAACAAATGTATAATTGTAAATATCATAATGATATGAGGCACTTTGTATGTTGAAAAGTATCGAAACACGATATTATAAAGTCTTCTATTGTAGAGATAAATAGAAAACCTAAACAAACTGTTGGATTTCACTTCTTATATTACTCCAAAATTCGACAACTGAAGTCGGTTTTTTGTTTTGTTTTTTTTTTTTTTTTTTTGCGCGTAGTGTATGATTTTAATTTTCTGATGGAATAGCGAACAAATGCTATATACATTTTACTTGTCTATAAAAAGCAGAAGGGTAAAAAATGAAAAACTGAAAATAATAATGGACGAGCAGACGATGTAAATAGCTTATTGTATTTATTGTAAAAATTTCTTAGTTCCAGTTGCGTTTTTTTCCGTGAGACTTCGGCGCCGACTACAGATTTGACATTATGAATATGTGCAACAGAAAACGTAAAAACATATTGTTGGCTGTCGCTTCTGATACAGTTACCGAAAAAACTTCAATAAAGTGGAATCTGAGCTGTGACACTGAGACGAAAAACCTCACTACCACTGCTGTTCACATCTTTAAGTCAACTTCAGTTCCCGGTACCAATTTTTCAAAGTTGTGTATAAAACGCATATACAAAGTTTCTGGTATTTCTGAAGGTGACCCATCTGTAGCAACGAAGTCGTTCTGCACATCCGAATGCTGACTCAATCGACGTTCATACTCTATGGAACACGATCTGTATCGGAGGCTTTAGTGAGAAGAGATAAAGTAGACTGAAGTAAATGGGCATATAATTCCTATGTAACACCGTATATCGAAGTGGATTCTTAGTTATACATCAACTTAGCATGAAAAATTAAATTGCTTTTGAAGTATTGCCTGTCGGCTTCTGTCTTGGACTCTTTGAGCGATGTTTATTTAACGATTTTCCTACGTTTCGCCAGAACGACTGCAATATGGGTTCACAGCTTTTAGGTGTAACTGTTTTATTTCGCAATAGTAACGTAGGCTTTAGTGCCATGTTCAAGCAATAGATTTGATGTGTTATGATGTAACTGATAACAACCATCTGCTGCATTACCATGAAGAGTGGCTCTGCCATACAAAAATATTACCTTTAACAATTTCTATGTCACAATATAATAGCAAACATTATGCTTGAAAATGGCACTAAGCCGAAATTGCTGTAGATGACCAATTACATGTATAGTCCTAATTTTATGGTTCGTGACGAAGTCACAATGTGACAAAACTGTCAAAGAAAGGAAGAAAAACTAAGGTTACGTATGGATTCATTGGCCAAAACCCGATGTGGTAAAGCTATTACCGAAGGAACAGTTAATGAAAAATATTTTTTCATTGGCCTGTGTGACTGACTCTTGCATTCTGGACTGTAGACGGTGTTCCACTCAAATATCCCCGGTTTCAAGGACCCAGGAGAGAAAAACCACAGTATAAACGACAGTGAAAAATGCACCACGTTGTAGAGAATCTCAAGTGAAGTATCGTCGCCAGAGTGCAGCATGGTCGCATGAAGTGAAAATAGCGACTCCACAGCAACGCCGCACAAGCAGTAGTGTGGTTTGCAAAAACAAAATCGCCGATTACTGTGCAAAGAAATTATCGTCGTGTGTATGAATGTGATCCACCTGATGTGAAAACAATTAAGGAATGGTATAGGAAGTTTCTGGCAACAGGAAGTGATCTGAAACATTCTGGCGGTGCACGTTGCGGAGTTTCAGAAGAGACAGTGGAGGACATCAGACAACCGTTTTTCAGAAGCCTACATGAATCAATTCGTCAAACATCCAGGCAACTTGATGTATATCGATCAACACTGCATCGTGTAGCTCAAATGGTTCCAATGGCTCTGAGCACTATGGGACTGCCGGCCAGTGTGGCCGAGCGGTTCTAGGCGCTTCAGTCTGTAACCGCGCGACCGCTACGGTCGCAGGTTCGAATCCTGCCTCGGGCATGGATGTGTGTGTTGTCCTTAGGTTAGTTAGGTTTAAGTAGTTCTAAGTTCTAGGGGACTGATGACCTCAGATGTTAAGTCCCGTAGTGCTCAGAACCACTATGGGACTTAATATCTTAGGTCATCAGTCCCCTAGACTTAGAACTACTTAAGCCTAACGAACCTAAGGACATCACACACATCCATGTCCGAGGCAGGATTCGAACCTGCGACCGTAGCGGTCGCGCGGTTACAAACTGAAGCGCCTAGAACCGCACGGCCACTCCGGCCGGCCCATCGTGTAGTTCACCAGCGTCTTCGTATGTGTGCCTACAAAGTGCAAATTCTGCAACATCTGACGCTGAACGACAAATCACGCCGACAACAATTTCCTGCCGATATGCTGCAGCGTAGGCCTACTGATATGGTTGTCAGCTTCCTGGAAAGATGTTTATTCTCACATGAGGCAACCTTTCATCTATCAGGAAGAGTTAATAGGCATAATGTTTGGATCTGGGATTCGCAATCCGCACATTGTCATTGAACATGTTCGTGATAGGCCTAAACTAAACTTCTGACGCACGACAGGATTGTTGGACCGTTCTTCTTTGCGGAACAACCAGTGGATGGGTCAGTGTATCTGGACATGTTGGAGCAGTTTGTATACCCTCAAGTACAAGACTTGCAACCCAACATCGTTTTTCTCAACAAGATGGAGCTCTGCATTGATCAAGACTGTTAGCAAGTTCCTGGATAGGAAATTTACCAATCGTTGACTCGGACGCGGTGGACCCATTGCCTGGCCACCACGTTCACCCGATACTACGGCGCTTGATTTCTTCATGTAGGGCCTCGTGAAGGACAACGTGTATGCGATCAAAGTGGACCTTATTCCTACGTTCCGACATCGTATCGAAAGCAACAATAACAGAGGAAATGTTACAAAGAACTTGGCAAGAAATTGAATATAGAATCGATATTCTCCGTGCTACAAATAGTTCACATGTAGAGGTGTATTGATGATAAATAAATAAATTCTTTGAAATGCTCTACAATGTGGTGCATTTTTCATTGTTGTATCTACTGTGGTCTTTGAAATCACGAAGGTTTGAGTGGGACACCCTGCATTTAATGTTCGACTACAGGTACTAGCAGCATCCTAACAAAGCATTTGTTTAACGCTTAGTGACGCAAGCGAATGCTTTACTATGTTACGAAATAGTTTTGAGAAACAAAAGTGTAAAACATGTGGACAGTTTATCTGCGGTCCTCCAGAACTGTGTATTAGAAGAAATAGAAAGAATTTGGAATGAAACTTAAAAGAATAGCACGTATCACCAGTAACGCTGGGAAGTGGAAACATATACCGGGTCAGCGTTTGCGGATGATTTTGCTGTACTGTCCAAAAATCTAGCAGGTATATAAATACAAGTCAGTTTCTTGGAACAGTGTAGAGAAGATTGAGGAACTTCGGCAGATAAAATTAAATGTTTTGAAAAGAGATAATGCACGAACATTTTTAATAACAGTCATTGGTACAATGGAAAACTGCAGCAAGTTCAAGAATATAGGAGAAATATTTCAAGAAAATGTGTTTTAAAAATGGTAAATAGGTGAAAGAAGACAGCCTATGAGTTAACGAGGAATGTCTACAATAAAAAAAATACGTATAGAGAAATGCAAAAGTAACACGTTACAACACAATGGCGAAATCAGAATGCCTCTAACGCAAGCGAAAGTTTCACAATGAATTACAAATTAGACAGAATAGACGATTTAGAGGGAACGATATAAGAATTATAAGGAAAGAAGCAAAAACGCCTAGAAACAAAAAGCAATAATGAATTAAGCATATCAAAACATAGAAAAAATAGATACAATAATAAAAGACCATTGATATTTACTGGTCATTTATACATAATGAAAGGCATAGTTAACAAATGACATCTTCAAGTTTCTCCAAAACACTAGGTTACGAGTACGTGCTAGAAAGTAATGCCTCCTAATTTTTTACGTGAAAACTCAAAATTTTTTTAAGTAGAACAAACGTAATTAACATTCTATATCTTGATTCTTGATGTTTATATATTTATTTTTCAACATAGTTACGCTGGCAACAAACACATTTCTCCCAACGAGGGGCCTGTTTGTTAATACCATCACTGCAGAATGTTTTTCACTTTGTTGACGGAGCCGCAACCTCACCTCTGCTTGCAAATTTTCATCACTAACGAAGTGAAGCACTAAAAGGTGTTCTTTAAACTTTGGAAACATATGATAGTGGGATGGGACCAAATCGGGATTGTGCGGAAAATGATCGATGACAGTGAACCCAAGGCGTCGGATTGCTGCAGATGTGTTGTCTGACATTGTCATGCTGAAGGTCAGGGTGTTCCACGTGGGGACCAACTCTTCGAATTCGTGCTTTCAGTTTTCTGAGATGTTTCTCACGCACCGACATAGTTCGACGCCCAAGTCGCCGAAGTGGCGTCAAATCAAAAGACTAGCACCAGGCGACCGGACTACCCGACGGAAGGCCGTAACCACACGACATTTCATTTCTCTTTTTTCGCGTGAGGAGGATGGTAATTGCCCGATAATACTAAAATTTCATAAACACAGAGACATTCTAACGCCTCTGATATCCACCGAGTACCCAGTATTTATAACAGAAGTTAGCCTCTAATGCAATGTGCATTACACTGTGTGAGAAGGAAACTGTTATATTCGTTCACGTTGCAGGATTCTTTGTTTACGCCACTTATTGTGATCATTAAGGTTGGGTATTATTCATTACAAACATTATTCCAGCAACACAGATGGAAGAACTGTCAACCAATTTGAACGTACTCTCACTAATCACAGAACTAGTTATTTCCAGTTTTCAGAATGAATTCTACATCTAACATGAATGTCTCCCACCCATAAGTTGCTTACTGGCCAGTCTCTTCCTTAACCATCTACAAAACAAAATCATTGAAGACGTGATGTAACCTATCCATTATAAAGTAATACAAAAAAAGGCAGCGCAGGACAAGGTGGCCGATGCGCAGTGAGCAATTTTCCTCCAAAGCGCTGTAAGAGTTAATAAGTTTGTTCGGAAGAGAAGGCCGACAGTGTTTTGCCCCTTTTTCGGCCGGTCGGCGATGACAGGATCGAGGCGCACGCCCTGAAATCTTTCTCAAACAATTTTACAGAAACTATACGGTAAAAGAATTCATTTTTGTTTTATTTATAACTTTATATGTCACGTTCATTGTGATATGCTCATAAATCGTTAATGATCATAGTTATTGCGATGTTTATGTGGAAGTATGGTACTGTGCGAACTTCGAAAAAGTTTGCAATGAAAAATAGGCGTCGCTATGTTTTTGCGTTTGGTGCATATTACATAAAGTGTTGCTGCCTATGAAATTCGGCTAACATATTAAATTTTTCTTTAGACTTGGGTGGAGGTCTCAGTCACCAACCTTGACAAAACTGATCTGACGTAGCACAATAATTTGAGATCACGCTGCGCCAGCTATAAAGCCAGAGTGAAATATCCACAACATTCCTCATACGGCGTGTTCAAAAAGTCTCTCCACAGTGCCATACGATTGTTAGCCGTTCGTGCCATGCCTGCCTGGGTTACTTCCCTTCAAGTGGACTCTCCCAACATTCCACTGTTTCGTTTATCTCAGCCAGCGTCAGCAGTATCGTTGGTGTGCGTCGTTACGTGTTGACGTGAACGTTTAAGATTAGTTCCTTTGTTTGTTTCGTTTTTGTCACTGTTAAAATGCTAACCATTGAAGAACGTGTGTTCTTAGTCGAACAAGTATTCAAAGCTGGCTGAAAATACACAGTTTCAGTTCGTTAAACATGTAACTCAGTTTTCCCGGAGATATCACTCCCACATCGCGATACTGTGCGAGATTTGATCAACAAATTTCGAATTACGGGTTCAGTGACACGCACAGAGAGGTGGTCGTCCTAGCGTTTTGTCTGAGGATAAAGTACTCGATATTTCCGATAAAATGCATATGAGTCCGAACAAGTCAGTAAGAAAACTCGCCCAGGAAATCGATGTTACTGTCGGAACGGCCCACACAGCTGTAAGGAAAAAATTAGAACTTTTTCCACACAAAGTGACAGTCGCGCAAAAACTGAAAAATACTGATCATGGCAAGAGCCTGCTTTATTGTCAATGGTTCAAAAATTTCGTTCAACAAAATAGAAGGGTACTCTTAATGAAACTTTTTCACTGATGAGGTGTGGTTTCATTTATCCGGGTACAAGAACTCGCAAAATTCTCGTATGTGGAGTACTGCAAATCCACTGTGTATTCATGAGGATCCACTTCATTCTGTGAAAATAGGAGTTTGGATTGCAATTTCTAGACGTCGGTTTGTGGGTCCCACATTTTTCAACGAAACAATAAACGCACAACGATACTGCAGTGATACTCTGTGCCGGCCGTTGTGGTCGAGCGGTTCTACGCGCTTCAGTCCGGAATCGCGAGCCTGCTACGGCCGCAGGTTCGAATCCTGCCTCGGGCATGGATGTGTGTGATGTCCTTAGGTTAGTTAGGTTTAAGTAGTTCTAAGTTCTAGGGGACTGATGACCTCTGATGTTAAGTCCCACAGTGCTTAGAGCCATTTGATATATGCAGTACCCATTCATAGGAGAACTTGTGTTAAGTGAAATACTGAACGATTATTTTCAACTAGATGGTACAACTGTGCATTCAGCTCGCGTTTCAATGTCACTGCTTGCTGATGTTTTTGGTGATCGCATAATTTCACAGGGACTTTGGCCTCCACGATCGCCTGACCTACCACCACCTGACTTTTTCTTCTGGGGTGCAGCGAAAGCAACTGTCTACAAAAACCGTCCAAAATCCATCGATGAATTGAAAACTGCAATATCCACTTTCACTGCTTCTGTTACAGAAGAAATGTTACAGCTTGTGTTTGGAAACATGATTAGACGAAATGAATTTTGTATTCAACAAAAGGGGGGACACTTGCAACATTTATGTGAAAATTTGTAAGTAAAAATTTATGTTTAATAAATTAATAACTTGTATTTCACGGAGTTTCATTTCGGTATATTCACTGCGGCATACGGCACGCGCGGCTAACAGATCATACGGCGCTGCGGAGAGACTTTTTGAACACCCCGTAATTCGTAAACTGTTTGATACATCGAAATGAGATTCTGGCAAATGATAGCGCGCAAAGAGGAGAGTATTTTTCTGTACAGTTAATGTGCAGAAATTCATTATCTACCGAGTTATTCCATTAACTACTGACTTTTTCAATGAAAGAATGTAATTTTTAAGGGGCAGTGCATCGACAGCTGGTTAAACGAGAAATGCCATGGGTTTTGGAACAACATAAATGAAGACATTAAATGTTTATTTTGTACCGAGGATGCGCTGTTTCATAAGTTACTGACCTTACTTTGCTCCATTTCAAGGTTAATAAACTTAATAAACCACTATTTCAGAATTATCTCGCAATGGTGTCTACACAACATGTCGGTGAGATGAGACTTTGTAAATGCCGTCCTGTTTTGGCAAAATAACCTAATTTTAACATGGCAACTAGAAAAATGTGTAGGTTTTACTCAAAATTCGCCACTCATAACGCTTCTCTCAGTTATAAATGGTTAATAACCCAGGCGAAAATAAATCGCTACATTTTCGGCGGTATTCTTTTTAAATGCGAACCAAGGCAGATGTGAAAGATCTCTTTTAATGATCACCATGCAAGTGTGGACGTGGAGGGGGGCCCGTTTAATATTTACACAAAAACGGCATTTATCTTCCAGCGGTCGGCATTTCCAATACAGCGTCTGCCCCCCCCTCCCTCCCCAACACACACACACACACACACACACACACACACACAACTACTGCTCTCCCAACGCGTGCCATGTCTGCGCATTTATAGTCTATTCACCGAGAGCTGGGTCCAAGGTTGCTGGGACGAAACATAAACAGTCACTGGAGCGACTACGCTCGTTTCCAGAGCAAGCATTCAGTGTTCACGTGATACGTAGGGGTGTGGAAAATCCTTGGCGCACGCTTTGCAGCCGGCGGCGTTCGGCTGGCTGCCGAGCTGTCACAGCGGACCGTGAGAAACCTGGGCAACAATGTACGAAATAAATTTAACAATAATGTTAAACTGAGTTCATTCTGTCAAAGCAGATTTATTTTCATTCAGATTGTTGACAAAACGCTCCATTCAAACACAGTTAATTGTTAATTTTAATAACAATACCAGTAATAATAATGATAAAGGACGAAACGAGGTTCACTCTGTCGAACTTGAACTGTTTTCCCGGAGGTTTATAACAAGCCGCTCCTCTCTCTCCTCTATAATGCTGTCTAATTTCCACATTTGAGTTTCCACTTTTTCTACGACATGGAGGACGGACTTGTTGCAATCCTCTGCAGTCACTGTTCTTACTGCTTCTTCCTAGCAGTACTTTAAGTTCCGGTATTTTGTATGTTTTGTTTTTCGTTGCAACTTAGCCTTTGATTCTGGCCCACACTAACTCGATGGCGTTTAATTCACAGTGGTACGGAAGAAGTCTGAGAACAGTTTTCCCTGCATTCTTCGCCATTTCATCTATTGCGTATTCGTTGTGCGCTGTTCTGTGATTTTTAACTATATCTAAAAGTTCTTTCTTCAACATACCGTCTTCGAAATCGATGTTTTTAGATATCAGCCACTCTGATATTTCGTGCTTATTGGAATTCGCATTGGGAACTTTTTCTTTTCTCCGAGAATGGTACGGCGCGTTATCAAGAACAATAACTGCATTTTCCTGAAGCCGACGAAGAACATCTTAAAACCACTTCTCGAAGGTTTCGGCGCACATCTCCTCATGATAATCTCCACCTTTCTTGGATTCGAAAGTCCACAAACATCCTTCAACGAACCCTACTTTACTGCAAATGTGTGCAATAATCAGACGTTTCCCTTTATCTTGCTTCCGGTGGATAATCCGGACAGAAACGCTTGTTTTGAAGAATTTATAGTGTCATCTACCCAGACGTAAATTCGGGTATGTCCTGCGTTCACCCACGTCTCGTCCAAATAGTAAATGGGTCTGCCTTCATCTCTCAACCGTTTAGTGGTTCGAAAACAACCCCGCCTCCATACAATGACGTCATCCCTGTCTATTAGTATGCTATAGCGCCCACGCCGGACATATTTGAAATTCATTTCTCTCAATAACTTATAAAATGTAGTTCTCCGAAAATTGCCCAGATCTACATCTTCGTTCACGACTGTAAGCACTTTTTCAATTGTCGGCAATTCGTTACGAAAAAAAAATTCGTGTACTTTTCCTTCGTATCGCATTTCTATCGAAGTCATTAACACTTTCAGAAAGTTTCTGTCGTAATTTTCCTTTCTTGGGAAACTTCAAAGAGTGTGTGGCCTTGTACTCACTTATCACACGATACAATGAAGAACGTCCAACACCTGTAGCTGCAGCTGTTTTCGAAACGACATCACTCATCGATTGCTCTGGATGTAAGAGTTGCGTTTTATACACATTAAGCACCATGTGCTTCTCAGAACAACTTAATGATTTCTCCTTTGCTCGCTCCTTTGGTGGACTCAGAACTGACACGTCGACCTCGCTCGCTGAATCCGTGGATGACATAATGAGGACAGCCGTATGTGATGCTAATGAAATAAGTGAATATATAAAATAAGAAACCATGCGATGCTATTGGATGCGCACATAAACAGTGAATGCTCAGCGTGACTACAAACACATATACCTATTCTAATAATCAACAACTAGTCTTTCAAGCGTCTTTACAGATGAACTTAAGAGATCCTGAAATCGCCGCGCTGTACAACACCCACTAACGAGCTCACACCTGCAACTGAGACGGCCACACTGACAGCGCCGCGCCTGCGAACCGCACAATGCATCGCTCACAAAGGACAAACGGTTGCACCCATCGCATTCGAACAAACTACAAAATTAAATTCAAACCTTTCTGAAACTTTTCTCGCTTACAACCCCACAAAAAATTTAAAGGGGAAAAGTTTGTCGCTTACTATATTTCGGATGATGATTTGGTAAAAGTTCTGCATCAGACGTGAGATTTTAATTTATTACTTCACTATTACTGACTCTATTGGGCAGAAAATTTGCAGATGTCATCAACATGTAGTACTGAAGACAATTATAAAATTATTTTGCTGTGCGACACGCAGTTTAGGAGATATGGCGTGATAAATATAGAGTAACGCGAAAAAAACAACTTTTCCTGGAAGCTGAAATATTTCTCTTTTACAGTGACAACAAATTTTAATGTAATATAAAAAATAGGTGTCGGGAGGTAGTTCTCGGATCACTTTATCATGTTCAGGTGCCAAATTATAAAGAACACGACTTTCATTTTTTAATTTCTGACGCCCCTGCCTTGTACACCCCTCGACGTCCGCGCTGTGGTCACGCGCCTTGCCGTGTTTACAGTACGTCTCTTGTTTGGGTGCATCGAGTTTAAAGATCACGGTATTCTGCGCGGACTCTGCTACGGTACCGCTTTGTCGATGACATAATTGCTTGTTAGATGAAATACATTACCGGATACTACACTTAATATTGACCACCAAAACATACACTTAAGGGTTGAAACCAAAACAGACAAAAGCACTTCCTAGACATCACAACAGAAAACAAAAACCATCACGACCTTTTCGTCAAATAACAGAAAACCCGCAACAACCAGCGCAATAACACAAAACAGAGTTAACCATCCCACAGAACAAGACCCCGGTGGGTAAAAGCAGCTACACACAAGAATTAAGCATAATGAGACTGATTACAACAGAAAATGGTTACAACCTGAACCAAAAAGTAAAAATACGTCCAACAAAATTACAGCACAACATACCTGTAATGTTATAAAGTAGAGAACACAAATGTGCACAAGTTGAAGAAAGAACAGGAAAACGTGGCACACACTGACATTTGACAGCGAAGTACCCCACAGAATGGAAAACATTATGAGCAATCATGAAATACATATGGCATATCGAACAAAAAATACACTACAGGAAAGATTAAACACACCCAACATTACCACAGCTAAACCCAGCAAAGAATGTATGCACCAGGTAACCTGTATTAATTTAGACTCGTTACTGTTTTTTATTGGCAGCCACACATAATGTAAAAACTAGGAGTAGTATTTGTGTAATCTAAACAACAGAATCTGATGTCAACATACTCCTAACATATATAAAATTTGTAAGAATATATTTCGGAAACAATAAAAGAAAAACCCCACTGAATATGTCATAACTGTGGTGAAACGTGTTTGGGGATTAAACACAACAAGTTTATAGACAAGTTATGCCATACACTAAATTTCTGCACTGGGTTCAAATGGCTCTGAGCACTATGGGATTCAACATCTTAGGTCATAAGTCCCCTAGAACTTAGAACTACTTAAACCTAACTAACCTAAGGACATCACACACACCCATGCCCGAGGCAGGATTCGAACCTGTGACCGTAGCAGTCCCGCGGTTCCGGACTGCAGCGCCAGAACCGCACGGCCACCGTGGCCGGCTTTCTGCACTGGGTTAACAACAAATTAACATTACTAGTTTTACTATTTGTGTTTATATGGAATAAATTTAACACGGTAAAGTTACCAGCAACATCCTCGAGATATACCAGAAAACTAAGATGAAAGCGTCCGCAGCTCGTGGTCGTGCGGTAGCGTTCTCGCTTCCCACGCCCGGGTTCCCGGGTTCGATTCCCGGCGGGGTCGGGGATTTTCTCTGCTGCCCGGGTTCCCGGGTTCGATTCCCGGCGGGGTCGGGGATTTTCTCTGCCTCGTGATGACTGGGTGTTGTGTGATGTTCTTAGGTTAGTTAGGTTTAAGTAGTTCTAAGTTCTAGGGGACTGATGACCATAGATGTTAAGTCCCATAGTGCTCAGACCCATTTGAACCATTTTCTTAAGATGAAAGCTGAGAGCTAACGTTTCGCAAACACCTGAATTTATGCTGAAACCAAGCCAAACATAAAGACACTACACTTCATGCCTGGTCTGCTAGTGTCTATGGTCAACATTCCTACCCTATTGTGTGTAGTATTTCGAGTCAGACTGTGACTATTCATAACACACAATTCTGCCAACACACTATTTTCTGTCGTAATTTTACTGTTGTTTGATAACAAATACTCTAATTTCATTTACAAATGTGGGTATCTGTTAGTGAATCGAACATACTTTTTCAGTTCCTTGCTTCCACCCACACGACAAATTATACTATCATATTGCCCATAGTGACAAAATACACTTCGTGTGGCATTACTCCGTTAAACTGTGCTCACCATACCTGAAATGCGATGATTTACGTCGTAATGTCTAACTTCGACTATTTTACTATCGGAGTTAATGTGGTACTGCAGCAATGCAGTGTGCCAAAGTATCTTGGTGCAAACGATTGGAAGCAAGCAGAAAGCTATGTTTCAGTTAACAGTATATTAATTAAAACAGGAACGTTAAAACGGTAACCAATTCATGTATTTCACAACAGGTAAATTACATACATACATTACATACATACATACATAAAAAACAACATTTAGGCTAGCAATGCAAGCGAATAATATAAATATTAGCATATTACTTCGAAAAATTTGTATTTGAGGTAAAACGGTATTGTTTTTATTTGGAAATGTCATTCATGTGCCTTCTTCTAGCAAATCCAATTGAGTGAAGTTATTATAAATGAAGCATATACATAAACACCGGCATTCTGCGACAGATGTCATCAACAGGGGTAATTTACTCATGTCTGTAACTGGTCTTCACCCTACAATAATTTTAATTACGTGGTCGACAATGTAAAACTGAGCCTGAAGATATTCATAAGTCGGGCATGAAATAAAATATCTTTGTTATAGGTACACTCAGATACTTTAACATGACGTTCTGATACGTTCAAATTTTTAATAATCTCTTTGCTGTTCAAGATACATTATCATGAAATGCCATTTACACTTCTTATTCCACCCTTTATTACGTCTGTTGACCCCCCCCCCCCTCGCCCGCCCCCCCCCCCCCCACCACTTACACCTACCTCTCACAAGGCAGTAAAATCTGAAATGGTCACAAGGAACGGAACTTGGGAGCTTCACGTTAGTAACGAGCAACACTAACCCACAGAGTCGGTGTATGGAAATAGAAATATTCCTATACTGTTAAGGAACTTTCAGTTTTGGATCTTCATTTTTATGAGTTCCGTAATTAGTTCCACGTTCATTGGATTACGGATGAAAAAAAAGAACAGAGTGCTGTCAACAACCCAAAGGCTTCACTAGGCATGGATGGTCCTATTGAAGATGGTATGCCTTTGTCTTCTCCTGACCTTCAGGACTGACCAACCCAGCCAGTTATAGCGGGACTTATAGCTGAACTTGGTCTCCGAAACACGGAGCAACTTGGCATTTTTCACACTAACGAACCATTGCCAGAGATAGGCGACAGAAAAAAATCTCAGATCCAATTGGGGATCGAATTCTGGACCTCTGAAATTTTTAGTCTGCTAATTGCCACTCAACCACCGAGGTTGACGGTTATTTTCCGTTACATGTTTTTCGAAGGTGGAAAGCTGTTACATCTCACACTATTTAAGTCTTCTTGAACCAAGTTTTGAAGTTTCTGCATCGACATGTAAGCACAGTGATCTGCACTAATGACATTTCTTCTGGGACATTATTGCTTCGAGGCACTGCTTTGGGTTTGCTCTCAGAGCGCGTGAAACCTTGTAATGGAATACTGAGGTGTGACATATTGAGTTCCTCAAGTTTTGTGGATGCGAGTTGCCGAAGTGTGGTTAAAAATACTCGTTAAACTGGTTAAGATTTCCGGCCTTGGTACTTAGTTCCTACAAATCAGATCGCAACGTCACGCGATGACCGCCCGCAGCCGCCAATGTGTCACACGAAAGCGTCAGCTGACTTGGCAGTGTTCTGGATGAGCGGCCTACGGGCGTAAACCGTTGTCGCACAATCACAGGGGTCGAGCTGTCGCCGGTCGCAGAAGTACGTTTTCTGACCTTGTCGGCAACACCGCTCACTGTTGTCAAAGTCCTGGCTGAGGCACAGTCTTGATAGTTAATCTGGTAACGCGGTAGTGAGACGTGAGAAACGTAAAATAACAACAGAGCATGCTGGTTGTCACACCCCTCGCAAGTCTCCGCCGTGGCGTCACCTAAAAAGGACTTGCAATACGGCGGCCGAACTGCCCCAAATGGGGCCTCCTGGCCAAAAATGCCATACGATCATTTCCATTACCCTCGCATTACTTACGCGCTATTCGCCTAAAACAAGTAAGAAACTATCACCTTTTAGCGCCTGGCGAAGGATTGTACGAGGCAGGAAATCGACCGCGGTCGTGCTACGAGGGTTGACTATCTTCGTTTCCATTAGGATGAAATGGGAAACAATAGGTAAACATTATTATGATGTCGAACGGTGCGGCGGTAAAAACTCCATCACATCTATAATAATGTATTCTACACAATATATTAGTTCTAATTATAACAGAATACTTCATGATTCGTCTTCCGTTTTACAAAAAATCGTACAACTGCGCACGGATAATACACTATCTAGATCAGGGCCGCACAAACACGGAAAACCGCATGTGTGCAAAGCGAGGTGCAGCGAGTGCCTGCAAGTGCATCGGTTCAACTCGGCATACTTCGCCTCAACTCGGCTTGCTAGGTGAGGCCGACGCTGTGCGCTGCCAGACGGCTTAGTCAACATTGGAATACATAAGCGCAAGACAATTACCGGAATATGGAGCCATCTGCTCCAAAAAAAGGGAAAATTGCCGAAAGTCAATTTAAACCGGAATGGGAACTCTCCTACTTTTTTGTGCGTTGTGACGATAAAGCCAAATGTCTAATCTGCGGTACACTAATTACGTGTGTCAGAAAATCGTCTATTGAAAGGCACTACAGCAAATTGCATTCAGAAAAGTATAGTGATATAACAGGGGATACCAGAGAGGAAGAATTACGGAAGTTGCAAACTCTTGCAGAAGAGAATTCTGTATCTACAAACAAGGTTTGTTGCGAGTACTTTAGCATGTATATTTTGTTAAAGGTCATGCGAAACGAATTAACATTTGTTTAGATTCCTTGGGAGGCCATTTAGGAACGGGCCATTAATAAAAAAACATTGTTGGACGTAGTAGAGACAATGAATACCACATTAGCTCCCGCGTACAGCAGAATACCACTTTCCAGAATGACAATACATCGGAGAATCATCGACATTGCTGAGAATTTGCATGAACAACTGGCAGCCAAAATTGAAAACTTCCTAGCGTACTCCATCGCACTTAATGAGTCCACGGATATTAACGACACGGCTCAGTTAGCAATATTTTTGCGTGGCATGGACGACGACCTACATGTAACGGAAGAGCTCCTGGATAGGATTTCGATGAAGGACACTGTTACAGGGGCGAATATTTTAGCAGCTGTTGAAATGGCAGCTGAAGGAATAGGACTCCCTTGGGAAAAGCTGTTTTCCGTAATCACAGACGGGGCACCAGCAATGTGCGGTAAAGCAAAATGGTTTATTGGCCTACTGCAGAAAAGACTTAACATGCCGAATTTACCTTCTGTTCATTGTTTAACACACCAAGAGGCTCTTTGTGCTAAAGTTATGGGTCTTCAAGATGTGATGAATGTAGTGGTGCGTATCGTGAACTACATTCGTTCTCATGGACTCACTCATCGTCAATTGAAAGAATTTTTGATTTCCTTTGAAGAGGAGTATCCAGATATTCCCTACCACGCTGAGGTGCGCTGGCTGAGCAAAGGGAAAGTGATTTCCCGAATTTTTCGACTACGCCGCACTATGGCTCAGTTTTTGGAGAGCCAAGGACGTCTGGAGCCACTTTTTCATGACCCTGAATGGGTAGCTGATTTAGGATTTTTAGCAGACATTATGGCTCTCCTTAATGATTTAAGTCTGAAACTCTAAAAAGAAAACAATCTCATCAACGATATGATCAGCAAAATAAACGCTTTCGAGTATAAACTTAAGCTCCTCAAAAACAACCTTTCAGACAAAAATACGCAACACTTTCCTGAACTAGATAAGCGAGATATAAATTGTACCTTAATTAAAACAACCTGATTTTTATAACCGCTCTAATCAAAACGGTACTATGTTTTTGTTTGATCTGTGCAGGAAGGAGCGCGCTTTGAAAATGCTACAATCCCTTGAAAATGCATTTAACGACCGACTCCAGGTAATGTGCCGGTATATGACATACAGCTAAATAAAGGAGATTGCGTTACATATGCAAGAGTAACATTACATTATAACCAATAGTACACATTACATGTTTATTAAAATCTATCGCATTTTAGTACTTCGAAACAACGGCTTACATTACTTTCATTTATTAACATTGGCTTTGTTATTGTTTCAGGAAATTACCTACCTACAGCCAATTCTCGATGTTTTTGTGAAACCTTTTTCGATGGATATTGAAAGTGCGCCTTCAGATTTACATTTCGAACTAACTGATTTGCAAAGCGATGTTCACCGAAAGGATGTGTTTTACAATACAAAAGGTTTGCTCCAATTCTACCAGAATTTGCCGAAGGAAGAATTTCCCAAGTTAAACAGAGAAGCAGCGAAGATTGTGTCTATGTTTGGTTCCACTTGTGTATGTGAAAGGTTTTTTTCTGTTTTGTCTTGTACAAAAACTAGATTGCGTGCGAGTATTTCTAATTGTAATTTAAAAAATTCTCTCAGAATTGCTGTCAGCTAATCTCTTGTTCCAGATCTTAGTAGCATAATTGCAAATAAAATAAAGAGCACATAGGAAGATACATTTGTGTTGAAACCAAATTTAAAATTGTTACCATTACAGTTATTATATAAATCTCTTTTGTACCGGTACACCTAACTAAGCTCTAGTATTTGGCAATGACGAAGACAACAGAGTAAAAGCTTTGAGACAGGCGGCGCGAGCGACACAAGCTAAGGAAGTGAGAGGCAGCGCTGTTGCGCGAAGCCGAGGAGTGGGGGGTCTGCATCGTCGTCAACATAGCGCAGCCGTCTTCTGCACTCTGTGCACCTTGTGCGGCCCTGATCTAGATAATCCATACCTGAATAACAGAGAGCTTGCTGTAGTTTAATCGCCGTGGAAATCTGCGTGAACAGATTAACTGTGACGGAAGTGGCGCTCTACCAAAACTAGGCTTCGGTGCCTCATAAATAATGTGCTAAATGGTAAGATTACCGGTAGTATTGGTAAAATTGGCAGAGAAAGAAACATAAATGAATGTGTATGAGACAAAATGAGAGCCGACGACTTCTCTTTGTTTTTTGTTTGTTTTGCACATAATTAGAACCGCACATTGTTCATTGTCAGTCCATTGTGTATTTTACATCCTTACAGATCATATACTGCGTTTCATAAATAATAAAAATTAGCTGACTGCGTAACTTCTGCGCTTTTATGTAACCAAGGCAATTACTTCTGCCGGCCGGTGTGGCCGAGCGGTTCTAGGCGCTACAGTCTGGAACCGCGCGAACGCTACGGTCGCAGGTTCGAATCCTGCCTCGGGCATGGATGTGTGTGATGTCCTTAGGTTAGTTAGGTTTAAGTAGTTCTAAGTTGTAGAGGACTGATGACCTCAGAAGTTAAGTCCCATAGTGTTTAGAGCCATTTGAACCAATTACTTCTGATGCAAGTAAAGTTTACATGCACAAACATAAAAAATATGTATATAATTGTTGTTCTTATTTTGTGCTCAACAGAACGGTTTTCATCATGCTGAAAGGCAAGAGTTTCCTGTTATTACTGATAAATGCAAAAGCTGTTTATATATAACAGAACCATGATTTACCTAAGTCCGACGAGGTATTGAAGCGATGTTTGGTATAGAGGGTCATTCAACAATTAAAGAGACAAACTGGTCTGGAGAAAAAAGCGTTTATTCTTACAAAGCAATTCCTTTTCTACTTTTCAACATAATCCCATTGAATATTTATGCTTTTGTTCCAACGGGCTACAAGCTTTTTCATTCTGGCTGCAAAGAACTCTTTATCTTGATGTTTGAACCAATTTCCCACAAACTTTTTTAGGTCCTCGTTGTCCTGGAACCTCTTCCCATGTAATACCTCCTTCAATGCACCAAACAACTGGAAATCACTAGGTGCTAAATCAGGACTGTAAGTGGAATGAGGCAGCACTTCCCAGCCCATTTAGTTGATGGTTGCACGGGTTAGTTGAGCAATATGAGGACGTGCATTGTCTTGCAGGAGAATCACACCTCTCCTCTGAGATCCACGACGTCTCTCTCTCTCTCTCTCATGGCTGGCTTCACCTTGTTTAGAAGCAAATCCGAGTAGTGTTGGCTGTTCAATGTACATTGCTCTTCGAGATAATCACAAAAAACTGAACTCTCAGCATCTCAAAACACCGTCAACATTAACTTTTCCTGCTGATGATCGGGTTTTGAATTTTTTCTTGACAGGCGAGTTCTTGTGCTTCCACTCCATGCTTTGTCTTCTTGATTCTGGCTGCCGGCCGGAGTGGCCGAGCGGTTAAAGGCGCTGCAGTCTGGAACCGCACGACCGCTACGGTCGCAGGTTCGAATCCTGCCTCGGGCATGGATGTCTGTGTGCTGTCCTTAGGTTAGTTAGGTTTAAGTAGTTCTAAGTTCTAGGGGACTTATGACCACAGCAGTTGAGTCCCATAGTGCTCAGAGCCAGCCATTGATTCTGGCTCATAACAGAGAAACCAAGTTTCATCACAAGTTAAAATTTTGTTGAGGAAGTGACTTCTCTTTCATGACGTTCCTTTAGCTCTTTGCACACTCTCAACCTTGTTTCCCTGTGTAGCCGCGTCAACTCCCTTGGGACCCATCTTGCACATGTTTTGCGGTACTTCAGCGTGTTACAGATATTGTTACGAAGTACGGTAGTACTAACTTGAACCTTATCAATTAAAATTTCCACAGTCACACGGCAGTCGGCACGAATAATGTTATCAATTCGACTTTCAAGTGAGATAGCTGAACTGCAACCGGTCGGCCAGAACGGTGTTCGTCAATCACTGAACCGCGACCATTTTTGAACTGCCCAACCCATTTGTAAAAATTTGCACGATTCATGTAACCTTCACCACAAACTTTAGACAGTCTACTGTATATATTCACTGGTTTCTCGCCTTCAGCAAGTAAAAAACGAATAACAGAACGTTGTTCAACTAATGTGGACGTTTCAAGCGGACTCGCCATCTTGAAACGTATTTTTGAGCTAATAAACAAAACAATGTTGATACATCAGCTCATCAGTGCTCATCCCAGTGATGCCAACTTGAAGCCATAAAAGTACCAAACTTGCCCTACAACCTGTTTTCCCCAGATCAATTTGTTTCTTTAATTACTGAATGTCCCTCGTACTTCTGTTGTGCAGTTTTCTTTTTAATTTTACCTTCCAGTTGAGAAAGCTCTGTTTCCTAGTGTTATACATTAATCTGTATCCTTTTCTTTATTTTTAGTACTACTACGTCCCTCTGTTTCGCGTTGGAAATCAACACTTTTCGAAGAAAACCTGACTCAAACGACGACGATTTCAGTTTTGCTATAAATAATGTGTATTCGTAAGTAACAGACATGAGGATAACTATGTAGAACAAAAATGTTCCGTAGGTTACCTGGGACTTTATACATCTTCGCTCACTGTCTAGACAGTTTCACTACTTCCGGTTTTAGGGTTCAAATGGCTCTGAGCACTATGCGACTTAACTTCTGAGGTCATCAGTCGCCTAGAACTTAGAGCTAATTAAACCTAACTAACCTAAGGACATCACACACATCCATGCCCGAGGCAGGATTCGAACCTGCGACCATAGCGGTCGCTCGGCTCCAGACTGTAGCGCCCAGAACCGCACGGCCACTCGGGCCGGCCCGGTTTTAGTGGAATCTAGTAAAACACAGATCACATATGCGAAGAAAGCGATCGTTGTGAGCAACGCCCGATAGATATGCAACACGCCTAACGTACAGGTAATGTGGGTACGGCCTCAACCGATCAAAGCTATAAGGGAAACTACCATAGTTTACGCTCACTTACGGAAGTCTGCGGAAGCCTGCGGTAGTTTTACATCTGTAGCTGCGACATTCGGCACGAGCCGTGCCGTAGAAATTGTGTACGCGTATCTCTGGCATAAACAGAGCCACTAGGCCGAAGGAGCGTCTCACACGGATGCAGCTGCTTTCTTTTTGCGACAGTACTGTTCGGAGTGAAAGCGAAGCAACACCTGAGCGGGAGTCGCCTGCACGAAGCACGCGTGGTCTGCCTTTGTTCTGGAGCAGCGTGCTGTGACACGTGCCGGGCCAGGAACTGGTAAATGTCTGAGACGCTGTATAGGTGGGCGGGCGCCGCCATTGTCGGCGCGTCGCAGCCCGCGGACAAAGGCTCGCGAGGCGACGCGGCGCTACGTGGCGCCGCCCATTAGCTAAGTGCCGGGTGGGCGGCTGGCGCCAAGGCGGCGGCGGCACTGTAGCACTGCCGCCGTGGCGACGTCCCTCCTGCCGGACCATCTCCTACTTTAGTAGGGGCGCTCCCACGAGCACAGCTAGGCATAAGGGGGGGGGGGGGGGGGGGGTGAGCAACTCGTATTTGTCTCGTGGCTGGGAGAGAGAAAGGGGTGAAGAAAACTAAGCACAATTTCTTACAAAATACTCTACTGAAAAACAGTGCTTATTTAGCTCTAGTCTTAGTAATAACAGGAACCTACTGTCTACAGGGTGAAAGGTATTTAAACCGACAAACTCTGGGAGGTTGTAGGGGACATCAAAACAAATATTTTTCCCTAATGTCAAGTTTTCCTATTAGGATTATTTAAACCGATGGAAGCCGTATTACGCTCTTCAGTTGTCAGAGTCCGTATGACGATTTTCTGTTGTTAGAGGGCGTATTACGCTCTTCAGTTGTAGGTAACTGCTGTCCACCAGTGTAGTGGTGCATTGTCTCTGTTTACTAATGGAGCCATACACCTGGAGTGAGTACACTGATATGGTCGGTGCGTACTACGTAGAGCACCACAACGGACGAGCTGCACAGCTGGTTTATCAACAACAATATCCTAATCGCCGTATCCCGCATCATACGACCTTTGCTGCTGTTTACCGATGAAGCAACGTTCGGGCATGATGGAGTCTTCAACATGCACAATTCGCATGTTCGGAGTGAGGATAACCCACATGCCACAGTTACTAGCGCTCATCAAGTGCGGTTCTTTGCTAATGTCTGGATTGATGTTGTTGGGGACTGTTTAATTGGGCCGTATCTGCTACCTAGGCCAATGGCAGGCACTATTACAATTTTCTCGCCAGAGCATTGTCAGAATTCCTGGAAGTCGTCCCGCTGCCTACAAGACAATGCACGTGGTTCCAACATGACGGGGCGACGGCACATTTCAGTCGTCGTGTGCGTCGATTCCTGGACCGACGGTTCCCAGAAACGTGGATTGGCAGAGGTGGTCCTGTACCATGGCCTGCTCGATCGCCAGATATGTCCCCTCTGGACTTTTTTGTGTGGGGAGAGATGCTCAACCGTGTTTACGCAACTCCTGTCGCATCAGAAGAGGATCTGGTTGCCCGGATAGTAGCAGCAGCAGGAACAATTCAGGATATTCCTGGGGTTTTTGCCCGTGTTAGACATAACATAATCCGACAGTGTAAACTTTGTTTACGTGTCAATGGAGGAATTTTTGAAAATCTACTGCAATTGAAATTGGGTTGTGTTAATGTGTTGTCTTTTAGTCATAAAAAATTGGAAAGTATTTGCTGGTTTAATTAATTTGCCGCCAGAGAAATCTTCCTCTACCGGTTTAAATACTCATCAGAGGAAAAAACGACATTATAGAAAAAAATTTGTTTTGATGTCCCCAGAGTTTGTTGGTTTAAATACTTTTCACCCTGTATATTGCAGTTTAAATTCTACATTGTACCTGAATGCGAGCAAAGCGTGTATGAGGTTTGTACATATTATTTTGCTGTCAGGCAGATAATACTCAGATATGTACGAATCAAACAGATGACCTTTATGAGGCAGGAGAAGGTAGGTCGTCCTCCCACCCCACCTCAGAAAAAATTTACGGTTTTTGCAAACCGAGCCCACATCTGCGCCCTCACCCACACACAGACAGTATCACTTTGAAGATAGCCAGAACATGTAACGGCTGTTGATTAGAACAACTGCACACAGAGCCACTTGTCTTAAAATTCCAAAACTATGTCGCCGACGCCGCTGTTCTCCTTGGAACTTTGTAGACAGACAAGGCCTAACCTAGCAAGTGAGATTGAATTTAATTGATGAAAGCAGAAAATATAAAAATGCAGCAAATGAAAAGGCGAAAGAGACTACAAACGTCTAAAAAATGAGATTAATAGAAAGTGCAAAATGACTATGCAGAAATGGCTGGAGCACAATTACAAAGCTATAAAAGCATGTCTTACCGCCTTAAGAAAAATTAAAGAGGCCTTTCGAGAAAAGTGAAGCAGCTGTATGAATATCAAGATCTCAGATGGAAAACAGTACTAAGCAAACAAGGAAAAGCTCAAAGGTGGAAGGTGTATATATATATATATATAGAGAGAGGCTGTACAATGGAAATTAACATGCAGGCAATATTATACGATGGGACATATGTAAAGACGAGATGGAAGATACGATATTGCGACAAGAATTTAGCAAAGCACAGAAAACCCTAAGTTGAAACAGGGCCCCTGCAGTTGACGGCATTCCCTTAGACATATTCTTGGGAGAGCCAGCCATAATGGAAATATTCCATCTGGTGCGCACGATGTATGCGACAGGCAAAATACCCTTAGACTTCAAGAAGAATGTAAAAATTCCAATTCCACGAAAAGCATCTGTGACGGGGATGAATATTACCTAACAATAAGTCACAGTTGCAAAATACTGACAATTATTTTACAGAAGAATGGAAAAACTGTTAGCAGCCGACATCGATGAAGATCAGTTTTGGTTCCGGAGAAATACTGACCATAATTTCCATTGTACAGCTTCTCTATATACACCTTCCACCTTTGAGCTTTCCCTTGTTTGCTTAGTATTGTTTTCCATCTGAGCTCTTGATATTCATACAGTTGCTTCACTTTTCTCGAAAGGCTCCTTTAATTTTTCTTAAGGCGGTATCTGTCTTTCCCCTATTTAAGACATGCTTTTATATCTTTGTAATTGTGCTCCAGCCATACTGATTTTGAAAGTAGCAGTAAATAACTTTCCAACACGGGTGGATAAAAACTATAGGACTGCACCAGATGTTTCCCTTGATGACGCTTAAAGCACAAAATAACTGTTTACCCAGTAACAAATCATGAGCTACAGTTAGGATAGATGACAGATTGCCTTACAATATGGATATTTCTCCATGGAAATCAATTAGAATAATTTATAACTCCAGGACAATTGTTTTTAAGAACTGGAAATAGCTTTCTGCATAAGATAATCACTAGAGAAATCTTGCCAAAGGAAAAGGAAATTGTATCTGTTGACAGGAGAAAGAGAAGATCCTGCAGTAGTCGCACACTACAAAAACTATTCACAATTTCTAAGAAAAGTTATTAAAAATCAAGAACGGAAAATGAACTTAATGTCAGAAATCAGTACTTCTGAGATCAGATTTAAGGCTATAAGGAATGTAGTGAAACGACAGACAGGACAACCAGCCACAGAACAAGACAACATGAATGCATGGACTGAGCAAAAGCAGTTAATAATCACTTCTTCAAATTGTAGATAGCATAGGAATAAACCGTTCAAGATCAAAAGCAGAGCCGTATGTTACAAAAGCAACGCTCATAAAATTCAATCATTTCAATATATCACCAACTTCTCCCTCTGAAATTAAGAAAATTATATGTTCTCTTAAAAATAAAAGCTCATAGGAATTTGATGGTGTTGAAATACTTAATTCACCACGTGCTCAAGGCGTTTTCCCAGAGTGTTTACGCTACGCCATTGTTAAACCCCCTCTAAATGAAAGTAATAGGAGCGATGTCAGTAACTACCGACCTGTTTCACTATCAACATCACTTCTAAAATTTTTGAGAAGGTGATGTACTAGACTACCGCCCCATCTGAGCAATAATAATATCTACCGAAAACCACAATGTAGACTTCAGAAAGGTGCTCTACTGAGAATGCCATTTACGCTTCACTCACCAAATTTTACAAGCGTTACATAACAAAATAGCACCGGTTGGTATACTCTGCGACCTATCCAACGCATTCTAGTATGTTGAACCAATGTGCCATCCTAGATAAACTGAGGTTATATGGGATTGATGGTGTAGCCAACCAATTGGCGTCATATCTAACCAAAAGAATGCAGAATCTTGTACTTGGTAATTCAACCAATGTAATCAGGGCGCATTCCTCTCACTGGGGATAAACTACAAATGGAGCTCCCCAAGGCTCAATCTTAGGTGCGCTATTCTTGCTAACATATGTAAACCATCTTCTATCTAATATACAACAAGCACAATTAGTTTTTTTGTGGAGGGCACTAGTATTATAATCAATCCACGCGTAGATAAAGCTACACATTAAATGGTAAACATTATTCTTAACAGCGTCATTGCCTGGTCTGCGAATGGTCTTAGTCTCAAGTTTTTAAAGGCACAACATATTCAGTTATGCACATCTAGAGTTACTACATTAATAATAATTGTAACACACGGTGGGAAACAGTGAAGAGGGTGGGAAATTTAAATTTTGGGTGATCATACCGAGGAGAATTTAATATGGAAAAAGAAAATTTTACAACTCTTAAAACAACACATTTGCATATAGAATCACTGCAAATTTTGGGCAAATACAAATCAATAAGTTTACTTGTTTTGTATAATTTCATTCAGTAATGTCACATGAAATAATGTTCTGGGCTAACCAGCTTGTTAACAACTTGGGTCCATGGCTTCATGGGGTCTGCGCCAGTCTCGAACCCTACCATCAGCCCTTATCGACTGAAAGCGGAGCTCATCTGACCAGGCTACAGTTTTCCAGCCGTCTACTGTCCAACCGATATTGTCACGAGACCAGGAGATGTGTATCCCTCCACTGTCGTAACGGATCGTTCATCGTACGTCCCACACTGATTTCTGCGGTTATTTCACAGTCTTGCTTGTCTGTTAACAATGACAACTCTACGCATATGCCGCTGCTACTGAATTCTCTTGCAACGAATGTGTCGGCTATCGTTAAAATTACACTAGTGACGGAACAGGTCTAGTCAACAAACTGGAAATGAATATCGCGTGCCAGCTTGAAATCCATATGTGAGCACTGACTTTTAAGCTCTGCAGTCTATCCAAGTATGACTCGCGATTTGTCCTCAGAACTTTCCTTTCGCCAGCATCCCTCTCCTGATCTCCCAATTTCACAGAATTTCTGTTGTATTCTTTGCGGGACTAACATTTTTGAAATGAGGGACATTACGGCAAAACGGCTCAGCCACAGTTAGTTTGTAGGCGAATCGTTCGCTCTGCAGCCGAGTGAGCGCTGTCGTAAAACTTCCTGGCAGATTTAAACTGTGTACAGAGTAATGTGGTCACACGTGATTTTGATTTTGTACGTCATCGACGTGTGCGTCAGAGAGAGAGAGAAAATTACGTTAGTTAAACGACCTTTGGTCTTGTCGTGGCACCGTCTGATTCAATCTTAGATGAAGTGTGGTAGGTGATGGACGTATTCTATAGTTCTGTGTTGACTTGTGATTGTATCTGTTAGATGAAGAAAGATTGATTGTAATGGACAGCAAGGATGAATAAGATGTATGTATTAGAATGCGAAGAGACTATGAATTTTGAACAATATTATCATTATTATTATTTCAAGAGAAGAAGTTTGAGGTAAGACTGAAACACGCCGCAGCTAGTTTGTGAAAGCAATTACTGTCAGATAGTTTACATGCTCAGAGCTGTGAGAAGAGCACCCCACTTCCCTGCATCATGCATTAACATATTAATTGATTAAGCTGTTTGATTTTTTCTAGAAATTATCTGTTGGCATTATACCCTCTTTAAATCATTGTTCACTTTGTTAAGCATAGTACTGTTCAGGCGTATGTTATGAGTAAAGATCACGCGAAGTTTTACTCGGTCTTTTTGAAAATATACTTCAATCTAAAATCGTTGTCTTGGAATATCATTTGATAGGATTACTCTCCCCATCCCACTGTCTACCATTACGCATGATCACATCTCACAGTCTGAATACAGTTAGAATATTTTATTTAGAAACAGAAATCTAGCTTAGCCGCTGTCTGCTGTTTTGTTTTCGATAAATCCGCGACAAAGTTGTTAAGTCAAGACGCGAGGTACGTGGAAATTTTGATTAGGGCCAGATAATTGTTTTACTTCAATGCGCATTTAATGTAAGACAAGTTGCATTCAGATCATTTCAAATTAGGTTCTTTTTAGTCAAAGGTTAGCATACAAGTTGAAGTTGGACAACAGCTTGTGGGGACATAGTTTTGGTAACACGTATACGTTTTTAGAGTGGGAGGTAAAGTTGGGCTAAATTTCAGACTGAAAGAAATATATTGGGGACATTACAACCGGCCCCACGACTCGGATCTGCAACCTTGCCTGAACAGCTCGGTCGGTAAGAAAAATGCTAGCGAAAGCTAGGGAATTCTGGGTGAGAGTCCCGATCCGGCCCACAGTTTTGAATAACCGGGGAAGGCCTAGCACACGACACCTGCAGAAACTAAACTGCGCCCTGCCTTGCTGACACGTGGTATCGTGCACCGGCTGTGGAAGGGCGCAGGAGGAGAAAACCGGAGTGTGGTGCGGGTTCCGCCCCCGCGGGCTGCACGAATTTGCAGATTCCTGGAGGCCTCCATCGATCACGGCGCGCGGAATAAATTCGGGCAGAGCGGCGCGGCGCTAGAATTCCCGTCTCCTAATGAAAGCCCTAACTCATCGCAGCTGCAGGTGGTAGGGCGGTGCCGGCCACGGACACGGCCACACTGGCCCAAACCAATATGCATCCGCTCCGCGCCGCACCCAATTGATACTTTAAGCAGCTTTCTGAGTTATTAGGGACCATTATGTGCAGCCGGCGGTAATCCCTGCCCGCCCCGCCCCGCCGCGCTCCGTAATAAAGCGCGCCCCCATTTTTGTCGTAGCCGGGGATGCACGACTTGTCCTTCCATCTTTCTCCGCTCGACACCGAAGGAGGACACTGAGGTCTAACAAATCCCTTCGAGGAGCAAATAGTTCTGCTTTTATATTTACACTCTTACAATTGCCCGGGGGGGGGGGGGGGGGGGTGTGTACTCTCTCTCTCTCTCTCTCTCGCCCAGTCCGATTCCATTTGGAACGGCTATCCCTAGTACTCAGTTGTGTAGTTTTGGTTTTCGATCAAGAGGCTGCTTTGATGTAGCTCTCCTCGCTAGGGTGTACTATAATTAACCCGGCAGTTGTGTGGGGGTATGGTGTATCCCTTATCAGAATATATACAATTACAAGCTAAATGGCGTGTTACACTACTTCACAGTTGCGGGTAGCTGCTACGAGATGTCAGTGGCACGGTACAAGTGTGTTTTTGTGAATTCAGTTGTGCATGTCACTTCGTGAGGGGATGAAGCAAGTTTGAGCTCGCTGGAGTTAATGAAACTCTTAACGTATTGTGTCTTTCTCATCCCTGAAGGCGAATAAGTTGAGGTAACCATTTCACTGCAGTTTTGTGGTGTATTTTGCATACTTGAATGTATAATTATAAGCAAATATTGTTATGGTCGTATCTTTACGGGCCTGAATGGAGGCAAGTGCATGTATTGACCGATGATGTACTTGATGATGGGTCGGTTAAGTCTTAATGGTGGATATGAAGCAGTTGCTGTTATTGTTAGATCAGATAGGAGATGAAAATGGTAAATACGTGGTGAGTGACTGTCATTGTCAACTGACAATTGTGAACTGGAATCTCTAGTGCGGTTCCAGGCTCACTTTGAGAAACATTTGTAAATGATGAAAAGGAGAAAGGAATAATTGTCAGTACGGTAAAATTAGATGATGAATCATGAAAATTACTTTTTGCATATTTTGTGGTACCGTCTCTTCGTAAAACATATTTCGTTGACTGCAACCTCAGTTTTTTCAGTACAATACCTTTGGACACAAAATATTAATTTCAGTATTGTGCGACCCAATATTTATAGCTGGTATGCGACTAATAATTAATAATTTCATTATACTGTTGTCACTGTACATCAATAATATACAATGACATTAACCCATAGTACTTAATAACTTACAGCTGATTTAAACAATGTATTGTCCCAGTCAGCTAAGCCGTATTTTGATGGTAAAGTTTTCGATCACGTCGCCATCTAATTCGGCTCAAATTTCACGCCTCGCCTACGCCAACAAAAAAAGGCAGCACTGTTTAAGCACGTTAACATGATGCCATTGACTGTACACTCGCACCTGCTAAAGATAGTGTTCCACGTGCCGTACTCGCAATCAGAGGAATTAATCCGCCCGCCTCTGCAGTGAGTTACTTATTCGTTCAAGCAGCCCCTGCTCCATTTCGTCAAGGGAGTGCTGTACTCATAACGACTGAATTCAAATGATCCCAAACTGCAAAATCAGAGGGCTGAGGTGAACGCGGAGACTATTGGTGGTGGTTAGTGTTTAATGTCCCGTCGACAACGAGGTCATTAGAGACGGAGCGCAAGCTCGGGTTAGGGAAGGATTGGGAAGGAAATCGGCCGTGCCCTTTCAAAGGAACCATCTCGGCATTCGCCTGAAACAATTTAGGGAAATCACGGAAAACCTAAATCAGGATGGCCGGAGACGGGATTGAACCGTCGTCCTCCCGAATGCGAATCTAGGACAGGATTGGCGTGTTAGAGGTTTTCATTAGCAGCAAAATGTGCCACCATCCATGTGTCACGTTCCCCAAGCGTGGGCCGTTAGTGCATCCGAGTCCAATTAGATGACGACTTGCCACGAAATCTTTATGTTTCAAAAATGGCTCAAATGGCTCTGAGCACTATGGGACTTAACATCTGAGGTCATCAGTCCCCTAGAACTTAGAACTACTTAAACCTAACTAACCTAAGGACATCACACACATCCATGCCCGAGGCAGGATTCGAACCTGCGACCGTGGCAGTCGTGTGGTTCCGGACTGGAGCGCCTAGAACCGCACGGCCACCGCGACCGGCTTTACGTTTCAAACTCATTTGTAGTAACTAACACAATACAGAGTGGTTATAATTAAATTTTCGCTACTTGAGCCACTGTACACGGGAAACTGTTTACCGAATGGTACCCAACAATGAAGTTCAGACTGAGTGCAACAGTATTTGCGATGTTAGTAGTGTTAGTGTCGTGACTTGCCGTTTGACAACAATTGGAAATTTGTGGCAAGGTCTCATGGGACCAAACTGGCGAGGTCATCCGTCCCTAAGCTTAACACCACATAATCTAGTTAGTGAAACATATCTATTTTATGTGAATCTGGTAACGAATGTAAATTGTTTATTAAACTGCATTGTGTTATTGGTTACTGATACAACAGCACTTGCTGCAAGAGGACTTCTAAAATCCCAATAAAAATGTGACATTTTACAAACAGATGAAAGTATCATAAGTTTGCTGCTCTTTGTTTAGTATGTCATTGTTAGTGAAATTTTTGATGCATGCTGTACCGGACGAAAATACACTCGTTGGTACAATAGTGTTCTTTACTTTGCTGGATGAGCAGACCAAGTGGATGCTGTACCACATAGAATATTAGTTATATAAGAAGAATTACTTAATTATGCACAATCCATTTCCGCAGGAAAGTCACGATTATTTACAACCGTCTCTGAACATTAACGTATCATGTGATACATCAAAATACAACTCAGTCAGTCCGCCCCCGGTAGCTGAGTGGTCAGCGCGACAGACTGTCAATCCAAAGAGCCCGGGTTCGATTCCCGGCTGTGTCGGAGATTTTCTCTGCTCAGGGACTGGGTTTTGTGTTGTCCTAATCATCATCATTTCATCCTCATCGACGCGCAAGTCGCGGAAGTGGTGTCAAATCGAAAGACTTGCACCAGGCGAACGGTCTACCCGACGGGAGGCCCTCGTCACACATTTCATTTCATTTCATTTACTAGGGTATATTTAGCAATTAACTTTCACGTTATGTGTTGCCTAATACACTGATCACACAGCTGGCTTAGTAGAAGACGCTGATGTCTTTTTCGATGATCGCCGACTGAGGTTGAGCGGTACTGTGCTCGGCCGTAAGTACAGAGTGAGCAAATAAAAGTGGCCCGGATAACAGATTTCCAGGATACAAATAAACACAGCAGAGGAATGGAAATACAGTACTAACCTGACTATAGCAGATGTTGAAAGTGACTACCATTCATCTATTGGCACTTTTGGACCATGGTCTACAAGTTCCTGAAGGCGAATCGAAACTCGACTGCTGCAATAGCTCCAATCTCATCTCAAGTATTCTGCCGCAGTTCCAGAAGACTATGGGGGTTGTTGCGATACAATCTGACAGATCAGGTGACGTGGGTGGCCGGCTAGGGCCGCGAGCAGACTGACCTTTGCTAACAGCTCTACCAGCTTGAAAATTGTGTACATGTGCTCAAAGTTCATCCGGCTGTATGGACAGTTGCTCCACCCTGTTGGAAGTAACCGCAGGTCTTTACCTCCTCCGTTAATGCTGCCACAAATCGTATCCTCTCGTTCGGGCCACTTTTATTTGCCCCACCCTGTAGATAGGGGTTGCGTGGCGGAACTTTTCTGGGCGTCGCTCATTCGTCGATGCGGCTTGCAGCGACTACCCTCTCTTGTGGTCGCGTTGCGAGGTACCAACACCACAAGAGAGGATAGACCCCGCGATGCACAATATGCATTTGGAATGAGTGATCTCAGCTCCCACTTAGTAAACTGAGTCCAGCAGCAACTGATTCAGTTTTCAGTTTAACTCTCATTTTGTGGTTTCAAGGAATTCACTAAACTCAGTCCAGTTTATCTGGAGTTAAGATCGCGGAATTCGTGGCTAGCAACGATCCGCTTGAATATTACAATGTAAAGGCCACTGAGGCATTTGGTAAAGAACAAAGTTAGTTCCATCCAACTGCCAACACCTACTGGAGAAGCCAACAAATTAGTATAACACGTTGCTGGTGCTGAAAACAGTATGTTCCGAAGTACACGTCAAACGAAGTTTCATATTTATCACAGCCTTCTTAATTATTTATGTACTGCTATTTCATCACGACCTACCACTTGAAACTCTACTGCAGACTGTTTAACACACAAGTGGCACTGTATCACAATCCATCGTTGTTCAGTTTACAATCAAAAAGTATTCTGTAACAAACTGTGAAATGTGCACATTAATATGAAATGATATGAAAACGTACAAACTCTACACCCACTTACAGAAAGGAAGCTGTTCCTTCAGTTTTGTTTCTATACTGTTCTTGTTCGATATTTTATTGTTACCTCGAAAAAACTTCAACATTCGCAGTCCCTTGTTGTGCAGTCTAACCAAAGTAACCACACTTTATCTAATCTTCTCGGTATCCTTGGCACTACTCGTATCTTCGTTAAGACAATGCGGGTTACCTCTATTCAAACACTGATACTAATTTCTAGACTACCTGTAACGACTATGTGTAAGCAAACAAATACATAGTGATACCATTTGAGTATAAATAACATGCCTCACTAGCAAGAGGTCGCACAGGGAAGTACTTAGTTTTGTTTTCTAAACTCTCCTTGCAGTTGTGTCCACTGAGAAATACATACCTAGAATGAGTTCATTCTGGAAACATCCCCTAGGTTGTGGCTAAGCCATGTCTCCGCAGTATCCTTTCTTTCAGGAGTGCTAGTTCTGCAAGGTTCGCAGGAGAGCTTCTGTAAAATTTGGAAGGTAGGAGACGAGGTACTGGCAGAAGTGAAGCTGTGAGGACGGGGCGTGAGTCGTGCTTGGGTAGCTCAGTTGGCAGAGCACTTGCCCGCGAAAAGAAAGGTCCCGAGTTCGAGTCTCAGTCCGGCACACAGTTTTAATCTGCCAGGAAGTTTCAATACATGGGTCATTCCATGTCAGTTCAACCAGGGGCTCCAGCTCATAGTCTCAGATTTGAGATACTTTTGCTTGAATTCTACATATAGTTCTGATATATTGCATAGCAACAGTCTTTTTTTGCATCTGTCACGTGCATTTCCCATTTTCACCGTTACATAGTCTTTTTCTCTAGGCATTATTCGGCTGTAGCCATTATCTTCATAAAACTCCGACACTAGCACCTTTATTTCTGAACTCAATTGCTTACCCTGAGCCTGCTGAAGTTGTGGAAGCACTCCTTGGGTTGCTTTAATTTTCCTAGCTTGCTTTACCATATATGTAGAAACACTGAATTCCTTTGCAGTGTAGTCAATAGACCAGCTGGAAGGTGCAAGGGTAAGAATAGCTACTTTTTTCTTGCGTATGGATATGGCACACTTTTCTTTCAAATCATGCACAGTTTTGTCCAAATCAGAGCATTTCTGGCATGATTTCTGTTCCTTTGAAGCAGATAGTCCTTCCTCTTCCACCACTAGTGTGTCACCTATTTTGTGTTTTAATTCCATTTGAGCTCCTTGTAGTTTTCTTCTACCATAGCTGGGCCTGTCTCTTTTCCCAACTTCGTGTCTCTTCATGGGAGACAAACCAAGAGCAGTCACTGAAGTATTTAGTTGCTCGTCCGCTGTGGTTGTAGGTGGCTGATACTCTTCGTCACTGTCATGTAAATTATCAGAATATTCTTCATTTTTTTAGCAGTGTAACACACCTGGAACACAACTTTTGTCCTGGTTTCATTTAAGTCCCATGCAGTGATTCACTTTCAGTAGTGATTTTATATCAATTTCTCTGAGGCTACACTTCACTGTCTTCTTATGAATCCGAAATGGGTCAAAACAACTTCTTTGTAGGAAAGAATGCTTATACAGAAACACTTTCATATGATGATAAACACTGAAGTTTCCTGGAACTCTACTTCTTGTGCCCATAGGGTGTATCCCGGATCTCCATAGCAACAAATCTTGGTCCGATTCATCCATATCATACAGTACAAAGCGAATGCCACATTTTGTTCCATATGTTGTTTTATGACATTCAGATGCTTATGCTATACCAATACTGCAACTTGTTTGAACCACTAGTACACTCTTCTGCCTCCATACTGACTTTCCACAACAGTACTGACCGGTCTGAACTAGAATCTTAACAACATGAGTAACCTGTAATTTTTGCGTGTTTCCTTTGTTGTTCCTGCGTAACAATGACTCATTCTGTCCCTGAAAACTACCATTGTTTAACTTTCTGTTGCCTAATGGTTCCCAACAATTGCTGCAGCTTTACCTGAAACAACCCGTCTGCATCATCACTATTACTTGCTAAATTGTGTTAAAAGAAACGTAACCAAATACATCTCTGTCAACTTTTATTGTACACCAATGCCTTGCAATAACAAGTCGAAATTTTGCCACATATTGTACTATGGTCTACTTATGCAGTGTTACAATTTGGCTTGGATATCACTTGTCCCTTTTGTGCTACCACACTTAGAAAATCCATGTTTTTCAGGTAATTTTTCAAATTTTTGTATTTTCGTGTGCATGTAACTCTGTGTGACTGATGTGGGCAAGATGAGTTCTGTGTGTGTTTAGGCCACATTAAGCTTACCACAAAAAAATTTATACCCTTTTTGAGTGAATTATATTTGGCATGGAGGGCACTTACAATATGTACCTTTTACCGTATTACATTTTTTAAATCACATTGTGGAATTTTTTATTTTCCGTCAGGAATATGTTGTTGTGTTTTGTTTCATAGAATGTGTTCTCTAAGTGGATGTTATGGGTTGTAAAAATTTCACTGGACTGTGCGGAATAGTTCCAAAGTTATTAAGACCTGAAGTTGGGTCTGAAGATAGATTGCCAGATGCGGGTTGCAGTTTCCGGGTCACGCCACCTTCTTTCACAAGCCATAATTCTGGAACTAATTGGCAGGGGAACTTAAAATTTTGTACATGAGTGTTCCACACTTGGTAGCATTGGTGTGCTAAATTTCAGCCAAGTCTGAGACTATGAGCTGGAACATTTTCTCAAATTGGTTGGATTGACATGGAATGACCCACATACCTAGTTCTGTCTCTCTTAGAAAGTTACAAAACTATTCTGAAAGAACATTGTCCTGCCTTCCTCCTTATGTGGATCAACTAACATCATGTTCCCTTTAGCCCCGATGTGCCGACAGTTTCAAGTTTCTGAGTGCCGCTACCCAATTTTAAACAAATTTTGCAGGTAGCGACCATTGACACTGGTAATATGAACCATGCCCGACTTGGGTTACAGCAATTCAGTTGTTGCCTCTCCCTGATATTTGGGAATATACCGTACACACTTCTCGCTTTAGTAAGATCGTTCCACTGACGTTGCTCATAATTCATTATTCGGTGTTTTATGCCGCTTTTGTCCACGATTTTGACACACACAATTCCACAGACCCAGTTTAGATTTCACATTTATATCGACTGGGCGTCCTCCGATAACCAAAAACAGGGCTTCTATCGGTGCAGTCCTGAGAGTTACAACGCAACGAGCGCACTGGTTCTTCAAACTCCCGCACATTATTTCCAGAAATGCAGTAATAAACAGCACCGGGTAACCATAAAACAGGGCTGTTCATAAACACTAATACAGCAGGCGAAAATTACACGCAAGCCGATACGAGCCGCAAGCAGCGGCTAGGAGCTACGCGGCAGTGCTTCACGTAATGGGTAGGCAGGTAGGTAGGTAGGTAGGTATGGGGCACGCAAAAGGAACAAGGCAACGGCGGAACAATGCGCATTCGCCTGCGCCGCGCAGCGAGTCAACAGCGCCGCCCGCAGTGCCCCGTTTTACGGCTACAAAATTTTAAACTGTTTCTCGTGAAACAGCCACGCGGCGGTAACCTGAAACAAACAACGAATTTATTTAGGTCCCGTGGGGGAACCGGCGGTATTGTTCCGCAGCGAGGCAGGAAACGGTTTTTTGAAAGAGCGCTGTGAATACTGCAGTTCGCGCGTAAAATCCGCGCTACGGCTGTTTATCCGCGTCCGTAATAAAGTTCCGCCGCAGGCAGCCGCGATCTGACAAGTGTCACATCCAAAAATACGTCACAATCTGACGTGACAATACTGCTTATAAACACTACATAAACCACGTATAGCTGGGTTACAGCGTCTTCATCTAATGCAGTAACACACAGTGAACAGCAGGGCGGATTTTATTCATATTCAAAATTCATTTTCTGTAATTTTACCCTGTTTCTCACGCAAAATGTTGTAGAAACAGGCAGACCACTAGAGGATAGTAACGCTAGCACGTTTTTAATGCAAACTTGCCCGTTATTGTACCCTGTTGCAATGAATTGTTCATAGCAGTTTTCAAACATTTTTACGTACACTAGGATTACTCTATTCATTTTTTTAATTCGCATACGTTGTCTGAAACGCAGGTGCAGCTTCTACCAGAGTTGATTTAGTGCAGAGTGCGACCCAGTAGAGAAAGGACATTCGACTGTCTGCTGCGACGTATTGTCTCTAAATCAACAGAAAAAACCACTGAAGGTTCCGTATAACCCTACTGTCCACTCACATTAATGTGTCTACCTGTCAAAAGCTTGAATAAAACTACCTTTTGCAGCGCGAACCGCTGCAAGACGTGCGGAAAGAATGTCAGTGAGGTTCTGGAAGGTTTTGATAGGGATGTGGGGCCATGGCGACTCCAGTGGCGCGACCTGCTGTGCTAACTTCCTCGGTTGAAGATCCATGACGCGAAGAGCCCCATCGAGGTAGCTCCACAGATTCTCGATTGCGTTTAAATTCGAGGATTTCGGTGGCCAGGGGTGTACGGTAAACTCATCCCCGTGCTATTCGAATCACACAGGGACATTGTGAGCTTTGTGGCACGTTGCACTGGTCTGCTGTTAGATGCCATCATTCCGAGGAAAAACGAACTGCATGTAGTGGCGACGTGGTCCCCAAGGACACATCCATACGTAAGTTGATTCATTGTGCCTTCCAGAATGACGACATCACCCATGGAATGCCACGAAAACATTCCCCATACCATAACGCTCTCTTCTCCGGCCTGGACCCTTCCAACGATTGTAGCTGGGTGTTTGCTTTCAGATGTTTGGCGCTGTACACCCCCAACGTCTAACTATCAGGGAGTACAAAACCTAATTCATCAGAAAAGGGCCCCCGTCGCTGCTTAGTGGACTTCCAGTTATGGTACTGGCGTGCAGATTGCAGTCTTCGTTGCCGATGACTGGGTGTCAGCAGGGGAGCATGAGCATTTTGTTGAGCCCAACCTACATAGGTAGGAATGATCATCGAAATAAAATAAGAGAAATCAGAGCTCGAACAGAAAGGTTTAGGTGTTCGTTTTTCCCGCGCGCTGTTCGGGAGTGGAATGGTAGAGAGATAGTATGATTGTGGTTCGATGAACCCTCTGCCAAGCACTTAAATGTGAATTGCAGAGTAATCATGTAGATGCGGATGTAGCGCCTGCTGCAGAGGCCCACGCTGAACGGTCGCCGAGGAGGCACTGTTGGTTCATCTGGGCTGTCAGCTGCTCAATAGCTGCACAAATTTCCGCAGCCGTCGTCCACCACCGTCATCGTCATATACGGCCAGTGGCGCACCACAGTTGCCTCGGCGCCGGTTTTGGAGAGTGCCATTTTGCCATGCACGGTTTACTTTGACCACGTCGGCACGTGAACAGTTTACAGACTTAGCCGTTTTGGAAAGGCTTCTGCCCCTGGCCCAAAAGTCAATCATCGTGCCCTTTTGGACGTCAGATAAATCACTCCGTTTCCGCATTACGACGATGACTGCACTGTTTTCGCGTCCCCCGCCACGCTTTATATAGCATACACAGCTAGTACTACCACCTGTCGTCTGTTAGTGGTTATTGTACGTTGACGTCGAACATAGACGGTGGTCTCATTAATGTGACTGGACTGTGTATTTCACAATTTTTCTCTACCAATGTTTAACTGTTACGGTCACGGACAAGTATATTTCAACAACAGAACCGGATGAAACTAAACTAGAACGCTATGAAACTTCCTGGCAGATTAAAACTGTGTGTCGGACCGAGACTCGAACTCAGGACCTTTGCCTTTCGCGGGCAAGTGCTCTACCATCTGAGCTACCCAAGCACGCTATGTCAGAAAACATTTTTAACATGTCCTTGGAACGAAAAGAAACCTGACCATTGATAACTGGTTCATAGATGTATGGATAAGCGTATCACATGATAATATCTTACACATTCGGGGACACTCAGAAAAAGTCTCGCAATCATTCATTTCCAAGAAATTAGTGAGGACTTGCCTCTGATGATTATGCTCATTTACGCCTAAAAATAACAAGGTAGTATTCCATCTGTCGACAATGCAGCGAGATATTCGGACAGCAGGAGAAACTGGAAAAAGACGTAATGCAGGACCAGAGGGCTTTGATCAAACACGGATCAACATTATGGTGCTGTGCTTAATACGACGACTTGCCCCAACTACAAGAATTCGCTATGGCAAATTCTAAAAGATATCTCATTGTCCCTCTGCAGAGCACTCATGAAGAAGAGAGTAGGTATTTAGAGCAGTATCAAACAAAGAATTTATTAAGTTCGTCAAAATCCATTTCTCGAGGACACTCCCCCATAATCATCTGAACCAGTCGTCGCTTCAAAGTGCACAAGATGTTCCATGCACCCACACTGAAACGAAAGGAAAACATCAGCAGCGTGCGAGAAATGTAACAGACCATACTAGCCTTCAGCACGTGCTATGAAGTGCCAAGAGTGTGAAACCACTGTACAACTTCCACTTAAAACTCTCCTAGCCACTTTTCAAGTGATAATTACTTGTTGCATCTTGTTCTCTGTACGTTGGCGTTGCAAATTTCATAATATAAGTTTGTGTGAACTTGTTGCACATTTTGTGCGACAGTTTCAAAGGTTTACACGAGTCGTATCAAAGCAATGCGCATCGAGCGGGGAAGGAATGTATTCCGAGATGGCACGATGTCAACGCATAATCGGTGAAGGATATGCAACGACGTCTGACTTAAGTTGTGTTTCCCTGTCATCTGAACAGCAGCCCAGCAAGTTTCTGGAAGTCTCCTAGACGCTATAGTGGCTGATAAGCTGTGTAGTATTCACAAACAAAAAACAGTTAGTGTTCTACGTTCATAAATAAAATTCATACATCTTCCACAACTAAAAGCTGCGAAAAGAGATATGCTACAGTACAATATTGAGGAAGTATCAAATATTACTAGTTTCACGAGGGCTACTAAAACCTATTTGCTAAATAAATACTGTATGGCTCGGTGGATAACTGCTGAAAGTCTGGGATTCAACCCTCAATCGGTCCTACGTTTTTCTTCTGTCGTTCGTCGTTTCTCTCACCTCTGGAAATGAATTATTTATGTGATTGGGAGTCCACGGTGAACCGTAGATCCCCTTGTAACTACAGTATATACGAATATGGGTATTTTAGTTGAAAGGTAGGAGGAATACAAGGGTATGTCACTTTTAATAAGACCATGTCATTAAAGCACTGTCAGGACAGAGGACAGCTTTACCTTCAATGAATACTGCAACTTTTATGGAAAATATTTGCTGATATAAACTAAAGAATATCTGTTAACGTACTCTTAATTGGTAAATGAAAAAGCAACTCGTCTGTCCTGCAGTATAGATTTTCTCAATACTACCGGAGGCGAGGCTGTTGTTATGTGAGTAGTGGAATATTAAACTTTCACTCAGCCACATATAGTTATTGATAAATCACATGTAAGATGACTTGCTTCACCAAATTCTCATTCTCAGATTAAAACATCGCGAAGTCTGTTGTATAATTTCCTTGAGGACTTCCTTTTCGAAAACGTCCTTTGACATGTGATTATCACGAATTGTATGTGGTTGCGCCCAACACCCACTAATTTCTGGAGTGACAGACGTGATAAGCTCTCCAGCTCTTCAAATCAGATATATCAATGAATTAATTTAGTTAAAACGTCAGCTCGCGATAAGCAGGTAATCCGGGTTCGAATCCCAATCCGGTGCGAATATACACTGGTTACCGTACATGTGTCAGTCCCGTTGCTCGAGTCGCTAAAGTCAGCTAAAGTGGAGGGACATACACAAAACCTTTAATAACTCTCCAGCCAAAGAATCTGAACTGCGTCAGAAGTACTGGACGTGGCGATCATAGCAAACAGACCTGACATACGGTACTTTACGGCAAACACAAAAGTTGGAGAAGTCGTTACGCAGTCGTTAACAGTCCTAATTAGAGTTATACGCCACTTCCCGTTCGCTCCAGTTTGTTCCCAAAAGTACCACCCTCATTCACGGTAAAGACGGGTGATGGGGCACAACTGTAGTATGTCAAGGACAGTAATTGTTATCTTCAATGAAAGCGAACGACCCACAAATGTGGACAGTAGTGCTCAAAATACGTTCAATTTAGGTAAGATTCGTTCCCATGGCAAAATATCGTGCAGAGTTTTCTGATGCTGAAATGCGCACTTTATGACCGTTGACACTTCCATCGAGATAAAACGTTTCAAACTTCTTTCATTTTTTTCCGTAAGTGGTGCTTCTCCCGAGCGATAGTGTTGCAGTATAACTATATTTGAGCAAGTTCCTTACACAAATATCTCTGCTTATTACTAATAATTTCGCTACTTTCTTTTGATAATCTATTTCTGTGTAGTTTCTGCGCGAAATTCTTTTTATTGTATTGTTCATCGTCGGTTCACACAAATGGTATCAATGTCGACCTCTTAGCAAGTTCCCATTTCCTGACCCGTTCACATGTACAGCACTTTGCCAAGTTAGTATCTAACGTATTAAAATAGGAGCACCTGTGTATAAAAGTTAGTTTGATTCTGTAATTTTATGTCCCAGTATTTTACAATCCCGCTCGCCCTCCGCCACCCTCCCTCCCTCCCCCCCCCCCCCCCCGCCCCGCCCTCTTTTTTTTTAAACGGATCCTCTGATGATTTACTAAGGACTCAAAACACGTTATGACGCTGTGTAACCCGTAACTAAAATATCAGTAAAAACGAATCGTTTTCAAGATGATCACTGTGCTCCCTGCGTTAGTATCTAGACACACCCCAGCACTCGAACCCGCAATCTGCTAGTTACAAGGCCGGAGTGAAAGCACCCCTCGATCGTCGGTTTCCTACATGCGCCCGTGTGGTCATGTGCTCAACAGGACGGAGGTCCCGTCATCTGGACAAGGAGAGAGGGCACACAAACACTCTCTTGTCCTCATATCGTTACTCAAACCATTCTATCACACTTAGGGAGCGGTTGGATGGTACTGACATTAAAGTTGCCCCAGTAGGGCTGCAAGCGAACACACGGGTCCGTACGTTTGCCTGTGACTGGCGATGGACGACGAATACGCCACTTGACCCACAATCCGCACTAATCTACGATGACCCCTGTCATAAGCGTATTGTGCCCACGATACGTGACTATAATGGAAAGAGAAATTGTTCTCATGGGACATAATTGACAACGTGGCACGCCAGACATCTCAGTGCTAGCTCTATCTCAGAAGTGGAGTGACCTATGCATACGTCACCACGATGAACAGTGCTCATAACGCATATCTCACCTGTATCGTCCTTAAGTCGAAACAAGGCCTGTGGAGTAGACAACACCCCAGAACTACAGATATCCTTGGGGGAGCCAGCCAAGACGAAACTGTTCCAGCTGGTGTGCAAGATGTAAGAGACAGGTGAAATACCTCCTGACTTCAAAAAGAACGTGTTTAGTAAATTGTAGTTGAAAGATATTGATACGAATGTTTTACAGAAAAAATGGAAACCTGGTAGAAGCCTCAGGGAAGATGAATTTGGGGTTCCGGGGAAGTGTAGGAACAAGAGATAATACTGACCCTATGAATTTTCGTAGAAGTTAGATTAAAGAAAGGCAAACCTTTGTTTATAGCACTTGTAGACTTAGAGCAAGCCTTAGACAATGTTGATTGGAACCACCCTTTGAAACTATGAAGATAGCATGTGTAAAATACGGAGAACGAAATGCGGGAGGGGGAGGGTCGGGGAAAGGGGGGGGGGGAAGAAAAAATTGTAGAGGGAGACCAAGAGGTAAATATAGCACGGTGGTTCAAATTAACTGGGTGTAGGTTACAGAAGTTCTCCGGATATGAAGAGGCTTGCACAGGATAGAATACTGTGGAGAGATGCAGAAAAAAGCCAGTCTTCGGACTGAAGACACATAAACAACACAGATAATAGTAGTATAAAAAATACTTTGGGATTGAAGGAGACCATTTACCGAACACCATAAGCATTCATCGACAACTCAAAACTTATGCTTTTTCGGTCCAAAAGTATTTACATTCTACAAAAACCTTCCTATAACATTTAGTGCAATAAAAATACAGCAACTGTTAACATGTTTTTCATTATGAATTCGTTTAACTTATTATTTTTCATACTGCTCTACTGTAGGACATAATTTATATTTGAATTTTATTTAATTTTTAAATATCTATTACAGACTACTACAGACTGTACATCTCCAAATTCCTTGAACAGTTGTATATTAGAAATAATATACATACATCAAAAACAGTTTTGCATCACCTCGGTTCCGAGAGTTTCGGAACCTGTCCAGAAAATTGGAATATAAATCAACATAAACATCATTTCCGCCCTTTTTATTGCTCATGAAAACCACACATTGCCTGCTGTACCACCATACAGCGAGACCTTGAGAAGTGGTGGTCCACAAAGCTGCACACTCCGGTACCTCTAATACCCAGCAGCACGTACTCTTGCACTGATGCATGCCTGTGTTCGTCGTGGCATACTATCCAAATTCATCAAGGAACTGTTGGTTCAGATTGTCGCACTCCCCAACGGCGATTCGACGTTGATCCCTCAGAGTGGTTGGTGGGTCACGTCGTCCATAAACAGCCCTTTTCAATCTATCTCTGGCATGTTCGATACGGTTCATGTCTGGAGAACATGCTGGACACTCTAGTCGAGTGATGTCGTTATCCTGAAGGAAGTCGTTGACAAGATGTGCACGATGGGGGCGCGAATTGTCGTCCATGAAGACGAATGCCTCTCCAATATGCTGCCGACATGGTTGCACAATCGGTCGGAGGACAGGATTCACTTATCGTACAGCCGTTACGGCGCCTTCCATGACCACCAGCGACGGCGTACGTCGGCCCCACATAATGCCTCCCCAAAACAGCAGGGGACCTCCACCTTGCTGCACTAGCTGGACAGTATGTCTAAGGCGTTCAGCCTAACCGGGTTGCCTCCAAACACGTTCCGACGATTGTCTGGTTGAAGGCATATGCGACACTCATCGGTGAAGACCACGTGATGCCAATCCTGAGCGGTCCATTCGGCGTGTTGTTGGGCCCATCTGTACCGCGCTGCGTGGTGTCGTCGTTGCAAAGATGGACTTCGCTATGGACGTCGGGAGTGAAGTTGCGCATCGTGCAAACTATTGCGCACAGTTTGAGTCGTAACACGACGTCCTGTGGCTGCTTGAAAAGCATTGTTCAACACGGTGGCGTTGCCGTCAGGGTTCCTCCGAGCCATAATCCGTAGGTAGCGGTCATCCACTGCAGTGGTAGTCCTTGGACGGTCTAAGCGAGGCATGTCGGTGACAGTTCCTATCTCTCTGTATCTTTTCCATGTGTGAACAACATCTCTTTGGTTCACGCCGAGACGCCTGGACACTTTCCACGTTGAGAGCCCTTCCTGGCACAAAGTAACAATGCGGACGCGATCGAACCGCGTTATTGACGTCTAGGCACAGCTGAACCACTGACAACAAGAGCCGTGTACCTCCTTCCTGGTGGAATAACTGGAACTGATCGACTGTCGGACCCCCTCCGTCTAATAGGCGCTGCTCATGCATGGTTGTTTACATCTTTGGTCGGGTTTAGTGACATCTCTGAACAGTGAAAGGGACTGTGTCTGTGATACAATATCCACGGTGAACGTTTATCTTCAGGAGTTCTGGGAACCGGAGTGATGCAAAACTTTTTTTGATATGTGTTTACAGATACATTTGAAAAGCTACAGTATTCAATAGCATTTCAAGACCACATCTCACATGCAACTAGCAGAAAGTTCCCCATTAAAGGCAAATAATCGAATATCACGAGAAACGCACGTTTAATTGTGTAAGCCCTTCTGTTAGGGTCTCGCCAGAGAGAGAGAGAGAGAGAGAGAGAGAGAGAGAGAGAGAGAATTTCGGAAAAAGTTTAGTAGCCTGCACATAAGTAAAATGACGTCTTCAATCCCACTATCCAGCGTTGAATCAGTGTTGTACACCATTTCTAGGAGCTAAAGTAAACAGTTAAATTACCTCTGAATATTTTTAAACAATACGAATTATTTTTAATGGTGACCGCGACAATAAGTTGGATTATTAGCGAAAGGGATATGAGCCTCTAAAGGAAAAACTAGTTGTGTAGTGGATGGCGTATCTCTAGCAAAAACTTAATGCAGACTCAATAAAGGACGTCGGAGCTACTCAGGATAAAGGACACGCAGAGATAAAAGTAATGGAAATCCTCAGCAACGGTCGAGATTAAAACGCCTGCTAGGAGAAGTCAAGTGCGCACTGCGCCAAATGAAATTTTTGGGACCATTATGACGGAATAAGTAGAGTGGACGGCGCGGACGCTGCTGTCCCATGAATAAATCAGCGGGCATGCAAATACGCGGCCATTATTTCATAAAAAATCCCGCGGAGACGCGACGGCGCGGCGCAGTGGACATTTGAAATTCAAGCGCGGGCCTTAGGAGCGCCGAGTTCCTTCCCTGTCCGTGTCGCTGTGTGTACAGGCGCCGACGGCCGACGGCCGACCCACCGTCTCCGTGTTTGCACGCTCTGTCTCGCGGCAGTCCTAACGCGGGGTAACTAACACGTGCTACTCGGAGGACGAGATAATTATACTTCGGTGGTGTGTGCGCCGTGCTGAGCGCTCGTAAGACGTGTAAATTTGGCGTCGTGCTAATGAGACCAGATCCCCGTAGTCACAGCAACGCACGGACGTTAATTCTCCACTCATGCTCGTTGCCTCGGGCATGGATGTGTGTGATGTCCTTAGGTTAGTTAGGTTTAAGTAGTTGTAAGTTCTAGGGGACTGATGACCTCAGCACTTAAGTCCCACAGTGCTCAGAGCCATTTTAGCCTAAATTCGAGGTATGTCCAGAAAGTAAGTTCATCTGCAGTCCGGCGCATGTGTGGTAGTTCCTTTGAGGGAAGGAGGGAAGATTTGGGTTTAACGTACCGTCGACATAGAGGTCATTAGAGATGAAACAAAGGCTCGGAACGCTTCAAGGACGGAGAAGGAAATCGGACGTGCCCTTTCAAAGGAACCATCGCGTCATTTGCGGTGAGGTGATTTACGGAAATCACGGAAAACCTCAATTTGGATGGCCGGACGCGGATTTGAACCGTCGTCCTCCCGGATGCGAGTCCAGCATGGTAGCCATTGCGCCACCTCGCTCGGTAGCCGCTTTGGGCCGAGGAGGACGAGGAGGTAACACCATTTTGAATTCTGTGTGTGTCGTTTATGCCAGATAGTGCTTGATTAGAACGGTAGAATGGAAATCGCACAGCTTGCGAGATTAGACCTCTAGTTATCTGAAGGCGACGAACAGTAAACTTGTCGACAACTAGCCGACATTCATCGAAAGATTTGCTAAATTAAAGAAGAAAACACGATCGTGATTCAATGGTACGATGATGTGTTCGACAGTTCAATGAAGGACGTGTTGAAGTCTACCCTGGCGAAACAAGAGGGCGTCCGTTTTTGATACATGAAGGATTTGTTCGTGCAGTTGAAGAACTCGTCCAGGAAAATCCTACGTTTACAGTATTAGATCTTTCCAAGAACTTTCTATAAATTTCAAGAGCGCTTCTTTATGAAACTGTTTCTGAAAAACTGTCTACTCGTTGAGTGCCAAACATTATTACAGAGCAACAGAAAGAAACAGCGCCAGGGCAGTGGACTTGACTTTTTAACACTGTGCAATAAAAATGGCAATAATTTTCTACGCAACACAGTGACTAGAAATGTGACTTGGGTCGCGTATGGAGCCTCTCGATCGAAACGACAACCAACGAAATGTAAACACACTGCGTCGCCAGCAAAGACCAAAGCCAAGCGACTGGTGTCCGGAAAATCATGTGCACATTCTTTTGGGATAGACGCGTCATTCTATTGGTGCATTTCTTTTCTTTTTTTTTTTACCGCGAGGAGAAACTAGCAATGCATTTGTTTACTGTGAGACGCTTATAAAATTGCGTCGCACAATACAGAATAAGCACTATTTTGATTGATGGCAAAGCCGATGGCCTCACACCGCGCACAATAAACGACAGCTCTTACGAGACTTTGGCTGGGTGGAGCCAGTTTGATCACCATCGGTAAAGCCCTGACCTCGCCCCTAGCGACTGCAATCTCCTGTTGTGCCTGAAAACGTTCTTAGCAATTGCACGTTAGACGATCTATGTAAAAAAAAAAAAAGTGGAGTAGTAAAATACTGAGAAACCAAATGCAGACTTAAACGAACTTCTCTACACATCTACCCAGTCTTGAAAACGTTACTTAGTAACTTGTCACAGTACAACTGAACAGGACAAAAAAGTGCTTATAATGTCAACACATCTGCGTTCCGGTTGACTACATGAGAGCATAAAGCTTGTAATTTCTAAATCGTTAGTTTATGACTTAAAATATTTGCAATATAAAACCAACCGTAAGACATATTGCCTGTCAGAGTGGCCGAGCGGTTCTAGGCGCTTCAGTCCGGAACCGCGCGACCGCTACGGTCGCAGGTTCGAATCCTGCCTCGGGCATGGATGTGTGTGATGTCCTTAGGTTAGTCAGGTTTAAGTAGTTCTAAGTTCTAGGGGACTGATGACCACAGCTGTTAAGTCCCATAGTGCTCAGAGCCATTTTGTAAGAGATTCTTCTCAAAGTAAAAACTATTAAAAATTACGTAGTTACCAGCAGCCATTAGTTCCAACAATCAGAACGCAGATATTCTTGTCCCTCATTAGTATGTTCAGAAAAAGAAATCAAGGTGGCTATTGAAAAAGTGAATCTTGACGCTCGTAAAACTCGCTAACGCCTTACTCTTTTTCAGTATGTTAGCTATAACAGAAACATTTTTTGGCTACATAACTACGTCCTTCAACGAAGCCCAAGCCTCCCTATCGATCACATTTTTTATTCAAAAATAGAATTCAACATCACTTTTTTCCAATATGAGATCCCAAAAACGCGATTTCTTTCACTTTTGCTTCTAACAGGTCAGGAGATTTCTCGCAGAGATACTCGATACAATCTCTAGTTTTTGGTAAGGCATTCATAAACTATTGCATAAGGCTCAACTTAAGGAGTAAGGAATAGAGATGATAATGAAATTTGTTTTCCTGACAGGTAAGGTTCTTGCGCACAAGGACGAGACAAAGAGCTTTTTACAGTATTTACAACATGTAACCAGTGCCACTACTGCCACTGACATATGAATTTAATGTTGTTATTAGTAAATTGAAATAGTGTACGACATAAAAATCACTAAAATCCATGAATGCTTTTAAACACATATTTAAACATTAATTTACAAAACTGGTGGGTGACATGGCTTGTTTATAATCTTCTTAGAACACTGCAAACCATAACAAAAAGGCAATTTCTTCAATAGAGTTTTTCCATCGCTGACCTGATATCACGATTATGACCCAACATTTAATTTTCTGCGAATTACAGCTACTGTCCCCACACAACTCTGGTACACTACAATTAAATTTTCTATAAACAGAATAAAAACTGACACAATAAATTGCAGTAATTAAAAATAAAAACGCCTTTTGCGAACTCCACATTAACTTTATTATTTTAATTGCGCACTCAGACGCAATTATTATTTATAAGTTATCTTCAGTCGGTGTCAGATCAGCGTCTAATTCGTTATTTATAAGCCAAACAGCTTTGTCTCATCTGGAAAACTGGTTAAAAGATACCAGATTTTCTTGTGGTCGCTGTTTTCGTGACATAGCACCGTAACTGCCATTTTCTAGTCACAGAAAACGACAGCTGCAGTGCTATGTTTCGAAAACAGAGCGCCATAAGAAAAACTGCAAGCTTTCGAGCAGTTTTGCAGAAAAGAGAAATGTGTCCGGCTTACAAATAATGAATTAAACACACCCATTAAAGATAACTTGTAAACAACGCGAAACGCATCTGGGTGCGCAAATAAAATAATAAAATTAATGTGGAGTATGCAAAAGGCGTTTTTCTTTCAAGTTACTGCAATCAATACATAGCTGCTGCGAAAATGGCCACCACCAATAAACGGTAAAAATGAAATGCTACACAGAGATGATCGACGTCTGACGTACGACCAGCACAGCCGAGGGCGACAGCCTAATCACAGAATTAGAATTAAAGAAACGCACACAGGTAACTAATAGGAAGTTAGATACGTCCTGGACATCAACGTATCGTAACCTGAAGCCTCGGGGGAACACGCTTTGCACAGTGGTAAATACACGGTGTCCGCAACAACCCGGCATTCAAAGGAAACACGTGGCAATTTGACGTTAGTGGTTTAGAGGTTCATATACTTCAAATAGCTCTGAGCACTATGGGACTTAACATCTGTGGTCATCAGTCCCCTAGAACTTAGAACTACTTAAACCTAACTGACCGAAGGATATCACACACATCCATGCCCGAGGCAGGATTCGAACCTGCGACCGTAGCAGTCGCGCGGTTCTGGACTGAGCGCCTAGAGCCGCTCAGTCACCGCGGCCGGCTGGTTTAGAGGGACTGCGAAAAACGTACACTTCATTTGGCCGGCGGTCAGAACCATGGTCCTACTGCGAGGGGAAAGAGGCAGAAAACTGAGCTTTATTTGCATGGAAGTATTCATGAAATATTGCTTACCCTAACTGCAAAGGAGAAAATTTATAACTCCAATGATACCGCTTACAGCATATGACTGGACCGTGATAGAAGGTAACAAACAATAGGTCAGTAAAACCCTCCTTTAAATTTATAGGTATGTACGGAAGGCAAGTGGCTAGAGAACACAGGTCACCGTACCTTGTACGTTTGAAACATTTATACTTTTTCTTTCTCTCTTTTACTGGCCTTTGCCCATCGCCATAAAGTCGTCCATTACATTTCCATAATGTAATTCTTAATGACATTCTACTTTGCATTTCAGTGACTTATTTTTAAAAAGGCCCATATAAGGAGAAATGATTGAAATAAGATACCATTAGAAAAATGAGCAAAGTAATAATTGTTATAATACAAATAAACAACATACAGAGCTGTGACACAAAATATCTGAATATCATGTTACACACTATATCTAAACAGACAGGTCACAAATATTTAGGGACGTAGTGGAACATGGCATTTAATGCAATTACACTATTTTGAGGCGCCAGCAAGACTGCAGTCGATAAAAGTTCTAATAAAGGATTTTTATGCGATACCTAGTGCCTGTAAATAGTAAATGGTTCACCCTGTAATTGTCTGTATGTATCGTCTACGTCTAATCGGATTGGTAACCCATGGAGATGATGCTAGCTCAGCTTCCATCAAGGAATAACGCAATTCTTTTCACATCTTAGTCCAATATCACCGAATAAGTCGTCTCTCGCTTTATCATTCATTAAGCTCAGCACTTCTTGGTGAGATTATAATTTAGGATGTTGCTTACGTTTTCGTTAAGTTGTCCACTGTGTCATTATGAACGATGCCACTGGGGAGAACACACCTCGGTTCCATAAAAGTGGGGATGGAATATGATGTAACACTATACTAAAAGCACGTGGAAAGAAGGACAAGGCAGGGTTACATTTATTAAGTCGCAGAGAAGACGATGGCTAGGACTAATGGAAAGGAGGACAAAGAACAAGGTACCTGAGATGATAAAGAGAAGAAGATCGTCTTACCCTTGGCGCCCTGTTCTACTGGTGGAACATAATCTTCTTTTCATGACCCTGCTCAGGCACTCAGCCCTTCCGACCCTGGGCCACCCTTTTCTTTTGCTGGACTACCGATAACGAGCTGGACGACTCTCACTCTTCTGGCGGACGTAGGAAGAAGCGAGCGACTCGTGCGAATGATAAACACGTGCGGGTTGTTCCAGTCTTCAAGAAGGATCAAATGGTTCAAATGGCTCTGAGCACTATGCGACTTAACTTCTGAGGTCATCAGTCGCCTAGAACTTAGAACTAATTAAACCTGACTAACCTAAGGACATCACACACATCCATGCCCGATGCAGGATTCGAACCTGCGACCGTAGCGGTCGCTCGGTTCCAGACTGTAGCGCCCAGAACCGCACCAAGAAGGATCACAGGGCAAATTAACAGGACTACAGACCTATCTCACTGACGTCAATATGCTGTAGAGCTACGGAACGTATGTTTTTTCCCGCGCGTGTGATGACGTGTGTGGAGAACAAACATCTCACCTGCGGCGTTACGTAAGCATAGATTGGTCTCTTTGTTCACGATATACTGAAGGTTGACGCCGCGTTTCTTGAAATGGATTGACCACAAAATCTCCATCCGTGGGACTCAGAAAAATCCTAACAAAGTGGTATATGGTTTACGTCATTTAAGGAAGCTTGCTACTTCATGTAACTGGGGCGAAATTACATTAGGTGTTCCACAGGGTCCAATCATGGGTCCCCTTCTATTTTTGATATATGCGACGACCTCCCTTCTTATCTGAAACAAGAAGCTAAACTGACACTGTCTGCTGATGATACAAGCATCACTATTAATCCAGTAACAGAAACTTCAACAGAAAATGTTTGGAAAGTTACTAATTGATTTTCTGCGAATGACCTTGCTCTGTATTTGGAAAAAAAACACAGTACATCCAATTTTCTTCTGCAAGGATTACAAAAAATGGTTCAAATGGCTCTGAGCACTATGGGACTTAACTTCTGAGATCATCAGTCACCTAGAACTTAGAACTACTTAAACCTAACTAACCTAAGGACATCACACATATCCATGCCCGAGGCAGGATTCGAACCTGCGACCGTAGCGGACTTTTACTGCTTCGAGTCATCGTTCCTGTCATATCCCTGATTAAGAATTCTTCCTCCTGAGACATTCTGTACGCGAGGCTATATACTCAATCATTTTTAGACTTCGTAACACTTGATTTTATTTTCGATGTTAAAGCACCTTTCTTTTGGAAACTTTCCTTCCTGTTGGCAGACGCATTTTATATCCAATACTGGGCATGGATAAAATATTCCGGAGTTAAAATAATCCTCCATTCGCATCTCCGGGCGAGGACTACTCAGAAGGATGTCGTTATTTGGAGACACAAAACTGGCGTTCTGCGGATTGGAGCGTGGAATGTCAGATCCTTTAATCTGGACGGTAGGTCACAAAATTTAAAAAGGGAAATGAATAGGTTAAAGTTAAATGTAGTGATAATTACCGAATTTCCGTGGCAAGAGGTACTGGACTTCTGGTCAGGTGAATACAGGGTTCTAAATACAAAATCAAATCGGGGTAATGCAGGAGTAGGTTTAATAATTACTAAGAAAATAGGAACAGGGTAAGCTACTATGAACAGCATAGTGAACGCACTATTGTAGTCAAGATAGATACAAAGCCCATACTCATCACTGATGTGCAAGTTTACATGCCATCTATTTCCGCAGATGATGAACAGACTGAAGAAAAGTGTGATGAGATAAAGGAAATTATTCAGATAGTTAAAGGAGACGAAAATTTAATAGCCATGGGGAACTGGAATTAAACAGTAGGAAAAAAAGAGAAGAAAATATGGTAGGAGAAAAAGTAGCGGGTGAAAGGAATAAAAGAGTAAGCCGCTTGGTAGGATTTTGCACAGAGCATAATTTAATCATCGCTAATACTTAGTGTAAGAATCATGAAGGAAGTCTGTACATGTGGAAGAGACCTCGTGACACCGGAAGTTTCCAGACCAATTATATAATAGTAAGACTGAGATTTCGGAACCAGATTTTAAATGGTAAGACATTTCCAGGGGCAGATGTAGACTCTGACCACGATTTACTGATTATGAACCGTAGATTACAACTGAAGGAATTGGAAAAAGACAGGAAATTAAAGAGATGGGACCTGGATAAACTGAATAACTGGATAAACTGAAAGAACCACAGGTTGTGCAGAGTTTCAGATGGAGCAGCAGGGAACGACTAACAAGAACAGGGGAAAGGAACAAAATAGAAGAAGAATGGGTAGCTTTCAGAGATGAAACAGCAGAACAGCAGTGGATCACATCGGTAATAGTAGAAATCCTTGGGTAACAGAAGAGATACTGAATTTAACTGCCGAAAGGAGAAAAAACAAAAATGCATTAAATGAAGCAGGCGAACGGGAACGCAAACGTATGAAAAATTAGATTGACAGGAAGTGCAAAATGGCTGAGCAGGAATGGCTAGAGAACAAATATATGACTAGGGGTAAGACAGATACAGCCTACAAGAAAATTAAAGATACCTTTGGAGAAAAGGGAACCATCTGTATGAAGGCCAAGAGCTCAGATGGAAAACCAGTCCTAAGCAAAGAAGAGTAAGCAGAAAGGTGGAAGGAGTATATAGAGGGTCTGTACAAGCGAGATGTACTTGAGGGCAATATTATAGAATGGAAGAAGACTTAGATGAAGATGAGATGGGAAATACGATACTGCGAAAAGAATTTGACAGAGCCCTGAAAGACCAAAGTCGAAACACGGCCTTGGGAGAAAACGACTGCTGACAGCCGTGGGAGAGCCAGTCTTGACGAAACTGTTGCATCTGGTGAGCAGTATGTATGGGACAGGCGAAGTACGCTCAGGCTTCTAGAGGAAATTAATAATCCCACTTCCAAAAAAGGCAGGTGCCGACAGGTGTGAATGTTACCGAACTATCAGTTTAATAAGGCATCGTTGCAAAATACTAACACTAATTCTTTATAAAAAAATAGAGAAACTGGGAAAAGCCGACCTTGGGAAAGACCAATTTGGATTCCGGAGAAATGTAGGAACACGGAATCAGTACTGACCCTATGACTTGCCTTATAAGATAGGTTAACGAAAGGCAAACCTACTTTTATAGCATTTGTAGTGTTAGAGAAGGCTTTTGAAAATGTTGACTGAAACACTTTCTTTGAAATTCTGAAGGTAGTAGGCGCAAAATACAGGGAGCGGGCCGTGCGGTCTCAGGCACGTTGCCCCACGGTTCGCGCGAACCCCCCCCCCCCCCACCCCCTCGTCGGAGGTTCGAATCCTCCCTGAAAAGGGAAAGGGAAGCAGCAGTTGGAAAGGGAGTGAGGCAGCGTTGAAGCCTATCCCCGATGTTATTCAATTTGCAAATTCAGCAAGCAGTAAAGCAAACCTAAGAAAAATTTGGAGTAGCTGTTAACGTTCAGGAAGAAGAAATAAAAACTTTGAGGCTTCCCGATGGCGTTGTAATTCAGAGGAGGATGTAAGATGAACATCAACAAAAGCAAAACGAGGATAATGGGATGTGGTCGAATTAAAACAGGTGAGGCTGCAGGAATTAGCTTAGGAAACGACGCACATAAAGCAGTAGATGAGTTTTGCAACTTGGGCACGAAAATAACTGATGATAGCCGAAGTAGATAGGATAAAAAATTTAAACTGACAATTGCAAGAAAAGTGTTTCTGAAGCAGATAAATTTGTTAGGACATTGGCAAGAAAAGTGTTTCTGACGCAGATAAATTTGTTAGGAAGTCTTTTCTGAAAGTGTACACTATGTGATCAAAAGTATCCGGACACCTGGCTGAAAATGACTTACATTTTTATGGCGCCCTCCATCGGTAATGCTGGAATTCAATATGGTGGTTGGCCCACCATTAGCCTTGATGACAGCATCCACTCTCGCAGGCATACGTTCAATCACGTGCTGGAAGCTTTCTTGGGGAATGGCAGCCCGTTCTTCAGGGAGTGCTGCACAGAGGAGAGGTATCGATGTCGGTCGGTGAGGCCTGGCACGAAATCGGCGTTCCGAAACATCCTAAAGGTGTTCTATAGGATTCAGGTCAGGACTCTGTGCAGGCCAGTCCATTACAGAGATGTTATTGTCGTGTAACCACTCCACCACAGGCCGTGCATTATGAACAGGTGCTCTATCGCGTTGGAAGGTGCAATCGCCATCCCCGAATTACTCTTCAACAATGGGAAGCAAGAAGGTGCTTAAAACATCAATATAGCCCTGTGCTGTGATAGTGCCACGCAAAACAACAAAAGGTGCAAGCCCTCCATGAGAAACACGACCACACCTTAACACCACCGCCTCCGATTTTTACTGTTGGCACTACACACGCTGGCAGACGACGCTCACCGGGCATTCGCCGTACCCACATCCTGCCACCGGATCGCCACATTCTCTACCATGATTCGTCACTCCACACAACGTTTTCCCACTGTTCAATCGTCCAATGTTTACGCTTCTTACACCAAGCGAGACGTCGTTTGGCATTTACCGGCGTGATGTGTGGCTTATGAGCATCTGGTCGACCATGAAATCCAAGTTTTCTCACCTCCCGCCTAACTGTCATAGTACTTGCAGTAGATCCTGATGCAGTTTGGAATTCCTGTGTGATGGTATGAATAGATGTCTGCCTTTTACACATTACGGCCCTCTTCAACTGTCGGCGATCTCTGACAGTCAACAGACGAGGTCGGCCTGTACGATTTTGTGCTGTATGTGTCCCTTCACGTTTCCACTTCACTATCACATCGGAAACAGTGAATCTAGGGATGTTTAGGACTGTGGAAATCTCGCGTACAGACGTATGACAAGTCACCCAAATCACCTGACCACGTTGAAGTCAGTGAGTTTCGCAGAGCGCCCCATTCTGCTCTCTCAGGATGTCTAATGACTGCTGAGGTTGCTGATATGGAGTACCTGGGAGTAGGTGGCAGGACAATGCACCTACTATGAAAAACGTATGTTTTTGGGGGTGTCCGGATACTTTTGATCACACAGTGTATGTATGGAGTGGGCCATGTATCGAAGTGAAATACGGACGATAAACAGTTTGGATAAGACGAGACCAGAAGCTTCTGAAACGTGGTGCTACAAAAGAATGCTGAAGATTAGAGGAGTAGATCATGTAACTAACGAGAAAGCACTGGATAGAAGTGAGGAGCAAAGAAATCTGTGGAGCAAATTTGGTAGGGCACATTTTGGGACATGAAGGAATCACCAATTTAGTACTGGAGGGAAGTGTGCCGGCTGAAGTGGCCGAGCGGTTCTAGGCGCTACAGTCTGGAACCGCGCGACCGCTACGGTCGCAGGTTCGAATCCTGCCTCGGGCATGGATGTGTGTGATGTCCTTAGGTTAGTTAGGTTTAAGTAGTTCTAAGTTCTAGGGGACTGATGACCTCAGATGTTTAAGTCCCATAGTGCTGAGCCATTTGAACCATTTTTTGAGGGAAGGGTGTGTGGGGTGAGAGGTGCGGGTGGGAGGGGTGGGAGAGGGGGGAAAGGGGGCGGTGGGGGTGTAAAAGTCGTAGAAGGTGACCAAGAGGTCGATACAGCAAGCAGATTCAGAAGGGTCTAGGTTGTAGTAGTTATTTGGAGATGAAGAGGCTCGCACTGGATAGAGTTGCGTGGAGAGCTGCATAGAACCAATCTTCGGACTGAAGACCACAGCAACACACACTGCTATCGTCAGCAAACCTTTCCACTATTGTTATCTGTAGAATTTCCTGATCGAATTCTCTCAACATCGCTTGGTATCATTCGGTTATACTCTACCATCCATACGCAACTTTTATTAATTTATTATTCCTGACACTGTCCATGCAGTCGAACTGTGCTTTCAAGTCCTTTGCCATCTTTGACAGAATTACATTTTCTTCATCAAACCTCAAAGTTTTCATTTCTTCTCCATGATGATCAAGTTGTTCTCAAAATTTATCTTTAGTTCCCTTTATTTCTTGCTCTGTATACTGAATGGATAACAATACGGTAGTGTATCGACGAAAATATTATCTGTGGCAACTTAGCTTGTGTGTTACATTTTTCTGCAATGAACCATAAAACAGAGTCATCATTCAGACGATGACGAAGTCTGGAATTACAACGCTTCACACGCACCCATCATGTGTGTCTACTTTGCCTTACAAATGCATTCCGCGAACAACTGTATGATGCAAAGCGTGGCGTAATTAATACTACATACGAGTACGTATATATTAGAGACTTGGTATCCTATTCCACTAGGGAATGGAGAGAGGGCAGAATACTTTAGTACACGTACTAGTCACTTATTTTATCCACATGATCCTTATGGGAGGAATCGGACTAAATCAGAAAAAAACTGTTGTGCTATACACGTTAATATTGGTACGCTAAATTTACCCAACAGGGTTTTGTGCGAACAATGTCATCTTTCTCCCAAAGATTACCATTAGAGTCTCCCTAGCACTTTCTCATGAGCTACACTTAACTCTGTTCATATCTTAGCAGCGCTTGTCTGATTCCTTTCGATGTATGTTGTAGTGCCTGCTTGATAAGGACCTCAAATGCTGGACGAGTTCTCTAGCACTTGTGGCATTCGTGTACAGATGCACACCACATTCTCATTATCCATCGAACAATTTAGCGTTTACCATTCGCCTATCCAGCCATTAAATTCATTGTGCCATTTTGTGTTGTTCAGCAATATCCTTAGATATTACTGAAAAACTGGACAGACTCCAGAAGATCACCGTTATTTCAGTACTGGTAGTCGATTACTATGATATGAGGTCAGCTTCCCAGATCCTGGAGCAACTACTTGCAAATCAAGCAGCTCGTCATATGGCATCATTAGGCTGAATGGACTCCGTTCTCGTCCTCTGATTACCGAAAAATCCCTGGCAGTACCGGGAACTGAACCCAGGCCCTCCACATGGAAATCGCACACGCCGACCACTCACTCACTACGTTCCCAGATTCTCCAAAACAGCTCCGTTGTGGTACAGCAGACTCAGCTTCTTCGATGACACGATGCACCTTCAGTGTAGAGGAAACTTCAAAACTGTTACGGCGAAAAGGAACACCATCATGCGTAACTAGAGCATGTTTTGGTAATTGATGCGAGGTAATTAACTCTGGACCAATAATGGAACAGAGCGATAGTTGGTGATGTAGCACGACCGGTAGTGTGGTAACGCTCACCTACCGCAAATACTCGCGTGAAGGCATTACAGACACTTGATGGCGTACCACAGGTAACACATTAGTGAACATGACATCGCTTTTAAACACGAGGCGCTTTTATGCAAATTGCAATTTCGTCGAAAACAGTTTAATTCAATACTCTTTTTCAGCTGGCTCTCAAAATAGCTTTGGGTGAAAGAGTAATATCAATCCGACCAGACAGCACAAACTCAGCTGCGAGTTCACGTATCACTGAATCGCAATTGTGTGGGCTCTATAGCTGTCTCATTTCTAGGAAAAACATGCATTACATATGTGTAGCAACAGTAACACCACCAGCTTTGTGTATTAGTTCTATTTAAATAAAACTAATACACACAGATGATGGTGTTATTGTTCCTACACATAAATAAAAGACCTGCTGTCCAATTATTCATTAAAATATGGATGTACGGAGACAAAAATGTCACTGGTATTGAGAGCCTTACGATGGCGAATTTCAGTTGACTGAAATATGTACAGTATACAACAGTGCCCAGTTAACAGTTCGATTTAATTCACATGTAGAATATGTCACATTGTAAACATTTAAAAGAGTTGTTTCGTCTAAATTTAGCAGGTTGGTTGACAAATGAAACAAAAATTTTAGTCGTGTACATTGCGAAAGAGAGTGCCAGTTTCACCTCGGCCAAAACGGCAGGAAATTCACAACGTTTATCGTTTTGTGTGTTATAGTTTCCACACTCGTTACCGACGAAATACGAGAACTACCGCACAATCAGCTTAACAGCTCTCACATCGGAGCTGATGACACGAATAAGACACAAAAGAAAACTGAGAATATGTTAGATGAGGATCAGTTTAGCTTTTAGGAAAGGTAAATGCACCAGAAGTCTGTTCTGACGTGCTTGATAATGGAGGCAAGATTTACGAAAAATCAAGACACTTTCACGGGGTTTGTCGACAGAGGAAAAAAATTCGCCAGCGTAAAATGGTGCAAGGTCTTTCAAATTCTCAGAACAACAGACGTAAGTTACAGAACCAATAGAGAACAATATGAATGGAAGCCCAAGTGGGAAAAGCTCCAATGAAAAAGGACGTAATGTTGGTTGGTTGGTTGATTTGGGGGAGGGGATGAAACAGCGAGGTCATCGATCCCATCGGATTAGGGAAGGATGGGAAAGGAAGTCGCCGTACCTTTTCAAAGGAACCAGCCCGGTATTTTCCTGAAGCAATTCAGAGACCACGGAAATCCCAAATCAGGACGGCGGGACGCAGAACTGAACCATCGTCCTACCGAATGCGAGTGCAGTGTGCTAACCACTGCGCCACCTCACTCGGTGGGGCGTAACGTCTTTTTCCCATACTGCAGGACCTGCTCATCGTAGCTCACCTCAGGGGCATAATCAGATATAAAAGACGTTTAGCATCGCCGCGAAGCATCAGCGAATATTTTGTCCCCCATGAAACTTGCTCCCCATTAGACGCTTGGTGGAAAGACTTCGAAGAGCACTGTGTACAGTACATTACCAGAACATGCTGTCGAAAAGCAACAAGATATAGTTGCAGGTGTACTTCCCTTCGTTAACTATGCCTGGCTTTCTAAAGATACAGTCACAAAAGCCTTGTAAATCGATTTCAAATTAACAACTAACACAGCTAAGTGGCAAATTGGTATGAAAATAGCTTGTGTGCTCCCAAACAAAGACTTTTTCCTTTCTAAAGTAAATTTCAGAGCTCAGGCCGCAGATGTGTGTTACAACAAGGAAGGCCTACGAGTTATTAAAAATTTATTTTTGCAAGTTACAGTACCATCAGGTCTGTTGCAATCTGTAGCGGCCTTGTGTTAGTTACGTGTCACAAGTCAACAGTCACGGCGTATATTGGTGAATTCCGCTCTTACGTCTTTCACGAAAGCCAACGCATCAGTCCCCTCTCCGCCAACAGACAGTTTGGAGCAGCCAGACGGCCCCATAATGCTGGAGGAAAATAAAGGCGCACAGCCGGTAGGAGACGCCCACGGGTCATCGCACAGCAGCGTATGACGCGCTGCCGGCGGCTGCCTTTGACGTCCGCGCAGCCGCGAGAACCGGCGCGTGGGCGCCGGCCACCAATTTGTCTGTGGCTGCCGGCCAAAATAGAAAAAAAAGGAAATATCGCCGGAAAACGTCCCGCCGGTAGACTCGCTGCCGTCACGGGCCGAACAAAAATCGCGCACAAAAGGGTCGGCCGCCGCCGAGTTCTGCTCCGCTTGCGTTACGCCGGTCACCGGTCGTAAGGAGCGCGTTACTCGTCTGTCTGCTCGTCCCCTTCATCCCCCCACTCCCCTGTTACGCTGACCGCAACCCTCTCTTCAACTACGGCAGTACTTCCTCTATATTGCTTTCGAAGAGAACACGGCACACGTCATAACGCTATTTCCAGGAGACTTCGTTCAGTGAAAGAGGGGTAAAAATAACCGAACCCCGCGTCTCGGCTTATCGGTAGATATTCGACCGATTCTGAGAAAACGACGGTCAAAGCTTTCGATGTACTTCACGGGACGTTTAGCGAGTAAACAGGCTAAACGAAGCGGTGGCACAGTGGCTGGCGTCGCATCTTTACATTTTTGCACCCCACGTTCGAAACCAGGTTACTATTTTTATTTTCGTTTTAATTTACGTGTATCTACCGGTGTCTATAGAAGATTATTGCTCGCATATTTTCCAGTGCATATTGAAATTACGATGCCCTTATTCGTCAACTAATTTTACGCCTGGTAAACGATTTTTAAAACGGAGGAAGAAAAAAGTAACTGAATAGAAAAATTATTTGAAAATGTTTTCGGTGAAATTCCTATAGTGTATCTTGACACCATAACCAAATGCACGCGCCAGGTTTTGGAAAAGTGATCCGTTATGCGTGGTTTGCCGCGAAATTATTGCCAACGCATGAAATCTTCAGCAACGTTAACGATGTTTCTTTCTTGAGTGAGATCTACACGAAGAAATTTCGCTGTCAGAAACGTGCCCTCGCGCGAAACTCGTGGTGTTCGGAATTTCTGTATTTCGAATGTTTCTACGATCGGTATCATCCAAGGGAGTGCACCAAATCTTCATCAAGAACAAACATAAAAATAAAATATAAGAATTAAGAATTGATGTAAGAACAAAAACACGAATATGAAAATCTAAAAAGGTTGTAATCCCTAAAAATACCGTACACACATCTATTATACAATAAATGTACGAGACTTATTGAAACCGAGTGGTAATTTTACAATTAATACCGTTGTATCCCCTAACTTGATAAGAAAGATTCGCCTAGAAACCTTCTACGGATGATGCAGTAAGTCAGAGACCGCGACGCTAGCCACTATGCTACCATTTTTGGCTATTCTACCACCGAGCGAAGTTTCTCGGAAACTTGGTTATGGCACTTGCCGTGTTCTCCTTGTTAGATCTCTCTACTGAATAAACTTGCCGTTATCCGTAGAATGGAATGAAGGAAGAAGATTTCATGGTCTCGTGCGTTACAGAAGGTACCTGAAATATTTTATTCAATGAGAGGCGTGTTTCAATATTATTATACTCAAATTCTCGGCTCATGTTTTATCATGGTCACTTTCAAAATGACAGAATGGGATTTGTGGGTCCACCTTCATGTAAGTCTTTTATCTCCAGAAACTAGAATAATATCCTAGTAATAAGAACGGTAAGTGATGTGTTCTTCGCGGAGACAGAGAAAATTTTTTGCGGAGCGCAGTCTATCTGTATCACGTTCCAGCCGTTGGTTACTCTGGGTACTGGAAACGCTGGAGTAAGCATCAGACAGCCTCTGTTTCTGCTTCTTACTTTCGGTACAGAAATGTATATGCTCGGTAAAAGAGAGCTGTCGCCTCTTAACGTAATAGGGCTATTTGTCGCGATTTCTGCCAGCCATAAAGAAAACTACAGTACAGACGTAGTAGTGTACCCAGAGTTCCAACATTCTTCTGGTATTAACTAAGGCATGTAGCACGCATTCACTACTTAGCTCTAGAAATTTATTTTATGACCTTTTACTTGCATACGGTGATTTCACGCGAATCCACAGAACTTAAAGCTAACTAGAAACCAAACTCCGCCCGCACATGCCATATAGGCCCAATGGTACCGACCAGCCGCCATGTCATCCTCAAGCACAGGCGTCACACGATGCGGATATGGAGGGGCATTTGGTCAGCACACCGCTCTCCCGGCTGTGTATCAGTCTACGACACCGCAGCCGCTACTTCTCAATCAAGTAGCTGCGCAGTTTTCTTCACAGGGACTGAGTGCACCCAGCTTGCCAACAGCGATCGGCAGACCGGATGGTGACCCATCCAAGTGCTAGCCCAGCCCGATAGCTCTTAACTTTGGTGATCTGACGGGAACCGGTGTTACCACTGAGGCAAGGCTGTTGCCATCTACATAACGTGCACTTTATAAGACAAATAGAGGTCTGGCGTTTGTTCTCAGTACTCGGGTATTCTAACAGTGATTGTGAATATCTTAACAGAATTAACTGTAAATCTCATTTTTATGGATAAAATCAATTATTTCCCGTACTGATGTCTTCCTAGTAGCGCAGTGGTACCAAACTGTGGGTAAACAGACGTCCATTAATTATGTGAGATAAAAATATGGGCCGTGAGTAGGGGGGGGGGGGGGGGGGGCGGTCCGGCAAAATCTCACTAAATCTTACTTAAAGGGGATGGCGGGCTATAAAAAGTCACGTCAGCACTTTAACTCAGAGAATATACGTTATTATGACGTTTTGTTTCGTATAATCACAGTCATCCACACGACACCGATACACACTTGACACTTGATAACAGGTCGGAGGCAGGCAACGGCAAACCACCTCCACTAGGGCCTTGCCATGAGCGGTGATGCAGGATTCCCTCATCTGCTCCCTACACTCATAAAATTATAGATTATATTTTATTATAGTTAATCCAGAGCATCGACAATATTAATGCGCCCACCAGTCTTTATGGCCTAAGTGAACTGAATTCCCCGATTAGCAACAAGTACCACCCAAGTGTTGCATTTTATTCGGGTAGTTCTGTGCCGCGCTGGTCGAAATCAATCCATGTCAGTCAGCGACTCGGTTATGATATTCTGCAAGGCATATTGAAGGCGATGTTGAGTTTAATGTGAATTTGTATCAAAACTTTTAAAATGTACCTGCTAAGCGGCATGCCGATTGTCGAAACACACGCACGAGCGAGAAGTTAATCGTTTGCGGAAGGAAGCTAAAGCTAAACTGAAGTTCAACGACATGAATTCGCTTGGTGGCAATATAAATCAAAAGCCCGAAAAATTACGTAATCATATGGTTCCAAGGAAGGTACAAGCAATGTCGTATTTCATCTGCAAAGTATGTAAACGTTGAATGACACCTAATGTATATTAATACACCAATAAACGGTCGGATTTTAGGGATCCGTCAAAACAGTTAATGCTATTTCCGTGGAGTCTTTATGTCCATCCGTCTCTGTCCGTCTGTTTGTGCGAATGCTACTCAGGAGCGACATCTTTGAAATGAAGTTTTTAATTACATGTTAAATACACTGCTTAAAACACTTTTTTATTAAAACGTGGTTCTATTAAAGTGTTTTAATCAATGTTTAAAACAAATAAAATATAATTTTTACGTATTTGTACCCGAATACGGGGTAAACACCATGTGAAGGGGAGGTTGAGGGGCATCCCACTAAATCTCACCAAAAAGGGGGGGGGGGTCCAAAATTTAAATGAACCTCCCCCCCAAACATAATTAATATACGTCCACAAAATACTCCTTGTGGTGGAGGGAAGGGGAAAATTAAATTTTGTTACGGGTAACAATCACAAGGGTTAAATTACAGTTTAGTCTTTACATAATTTGAAAGGTGTACAGTTTCGTTAAACAATAATTGTTAGATCATTATCATCAAGCATTTGACATCCATTATAGCTAATGATGGCGTCTTCCAAATTTTCTTATGCATTTCCATCTTCAGCACTCAATACTATTCGCGCATGTTTTGAACGTCGCAGCGCAACATGCGACACGGAATCAGTCCTAAATGCGTGACTTATACGAAAAAGGAAAGTAAATACACTTATTCGCGAAATAAAATTGTTTTCTCGCTTTGATCCTCTGGGGATGGTATATTAGCGTCAATACAAAATCTGCGAGGAACTATACAGCAGACGTGGAAGGAAGACCAGCAAGACATATTTCACTGTCGACCGACAAACAAATTTCGTCTGCTGCAGCAAAGCGAGGCTGTCTTCTCTCATACGAAGCTCGCTTCTCTGCGAGCTTCGTTGGAAGACTGTAAAGACGACACAGCGCCACCGAATGCAGGTCACAGTCGGCGTCGATGATGTCGTGGCGAGTGTATTACAGTAAGCAGCCGACGACAACACGATAACGACTCGGCGTAGCAGCACGCGGACGATTCCTGCGGGCCAGCTCATTACAGTTAAGGGCGAGCAGGAGGGAGCTGACAAATGGCTGGCGCGGCAGCTTATTAAAACCGCAGCAGCTGGCGCGGCCGCAGCCTGCAAGTTGGTCCGGGGCTCTGGGAGCTTCCTCCGCTGCAGCTCTCTCTCTCTCTCTCTCTCTCTCTCTCTCTCTCTCTCTCTGGCCGCTAAAATATATTGATTGCGTCGGAAGGGCAATTGCAGCGGCGCGGTCGCGGAGGAGGCCGTAACTTTCATAAACACCCCGGCGCAAACTTCCCCCGCGACGCTTGTCGGCGGGGCGGCGATATAAACTTGGCCTCTTCCCTCCACTGTCCCCCACCCCTCCCCTCAACCCCCTGCCCATACCACCAGCAACTCTCGGCGCGTTCTGAAAAGCCGCACTCCCGTGCGAGGCCGCGATCCGCAGCTACTAACTCTGCCAGTAAATTGATACTAAGCAGCGCAGAATGCGCCTCATACCGGAGCAATTTGTGACTGACTCCGCGCGGTGGGTAATAAGCTAGCGCGCGGCGGAGGAGGGGGGCGAGATATTTAAGGCGGTTCTCCCACGGCTATTAAGGCGCCGGCGGCGATTAATGAGCGCTCCGGAACCTGCGCAGACTGACGGGCGGATCCCGTCGCCGTCTCGTGCTATTTTAGAAGCTACTATACTGTCGGGAATTGACACTTGCGAGACCGTGACTGAGTGAACGACTTTCAGAGCAGGAATCTTCTTCAAGTGACTGTAAAATACAGTGCTTTATTTTTTCATGACTGCAGTAAGATCTGTAACTAGAATACAACGTCGAACCGTACAAATTTCCATAACTTTCAGCTGAACTAGATTCGGTGAAAGCAAACGAATCAATGAAAAGGATTGTGGCGAAACAAGCGCTATATCATTTTGAGAGACACAGAGGCGAGCGGCTATCCCGGGACTTAACCCAGTTCACTGCTACTAGCACCACGTCATCATAATGTGCCCGTCCGTAGCTTACAAGTATTGCGCCATAATTTAAAAATGAAATTAAAAATTAAAGTTGTTTATCCAAACTTTGTCAACACATGCTTCAGCGTATTAACGTTTAAATTGTCAAATTTCAGACTGATCGGATGAGTCTCTTTCCTTACATCGTTTTAAACAAAAACTAAGAGGCGCTAAATAATAAAGCTAGAAAGCCAAAAATTCGCATGAAGACTCAGTTTGATATGACAACCTGAAGTATGGGACCCCATTTAACCTCTAACAGTTTTCGAGTAATTTACTCAAAACTAAATTTGGAACAAAAACGTCCTTATTTGTAGTAGATTAAGTATCTGTTATATCAATGCTAAAAAATTCCGATTACAGTGAAACCCATTAAATAATAGAGCTATAACAAGTTTCAAGATCTTGATGTAAATACAGTAACAACCAAAACAATGTCTCTTAAAGTTGTAGTTCGGAGGTCATGTTCTACTGCCAGTTTCGTTCTCAACATTCTAGACGGCAAAGTTTAAATGCAGTCGAGCTAAATCTTTTTCTGTGATTATAGCCAATTTAATTACATTCATACAAAAATTACGAAAATTCTAAATTAATACGTAACAGTGTTATAAAATCTTATGTGTCCGAGAAAACGACCATTTAGAGGCTACTACCGGGGCATAGGGCGGATGCCAGCAGGTGTTACTTTGGCCGTCTGCTGCGCCAGTATACAAATACGGCTTGAGAGGCAACACTTGACTTCACTTCGCACCCAGCTGCCATGCGGTCCACGTCAATCAAACGCCGGCTTTGGCGCTGCCTCGGGTGACGTCACAGCCAGATTGCAACTAAACTCATGTTTTCGGCACACACTGGAAGTGAACTGGCGAGGACTGTACACCGTCCTGGATCTCAGATTTCTCGGAAGTAACTGTCTATGTGGCGCCCGTATCGATGCCAAAACCGCGTCGCAAGTGGTGAGATTGCTTTCCACTTTTATGGCGAGTAATTAACTTAGATTATCAGAAGTCAGGGCGAAAGACCATTTATTGGGACCTTACCACAGAGGGCGCTTCTGAACTGCTCATGGTGCTCTTTATTATAGAGACAGCATTACTCTTTATTATCTTCAGGAATATTACTAAGTTGTGCGTGTGAAAGTTATCAAATTAGCACTCCAAATTTTCATTTATAATCGTAGATCCTGATCCCGCTGAGTAAACAGAGTGTAGAAACTTTTCTTTCAGTGGGCAAGACATGAATATGGACTTGCAGACTGGAAGCCATGGTCGGTATGTTCTCCATCGCTTTCTGGCTGACCACAAAAATAGTTTACAGGGTCTCGTAAAAGACGACGCCGCTGCCCCACAGGATGATATCAGTGGAGATGTAATAACATGACATCATGCCAGTGGCAGAAATGCTGAACTTGCAGTATAGTGAAATAGCAAACACCCAACCCCGTTTTCTTAAAAGAATCGAGCATACAACAGCCTCAAATGTCTGATTACTTTACAAATGAGTTAATTTTTAAATACTTGACGTTCAGCGTGCAAGCGAGAAAAAAGTTTAGGAAAAGTTTGAAATCATGTTTAAATCTTGTTGGAAGACCTTATCAAACAAAGCTGAGTGTAGTCTGCGCTCCGTTTCCAGCAAATTTCGTTTTTCACGCATCTCAATGATAATGACTTCATAGCTCCTAAACTGTGGGTCGTATAATGCTATAATCCTGTGTTGCGAACAGAGTTAGTAGTACGAAATATTAAATTAAAACTTCATGACTGATTCGGCAGTTTTACTGGATGTACAGTGCAAGTGTAGGAAGCGATAAACTTTTTTTTTTCTTCCATGCGTCGTTTTGTGAGAGTTGTGACGAGAAAGAGCTTCGTAGGAATTTGAAATTACGTGTAAACTTCGTTGCAAGCCGCTATTTGCTCTTAGTCTTAAGCACTGGGTGAATATAATCTGAGCATCTGCGCGCGGTCATTTGTGCCACCTCATGACATACACAGGTAGGCCACGCCATACGCGGATCCGTTAACTGCGTTCTCGCATAACGTGGTTTTAAACTTAAGTCCAGTTGTGACGAGAAAGAGTTTCGTAGGAATTTGAAATTACGTTTGTTAACAGCGCGCGGTAGCAGTAACGCGTCAGCGCCGTTTTGTGTCGCGCTTGTCGCGACGTGAAGAGGAAGGAACGTATCAGCGTCGAAGCGTGAATCGCCAGTTCAGGTCAACACAGCTGTCAAGTTCAACTCGACAGGGTCCGTATTTAAAATATTGGGTAAAAGTAAAGAAAGTGTGCCTGTTGAGCGACCGGACCTGTATGAAAATTTTATCCACTAGAAATAAAGTTAGGACCCGGATCGCTGTGAGAAAGGTGAGCCTATTGTTGACATTCAGCGTGCTTTGGGACTTGGAAAATACACTATCAGAACTGTTCGTGACAAAGCGGAATCAATTCTAAAAACTGCTCAACCTTTAAATAACTTACGCGTGCCTATAGTGACCAAATCTCGCTCGGAGGCGATGGAAAGAATGGAAAATACTAAGCCATTGAATTGGATATCACGACCAACAGAAGTTGTTCTCTCTGGAAACCGCTTTTCAAGCTAAATCCAAGAGCTTTATGCAAATTTAACGAACGATGAGGATGATCCAGCACCGTTCTCGGCCGTCTCAGGTTGGTCTGATCGCTTCAAAGATCGTTTTGGCTTTCACAACATTAAACAAATAGGAGAGGCATCTGCGGCAGATGAAGTTTGCGCAGAGGATTTTGAAAAAAAGCGTTAAAGAAATTGCAGATAAAGGCTATGCTGCGAAGCAGGTTTTCAACCTTGATGAAACCGGCTTAACTGGAAACGACTGCCTAGCCGCACTACTGAAGTAAACACAGCACCTGGATTTAAGGCTGCCAAGGATTGATGCATCATTCTTTACGGAGGAAATGTTGCAGAGGACTGCAAATTACAGCCCCTTATGATCCCCCACACTCAAAATCGTAGGGCACTAAAGGGTTGTGACAAGAGCAGCCTGGGAGTTCGTTGACGATGGAGTAAAAGGATAGGATGACTTCTGCTATTTTCAGTGACTATTTTCTTGATGTTAACTGAAGCCTTGTGAGAAAGAAAAAAATGTGTTTCAAAATTCACATCCTTCTTGATAACGTCCCAGCCACCCACTTTGCAGTATTGGTTCAAATCGAAACACTAAAGTCCGTTTCTGACACCGACCACTACATCTATCCTGCAACCCATGGGTCAGGAAGTTATTTCTACATCCAAGGCATATTAACTGCATAACATTTTCTCAATTCTCACAGACGAATGTTATTGGAATGACGAACTTATCTGGTGTCAGTTTAACAACTTCACGATGGCGATTACTACTATCAGAGGCGCATGGACAAAATCTGTGGACGGTATAGGGAAGAAGATGTGACCCGATGCTGTGACAACAAATGACGTGATCTCACCGTTGCAACGAGAGAAATTGAGGAAGAGATAAAGCAGACTGGACTCACAGATGTCGATGAAGAGAGTGTCTGTGACCTAAATTCTCATTCCGAGGAAGTGAACAACGAAGATTTGCATGTAAGGGATTCCATTACGTAAACTGCACTGACTACAGCATCGTCATGGTGTTCCCATGTAAATGACCCATGGGTTATTTAAGTTGTATATGGACTTAATAAAAATGATTTTAGTGTATTACTGTCTATTTCAGCGTTAAATTTTTAGGTGTATTAATGTTGCCTTAAAACGCATTTCAGGAAGATGGTAATGGTTATTTTTTGGTGAAAGTACTAAGAAACTCAACTATTTTGAACTTAATATGTGAGTAAATGAGAACCTAAACCCACATTTTACGTATAAAATAACTCTCGATACACACGAATTTGGTATACGCGGCAATTCCGCGGAACGTAACTATCGCGTACTACGAGATTTATTTGTACACAGTTCCTAACTGTAATACTTAAGTCTTTAGCATAAGATTATACCTCTTAATGAGTGGATTATGACAGAATTTTAAATATTTAAAATCTGTCAGTATTACGTGAAATATTAAAAATCAAAATTATGTTGCCCTGAAAGCTGTTTGATAGGCAACAAACAGCAGGGGCAGTGCACCGAATCAGCCGTTTGGTGACATAGGTACGTCGTGGCTACTGAAAATTCGTCACTGACCAAGTCCCAAACTCGTATTGCCTTCTCCTTGTGGGCAACCGAACGAGGCGGCACAGCGGCTAGCACACTGGACCTTGATTCGGGAGGACAGCGATTCGAATCCACGTCAGGCCACCGATGAGTCCCTAAACCGCTTAATTCGACTGCTTCTATGGTTCATTTGAAGGCACGCTCGTTTTTCTTTCCTGTCGCAGCTATAATCCACACTCGTGCTGAGTTTCTAATGACCTCGTTGTTGCGGGATGTTAAACCATAAACTCCGACAATCGTTACGAGCTGTCGCCTTAACCACTAGACTATTCCAGCACGCCTCCAGGTATCTTCATTGATTTCACCCTCATCATACATTGATTTGCCATCGGTGAATCTAATTTAACTAACGCAGGCCCACAGTGTGCCGTCCAAAGCCATGGGAAGGAACTGAATGTGATGTCGGTCATCTGCAGCTGAGGCCTGTGTAACTCCACTGTCATCGAACAGAGTGCCTCGTGCGCGAATAGCCTCATGGAGCTTTTGATGTCATCCAGTACACCATATATATGTAGTGCAAGCTGTCTGGCTCCAGCTGCGAGAGACTGTGATCACGTGTGTGAGAGTTTTGTGTGTGTGTGTGTGTGTGTGTGTGTGTGTGTGTGTGTGTGGTCTATTTTCGACGAAGGCCTTGTGGCCGACAGCTCACTTTCCGACAGTCTTTTTGTTGTGTGTATCTGCGACTCAGCATCCCCGCTATATGGTGAGTAGCAACAATTATTTTCATAATACTGTTACATGTCATCCTGGATTTTCGACTGTTTGATAATTGAAACTACAACGGTCATATCACAGTTCCTTGGGAACTCCTGAAATCAACCTTTTATCTGTTGATTTTGTTTCATTACGGACGACATGTTGAGCTCTGTCTGTAAGAAGATATTGAATCAGATCACAAATCTGGATCGATACTTCCGTCAATGGTAAACGATTTGTGGATGGATGAATAACTGAGCGCTGCTTCCGCGACAAGTGTACGCCCCCGCTTAGTCTCGGCGGAAGGGTAGCAGTCTCCTCCCTGCCCCTGGCCACGCGCTGTGGCTGCGGCCGCCACTGATTGGCCGACGTCGACGCCGAGCACGCACGACGCCGTGCGTGCGGCCTGGCCCGCTATCAGCCCCCCTGCCCCTCCCGCCCTCTCTCTCACACACGTACATACACACACAACCCCGTGCGCGCATTGAGTACGCATGTACACGCGTTAGCAGCTGCGAGACCAACAGCGCCTTCCCCGAGTGTATCTGCGAAGTTTCTACACAACCTTAGGGCGCTGGAAGCAAAAGATTCTTTCTTTTAAAACTATGGCAAATAGGCTCCTAGGCGATGCAGCCACCCCACTCGCTTTGGAAGGTAACCACGTTACCCGGTTATGAACTCATTTGCAACCAGCAGACGTATCGCTACTAACAGAAACCACGTCGCATGACTGTAGCTTCTAGGTTAGGAATATTTTTTATTACAATATTTTTTTTTCTTCTGTTGTTAAGTCCAACTCCGCTTTTGAGGAATACGTTGGCTTTTCTCAACGTTATAACTGCTTCAGTTTTTCAGTTTCATTTTGCCACAAAATGTTCGTCTTCCCGCAGTGGTGAAAATTTTTCAGATCTGTACTGACACTTCAAATGACTGCGTGTCGTGTTATCATTCGAATATTAAGTAAGAATGTGCAAGTTTTTCAACCAATGTAAAACGGGAACACTGATCGAACCTAAGGGATAATAATGTCAACGTAGTCCTCTGAAATTGAGTAGTAGCACCGAAACCCGTTGGTCTGCAACGATAAAAGAAACAAAATACTGCTCATGAAGACTGCATGTTACTAGTAACACCAGCATGGTTATTTTTACATTCCTGCTGGAATGTTCCTCCCATCTGTCCTCGGAGCTTCCGTGGTCTCGAGTGAAGCCCCGCTCACGGCCTGAATCGACGCAGCCTTTGCGATGTGTGGTGTGCAACACAAACCACGCAACTTACTGCTCTGCAGAGTTATTCCGAAACGTATATTGGCGGACCCGAATTAATCCTCTGCACAGCCACACTGTCAAATCAGTCTAAACAGGGTCAGCAGCCTCGCTTTCACCCGTGAGACAGGGTTAAAATTGTCGCTAATCCTATACGGTAATCAATGTCGTGTACCAATGCTATTACTTTCAAAGGACTCTCACATTCGCCCTACAAATTGGAAAACGAGCGTCATGTAATAAAATTTGTATTTAAATACCGCTACATGCCATCCATTTAGAGATGAGTATGCGCCAGTAAAATATTTAGTTTAATAACCGAATTATGTTTATAGTTATTTTGCATTACCTATGTCACAAGTTTCTACATAAAAACGCCCCTATTTTATCCGCCGACAGTTTCAAATGCGGACATTGTTATTCCATCAGAATAGTAACTGATTACACATATTAAATTTCAGGAGAGTCTGCAATTTAAAAGATGAACTTTTTTAAACAACTCCCTGGAAATCCATCGTGGGTGACGACGGCATATTATTGTTACAGCACACATTTTGGCAATGCAAGCCTTTTTACGTGTATCGGGTCATGTTGTGAACGAAGCAGGTTTACAGGGACCTTTCAGGCACTCTCGATCGTGGGAAACTGTGAGGAAGGCCAGATGGATTTTAGAGTTTCCTCGTCGCGAACACACATCCACCGCCAACTTGCAAATTTGGCAGTTGTGGCCATCATAACATTGTCTATAACTACGTCACGACTCTTAGCCCGGACTAGGATGAAGGTACCTGCACTACACGAGTACTGAAAGACTAAGGTAGATCATCTTAGTAGAGCCTCGGCAAACATGAATCTCCTTCCTCTCACACTGTTACTTCTGCAGTGAATGGATTCAGCTGCTGTCAGTCTGAAACTCGAACTACGTGGACGGCTCAGATTATGGAGCATTGCCTGAGGAAGGACAAGATGCGTATCTGCGTTCCTGTCTGGTGCCTCTCACTCCGTTTTAATCTGCGTGTAAGTCAAGTGGGGACCATCCCTCAAATATGAAAGCTGCGGAATAGGCACAATTACACGAGAAAAGCAAACGAGAAGATACGTACTGTCTCGTAAAAGATTTCTAGCTCAGTCTCCTTGCGCACAGGAGTTTTATCAGACAGTGATTATTTGTGGACCTTGTCGTTGGTGGGGAGGCTTGCGTGTGTTAGCGATACAGATAGCCGTATCGTAGGTACAGCGACGACGGAGGGATATCTGTTGAAAGGCCAGACAAACGTGTTATTCCTGAGGAGGGGTAGCAGCCTTTTCAGTAGTTGCAGGGGCAACAGTCTAGCTGATAGACTGATCTGGCCTTGAACATTAACCAAAACGGCCTTGCTGTGCTGGTACCGCGAACCGCTGAAAGCAAGAGGAAACAACAGCCGTAGTTTTTCCTGAGGGCATGCAGCTTTCCTGTATGGTTAAATGGTTGGTTGGTTGGTTTGGGGAAGGAGACCAGACAGCGTGGTCATCGGTCTCATCGGATTAGGGAAGGATGGGGAAGGAAGTCGGCCGTGCCCTTTCAGAGGAACCATCCCGGCACTTGCCTTGAGTGATTTAGGGAAATCACGGAAAACCTAAATCAGGATGGCCGGACGCGGGATTGAACCGTCGTCCTCCCGAATGCGAGTCTAGTGTCTAACCACTGCGCCACCTCGCTCGGTATATGGTTAAATGGTGGCGAATGATGGCGTCATGTTGGGTAAAATATACCGGAGATAAAACAGTCCCCCATTCGGATCTCAGCCGGGGACTACTCAGGACGTCATTATCAGGAGAAAGAAAATTGGCGTTCTACAGATCGGAGCCTGGAATGTCAGATCCGTTAATCGGGCAGTTGGGTTAGAAACTTTAAAAAGGGAAATAAACAGGTTAAAATTAGATATATTAGGAATTAGTGAAGTTCGGAGGCAGGAGGAAGAAGACTTCTGGTCAGGTGAATACAGGGTTATAAATACAAAACCAAATAGGGGTAATGCAGGAGCAGGTTAAATAATGAATATAAAAGTAGGAGCGCGGATAAGGTACTACGAACAGCATAGTGAACGCATTACTGTAACCAAGATAGACACGAAGCCCAGGCCTACCACAGTAGTACAAGTTTATATGCCAGCTAACTCCGTAGATGATGAAAAGACTGAAGAAATGTTTGATAGAAGAAATTATTCATATAGCGAAGAGAGACGAAAATTTAATAGTCATGGGGGACTGGAATTCGATAGTAGGAAAAGTCATAGTTCTAGAGTTCTTTGTATAAAATTTGAATAGTTCTGCAGAAAATAGCGAAGAAAACCACGATGTATAAGGTAGCTGCTTCAGGAACCCTCCCTTCTGATACAATTCTTACTGTTGCCACAAAAAATCACTTGTGCATAGATTCTAACCGTATTGATCATTACAAAAATATAACCATGGACCAACGTCACACATTTCTTGCAGCGTTATACAAAGCATTCAGCTTATCCGTTGTGAAAATACCACACTTGACGCAATTGTAAAATTTGTAATGGATGGCTTCCATTTATCTCCAGTGTCAGCATCTATCGAATTATCTTCATGCAAACGTGATGCCAGGATCAGACACTTCCCCTTTTTTGGTATGGGGGAAACTAAAGTTCAGTCTTGTGGAAGCCAAAAAGGGAACTGTTGGCAGCCCTTCTTTTACTGACAGAAATCTCACACCTGTTTTTCTTCATAGTGCCAACAAAAGAAAAATTCTCTCTTCAGAGCTCTATTATCAATCCAATACTAGTAAACATTTCGACCCCGACTGATACATAGGTTTACACAGTCACAGAACAACATCGAAATGTTTATCGCTCAGTTGGTACAATCCTTCTGGTTGCAACACAGCGTATGTTTCCAAATTGTACAGGTAAAATACTTAAGAATCCACAAAAGCATAGATTTTAAATCCATATTTGTTTGTTTTGTAAGTACATATTGGCGAAAACTGCACCTTCCACAGAATCCTTCCAGCTTCTTGTCTATCGAAACATTTCCTCTGAGGGTATAAGATTTCTGGTAGTTGCGTACAAACACAGTAAATATTTCCCGAATTGCTGTTAGCTTGTCTAATTGTCTCCTTTCATCACGAATAGCGCGACTGTAAAATCTAAGGCATCCCACAATAAATTTGAAACGTTTTATGTTCATTATGAGGCGAAATTTTTCAATGCCATCCCCATCAGTTCCACACAGATCTTCCAGGCTTTATCTGTTACTTTTGTTAACAACAGTAAAAACAAGAGGCTGATGAAGGCTTTCAATTCTATAACATCTATTCATTTTACCCCTCTCTCACGCTGAAAAGAAGCTCTGACGCTCTCAAAATGCTAATTTGAATACAAAATTACAACAGACAAAGTATCATCATCTATGAGTCAATTACAGCATCACAAAGGCTGTTTTGGCTACGCCTTTTGGTCCAGGTAAATTTCGAATAATAGTATCATCTTCGAACAATATGCTTTGGATTTCTTCAACATGATATAGTACATCCCACTTAAAATAATAAAATTCCTATAAAATAGCGCAATTAGGAGCAGTGTATTAATTTGATATTTGACGTTCAGACAGCGGACACTGACGATTAAACAGTTCAAAAGGAATTTAAGTGCATTTTACATTCTGGATTAGCTTTGTACTACTTACTACGTTGCTAAACAAATAAATTAATTGCTGAAATGAAATACGAAAGGTAGCATTGGATAAAAAGGAGCAATCGACTCATATCTCATCAACAGAGCACTAGCGTCAATACTGAATTATACAACAATGAAAAGCATACAGAGAAAGTAAGCTATAACGAGAAGGCGCCAGTGCTGCCAATTGTTGACAAGTAATTTACAGAATCACACAACAATGAAACTCATACGGAGAAGGGAGGCTATTAACGAGATGGCGCCAATACTGCCAATTGTTGAAAAGTAATTTACAGAAAATTTCGAAGTGTATCAATCTGAACAGCTGCGCCCAATTGAAGGATAATAAAAACTATGATACGTCCCTGAGACCTGCCAAAAACAAAAAATAATAAACAAAGAACAGCGACAATGCAAAAGTTGTGGCACTACATCTGGAAACACGTGAACTGCCGCTTTTAAACAATCAGCAAGTGACGTCAGCGTAGAAGTTACAATAGTGGTAGCATCAAAACTTTTCGCGATAGCATCAAAGCTAATGACAACAACAGCAACTTTTTGGGTGGCGCACGCCGCGTCGTGTGAAGGCGCCCGCCAGCGCTGCATTTCGCTCATTGATTTGCCGTAATTGAGTATACGCAACAATACTACTTACACTCGTGCGAATAACCATTAGGCTCGTTCAGTCAGTCGGTGCCTGTTGTGCAGTCGGTGCTGTTGTGTAAGTGATATTTATGAACCGTAATGCCCATACAAATGTACAATCTACCAGAATTGCAGCGTCTTCTCAGCATGGAAGAATTTAAAGTGATCGATGATAGAGGCATTCAACTCACCCGTCGCATCCCGTCTTCCAGAAACTGTCCGATGCCTTCGCCGACATCGGCTCAAACATGTCTTCAAAAAATTTATACAACAATTAAAGAAGATCGTCATGATCTTCTTACCTTTGTTAGAAACACCTTCAGGCTGGAATGTTTCGTTGAAGAAAAACACGACGACAGCAAAAATGAGTCTACCATAAAACCAAAAAACCAACAAACAGGAAACTTGGAAAGCCTTCAAGACTGGAAATAGGGAAATGGACCGATCTGATGGCTGATAAAATTTATGAACATCACAAAATTCCATGTGCCTTTTCTTTCAAATATGTGAAAGTGTATGAAAGATCAAGTTCAAAGTACTTCTTGAAGACCAAAGGAAGATGTACAGAATACGGAACCACTTCGATGGGATTGCTCTGAAGAAGCCAAAAAAGGACAACGATATTATTCTAAACTGCAGACTTTCAAACTTTTCTGACAATAGTAATCACCTGAAAAGAAGACAACTTCGTGGCACGAGAAGATAACAGGTAGCTGCTACATTGGTTGATAACAGGATGCCTGCTGCACTCTGGCGAAATGATGAATCGAAAAAATATCTCTTTGGGACACATGACTCCTCCAAATTTACCAAATGCTGATGTCTTGAGAAAGGCTAAAAAGGAGAAAAGAGACAAACGATTTGGCATAACAACTAATAAGCCTATTGAAAACCTGCAAATCGCAAAACATACAAGCCATGGGGACGAAATTCACGCAATCGGATTGCACCCATTCTTCTGTATATATTGGCTGAAAGATCATAGTCAGTTGCACAAATATTGTCATCAAATCAATAGCAGTGTATACGATTCAGTAGATGCTACAGGAGGCGTTGCATTTCGAGTTACTTCACGATTTGGAGATCTGTCAAACAGGACCGACTGTGTGGAAATTAAGTCAAAGTACATATTCCTGTATCAGTACATGTGCATCCGCAAAGTAACCGTCCCTAGTAAAGATCCAAATATCGTCAATCAATCAGTTGCCCAACTTATCAGATGATGTCCTCTAGGCATGACGCATCATTCTTGTCATTTTTCTTTATGGAAATCGTCAGATCTGGAACTCCCAGACCAAAAATCACGGCAATTGATTTCGGTAAGGCTTTGTTGGTTGCCAGTTCTAGAGCAATAGCTAATTGCTCGGACTTAACAGATTATATGAATAGGTGTTATAGTCATATTGTTTTACATGAAAGAGTAATTCTACCCTCGTGTTGGCCGCCGGCCGATGTGGCCGAGCAGTTCTAGGTGCTTCGGTCTGGAACCGCGCGACCGCTACGGTCGCAGGTACGAATGCTGCCTCGGGCATGGATGTGTGTGATGTCCTTAGGTTAGTATGGTTTGTTGTTGTTGTGGTCTTCAGACTGGTTTGATGCAGCTCTCCATGCTACTCTATCCTGTGCAAGCTTCTTCATCTCCCAGTACCTACTGCAACCTACATCCTTCTGAATCCGTTTAGTGTATTCATCTCTTGGTCTCCCTCTACGATTTTTACCCTCCACGTTGCCCTCCAGTACTAAACTGGTGATCCATTGATACCTCAGAACATGTCCTACCAACGGATCCCTTCTTATAGTTAAGCTGTGCCACAAACTTCTCTTCTCCCCAATCCTATTCAATACCTCCTCATTCTTGTCCAAACTAGTTATCGTCCATGTTTCACTTCCATACATGGCTACACTCCATACAAATACTTTCAGAAACGACTTCCTAACACTTAAATCAATACTCGATGTTAACAAATTTCTCTTCTTCAGAATCTCTTTCCTTGCCACTGCCAGTCTACATTAACTCCTTTACTACTTAAGTGTCTCATTTCCTAATCTAATTCCCTCAGCATCACCCGACTTAATTCGACTACATTCCATTATCCTCGTTTTGCTTTTGTTGATGTTCATCTTATACCCTCCTTTCATGACACTGTCCATTCCGTTCAACTGCTCTTCCAAGTCCTTTGCTGTCTCTGACAGAATTACAATGTCATCGGCGAACCTCCAAGTTTCTATTTCTTCTCCATGGATTTTAATACCTACTCCGAATTTTTCTTTTGTTTCCTTCACTGCTTGCTCAATATACAGATTGAATAACATCGGGGATACGCTACAACCCTGTCTCACTCCCTTCCCAACCACTGCTTCCCTTTTGTGCCCCTCGACTCTTATAACTGCCATCTGGTTTCTGTACAAATTGTAAATAGCCTATCGCTCCCTGTATTTTACCCCTGCCACCTTCAGAATTTGAAAGAGAGTATTCCAGTCAACATTGTCAAAAGCTTTCTCCAAGTTTACAAATGCCAGAAACGTACATTTCCTTAATCTAAGATAAGTCGTAGGGTCAGTATTGCCTCTCGTGTTCCAACATTTCTACGGAATCCAAAATGAGCTTCCCCAGGGTCAGCTTCTACCAGTTTTTCCATTCGTCTGTAGAGAATACGCGTTAGTATTTTGCATCCGTGACTTATTAAACTGATTGTTCGGTTTCTTTGGGATCGGAATTATTATATTCTTCTCGAAGTCTGAGGGTATTTCGCCTGTCTCATACATCTTCCTCGCCAGATGGTAGAGTTTTGTCAGGATTGGCTCTCCGAAGGCCGTCGGTAGTTCTAATGAAATGTTGTCTACTCCCAGGGCCTTGTTTCGACTCAGGTCATTCAGTGCTCTGTCAAACTCTTCACGCAGTATCTTATCTCCCATTTCATCTTCATCTACATCCTCTTCCATTTCCATAATATTGTCCTCAAGCACACTGCCCTTGTCTAGACCCTCTATATACTCTCTCCACCTTCCTGCTTTCCCTTCTTTGCTTAGAACTGGGTTTCCATCTGAGCTCTTGATATTCATACAAGTGGTTCTCTTTTCTCCAAAGGTCTCTTTAATTTTTCTGTAGGCAGTATCTATTTTACCCCTAGTGAGATGACCCTCTACATCCTTACATTTGTCCTCTAGCCATCCCTGCTTAGCCATTTTGCACTTCCTGTCGATCTTGTTTTTGAGACGTTTGTATTCCTTTTTGCCTGCTTCATTTACAGCATTTTTATATTTTCTCTTTTCATCAATTAAATTCAGTATTTTTTCTGTTACCCAATGATTTCTATTAGCCCTCGCCTTTTTACCTACTAGGTCCTCTGCTGCCTTCACTACTTCATCTCTCAAACCTACCCATTCCTCTTCTACTGTATTTCTTTCCCCCATTCCTGTCAATTGTTCCCTTATGCTCTCCCTGAAACTCTGACCAACCTCTGGTTCTTTCAGTTTATCCAGGTCCCATCTCCTTAAATTCCCACCTTTTTGCAGTTTCTTCAGTTTTAATCTACAGTTCATAACCAATAGATTGTGGCAGAGTCCACATCTGCCCCTGGACATGTCTTACAATTTAAAACCTGGTTCCTAAATCTCTGTCTTACCGTTATATAATCTATCTGATACCTTTTAGTATCTCCAGGATTCTTCCATGTATACAACCTTCTTCCATGATTCTTAAACCAAGTGTTAGCTATGATTAAGTTATGCTCTGCGCAAAATTCTACCAGGCGGCTTCCTCTTTCATTTCTTAGTCCCAATCCATATTCACCTACTATGTTTCCTTCTCTTCCTTTTCCTACTCTTGAATACCAGTCACCCATGACTATTAAATTTTCGTCTACCTTCACTACCTGAATAATTTCTTTTATCTCATCATACAGTTCATCAATTTCTTCGTCATCTGCAGAGCTAGTTGGCATATAAACTTGTACTACCGTAGTAGGCGTGGGCCTCGTGTCTATCTTGGCCACAATAATGCGTTCACTATGCTGTTTGTAGTAGCTTACCCGCACTCCTATTTTCCTATTCATTATTAAACCGACTCCTGCATTACCCCTATTTGATTTAGTATTTATAACCCTGTATTCACCTGACCAGAAATCTTGTTCCTGCTGCCACCGAACTTCACTAATTCCCACTATATCTAACTTTAACCTATCCATTTCCCTTTTTAAATTTTCTAACCTACCTGCCCGATTAAGGGATCTGACATTCCACGCTCCGATCCGTAGAACGCCAGTTTTCTTTCTACTTATAACGACGTCCTTCTGAGTAGTCCCCGCCCGGAGATCCGAATGGGGGACTATTTTCCCTCCGGAATATTTTACCCAAGAGGACACCATCATCATTTAATCATACAGTAAAGCTGCATGCCCTCAGGAAAAATTACGGCTGTAGTTTCCCCTTGATTTCAGCCGTTCGCAGTACCAGCACAGCAAGGCCGTTTTGGTTAATGTTACAAGGCCAGATCAGTCAATCATCCAGATTGTTGCCCCTGAAACTACTGAAAAGGCTGCTGCCCCTCTTCAGGAACCACACGTTTGTCTGGCCTCTCAACAGCTACCCCTCCGTTGTGGTTGCACCTACGGTAAGGCTATCTGTATCGATGAGGCACGCAAGCCTCCCCACCAACGGCAAGGTCCATGGTTCTTGGGGGGAGGGGAGGGGGGGGGGGTGCTAAGTAGTTCTAAGTTTCAGGGGACCGATGACCTCAGATGTTAGGTCTCTTAGTGCTCAGAACTATTTGAACTATTTGAGCCCTCGTGCTGTTTGTGAATAGATTTAAACCATTTTATGGTCGTGATATCGAGGTGGATATGCTTTTCAAGAGATAAATCACAACAACTGTATCTTCGCGTTTTGGCGTCCATATTTACACGGTGGAAAATTTCCTGATATCAGGAGTGCTTTGCGCTCACTTTTGATTGTTTCGTTTAGCAAACATCTGGGTATTGATGAGTGTGGTCAGGAATATTCACATCAGCGCCACCTTGATAACATTATCAGAGGTGGTCCACGTTATTTATATATTGCTATGAGGGTTTTTAAAAGGATTCTTTCGGTGCTAACCAGAACTGTCAATAAACGGGTTGTGCCAATTTATTATAATGTACACCAAGTGGGTTTTTAGTGAACGATATTAACTCATTAACTGTCATCCCCACAAAAAATGTTATTACAGTTTTCGGTAAAAGTCTATTAAGAAATGCCATCAGACCTTTTGTAGGAATTTATTACTTTTACATAACATCAGTGAGTCCCACAATAGCCGGCCGCGGTGGTCTAGCGGTTCTAGGCGCGCAGTCCGGAACCGCGCGACTGCTACGGTCGCAGGTTCGAATCCTACCTCGGGCATGGATGTGTGTGATGTCCTTAGGTTAGTTAGGTTTAAGTAGTTCTAAGTTCTAGGGGACTGATGACCTCAGATGTTAAGTCCCATAGTGCTCAGAGCCATTTGAACTATTTTTTTTTTTAGTCCCACAATAACGTAATTATCTCATATAATGTTATCGTCACAAAAAAATTTTATTGTAGTTTTAGGTAGAACTCTGTGGGTGCTATTCAGAACTGTCATCAGAACTGTTCTACGAATTTTGTTTTCGTAGAGAAAGTGAGTATCAGATTAAAACAACTATCGCATAAACTATTATCGTCACAAAAATGTTCTTAACATTTTCAATACAACTCTTCAGGTGTCATCCAGAACAGCCAACAAAACTGTTATACATTTTTTTTTCCAAACTGACAAATAATGTTTTGCTATAACAAAATTTTACCGAGTTATTGTTTTCTTCCCAAAATCCTGCAGAACTATTCGTGTTTTTGAAAAAAAAAGTATATTTCTCGAAAAAGGTGTGCAAACGTCACGGGAAATGCTCATAAGCATTCGTTATTAAATGCAGTTACTTCGTAAACAATTACTTGCACACAATATGTTACTAGCATTTTCGATAGAACCCTTACAATGCTGTAATCAGAACTGTTGTACGAATAGATATATTTTCTCCTTGTAGAGTAAGTGAGCCCTACAATTAATCAATTATCTTACAAAATATTATCACAACAAAGAAATGTTATAATGATTATCGATAGAAGTCTTGAGGTGTTATCCAGAACTGTCATCACAACTGTTGTGCGAATAACCTAATATATATATTCTGTAGAGAAAGTGTGTCCCACATTAAATCAATTTATCTCATAAACTATTATCGACACAAAAAATATTATTGGAATTTTCGATAGATCTCTTGGGGTTCTGTTCAGAACTGTCCTAAGAACTGTTGTACAAATTTACTTTTTGCGAAAATTGACAAAGAATGATTTCCATACCAAAATTTTTTCGAGTATTGTTGTTTTCTTCGCTAAATTCTGCTGAACTATTGAAATTTTGTACAAAGAACTCTAGAACTGTGGCATATCTATCAAGAACTCTGAAAAAAATATACATTTCTGAAAATAAGGGTGCCAACTTGACAGTAAGTGAAAAGATTTTCTCCTTAAATTGCAATTATCTCGTAAACTATTAGCTGCACAAAACAATGTTATTAGGATTTTCGATAGAACTCTTGAGAACTGTCCTCAGAACTGTTGTACGAATTTACATTTTGCGGAAATTGACAAAGAATATTTTCGATGCGAAAATTTTGTCGAGAATTGTTGTTTTCTTCGATAAATTCTGCGGAAAATTGTTCAAATTTTGTACAAAGAACTCTATAACTATGGCACATCTATGAAGAACTATGAAAAAAATGTATATTTCTCGAAAAAGGGGTGCTGTGCTAACTTCACACGACTTTTCCCTTGCAGTCAGCTGGTGTGACGGTGCAGCACGGCGGGGCGTGATGGGAAGGTCTGTGACACAAGGCCTTTCGCCCGTGGCGCCATGGGCACTGCCGCTGTGACGTCACGGCTGGCTGCAGCCGACAGCCCGAGGCGCGTAATTATAGTACAGCTGGCTGGCGCGCGTACATACAGCACGGCCGCCGCTTTCCCCCGCAACACACCACCACTATACTCCGTTCATCATAAGAATAAACCTCATGTAAACATTAAACATTTCGTTCCACGTGGAGCATAAGCAAATCTGTCTCGAGCACAGTCAAGTACGAAAATGAGGATACGTTTTATGCTGTGCGTTACACTTACGTCGACTCAGTGATAGTAAGGGACAACAGCTTTACCGGCGCATTTAACTTGGAAAGCACTGGCCAGCCACCTGGCAGAGCAGAGAAGCCTTGAATGTCATTTAATTTTTGAACGGAAGGAAATAATGGTAAAACTCAGGCGGTATGCTTCTTAGGTGATCTGAAAGATAACATGGTCTCAATCTTAGCTAACATAGTGCTGTAATTAAAAACGAGAGCAACGAAAATTTCTGACTTTATCATGGTTAATTTTTCTGCAGGAGATATGTGCGGCGTAAAAGCGCACTGCTGAGATTTCACCATTTAGTTATTTTAATATTGAAGCCACTGAAGGTATTACAGTCAGTCGACTGGCAACCTCTGAATTTCTTCCATACCGGCCTCCGAGGAAAGCGGCACATTTCAGTACTGCTACGTTGATACCGAGGCGTTCAACAACAGAATCCTAAGCCACCAAATTGTCCACATTCCCTCCTCCTCCTCCTCTTTTATGACGTGCTGTTTTGCTTTTCGCCAGCGCTCGGTAGTGACGTGTCACAAAGCTTCGTGCATTAGTTCCAGTAAGTTTGGCAGCTTCAGTGTCTTGTTATTTCTCGCAACAAATCCCGTAACTTGCCCTCATATCAATTGTATCACATCTATTCAGACACCAGTGGTACGATGACAACTGTAAAATGCAGCATTTGTACAGAGTGCTCGACGCCGTGAAAATTGTTTTCTGTGTTTTTACGATGCTTATCACTTCGGTTCGTGTGATACCACATCTGCCCCATAAAACAGTGGGCATATTCAAAAAATGAGTATTTGATTTTTCATTTTTCTCCAAAAATTTAATTGTGAAATGTTTTTTTAACTTCTAAATCTGTAACAATCTTTTATAATACATCAATAATTAAGGGCGTGCATTTGCAAAGAAAATCAGAATTCTGCGCTTGATAGGTAATTAGAAACCAGAAGATGTGCAATTTTCTTCAAAGAAAAATATTTAAATGATTTAGGTATTCAAAGAGAACAAAAAGAGATTGTTGATCACAACGGGTTTCGAACCACCAACCACTAGCCCGCCCGATTAACAAACAAGGACGCTACCGATTACGCCAAGATCACTATTAAACCTGCTTCTCTTATATTTATTACATCATGTTTCTGAATAAACGTCAAAGCTCATTTTTTTCTGTAATGTTGTAAAAAACATTAAGAACAGCTTGTTTCTTAGCCATTAACGGTGTCCCGTGCGCGTGTTTCGCTACGAAGCAAGAAGCAGTGTCATCCATTTTCGCTGTACACATGGACAGTGAGAGAATCAGAGCGTAAGTAGCGCTTGCTGAGACTGTGACTGTACACGATTTTTAAAATAAAAATTACGTAGCTAACGTACGATTAAGAAAAACGTTGATGATCGTTAATACATCAGAAAGTCTTAAAGTTTCATTTACAATGACATAGTAATAAAGTATTCTAATACATACTGTGGACCTACTCCCAAAAGCGGAATAATAGCAGTGTTCGGGAGCTACGGCTGCTGACCAATCATCGCGACTGTGTTTGTTTACATCAGGCTTATTCTTACGATGAACCGACTACAGCTGCTCGCTGCTGCCGCGATTCTGTCCTCTTATTTCATATATATAACGTTGTTTCACAAAGCGCCTATCATCCAGCACACGTTGGTCTATCCATTCTTCATATGATTTTGGAACGGATCTCGGTCGATTTTAGGACACATTCTAAGTTGGTATCTGAACGAATCATAAGTTGATTTTTGAATGGTGTATGTGGTGTCCTTGCCAGGTGAATACCCGTCGCATCTAGAAATAAAAAACTTTCCCGCAGACTTATGTGGTTGACTGGGTATGTGAATGATAAGCGTTGTTATAAGCGAAATGCGTCGATTCGGACTACGAGAGTGGAAATAAACGACTAACAGGAATAACAGGTAAGAAAGACTACATTTTATCTTCTCGGTGTATGAAAGAAAATTAAATATGGGCAGAAAATTTTTGCGAGATTGCTACACTACTAAGGGCCAGCTGCACAGGCCCTAGTAGGCGACTGCTTAATTCTATACTCTGAATAGTACGGAAAACGCCTTGTACGAAAACATAATAACGACTAATCGGAGAATAAACAAGGGATAACTAAACCTGTGACTCTGCCATGGTTAGTGAAGTTAACTGGAGAGTACGTTTTGACAATGGCAGGAATAGTTACAGAATTAGTTATGGCAAGATTGTTTGTTAGAACGAGGAAGGAGAACAAACGGGGACATCACACAAATTATATGGAAGAATATGACGATTACAAATTTACATAAAAATTCCGTACTACTATTACTTTTCTATCCCATGGTTGAGAAACTCGAGCATGTGAATGCAATTTAAATTTATTTCCTAACATAAAGCTTTTTGCTTGTAGTAGGCCTAATAGGCATTTGATATTGGTACTTCGTGAATTAAATTCTATCGTGTTATTTATGTAAATGATGTAGATAAAAATTACCATTTGTGCCAAAACAGTCTCATTTACTTGGCCTGTGTCACAAATACTGCAATATTAGAAAGGCCTATTTCGTTTTATCTAGCAGACAGTGACAAAATAGGCGTAATAAAATCGAGAAACCACACTAGTCAGTCGTGGGTACTATTCGTATTAACAACATTTTCATTATTAAACAACGACATTTTGATTTTTCAAGTACCAAAACGTTTGACGAACTTTGATGAGGCAATAGATTCTTTCGCAGAAAGGAAACATGCCATGTAAACCTTTAGCAAGATTAGGGAGTAAAAACTGCTGGAACCTAAGGATTGAAGAAATGTGTACTGTCTTGCTCGTCTCTTGTCTTTACTGCTTTCATGTTTCCTATTTGGAATTTTGTATCACACAAAGGAGAAAGTGATTAACTAATAAGCAATAAAGAGTGCAAATTTTCCGAAGAGTTCTTATTCTCTCGGTCATAAATAATCCCGCCCAGTATTAACTGTGAAGTTTCGCTAAGGGTGTAAGATGTCAAACCGGACTACTGGGAGCAGGAGCGATACCACAGGACATTTTAATTTCCATTTCCTGAATATAGGTTTGATGGCTTCCATTACAAAGTATACACGTTTGAATTCCACACAGAGCGAAATACAGTGACGTGTGATATACTCGTAGGAATACTGTGTGAAGTGGCGGGGCAGTACACTTTGGCACACTTAATATCAAATAACATGTATTATATTTCCTCGAACATATATGTTTTATATATCAAAAAGATGTGCGCTACAAAACGAAAATATTTTTGTAAATAGATTTTTAAAAATTTTTGACGTCCTATCTCAAACGCTCAAGGGGGAGGGGGCGCCAGTATCAAGTTTTTGTCCCGGTTCGGAAATATCGTAGATACGGGGCTGATCTTTATTGTGCACTCGTAAACATTTAAAGGCAGTTATTTGTATGTAGCACCATGAGCCCTCCCTCCCCTTCCAGGATTGTTGCCGTTTACAGGGACCGCTATTACACGATTCGGCAAATTTATTTTGACTCTGTTGTTGGATGTCGTTCCAGTCGTCAGTTCACCTAAGGCAAGTAATCAGTCAGCACTGTCTTTCTGTGAATCCGCGGAAACTTTGTTCTCTGTGTTACCGTATTTTAACTGTTCGTGTTTTTGCCTAAACGAGTGTGAGAAACTACCAGAAAACCACTGTCAGGCTGGCCGTTGTGGCAGACCAACGACCATTAATCCACTGCGCGGATAAGATTCGGGCCAGGTTCACCTCCCCATCTCGCAAGCCAGAGCGCTGCACGTTAAGGTATACGACCAGATCATGAACGACTAGAGCTACCACTTCTAAGCACGTGACCATCGTCAGCCAACATAAAACTGTTATTGTAGGCTGTATGGCTTCATAAATGCTGTGGTGTTAAGAATGAAAAATACAAGTGTAACAAGCCACTATGAGTCATTGTAGACTCTTATATACTCAGTATGCCGGCCGCGGTGGCCGAGCGGTTCTAGGCGCTTCAGTCCGATACCGTGCGACTGCTACGGTCGCAGGTTCGAATCCTGCCTCGGGCATGGATGTGTGTGCTGTCTTTAGGTTAGTTAGGTTTAAGTAGTTCTAAGTTGTAGCGGACTGATGACCTCAGATGTTAAGTCCCATAGTGCTCAGAGCCATTTGAACCATGCTCAGTACGATGTCCGTTTTCGTCTTCGTGTGGATTGTACTGACCGCACTGTTTTCTACAAAACAATAGCTCTCAATTTTCCTTTTCGAGTTCTTCTCTCGTAAGAGCGACTAAATACCTGAATTCCCGAACAAACAAAAAACCTGCACCGTACAACAGTAAGGGCATAAACTGGTAAATGTGTATTCAATGGAAATGATATCAGCAGTGAAGAACGATCTGTTTAAGGAGAAAATCAATACTCTACGATCTTTCGAACTTACGAAGAAAGCTAGATACAGAAGATTGTAAAAAAAGGCCTGTTTACTGCCCTGTAAATATGATATGTTTGTTCGCATGTATTTTCTCGAACAAATAAAATGTTAGTGTTTTTGGAGATGTTTGGACGACACTTTTCCTATTCGTTCAGTTCTCAGCAGTGTGGAGAACTTGGCCAACAATATTTGGCATGAATCTTACGTTGATTGCTATTGCTACTTCCTCAATCCTGTTACAATATTTCGACTTTTGGAAAGAAAATCAGTCCCCCATAATATTACTTTCGCCGTTCGAGCGCTAAACCGGACAGCGGGAAGCAGTCACGGCACTCGCATTTGGGCGCCAAGGTGTAAACACTCGTGACACGTAGGGCTGCGATTACAGTGGCGCCGGTATCAATAGATTCCGCCGACGACGACCGACGTTGGCTGTACGCGGTCACCTTTCCAAATCAGTAGCTCATTATGAGCGCCGTCACACTGTAGCCAATCGCACAGTCTGAACGTAAGGACTTCGGACAACAATCGGTAAAATTAAAACAGTTCTTCACAGACTAAATATTGGAGTGTGAGGAACTGATAAGTTTAATCCAAGAGCAAGTGAGTGTGTGGCATCCTGAGGATAACAATATCATAATCGGGATACAGTTCGGAATTTGTGGACTGAAATTGCACGTTTATTGGTAACCACTAGTACGCAAAGTCTTTACAGGGAAATTTACGTGTAAATTACAGCCTCAAAACATAATTTGTTCAAGTGAGAAAGATGGCATATCTTAAGCTTAAAGTTACTGTAGTGGATCCTTTTCGGGTTGCGGTAGGTGGACATTAGCTGTCTACAAACAAATTATTATTACTTCTTACTGCCGTTTTTATGCCGACATGGTGTTGATTCGGTTACATGAAGTGGTTTGCAAATATGGTGTATGTGTGTCTACTTTTCAGCGCTTTAGGTGTTCATAGTATCTTCTTCTAAACTTCATGTTTGTCACACAAGTATTCTGAATGACAGTCATTGAAGGTTAATTGACATATGTCTACACAACTTCAAATACATTCAGCGAAACGTAGTGTTTGTAATCTTGTTCTTCAGGGTTTCGAATAATCATTTCGAATACGTAAAGCCGAAGACTCATACGTGAAACACTCTCGGAAAACGAAAACTAATTTCGAGTTCTTGTGTAATTGTGATTCGAGCTGCTTTAAAAAATCGTATAATCACATTAAACATCCAATTCTGTTTCAAATAAAACTAGAAGTAACACTTCGGTATTTGACATCTGGCGATTACATCTTTTCAATATTTAGTTAGGCCTATACCACGGCTGAAAAGCACAGTTTCAACGTTTTTGTGTAATATATTGGGTTCTATTTACGATGTCTTTAGACTAATTTAAAAGTTAATATCTTCACTATTGCAACCCAAATATTACTAAATATTCAATTTATCCTCTACCGAATTTTGGAGCTATCTTTGAGCAAATGCAGTGAAAGACACTGTACTAGGACTGTAGCTGATTTCCTTTATTAAAAGCTACACTCGATCTCAAATAATACTGTCACCAGAAACCTCGTTATTTCCATTTTCAAGTCCACTGGCCAAGTGTTTAAAGAGCATTTAAGTTCCCAGTATTAGAATTTGATTATCTGAATATATTGTACGAGCTCCATTAATTTTCACCATTTTTTACAGTAAAGTGAGCTGCCGTGAGACCAGAAGTCTTCCTTTCATTATTTAAATAACACTAGCTCACTCTGACATAAATTTTATCCATGCATCATCTACTTTCACAACGTAACTTAACCATTATGTACTTATAAAGTTCATTGGTAAAACCTTTATATACCGAAGTCGCACTTCCCACCACTGTAGCCTAATGAACTTTACTCGGAACTGTTTCTGAGAGATTCTTCATGCAGTGTACCACTGAAAGTACACATTTTTGTAATACACAAGTATAAACAAGTATAAATATGAAAAACCATCAAGAAAGGCCTGTCGTATTCAAAAGTGGCGGCTCCTTCTGATGATCAATGGTGGGAGAAAGAAAGCAGTGACACAAAGTTAAGGCGTTTTCACCATGTATTCGTGTAACTTGTACGGTAATTCCAACAACTGATGTCAGAGTGTACAGCACTCACCACGTTCTTTTCGGGACAGATACAGCTCATTTACATGCATTCGGCACCTTTTTAACAGCAAATGTCACATTGCAGCACTCGTCTCCAAGCACAGAGGCGTCGTGATACACATTCAACCCTTGCAGGTTAAAATCTAAACTACTTCATACACAGAACAGATTCTAATCTAACCCCCTTGGTCCCACAAAAAACTGCCGAAGGAGATGGGGCGCACCTGACCAACCTGTCGGCCGATGTCATCGGGCGACGTATGACGACCAGTATCGGTGCCACTGTGAACGCAGTACAGAAATAATATGCCAGGATCGCTGCAGTACTCACTCGGCACGAGCAGTCGACTGCGGCAAGAAACGCCGGTTCAAAAGGTGGTTCAGAATCCGGACAGGGAGAGGATGAAATGGATTCCGGACAGGGAGAGGATGAAATGGATTGTCTGGCCACCTGTACCGGCAGCCCGTCCACCGCTGTGCTAGGCTGCTCGTCCAGTGGACGCCACGCAGCCGCCACGTAGTCTCCCGGGGAGGGGGACGCCGTAATGTGAGCGGACACCGCGGCCCGGCCGGGAATCGATCCGCACGCAGCGCGCTGATGGCACTGTCGGCTGCGCTTGCCACGGCGAATAGGCACCGACCCGCCAGGTTAATTTGGGCAGTCCGCGGCAGCGGCACTCCGGCCGCGCGGATGGCGCACGCACCGCGCGGAATTTTAATTTAATGGACGTCCCGGAAATGTGAAACACCCTCAAATCGCGCGAAAAATGCCAACGTGGCCACGGCTAACGGAAAGCTGCGTCGACAGCGGTAGCGTTCTCCCAAAAAAAGCTTATAGCCTTCCGTCACCTACTCTTTCCGACAAGCGACACAAAAATATACTCAGGGCAAATGAAAATACTTCTTACAGATAACGTGAGAGTTATGTTTGTTTGGGTGGCCATGTTCCGCAGCATCCACCCTCCTCCCCCCATCTTAAACATACTACGTACTGTAAATATTGCATACGTAATATGTAGCTATATTTTAATTCTCATAGGTTATAAACAGTTTTGCTTACGAGTGCGGTGCGCAGTTTACTTACGGCGCTTATTACTCCTTTTTACATATTTTGAAGCCACGTATGTTTCCCTTGTTGCTAGCAGACATTTTTACCGAGAAACTTGGTTTCGCTCTCACCCTTCGCGTTGTTTCTCCGCTTTTCTTTTTCCTGCATTTGACCTCTTTCCACTGCACTTCACTTTCATGCAACTACGCAATGGTTTTTCTTCATCTTAATTTCATTGTGGGTTCATTTTTTTTAATATTCAGCTCCGTGTTTTTGAGTCTTCAACTGGTTTTCCTCTGTATTTACTGTTCACTTTTCTAGAACTGCCGGCCGAAGTGGCCGTGCGGTTAAAGGCGCTGCAGTCTGGAACCGCCAGACCGCTACGGTCGCAGGTTTGAATCCTGCCTCGGGCATGGATGTTTGTGGTGTCCTTAGGTTAGTTAGTTTTAAGTAGTTCTAAGTTCTAGGGCACTGATGACCTCAGGTGTTACGTCCCATAGTGCTCAGAGCCATTTGAACCATTTAACACTCGAAAACACTGACCTGATGGCAAAACAAGTGGAGCCCTAGTGAAATTTTTATGAAGACAAATTCACCTGAAGTCCTACAGAAGTGCGTTGAAGTGCAGTCCAAATAAACCAATTGCTGGAAGAGGTAAAGTTTGTAACGCCGTTACGGGCAGCAACAAACAGCGTAAGTAAATTGTGCACCACACTCCTGAGAATAAACTCTTTCTAATATCACCACCATCAGTTTTATGCTTTGTTAGAAGGTCCTTTGTCTCTCCATTTCCTGCGATCCAATGCTTCCTTCTTAGCCAAAATCGTTCAAATGGCTCTGAGCACTATGGGACTTAACTTCCGAGGTCATCAGTTGAAAGGTGGCTACACTGTGCCACTGCGCCAGAGAGTGCGCCAAAGAGTACTATTAAGCCGCCTCCACAGTGCGTGTTAAGAGTTCGTGGCAGTCAGTGGTTGTTAAGAGATCGGAGAAGACAGTGTGTGTTAAAGAGTTCGTACCGAGATGTACTAGTGGGCACTGCTTGTCGTGAAGTCGGAGTAAGATGTTGTAGTAAAGAGTGTTGTTCCTTGTCTTATGCAGTGATTTGATGGGAGAGATAGCAGATGTTATTGTGTGCATTTCGTCAATATATATGAAGGTAAAACATACAATGTCTTTTTATTATTAGTGTATCTGAAATAATGTGTCACTACAGGTTCAGTCAACAAAGCATCTGGCTTGTGTTCTTGTATTAGAGTGAATTCTGGTTTTCTTACGCAATTACAGTTTTTCTAAATTTCTTTTGTCACGTCAGCATAGTTGGTATTTAAAAAATTCTTGTCTTGTTGGAAAAGAACCGTGCCAGATGTGGACGTTGAGTCACACTCCCACATACAGAACAGTTACTCTTGTGCTTATTGGTGTTGTAGGTTTTATAGTTGCTGGGGGACTTAATTAATTAACTGTATTTACGAAAATTTTCTTACATTGTTTGTTGCAGTCAGATAGCGTAAATATACTAGTCAGGGCCAGCCGATTACGAGACTTACGTAATCGGACATACAGTTACTAAAAACCAAAAAATCATTTTCAATCATAAATTTAATTAAGCCCCCACGCACGTGGCGACCGCTGCTTCGGATCGTCCCTTGGATTCTTCTGATTGTGAAAATTGTAGACTGTAGTATTGTGGTAGTAATTTGTAGTTAATAATTGTAGTCTATTTTGCATGTGTAGATTTGGTAATTGGCATTCTTCTAATGGTATTTTTCAAAATTTAATTTTTATTGCCTTGTATACGCGTTTGACAATTTAGTGCAATTATTTCAATTGTTCGATTGATCGTGTTTGAGGGAGTCATTGCATTTGAATGGTATTGTTGAGATAAAGAGTCACCGTGTGTAATTTTCGTACAGTGACGAATTTTTTTGTATGTTTTGCAAATGATTACGCGATCGATGAAAAAGGGAAAAATGATGAATAGTGAGAATGACGAAATTGTTGACATGGCGAACTCGCCAACAGAGGAAAACAGCATGATGGATAATGAAGTGGAAAACAATTTAATAAGTCGGGAAGACAGTCCGGGACCATTTCAAAATTTTTCTCAATCGGAAAATTCACAGAATCTGAGATTAACGACAGAAGATTCTGAAATAGTATTGAACACAGATAGCCTAATGGCTATGCAGAAGGAAGTTAGTTTTGCGGGAAATGTTAGGGGCGAAAAGAATTCTGAACAATTTAATATGGAGCAGTTGATGAGTGCAATATTAAATTTGGGATCTCGGTTAGACTCACAAATGGGAACAATGGAGCAGTTTCGATCTGAATTAAAGACAGAGATAGGAACTATTAAAACTGATATGGGAGCAATGGAAACTCGGTTAGGATCTGAATTAAAGACAGAGATTGGAACAATTAAAACAGAGATGGGAACTTTGGAAACACGGTTAGATTCAAGAATAGGGACATGTTTCAAAAATATGAAAGATGAATTAAAGAAAGAAATCAGGGAAGAAGTACAACCGATTCTGAATTCTCACAATAATAGATTAATTGCAGTAGAAATCAGACAAAGGGAACAGGATAGAGAACAGGAAGAAAGAGATCGCGTGATAGTACAAAAATTTTCAGAGTTAAATTTACAACGTGCAAACGATAAGAAAGAAATATTTGAAAGAATCGAGGAATCCGTACCAATTGACAGAATAAATAACCTAACACAACAATATGAACAGTTAACTACCAAATGTGTCAATACTGAAACCCGAGTCGCGACACTTACGGAAGACGTAAACAAACAGAAAGAAAAAATAGGTGATTTATCGGAAAGAGTTGAGGAAATTTCAGATAAACTGACAAATCTTAGTTTACATGGGGACAGAGATTCGGATGATACAGCTCCATTACCATTTGCAGAAACCGAAGAATACCAGAACATAAATAAGCATGTTGAAAATCAGGGAAAATTTAATGAACGCGTGAAAAAGGAATTTGAGGCATTACGGAAGCAAGTCAAGCAGATTGAAGGCGAAATTGTAGGAAAAGATAGCAGAAGGAACTTAGAATCACAGATAGCAGAGGGGTATGAAGAAAGTAATTTATTTCATTTACGGGATGCAACAAGAGAGCGCCAGGCGCGTGAACTTGACAATAATCGACATTCGGACCGGGACAGACGCGGTAGGTCTTTGTCGCCACGAGGCGAAAACTTTGACTATAAACACTTTTTGACTGTTCGGAAATTTAAGGTCTTCCGCAATTCTAAGAATGACATACATCCATGTTCATGGCTAGATCAATTTACGTACGCACTTCCGCCAGATGTGCCACAAAGTCACAAACTGGAAATTATGTGCAGTTATTAATGTCCTCAGGGGATTCACTACTCTAAGTGAATATGTGCCGTAGCGAGCATAGGGCCCCGAGCTGTAGTGGTGCTATTTCTCTTTTAGTTTTCTGTACCGCTGCCTACTCTTTTACTATTCTTTGCATCTGTCAAACCAGCTCTTCGACTATCAATCTATCTAGTGAGTAAGTAAACAATAACCGGATTTGACTATTTACCTAAATGAGATTTCGAAATTTACTGTTCTAACCTATTAAAGTCCTCAGGGGATTCACTACTCTAAGTGAATATGTGCCGTAGCGAGCATAGGGCCCCGAGCTGTAGTGGTGCTATTTCCCTTTTAGTTTTCTGTACCGCTGCCTACTCTTTTACTATTCTTTACATCTGTCAAACCAGCTCTTCTACTATCAATCTATCTAGTCAGTAAGTAAACAATAACCAGATATGACTATTTACCAAAAGGAGATTTCTAAAATTACTGTTTGAACTTATTAATGTCCTCAGGGGGTTCACTACTCTAAGTGAATATGTGCCGTAGCGAGCATAGGGCCCCGAGCTGTAGTGGTGCTATTTCTCTTTTAGTTTTCTGTACCGCTGCCTACTCTTTTACTATTCTTTGCATCTGTCAAACCAACTCTTCGACTATCAATCTATCTAGACAGTAGATAAACAATAACCGGATATGACTAATGTACCCAAAAGTGACTTTGGAAATTACCGATTGGACTTACTGTACCTTCAGCAGCATTCATTCTTAGCTTAAACGAAATTTTACCTGTTTATATTCGTGACAATATTATTTCATATGTTGACGACATTCTTATTGTTAAACGTTCTTGGAGTGAGCACAACAAAATTTTGGATTCATTATTACGTATTTTTGCACGAGTTGGCATGACAGTGAACTTGAAAAAATCTGAATTTGGTCGTTCTTAGGTGAAATTTCTCGGTCACATTATTTCTACAGAAGGTATTCTTCCTGATCCAGAGAAACTAGATGCTATTCAGTTCGCAATGACATTCTTTTTAAACGGAAATCGGTCGACAACTTTGTTTGGTTAGTTTGTATTCCTGATGAGTGGGTCAATAAATTGATTTGGTATACGCATCTCAGTTATGCACACTTTGGTCCCCGAAAATGCTTTCATAAATTACGAGAAAATTGCTATTTCAGTAATATGGAAAAACGTATTCGATCTGTTCTTGCCAAATGTAAATTATGTCAAATGGCTAAGCCTGCAACGATTTCTCACAGAGCACCGTTGTTTCCCATCATTCCAGCGAAATTAAAGGAGATGGCTGCAGTCGATTTGTTTGGTCCAGTGGTTCGTTCTACTAATGGTTTTGCGTACATTTTCGTAGCAGTGGAACTGACGTCAAAATATGTGTGTTTTACACCTTTAGGCAAAGCAACAGCTCGTTCAGTATCTAATGCTTTCATCAAACATTTTCTTAAAGAAGTCGGTCATGTTGACAAGGTTATATCAGATAATGGATCACAGTTTCGTTCTAAAATTTGGCTTCGTACTCTACACCGTCGTAAAATTAAACCAATTTTCATTTCACTTTTTCACCCTCAATCTAATGCTTCAGAGAGATGGATGAAGGAAATCAATAAATTGTGCCGTCTTTATTGTCATCAGAATCACAGAACTTGGGATCAGTATCTTCATATTTTTCAAAACATTCTGAATGAACTTCCTAATGATTCAACTTCTTTACCGCCTATACTGACATTAAAAAACAAAGCACCGACAAATCGCATTTCTGAAATCGTTCCATTTCCGCCTTCACGGAAACTGCGGCATTCTGAAGTTGTCAACCTGGCTCTGCAAAATATTGCGTCTGCGGCTGCTAGAAGAGAGAAATCAGCCAAACGTCCTGGTCGTTCAAAATTCTTGTCAGTTGGTCAGAAGGTATTAATTAAGTCCCATCGTTTGTCTCATAAAGGAAAAGGCTTATGTCGCAAATTTTTTCTGCTTTATAACGGTCCATATAGAATTCGCAAAATTATACATGATAACACTGTTGAAGTAGAAACTCTTAAATCTCGACGCTCTAAAGGAATACATCATATATCAAACGTTAAAATTTTTGTGGAATGACATACTTGTGAGAAACTAACAGCTATATGTAAACATGCGGAGAGTACAAGGATACCGCGCTGTGTTTTGGCGGCGGCACATACTCAAAGCAACAGTCAAGTCTGCGCGCCGCACAAGGCAGTCGTTGACCGCAAACAATAGCTTCCTACGTCACGCGCCTACAGCTGATCGAGCGCTCAGTGCGAATGCACTGCCAGCCGTAAACAAACACACAGTCTAATTTCTCCGACTAAATTCTGTATAAAGCTACAAGGACTTGTTGAATTGTGTTATTAACATTCAGTATTTTGCAGGATACGGTTGTATAAAGTATTTAAGAACTTCAGGTAAATTCTGTGCGTGTCCGACCTTAAGACGACCTGCTATCGAGAAAATTTCAGGAAGAATGTAATTTCGAAGAAGAAAGTAATAAACTAAAAAAGGGTAATTATTAATTGAGTTCATTTTTCAGGTAACATATTTCCACTTAGGTACATACTTAGACGTAATTTGCTGCTCGCGATTACGTGATTCATACTTTGTGTTAATTTCATGTTCTATGGAATTACGTGTGAAGCGACGCGCTTGCGTACGTTAACTGATTTTGACAATTATTGATTAATGAACTGGGTTGTGACTTGTATATATTATGCATCGCTTGGCTGCTATGCTTTTTCACTGACTGATTTTGACAATTATTGATTAATGAACTGGGTTGTAACTTGTGTATATTATGCATCGCTTGGCTGCTATGCTTTTTCACTGATGTCATATTTTTCTATTATGTGCCTGCTGTGCTTATTTATTTAAATTATAATTGTAACCTGATTAAGTGTGCTGACTGTGTTTATGTATGTAAGTTATACTTTGTGATTTATCTGCTTGCGCCTTCATGTTTACTTGCTAAGACGACATATGAACATTTATTTGCTTATGCTGATATGATGCTAATGACTTGTTTATTACGTAAGATATATGTTTGCTGCTTTTTGTATGGATTACATATTTACACATTTCTGTTTTGTTGCCATAACTGCTCTTTAATTTGGTATATAGCAATGCTGTTGTACAGTGTACAAACATAGGGTTTAGGTCACACTACTGTATTGATTATAGATTGTTCGCTTGGCAGAGCCTCGTTGTAGGAATTGTGCTGCATCCACTTGTTGACTTTTTGTTCTCTACTGGTATATTTACTCGCTATTGCAAGTTTTGCTTACACATTTCTGTTTTGTTGCCATAACTGCTCTTTAATTTGGTGTATAGAAATGCTGATATACTGTGTATAAACATAGAGTTTAGGTCACACTATTGGATTAATTATAGATTGTTCGCTTGGCAGAGCCTCGTTGTAGGAATTGTGCTGCATCCACTTGTTGACATTCTGTTCTTTACTGGTATATTTACTCGCTATTGCAAGTTTTGCTTACGCTCAGTGTCTTACATTTTTAAGATAAAAAAATTAACTGCTATCATTCGACGAACGACATTAGTACAAGAAAGTCATAGAAGTCACATGAGCTGAGGTTTTATGGAAGCTGTATAGATTTATGCTAATAGGAAGGAAGCTAACGACATGACATACCAATACTAGGTTTAGACCATTGACAATTATTACACTGCATTTTCGTGAGCAATTGAAATAGGAAGTGACACTTGACACAAAAAATACTCCACATGTTTGCTTCTGCTATGATTCTTGAAGTGGTGTACACACTGTGAAACATTATGATTATTCACACTCCGTAATCGTACTTAATTACTGAGAGTTATTCGAACTAAGTCTGTTAGAGGTCAGGTATGCATTTCTTTTATTTAATGATGGACAAGGAACCAAAATGTATCTTATAATTTATAATGAGTAGAAAATTTGGGTCAGATGGATTACACAGAGGTTGTGTGTGGACACTGTGTCTTCGGATTGTATGGGATGCTGAATTGAAGTTGCATTAGGATTTTATCTGTACTTGTTCAAGGAGACTGACTAGAGGAAAGAGTTGTGTTGGAAGTGAGATGATATTGGCAATGAGGTTTATATTTATCGATGTATTATTATAGGTATTGAGAGTATATGAAGTTGTTTGTGGACAAGAGGTAAGGTGATATTGGTGCTGAGGTTTACATTTATCGACGTATTATTGAGGTATTATTGAGATTATGTGATGCTGATGATTATTGGAGTTTTGGTGGATAAGAGGTAAAGTAAGTGAGGAGCATATTTTTTTTGTTGGTCTTATGGAACAAAGAGGATGAAGAGAGCAGACTAAAACACTAAAGTAGAAAGAAGACAGTCTATACACACACTTTGTTAAATCACTAAGCAGTATATACTTTTTTTTGGAGAGAGGAAGTAATTGCATATCGTGGCTCACTGACAGTTGTTCAGCAACAGTACATTTGATCTGGCTTGGCAAACATTGGTCTTGACATGATGACTATGACGTTGACCTAACTATTATTGACTGTTATACATTGCTGCCACTACTACTTGATACACATGATGAACATCAGATTTAGACAGAATTTCATTTACACAATTAACACTATTCAGTTACACAGTAGTACTTAATGTGGATGAAGGATGAGTGAGTGTGTTCTGTGTGTTTTCCTTTACTAATCCTACCCACCTATCTCCTAAGTATTATTTTAGTGTTGGTAGTGGCTTGCACTGACACCCATGAATATTATAGGTTTACTGGTATTTGTGTATTGTAATAGTTAATAGGACAATTATCTGACATAATTTGTGTGTTTGTTATGATTTGTATGTTACTGTAAAAGCATTTGTATGTGCATTCAAACTATTGTTCATGCCTGGACTGTCTGATTAGTGAAGATAAATATTCTGAACTGTTACCTGCACTTTTCAACATGATGTGTGACATTTGGTCGTGTTTAATTTCTGCTGAAGAACTGTGTGATCAGTGATGGCAAAAAAATTATGGACTGTTATTTGTACCTTTTCTACATGATTGGTGCCACTAGGACATGTTTAATTTGTGCTCATAAACTCTGATGAACAGTGTGATCAGTGCTAGTGAATTTTATAGAACTGCTTCTGCTGAGAGATGTGACTTTTTGCTGTTTGCACCTGCACTCAACATTGCTGGGTGCAACTGATGAACTGTTTCTACTGAAAAGATGTCCCCTGTTGCTGTGTGCACCTGATCAACATTGCTGATGCCACTAATGGACTGCTTCTACTGAAATAATGTCACTTGTTGGTGTCTGCACCTACTCAAGATTGCTGGGTGCAACTGATGAACTGTTTTTACTGAAATGAAGTCACTTGTTGCTGTCTGCACCTACTCAACATTGCTGGGTGCAACTGATGAACTGTTTCTACTGAAATGAAGTCACTTGTTGCTGTTTGCACCTGCTCAACATTGCTGGGTGCAACTGATGAACTGTTTTTACTGAAATGAAGTCACTTGTTGCTGTCTGCACCTACTCAACATTGCTGGGTGCCTCTGATGGACTGCTTCTACTGAAATGATGTCACTTGTTGGTGTCTGCACCTACTCAACATTGCTGGGTGCCTCTGATGGACTGCTTCTACTGAACTAATGTGACTTGTTGCTGTGTGTACCTCTTGAACTTTACTGAGTGCCACTGTTAGAACTGTTTCTACTGAAATGATGTTACTTTTTGCTGTCTGCACCTACTCAACATTGCTGGGTGCCACAGATGGACTGTTTTTACTGAAATGGTATTACTTGTTGGTGTCTGCACCTGCTCTCAACATTGCTGGGTGCAACTGGTGAACTGCTTTTACTGAAATGAAGTCACTTGTTGCTGTCTGCACCAACTCAACATTGCTGGGTGCCACTGATGAACTGCTTCTACTGAACTAATGTGACTTGTTGCTGGGTGTACCTGCTAAACTTTACTGGGTGCAACTGATGGACTGCTTCTACTGAAAAGATGTCACCTGTTAGTATCTTTTTTTTGTATAATTAATCATTGAGAGCATTTTATGTGAACGTTTGTATAAACTGATTTTTTGTATATTGTGTAAACTATTATGTAAAGCCACGTGTATGAAAAGAATTTGTATTGCCTACTGTACTTTATATATTAGGTTACTGTAAGGTCAGTGCAAAGCCAAAATTTTAACTAATTATGTGATGTTTAGGTATTAATATTATCTTTATTTTTGTCTGTATTATTGTGGACGAATTTGGTGGTATTTTCACCACCAATGCTGGCAAAAATACCATCAAATTCTGGCCTGTGGAGGAGGGGCATATGAAAGGTGGCTACACTGTGCCACTGCGCCAGAGAGTGCGCCAAAGAGTACTATTAAGCCGCCTCCACAGTGCGTGTTAAGAGTTCGTGGCAGTCAGTGGTTGTTAAGAGATCGGAGAAGACAGTGTGTGTTAAAGAGTTCGTACCGAGATGTACTAGTGGGCACTGCTTGTCGTGAAGTCGGAGTAAGATGTTGTAGTAAAGAGTGTTGTTCCTTGTCTTATGCAGTGATTTGATGGGAGAGATAGCAGATGTTATTGTGTGCATTTCGTCAATATATATGAAGGTAAAACATACAATGTCTTTTTATTATTAGTGTATCTGAAATAATGTGTCACTACAGGTTCAGTCAACAAAGCATCTGGCTTGTGTTCTTGTATTAGAGTGAATTCTGGTTTTCTTACGCAATTACAGTTTTTCTAAATTTCTTTTGTCACGTCAGCATAGTTGGTATTTAAAAAATTCTTGTCTTGTTGGAAAAGAACCGTGCCAGATGTGGACGTTGAGTCACACTCCCACATACAGAACAGTTACTCTTGTGCTTATTGGTGTTGTAGGTTTTATAGTTGCTGGGGGACTTAATTAATTAACTGTATTTACGAAAATTTTCTTACATTGTTTGTTGCAGTCAGATAGCGTAAATATACTAGTCAGGGCCAGCCGATTACGAGACTGCGTAATCGGACATACAGCTACTAAAACTAAAAATCATTTTCAATCATAAATTTAATTAAGCCCCCATGCACGAGTTTTATGCTTTGTTAGAAGGTCCTTTGTCTCTCCATTTCCTGCGATCCAATGCTTCCTTCTTAGCCAAAATCGTTCAAATGGCTCTGAGCACTATGGGACTTAACTTCCGAGGTCATCAGTCCCCTAGAACTTAGAACTACTTAAACCTAACTAACCTAAGGACACCACGCACATCCATGGCCGAGGCAGGATTCGAACCTGCGACGTAGCGGTCGCGCGGTTCCAGACTGTAGCGCCTACAACCGCTCGGCCACCCCGGCCGGCCTTCTTAACCAGCGCAATACTTGGGGGTGGGGCGGATATTGTAATCTATATTGTTTTTAATTAGTTCTTCAAGCAAGTTCCATAAATGGTATAAAGTTTAACTGAAAACTTAACCCAAAAATTTAAGTCTTAGTAGTTGGTGTCGCTTTTCACTATGCATGACATATTCAATAGTTTCGGGTTCAGGACTTCCTTACACATCAATATCTCTTTAAAAAGTATGTTGTGAGTAAAAGTCAACAACAATTGACGAAATTAGTATTTTTTAAAATCTTTATATCGTGGTCATAGAGTACCCCCACTTGACAGTACACGTTGATACTGCTGAGCGTGGTAAGAGATATTTTCAGGTTCTGGGTCCTACTTACACGTCAGTATCGCTTTAAAAATATGTTTTTAATGCAAGTCAACAAGAATTAACGAATTTTGTTTTTTAACTTTTTTAGGATGGACATGACGTACTCCTCCGCTCCCCCTCCCCCTATAATGGGCGTTATGGAACACGCTTTGGATTAGCCAGAGTTAAAGGTGCTGTATGTGCTGCCGTCCAGGATCTGGAGCTTCTTCCTCCCTCGATGCCTCTTCCCCTCTAAAGGTTGTTCATATAATACCCCCCTTTCTTCTTAATATATGTCAAGTCCAGTTTTCTTCCTATTTTTTAACATGCGATAACTGTCTTTCCTCTCTCACTCTTCTCGGCACCTCTTCAATTTTCACACTACCCATCCACTTATCCTTTACTACTCAGCCATGTCGAAATCTCGAAAGCCTCCAGCCTTCCCCTGTCTTTCTTCCTCAGCGTCCGTGTTCAAGTACTATGAAGTCTACGTTGATTTATCTTCTCCAAACGACCGAATACCATCTTCTCAGCTTCTACGATACTAACAGTTCCTTGTCGAGAACCTTGTTCAGCCCTCTCCGGCTTCAATGACACAGTACATACAGCAAATTCCTACTCACAGAGATAAATAACACATATAGACACACTTTTTTTCTGTATATTTGCTCGCCTTTCTGGGCACTATATCCTTCTCTACCATGAATCTGATGATTAAATGCATTTCTGCAAGTTCCTGTAACGTGTGGATTAATATTTACTCCATGTTTCGACAGTGATGAACGGCGAATTTAGTTCCATCGTGGACACAAACAACTGGCAGTCGTTTACCATGGAAACATCCTCAACGTCGATTCCGCAGGCAGTTGTATGTTACGAAACTCAGGCGCTTCTCACGCTACCGTTGATTTCTTTACTTAAAATACTCAGTTTAGGATTCTCTGCCGTCTGTATAACTTTGAGCCTAGACACACTTCCTGGTAGATTAAAATGGGTCCCCGGACTGGGACTGGAACCGAGCACCTTTGCCTTTCTGTTGAGTCTATAGGTTTGGAATCATTTACAAAAGCCCAACGTCTTTTAACTTCACTCTCAACGACTACGTTATGTTTTCAGCAATACATTTCCTTCATTTATTCACCGGCTAATTACAGGAATAAGAAAGCTGCTGCTGTTACGAGAACAACATTTGAAAGAAAATTCGTTGTTAAAATAACTGCAAACACGAAGGCTGGTGAAATCGAAAAGTCCTAAACACGATGTCACTTGGTAGTCTTCAAATACACAAATAATGGTCAGAAGTGAACGACGAGAAGAGTGTCAGGAAATTCCGCAGCTTGAGTTTTGTATTGTGAAAACTACTTAGTAACAGAGTCAAACTGCACCTTTGTAACTGTGTACGTATACGAAGGCAGCATTTTAGGGAGAAAGTGTGCATTACAATAGCATGTACGTACTAAAATAATGCCAGGATTTCAAGTACGGAAGAAAGTAGTACGAGGTTTGGCGTATTCAGATGGAACGGTCTCCATCGTCTGACTATCGTGATTTATGTTTTCCTGGTTTTTCCCTAAATCGTTTTGGGTGAATGTCGGGAAGGTTCCCTCAAAAAACACTGCCTTTTTGCTTCTCCATCGTTGGGCGAATGTGTCAGCACTCTGCCTCGAATCATCTTGACGTCACCAGGTGTTAAACGTTGATCCTGCTAACACTTTAGTTGTTTTGTAGTTTTAATTAAGGTAAGTAATACAGATTTCAGACCCGCAGTGCTCTGCTTGCCTTGGTCCTAATGGAAGTGTTCCTCTGACCTCTAGACTGACTTGATCAGTCAGTTAAAGCGGGACTCACAGTTTAACGCGGATCCCCAACCACGGCGCAACTTGGAATTTTTTTTTTTTATATATATGTTGACAAGTATTGAACGAGGAGAAAGGAAACGTAAGTGACACAAAAAATAACTGGCAGAGCCCTGTATTTGTCGTCTGGCAGTTAAAAGCTGAGCCACCTAGCAACACTGAACTAAGAAGTAAAACTGTCGAGAACTGAAGGTGGGTTTGAGAACCACAGTGTTTTATCTGGCATGGTCCTATTCGAGATGGTAGGCATGATCCTATTCGAGATGGTATGCCATCACCTTCCTTCGACCTCTGAACTGACTGATCCAGTAGATATAAGAGGACCTCCAGTGTACTTATGGTGCAACTACATTTCTCACATTAACGAACACTGCCAGCGCTGGAAGAAGGGACTAGTGACAGATTAAAATCCTCAGAGAGATAAGGGATCGATCCCGTGACCTTCGGATTTGTAATCTGTTACTTTACCACTGAGCCTAGTGACACGCAACTCCAACTGCGAGCCGTGTCTATTTGTTAACATGGAACTGTGAACACAAAGCCGACGAATAAGGGGCCAGAAAAGAAGGGTACCGAAACCGTTAAGGGTACAGACGCGCCCCTTTATCACCCGCAAACCGCAGAAAAGAACGCTCCCTTACAGTTTAACCGTACGCACAAAAGTGTAAAGTTTTTCTACTGAACTGTCAGTCTAAACGCAAAAGTGAAAGCAGGTGCCTAAGCCTTGCGGAATAGAGCGGCCCTTAAGTATAAGTAAGAGCTCAGAATCTCAGAGTCTTTTGTGTGCGAGTAATCGCGTTATAACAAAAAAAAAAGGAAACGTAATCCGGAGCGAAAGAATGGGGAGATTAAAACCTGTGCGGGGCCGTCTGAATGGGGTAATCCCCTTGTTATTCCCCGGGCGCCTTGACGGCGGGACGCGCGACAGAGGGCGCTGGTTCGGAACGCGCAGGCCGGAATAAGCCGGCGGGAGGTACGTGAGAGGAGGTCTGGCCGAGCGCGCACGGCGACGCAGGCGCAATGCAGCACAACACTGCGGCAGGCGGCGGCAGCGGCGGCCGCAGGGGCTCCACCGGGCAGGCGCCCGTCCCACTCACAATCTGTACACTTATCTGAAGGCTAGTGTGCAGGCTGCGTGCATCCAGTTCACCCCTCAGTTCCAGTTTCAATTCTGCGCGTTCCGCGCTGTGTTCGAGTCACCAAATGGACAATGCAGGAAAAAAAGGAGAGTAGCAGTGTGTTTTGTGGTTGCTGCAGTGACGCTACTTCAATTCCTTCCAAAAACCGCTCGAAGGTTCGGTTTTTATGAGTCGCGTCACAGCCCACAAATTTGTTTTTGTATTAAAACACTGTGCGCGGCTGCTGTTGCGCACTATCGGTATGCACGCGCCAGGATGCGTACCTAGTATGTTCCAAAAAGACGCGCATAAAAGCGGGATTTTCCGGTACTCACACGTCGCGTTCTATCAGTGATAAAAGGTAGCGTCAAGTCTTCTGGTAGCCCGTGGGCTAGGGACCATTTGTAAACTCAGGGCCGGCAGGAGTGGCCGAGCGGTTCTAGGCGCTATAGTCTGGAACCGAGCGACCGCTACGGTCGCACGTTAGTGTCAGTATCCTACAATAGAGGGTCTGAATATTACGCAATTCCTCCTGCTTAGGTAAATGGAGTAAATTGAACAAATACGTTGGTCTCTTTTTTTTCCATTTGATGTATTCTAGGTGGGCACGGTGGGAGGCGCCATCAGTCCATCGCCTGTTCCTCGGAATACCCACAAAAAGTATTTTCGCTTTCACCTGCGAACCAAAACGCAGCCGAGGATTGCAAGACGACTACGCATAGCCAATCACTGAAATTTTTACGATACATTCCTAAGAACCCGAACAGCCTCGAAAATTTTTATCTTAACTCTATCCGTTTCCAAGATACAGAGGTTCAAAGTTACCCTATTTCTACACGTAAAATTCCACATGAGGCGAAAATGTAGTTTATAAAGTGACGTAGCACGCAAAAATATGCTGTAAAGTGTCTCCGTTGTCATCTGGTAACGCCATGTTGTTGTACTGAAGCACATGCAAATTTTTTTGCGTGTAAAAACCGATCTGACGTGTAAAATTAGTTTTGCGTTATTTCAGTATCACATAAGTAAATCATCTAAATTTTACTGACCAATTTATTTTCGTATGAGTTACATGTTCTGCTGCAGCAGGAAAAAGAAGGGCCGGCCGCGGTGGCCGAGCGGTTCTAGGCGCTTCAGTCCGGAACCGCGGGACTGCTACGGTCGCAGGTTCGAATCCTGCCTCGGGCATGGATGTGTGTGTTGTCCTAGGGTTAGTTACGTTTAAGTAGTTCTGAGTTCTAGGGGACTGATGACCTAAGATGTTAAGTCCCATAGTGCTCAGAGCCATTTCAACCGAAAAGAAGGGAACCAGCGCGAAAATAATCTTATGGGAGCACAAAAAATGCGAATATGTTCCTATTTATTAAAAAAATCTCTGACTGAAAAATGAGGTACCATTCTGCCTTCCTCAGCATCTTTAATATTTTTGCGAGAAATTTTCGCATGCGAACATATTCTCGGTCTTTTATGCTTAGAGGGAGGAAGACAGTGGCACTGGAAAAGAGACGAGAAAGTAATAAACACTGGGAGACAGCAGACAGTAGTTGTGTTATAGAAAGAGCAAAAGAGAGAATGGCAGTGTTAGGGAAAGAGAGAGGCGCAGTAACAGAACAGTGGTAGGAGACGAGTGAAGGAGAGGGTGCCAGTGGGAGGAATAAAGAGAAGCTGGAGGTGGGTGACAGCCAGTGATAATTGGGGACAGAGTATATGGCGACGACAACGAGGAAGTGAGAGATAATGACTGCGAGAGAAGACAGCTCCAGTAGGAAGGAAGGAATGAGTTCTTAGCAGTAAGAGAAACCAAGAGAGGGACTGAGACAGTGGGACGAGACTATAGTAGCAAGACCGAACGAAGGGCACTGTGGTTGTGACACACGAGACAATGACAGAGAGACACAAAGAGATAACGGCAATGCAGAGAAACACAAGGAAATAACGGCAATGAGTTGGGCTGAATGAGTGAGTAAGAGAGGGCAAGTGGGAGTGGATGGGTACGGGCGACTTACAGCGATGGACTACTGGGTGTGAGTTGCAGTGAGGGGGGCTTGTGGGCGTTTGCCGGCCGCGGTGGTCTCGCGGTTCTAGGCGCTCAGTCCGGAGCCGCGCAACTGCTACGGTCGCAGGTTCGAATCCTGCCTCGGGCATGGATGTGTGTGATGTCCTTAGGTTAGTTAGGTTTAAGTAGTTCTAAGTTCTAGGGGACTGATGACCACAGATGTTAAGTCCCATAGTGCTCAGATCCATTTGAACCATTTTGTGGGCGTTTGAAGTGAGTTGCATGCTAAAAAATGCGCGAATATGTTCGCATGTCAACATTTTTGGGAAAAAATTTAAAGTGCTGAGGATCGTATACTGAGATAGCTAGAACCCCACCTTTCAGTCAGTCTTTTAAATATACAGGAACATATTCTTATTTTTTTGGGGTCCGATTAAGGCATTTTCCCACTGGTTGCAAAATGAAACACATTCTATATCCCAAAACACAGGAAGATTAAATAAACGCCAAATGGGCTTTCATTTCTGCACGGTGGCAACATGCTGAGGTGCAAGTGACTGGCGACGACAAGACTGTGCGAACTGCGCAGTTTACTGGCGCAACAGATCCATGGTTTTCGGGATGTCTTGTGAGAAAAGCGGGAATTGGGTCGCATGACCCATGTCATCCGAACCCATAATGGGTAACATGGAAAAGGTCACTCTGTTCGAGACCCTTATTATGTTTTGGTTCAGAATATCAAAGGATATTTCTTTATATTAGACGGTCGTTTTGTGGATAACTTCTGCCAACTTTCTTGTAGACAGGTGTTATATGTGCTTTCTTCCAACTAATGATCACAGTTCTTCATTCTATCGATCTATGATACATTATGGTTAAAAGAGAGGCTAACTCAGACACAGACTTTGTACACTACTGGCCATTAAAATTGCTACACCACGAAGATGACGCGCTACAGACGCGAAATATAACCGGCAGGAAGAAGATGCTGTGATATGCGAATGATAAGCTTTTCAGAGCTTTCACACAAGGCTGCCGCCATTGGTTACACGTCTCGGTCACCTCTTGTTCACACTGACGGCACTTTGAACAGTGGACGTTACATTTCAGATGTATTACGACCTGTGGTTCTGCCCTTCATTCGATCCCTGCGAAACCCTACATTTCAGCAGGATAATGCACGACCGCTTGTTGCAGGTTTTGTACGGGCCTTTCTGGATACAGAAAATGTTCGACTGCTGCCCTGGTCAGCACATTCTCCAGATCTCTCACCAATTGAAAACGTCTGGTCAATGGTGGCGGAGTAACTGGCTCGCCACAATACGCCAGTCACTACTCTTGAAGAACTGTGGTATCGTGCTGAAGCTGCATGGGCAGCTGTACCTGTACACGCCATCCAAGCTCTGTTTGATTCAATGCCCAGGCGTATCAAGGCCGTTGTTACGGCCAGAGGTGGTTGTTCTGGGTAGTGATTTCTCAGGATGTATGCGCCCAAATTGCGTGAAAATGTAATAACATATCAGTTCTAACATATTTGTGCAATGAATACCCGTTTATCATCTGCATTTCTTCTTGGTGTAGCAATTTTAATGGCCAGTAGTGTATTACAGGTCTTAAGAGCTTCCTGTATACGGGCTGGTATGCCATTTTTCCTGTGTACAAAATAAGTCTGCAACTGGCTGGGCACCGTTGTTTCCACTGAACTGGGTTAAGATTGTTTATATCGAACATGTACTCCTTTCGAACATGTACTCCTTTCGTTACTATTGCTACAAAATTGCGTACACAAATTTCTTTGAAAGGTCAGACAGCGCAGGACACTACACCGATAACGGAAAGCCTGGCACTTTTTCAGCACAGCGAGTGCGAGTCCAGACAAGTGGCCACGGTCTGTCTGCCTCGACCTGACGTTGCGGATGGGGCAGTGCCGGAATCTGAGGCAGCGAGCGCAGCGGTACCGGAAGCGAGGGAGGGGGGGGGGGGGTGGGGGGAGGGCGGCGGCAAGGAGGGCGCAGACTGACCTCTGAGGGGCGGGGCGGGGAGGGGAGCAGGCAGGCAGGCAGGCAGGCAGGCGCGAGGAAAGCGGCGGATGTCCTCCTAGTGCTGGCGGCCGGAAGGCGGGCACTCAGCGGGCAGCCGGCCCGGCCCAGCTCACCGAAGCCCACGCCACAGGGCGGCAGGCCGGGCGCGGCTTCTGCCCGCGATGAAAGCTGGCCCCTGGCCAATTTCTCGAGTCACTAGCCTCACTCTCATCAGCCATCTCTTGTACAGTTGGATTCTTGCTTCACCTTGCAGTTCTTTTTTGGTATTCGTGCGATTGCTCTACGATAGAAGAGAACAAGACAGTAATAACCGAAGCATACATGCCAACGTCGGCCTACGATGAAGAAGGAGTGGAAAGAGTGTACAGTGAGATATAAGATGCTGTAAACAACAAGACAAGTTTACTACTATGGGAGTTAGGAATGCATCAGTCGGAGAAGGTAGAGATGACACTATAATGGGACCTTTTGGACTTGCAGAAAGAAATGAACGGGAAGATAGATTAGTAGAATCCGTACAGAAATGAACTAGTAATATGTAACACATGGTCTCAAAACCATCCACGGAGAAAGTATAAGTAGAAAGCCCCTGGAGACAGGAAGAGATATCAGATCGATTTCATTCTAGTTAGACGAAGGTTCCAGAATCAATTAAGAGACTGTAGAAGCTACCCAGGCCAAGACATTGATAGTGACCATAACTAAGTGATAGGAGAATCTCATCTGAAACTCAAAAACCTTAAGGAAAGAACTTGAGAGAAATGGGATCTGAATAGATTAAAGGATGATATGGTAGGTCGACATAGGAGGAACAAACAAGCAGGGCTACAATATCAACAACACCAGAAATGTTGAAGAAAGATGACAGACCTTCAAAAGCAATATCCTACGAGCACCAAACGAAATACTTGAGAGACAAAAGGCAAAGCATAAAAAAGACTGGATTACAGAAAGCATAACTACAAAAATAAATTTAAGACGTAACCTGAAACAAGACATCATTGAGAAAGGACAAAGGGAATACAGAGCATTGAGGAATGAAATCAACTGTTGAGTCAAAAAGGCTAAACAACAATTCTTGGAGGACCAATGTAAAGAGGTGAATGAAATGATCAAGGTAGGAAAGCTGGAATCTGCTCACAAATCAATAAAACATTTCTTTGGAAACACACAAATAAAATGCAGTGGAATCCAAAATGAAGATGGGATAGTATTATATGAGCAGAAAGGTGGGAACAATACCTTGAAAAACTGTACGCAGGAAATAACGAAGACCTGGAACTGGAGAACGCTCAAGAGATCGATCCGGGAGAAGAGGGATAGTGTATCTTGCGCGATGAGTTCAACGTTGCTAAATCCTGGGAAATCCATTACAGTTGATGATATACCAGCAGAACTCATCAAGGCTGCTGGAGAACAGCTACATGAAGAACTGTTTCATTTCCGACAAGTTATATATGAAACCGGGGACTTCCCAACAGACTTTCAAAAATGTATCACAGTGCCAGTACCACAGAAGGGATCCTCCAACAGATGTGAAGAATATATGACCCTCAGTTCGGCAATACACGCCTCGAGTACCTTGACCTCCATCATTCTAAGGCGGATAGAAGGTAGGATAGATCCAATGATCATAGACGACCAGTTTCGCTTTAGAAGAATTGTAGGCGCATGAGAAGCAATACTGGGCTTACAATTAAATCTAGAGAAAACACCAAAGAAGGTTTAAGACACATATACTGCCTTCGTCGACTTAGAGCAAGTATTCGACAGGGTAGACGGGTGACATATTTTTAAGATGCTGAGAGAGATTGGCATAAAGTGTACGGACAGAAGAGTAATGCAGAGACAGTATACAGAAGACGTGGGTGTGATCAGATATGGAGAATATCAAGGTGAAGCCACTATTAGATAGGGTGTACGACAGGGCTGCTCACTCTTTACTGTCTTGTTCAATGGATACTTTCAAGGGCAGTAGGTGAAGTTAGGGAGAAACCAGGAGACATAGGAGGAATTAAAAATAATGGAAAGAAAATAGACATGGTGAGATTTGCCGATAATATGGCATTGTCAAGTGAAGATGCAGAAAAATTAGAAATGATACTGGCCCAGATGAAAACCACCCTTAGCTCTTTCTATAATATGAAAATGAAGTTTTAACAAAAATCGTAGCGGTGCGCAGACAAAACATCGTTGCTCAACATGGCTCTAAGCACTATGGGACTTAACATCTGAGGTCATCAGTCCCCTAGACTTAGAACGACTTAAAACTAACTAACCTAAGGACGTCACAGGCATCCATGCCCGAGGCAGGATTCGAACCTGCGACCGTAGCAACAGCGCGGTTCCGGACTGAAGCGCCTAGAACCGCTCGACCAAAACGACCGGCCAACACCGTTGCCCAATGCTCATTTAACAATGAGCAACTGGAGACCGTCGAATCCTTTGCCTACGTAGAGAATATAATTAGGTCAGACGGAAGCTTTTAACAAGATAAAAAACTGTTTCTCACCCAGCAGCATAGACAAACATCAGACGAAAAGCCTCATAAAGACGTTTGTTTCGAGTGTGCTGGTGTATGGAAGTGAAACATGGACACTCGGAGAAGCAGAAAAACGGAAAACAACAGCCTTAGAGTCGTGGTGCTGCCGCAGAATGCTCAACATTTCTTGGGTAGAGACGATACCAAACGAAGTGCTGCTCCACAGAACGGAGAAAGAGAAGCCTTGTCTCCTGAAGCTAATTTTTTCACAGAATGGACACATGGGTCGCCATCTGCCGAGACAAGATGGTATCACTAAAGTAACACTGAACAGAAAGTAGAAGGAAAAACACGAGAGGCAGCTGTACCAACTATACCGCTCTCAAGAGAAAGGCCGAAGACAGAAAGAATGACGAATTGCTGCTAACCAACCTGACGGTTGAAGACTGAACAAGAAGAAGAAGAAGAAGAAGAAGAAGAAGAAGAGTTGTAGTTAAAGCAAGATCCGAGTTGCTTTTTTTCCCCTCTTATTTCGCTTAGAATTTGAATAAATGTTATACAATGTTACATTAAACTGGCTGCGCAAGGGAAACGACGAACTCTAAATTTCCTCCGAAATAGTGACCAATACTGAAAATACTTTTCTGATTCCATTACGTTTTTGGGTAAGGGCTGTACGATAAGATCAGAAGACGAAAGCGTGGGATACCTCAGTTCGCTGGTGTGATCCTTTTTTTCTATTTTCATCATTTTAGAGTTTCTATGCCTCAATCTGCAAAAACGGAATCCTTATAGCATCGCTTTGTTGTCAGTTTGCAGATGTGTCTGTCTGACAGTTGAGAACCCTTTTTCTCAGGCACTGAAAGACGTATCAAGCTAAATTTATGACGCATATCAAGGTCTATGGTCATTTGACGGTGTAAAACTTTTATAGCTTCTAAATCAATTCAATCAAAAGATACTATCATTTACGCCAAATATTTTGACACTCGCACTATTAGTGCTCCACAGCAACTACGGCAAACAATATGAAAATTGTGAAGAGAAAAGTTCATAACATGACAACGTGCTTAATTTTCGTAAGTGAAGTTACAGAGCGACCTCCAACATGGGACCAGATGAGAGGAAACGCAGACGCCAACCAAAAACGGGAAGAACTGTAATTAATCACTTACGTAAAAAACAAGACGTGAACTATTTTATAATCTACAAATATCGCATACTAAAACGGAACTGTATTATTCTAGATTCCACTGACGATATCTTACAGTAAATGACGAACCGTGTCTGGAAGAAATAAAATACACTGCAGTAAGAAAAGGCGGCTTTTATTTACAAAACGAATATTTCTCTGCTTGCTGCGGATGATGCCCACACAAACATACTTGTTACCACACAAACATACTTGTTATACATAATAAAGTTTGTACAGAACCCTCAATGCGCTAGTCCTACTAACACTTAGCCAATTTTTCTATAGAAAATATAGATGGTAATGCTTACCCAGGTACTTCTTGGAACTGGACAAATCTGCGGAGGTTCAATTGTGGAAGCGGTGGGAATCATGGATGCGAATAACAACTGCTACAATGAAGATGAAAACATTCCTCAAGAGTACTAGAAAGTTTATTATGAGAGGTGAGGTGGAGCTGGCTAAGGGAATGCGAGTAATGCTAGTCAAAAGCTCAGCAGTGCCGTTTAGGAAGAGACATGTTCCAGTCAGCAGGGAAGCTGTGAGGAGGGAAAGGTACCAAAGAGTGGGGACGAGTCACCAGTGAAGAGGGGAGGGACGCTAGTGAAGAGGGGAATGCTGCTAGTGCAGAGGAGAAGGGCGCTAATGAACAGCGGAAGGGTGCTAGTGAAGTGGGGAGACGTGGCAGTGAAGAGGGGAGAGGTGGAAAACGAGTCCGAAGACCGGTATGATGCAATTCTCCACGCTAGACTATCCTGTGCAGGCTTTTTCACCTCTCACAAACTACTGCAGCCTACATCCACTTCAATCTGCTTATAGTATCCCTTGATCTCCTCCCACAATTTCTGGCCCTCAGATTTCCCTTCAATACCAAACTGACAATCCCTTGATGCTTCAGGATGTGTCCTACCGACCGATCCCTCCTTCTAGTGAAATTGTGGCATAAATTGATTTTTTGCACAATTCGATTCAGTACTTTCTCATTAGTTCTGCCATCTACCAGTCTAATCAACAACATTCTTCTGTAGCACTACATTTCAGAACCCTCTATTCTCTTCTTACCTCCACATTCCGTACAAGGCTACACTTCACACAAGTACTTTCAGAAAATACTTATTAATACTTAGAAGTTATATCTGATGTTAACAAATTTCTCTTCTTGAGACACACCTTTCTTCCTATTGCCAGAATGTAATTTGCACCCCTCTATCTCAAGCATCGTCATTTATGCCAGTGTTAATCGACCACTTTTAATGTTTCACTTCCTAATACCGTCAGCATCATCTGATTTAATTCGACTACATTCCATTATTATTCTTTCACTTTTGTTGATGTTCATCTTATAACCTCTTTTCAAGACACTATCCATTGCGTTCAACTGCTTTTCCGAGTCCTTTAGCGTCTCTCACAGAAATAAAATTATTACTTCTCCCTCAGCTTCGATCCCCTTTCTTATTTCCCCTTGGTCTCCGTCACTACTTGTTCAGTGTACAGACGAACAACTTCACGAAGAGGTTGCATCCCTCTGTTTGCTCTTAAACTACCGCTTCCCCTTCATGTCCTTCGATTGTTGTGACTGCAGTCTGGTTTCTGTACAAATTGTAGATAACGTTCCTCTTTGTGAATTTTACCCTTGCTTTCTTCAGAATAATTCCAATCAACACTGTGAAGCTTTCTCTACAGCTACAAATGGTGTAAACGTAGGTTTACCTTTCCTTAACCTATCTACTAAGATATGTAAGGTTAGAGTGACGCTGAATGTTTATACATTTGTCCAGAACCCAACCTTACCTTCCCCGAGGTTGGCTTCTACCAGTTTTTCCACTTTTACGCTAAAAATTCTTGTCAGTAATTCCCAACTACTGTTTATTAAACTGATGGTATTATCTTTTTCACAACCGCCAGCACTTGCCTTCTTTGGAATAGGGATTATAATTCCATTCTTCTTTGTTTCCCAGTATATTTTACTTGTCTGATACACCTCGGTTAGAAGATCGAATAGATTAGTCATGGCTAGCTGTGCCAAGTATCTCAATAATTCTGAGGGAATGTCGGCTACTCCAGTGTACTTGTTTCGACTTAGTCTTTCTTAACTCTGTCAAATTCGACTCGCGGTCTTACACTGCCCACCACATCTTCATTTACTTTTTCTTCTCTTTGTATAATAGTGTCTTCTACATATTTCTCCTTTATAGCCCTTCTACGTACTTCTTTCACATTTAATTTCAGCTAGTAGGCCTACTTCTTTGCTTAGAACTGGAGTGCAATCTGCGCTCATGATATTCATACAGCTAGTTCTCTTTTCTGCAAAAGGTCTCTTTAATTAACCTACAGGCAACATCTCTCTCGCATACTAACGAATGCTGCTACTGCCTTGCATTTATAGTTCAGCGGCGAGCTGTTCTTTCTTTGCGTGGTTTGCGTTTTCTGTCAAACTCATTTTTTAGACGTCTGCATTTCCTTTCGCCTGCTTCATTCCCTTTCTTTCTATAATTTCTCTGTTTCAGTTAGTTCATTATCTCGTACATTATCCAAGGCTTCCTACTGGGCCTTGCCTCTGCTGTCATAACTATTTCATCTCTCAAACCTAAACATGCGTCTTCTGCCGTATTCTTTCCCCCCGTTTCAGCCAATCGTCGCCTAATGCTCCTTTTGAAAGTTCAACAAGTCGTGGTTCTTTCAAATCATCCAGGTTCTAGCTCCTTAACTTCCTATCTTTTAGCAAATTCCCCTGTTTTAATCTGCCGTTCATAAGCACACATCTAACCCTGGATACATTCTGAAGATTAAAATGCGATTTCGAAATGAAATCTTCTGGTGTTTCCAGGTCTCTTCCAGGTATACAACCTGATTTCGTGATTTTTAAACTAAGTATTAGCTATGGGGACCCTACTTTCATGGTTTTTAAACCAAGTATTAGCAATGGTTAAATATTACACCTGGCAACTTTCCCTTTCATTCCTCTCCCCCAGTTCGTGTTCTCCTACTACGTCTCCATCTCGTCATTTTCCTACTCTCGAATTCTACCCACAAAATTACTATTTGCATAATTTCTTTCATTTAATCAGATATTCTTTCAATTTCTTCATCAGTGCAATTAACAGGTTCACTATAACAGCTAAATGAATCAACTTATATAAAGCAATTTGTTTTTCAATCTATGGACCAAAACCCATTTTACACGTCTCCTGATTCGTCTTTATGTTGAATGACACCCGTAACAGCAAGAGGGTGAGCAGTCGACTTACGACCTGTCAGGGCGTACTATATTTGATGTGCTCCCGCAGACAGAGGGTTGCATCAAAGCACAGCCCGCTGTAGGAGATCAGGAGTGCGGCAGAGTAACTACAGCGAGATCAAAGGCGACCGAAGCACAACACACAATGGCGGGCGGCACGCCGCGGGACAACAGCCCCGCTAATGCGAGCCGTCCCCTGGAGGCCCGGACGCCCTGGGCGGCGCTGGCGCTGGCTGGCTCTGCCTCCAGCTGCTTACCGCCTGCTGCGAGTCCACAATCGCACACTCGCGCCATATCGACAAAATACTGTGCCGCCAAATCAATCACGTTCATTCTCTCTGACCGGTCGACGAGGAACGCTGGCTGCCTCCTTCGGAAGATCGGCGATGCACGAGATTCCGTCACGCGGATAAATTTTCCTGCTACTGACATCGTCGAGCGCGGACTAATCTAGTTTATTACAGTATCCATAGATTTCTTTCAATGGTGGTCGCCAGGCTCATCTCGCTCCTCGAAACGTGATTAATTAGCCTGCACTCCGGAATTGCTGATATGAACGATGTTGGTATCTCATTAAGCTCAGAAAACTATGCACTCTGCCCCTGGATAGCGAAATCTACAATGCTTTATATTTCTACGCAAGTACGTGCTGGATTACAATCTCTAGAGAGCGAATTATCAAGTCACAAAAGGCGAGATTCCTCCGATACACAAACGTAAACACGCTAGTTCTCATACAAACAAATCAAACTTCTGTCACTTCAATCAAACTTTAGCCAAGTCCGTCTCTCAGATAAATACCTTTTCCAATCAAACTGTACTGGTCCTACAAACCAACACTGGACTGTCGCGGATGCGTTCCCCACATCTACATACGAAGACAATCACATCTGTTTAACGACCCCTTCCACACTATCCATTCGTGAGAAAAATCGACCACCGACTTCCTGCTAGCTCTGCACATTTCATCTAAAATTTCGTCGTTCGCTATGAACCGCTGCTGTAGCCTCTGAAAAAGTAAAACTGAAGAAAAACCGTTTACTGGCCTGTATTCCACGCGAGGTCCAAAATTGCACAAGTTATCATCAAATGGAGCACACGGCGCCCAACAGCTAAACACTCTCGTCCCCATATCAGTTGTTGAAAATTGTTCGATATTCAGCCTTTCAGAGGGGCATCGCTCATTTAGGCTGTGATAGGCTTCTGCCTAAAAAACTAGCATTCGTGTTGACATTGTCTGTTTTTCCTGCTGATTGCACTTCTCTGCTCGGTGCTACCTCCTTGTAGTATCTGTTATTACTATAGATGTAAACCATGATATCCAATAAAAGTTTTGACTGAGGTCATGAAAAGCGCTCTGGCACTTCGGCCAGTGCAGAAACTCCTGCAAAAGATCTGCGTACCTTTGCGAGACCATACTATGCTCGATTTACGTAAAATTCAGTTTCCTCTTACGGACGTCAACGAAAGACGAAGTCCAGTCTTGGTGCAGACAGCAAGCATGTTACGATGGGCTCTCGGTGAGCAAAACATACCCACAACGTGCCATTCTTAATTAACGTAAAGCCACTTCCCAAATCAAAATCTGGTTAATTCACGACAATAACAACTTGTTTCCGTAAGATGGGGATGTAATGCAGTACTTATTCTGTGAACAATAAAAGTGTTACTCACAAGGTGAGCAATCGGACAGAGAATATTTCAGTTCGAAGTCGTGTAGGCAATGCTGCCAGTTAGCGCACTCGTAGCGAGAATACTAGTATTGTTGAGAGACGACTGTGAGCAGTAGCTTCATGCCGGAGCAGTGCAATGAGAGGTGCTGCATTGCTTGTACGCCCACATGTACTCTCTAGGACTGTGTTCAATTCCAATTACTGCCATCCAGAGCTAAGATTTCTCCGTATTTTTTTTATTTTTAAATCACGTCAGGCCATCCTAATGTAGGTTTAGCAAACTTTCTCTAAATAACTACAGACAAAAGACGGAAATATTAGTTGAATAAGATTAAGGTCAGTTGCTGTCACCACCCACATACAATTCGACAAGTGGTTCTTCGCATCTCCGTATCGACAGGAAGTATAAAGCTAACCTATGTTCAATCCTTTCATTTCTGATTTTAAAACGCTACTGTTAACATGAAACTACTTATAAACTGAATGGAGGCGTCATTCATGACAACTGTGTACTGGGCCAATAAAATCACCTCATTTCATTTAAGCAAACCTAACTAATCTAAGGACATCACAAACACCCATGCCCGAGGCAGGATTCGAACCTGGGACCGAAGCGGTCACGCGGTTCCAGACTGTAGCGCCTAGAACCGCTCGGCCACGCCGGCCGGCCGAACGGTAGGTTGTTGTTGTTGTTGTTGTGGTCTTCAGTCCTGAGACTGGTTTGATGCAGCTCTCCATGCTACTCTATCCTGTGCAAGCTTTTTCATCTCCCAGTACCTACTGCAACCTACATCCTTCTAAATCTGCTTAGTGTATTCATCTCTTGGTCTCCCTCTACGATTTTTGCCTTCCACGCTGCCCTCCAATACTAAATTGGTGATCCCTTGATGCCTCAGAACATGTCCTACCAACCGATCCCTTCTTCTGGTCAAGTTGTGCCACAAACTTCTCTCCTCCCCAATCCTATTCAATACCTCCTCATTAGTTATGTGATCTACCCATCAAATCTTCAGCATTCTTCTGTAGCACCACATTAGTGTATCAGTAGCTTAAAACTGCAGCACGGCATGTATGTCGGAAGAAGCGAGCAGGTAATCTGGAAGAGTGCCTTGCGGGAGGGCCACGTGAAAATTCTATTTAGGAAAGACTGAGCAAGGTACCTCACTCTTCGTACAAAGACTGATGTTCACGACAGGAGTCCGTACCGATGCATTATCACCGACTGGTACGATTACTCCTGGACGAAACATCTGTTGAGCTTCTTTTTCTCACGTTTAAAAGTACTTCGTACGGCAACGACTATCACGAGAGAAAAAATTTTGTACGCCTGTGAATACATTTTCCGCGATATCAGAGCTACGTTGTTTCAGAGCGTTACTGGAGATTACCCTCTAGCAACACCTGTATTTTCATTATGCACAGTGGACATCGAAGCCTGTAAATTCAGCTAAAGATACAAATATGTGATATCACGTGCTTGCTATGTAAATAAAAAGTTTAACTATTCCTCAAGTTAACTTAAAACTTCTTCCGGCGTAACGTCAAGCGCCGGCACGACGACAAGAACGGAGGAGCAAAGAGGGCTGTGAGACGACGTCAGCCAACAGTACGCTGACAGACTCCTCTCTAGGACGACACCAAGACAGGAGCGGCATCTAGGCCAAGAGAATATAAGCGCCGCTCCGTCTGGCCACGGCCGAGTTGAAATCCAGCCGACATACAAACCCTACAGCAGTGTCTTAGAAACGGTATTGCTTCACTTTTAATATGAATTGTATATACTGAAGAGCTTGCTTATGGTTATCTGTAGCCCCTTGCTTGCGACATCTATATCTCAGAAAGTTAAGTATTGTAATCATTTCCTTTTGTAATAAACTCCATTAATACGATTTGCTTGAATTGTTGTCTTGCGATCGGTGAAAGCAGCTTTCCTAGGCACCCTATATTAGGCGCGTGGGCAGAAAACAACAAAACTATACAGCGAAATGTGATTAGATTACTTAAAATTTCTCTTCGCGAAGACGACTATTTGGCAGTTAGATGTGAAAAGCACGTATAATAAATGAAATAAAAGTTCTATCATTCACGAAAAAGATACAGACATTTCGTAACTAAATGTGAAAACAAACCAAAGACTTTACCTTGTACTTCTCACTTAAAGTATCTTTCCAGTACGGGTTTCAGAGGATCATACCTCCATCACCAGGTAGATTGATTTACATTAAGTAGACGCAGGCGATGTGGGCCATCTATGGCACTATTTAGGAGTAGAGGACAAAAACAAATTGTCTATCGGGACTTAAAAAACTAGTATATATAAATCGTCTGTGTCTTGATAATTTAAATACTTCCACCTCATAATGGAGTTGCAATCCTCAGAAACGCTAAGTGGAAGACAAATAAAAGTGACTGGTTTGAGTTATAGCGTATTTCAAGTGATATTTACAAGACCCCTATGTAGACTTTACCTAAAATTAATGTCTAATATACGCGTACACGTTCAGTAGCACGTACTATGTGATCAGAAGTATCCGGACACCTGGCTGAAAATGACTCACAAGTTCATGGCGCCCTCCATAGGTAATGCTGGAATTCAGTAAGGTGTTCGCCCCCCCCCCCCCCCCCTTCGCCTTGATGACAGCTTCCAGTCTTAGAGGCATACGTTCAATCAGGTGCTGGAAGGTTTCTTTTGGAATGGCAGCCCATTCTTCACGGAGTGCTGCACTGAGGAGAGGTATCGATGTCGGTCGGTGAGGCCTGGCACAAAGTCGGCTTTCCAAAACATCCCAAAGGTGTTCTATACGACCCAAAGGTGTTCTATACGATTCAGGTCAGGACTCTGTGCATTACGAACAGGTGCTCGACCGTGTTGAACGATGCAATCGCCATCCCCGAATTCCTCTTCAACAGTGGGAATCAAGGTGCTTAAAACATGAATGTAGCCCTGTGCTGTGATAGTGCCACGCAAAACAACAAGGGGTGCAAGCCCCCTCCATGAAAAACACGACCACACCATAACTCCATCGCCTCTGAATTTTACTGTTGGCATTACACACGCTGGCAGATGGCGTTCACCGCGCATTCGCCATACCCACACCCTACCACCGGATCGCCACATTCTGTACCGTGATTCGTCGCTCCACACAGCGTTTTCCCACTGTTCAATCGTCCAATGTTTACGCTCCTTACACCAAGCGAGGCGTCGTTTGGCATTTACCGGCGTGATATGTGGCTTGCCGTTCGACCATGAAATCCAAGTTTTCTCACCTCCCGCCTAACTGTCATAGTACTTGCAGTGGATCCTGATGCAGTTTGGAATTCCTGTGTGATGGTCTGGATAGATGTCTGCCTATTACACATTACGACCGTCTTCAACTGTAGGCGATCTCTTTCAGTCAACAAACGAGGTCGACCTGTACGCTTTTGTACGGTACGTGTCCCTTCACGTTTCCACTTCACTATCACATCGGAAACAGTGGACCTACGGGTGTTTAGGAGTGTGGAAATCTCGCGTACAGACGTATGACACAAATGAGACCCAATCACCTGACCACGTTTGAAGTCTGTGAGTTTCACGGAGCGCCCCATTCTGCTCTCTCAAGATGTCTAATGACTACTGAGGTAGCTGATATGGAGTGCCTGGTAATAGGTGGCAGCACTATGCACCTAATACGAAAAACGTATGTTTTTGGGGGTGTCCGGATACTTTTCATCACATAGTGTATCTTCTATGTACGTAATGCAGACGTGGTATTTCATGGCTATACTATGTATCCAAACAAAAGAAAAGAAAAAAAACAGGTAATGGTTAATGCAGCAATTTCACAACTGGAACAGTTGAGAGGTGGCATGAGCCCCCTCTCTTATTTCTATCTTACGATTTTCCTCTCTAATTGCATGCGGTGAAAAGTTGCTATTCCTTCACACGCGGACTTCCCACGCAGCGTTTCTCGTCACCCAGGTGGTCCGGTGACAGGCGGGCTCTGCTGATCCTGAAAGGGTAAACCGACAGGTGTGAGGGAGTCGAGTGAATGCTTTCCAGACGCCGACATTGTCAAAAGACACGCCCGGAGGGGCCTGAAGCAGCGGCTGGGCTAGAGGTTCCGTTACTTCGCAGAAACTTAGCGAAAACACTTTCTGGCGGGCTACAAGCGAGGCGTGGGAATGACTTGTGTACCCAGGCAGTTGTGGCGGGAAAATTCCCGCGCTTTCTGAAAAATAGTAACTGTGATTGGCTTGCTCAGGGCATAGCTACGTGTCGTAGCAAAATCAGCGCAGAAATTGGCGCCAAGAATCTCCATTGGTGGAATGGTAGTGCTCCGGCAATTGAGTGGAATTTTCCGCCGGTTTTCGAGTTGCTGATTGGAAAGTTTAACCACGGCCACTGTCGTGGGGGCAGGAATGTTCGGTGTTCGGCCTGTACGGGTGCTCTAGGGGTAGTCGGCTCTCGCCTTTCGGTTGGAGTAGGTTACAAGACTGAGCCCTCGCCGGTCTGGACAGCCGGCCTTCCGTTGACTGTCTAATATACTTTTATTTAATTGTAACTGTTTGACGAAGTTGCTGAAGTTTCGACTTCAACGTAACTTTCCGAGTACAGTTGGCAATTGAGCGTTCTGCGTACAAGCGGCCTATGTTGTCTGTCTTGAGCAGTTTTGGCTAAAGTTGACTGTATCGGAGTTACTGGGTGACTTCGCTTGTTAAAATCAATCACTGTACCGTCAGTGATTGTGTGGCGAGCCTTGATCGTCTCCCTCAGAGGCGCATTTGTGTTGCTAGGAAGTCTTTAGTCTGGGACAACCAGGCCAGGATAATTTGTGTCGGGCTATACTCGCGACATTATCATCACCACGACGGGACGTCGAAGCAATCAGCCATAGCCTCCGGTACGCCAGATCGTGTTCTTGCAGTTAAGAAGACAGTTTGGTAATGTATGTCCGCTGCACCGGCAGATAGGGATTTTCCTAGGTGATAATCAGAGCTAAGCAGGGCGCGCCTGTTCGTCTTTCTCTAGCTTTGTTCTGTCTTGGGTGTTCATCGTCTGAGTTCTCACTAATGTAGCAGCAATTAATGTTGGGTTAGCTGTGTGTCTCTCTTAAGATTTGAGTGGCAAGGAATTGGCTCCACATACCACTTCGTCATAAATGTCACAATCTAGTTTAGGGACAATTTCTCCTTCACAGCGTTTGTTTGAGTATCCAATTTGAGCCAATTTGATGTATTGTAAATGTTTCATGTGTTTTTGTTTATTATTTTGTGTTCAGTCTTAATAAATCATATTGTTATTTTGGACAGAACTTTCATTCTGTTAATCGGTAGAGCAACCCTATCATTTCTCACCACGTTAATGAAACCTTCGTTTATTTAACTTATTTATCAAATTAAATTATTGCAGGTGCCAAACTCTTTTCTACTCCACTGGCAGGGTTGATTAGAGTCACTTCGCGTATTTTTTTTAATCCATGTGCAACAGCAAGAGTCGGAGTTAGAATGGGGGGGGGGGCTTAGAGCATCATTTACATATGTAGATTCTAGAAGAATTTAGTGTTAAATACACTGCTAGCCCCGGCACCTCGCACAGTTAACCGTTAATCTAGGACAAGAGGCTATTGCTATCTCGGAAATAGAATAGATTAAAGAAAATACAGGAAAGACATAGTAGCTAGTCAAAGGAGCTTTCAATAACAGATGCAATCGTAACACACAAAAATAAAGTTCTTGAGAGCGGAAGAAAGACGCATGAAAGCTACGTTTGGCGCGTAACTGTGTGTGGGAGCACAGTATGAGCAACGGGTAAGATAGAAATGAAACGACTAGAGGGCTTTTAAATTCGTTCTTACTTTGGATTGTTGAAGATCTGATAGCTTCGTGAACTGAGGAACGACGACTTTCTGCAACGAGTCAACAGGAAAGAGTGTTTAATAAAAAGAACATACGGAATCAAAAAGCGGGAAGGGTTGGACACATATTACGACACGGGTCGATGATGAACGGAGGGTGGGCGGAAAGAATCGCAGGAGCAGGTCTAGATATGAGAATGTAAGGCACATGTTCGATGACGTGGGACACAGCAGTTACTCAGAAATAAAGACAATAGCTGGCAAGCGACATGGCTACGGCATTCAGCCAAAGTGAAGCATGGATGACAGAAAGTACTGGACAAATGCTATCCTGATGCATCAACGAATAGTTGATTTGCTAACGAAGAGAAGTTTGGAAAGTAGAAATTACGGAGGGAAACCAAGGCTTGTCCACGATAGGCAGGTTCCCAACACACGTAGGGTGCAGCATGACACATCCCTGCCCACATGTTACATGTTTTGTTATTACCCTTTACCGTACGGCATAGAAAGATTCAGCTAGCAGTATGTGTACCCCTCGCACGCCGTGGCAGATGACCTCAGAACGTGAAAACGATTGGGTGAGTAGAAGCTATGTTGTTCTCGAACCCACAGGGACCGCAGGGATTCACTTCAACACACGTCTCGAACCGTGCTGCTGGCGCTACCTGCACTGATTACCCTATTACCAACAATTTCAATAGCTCTCAATTCATACTCAGAAACTAACTGCAGATGTCAGTTACTGAAAGACCGTTGGTGGACGAATCAAACCAGTCACAAGCGCGCCTTGAGCGAGCAGGGACAAACTGTTAAAGATAGCTCAGGGGAAGTTTACGATCAGTGTCCGAAAAGAGAACTCGTGAATCCGGGTGTTAAGTGTGTTCTCCTGTAAAAGGTAACAATTTGTTGTAAACCGCCTCGGATGACGTACATGTTCAATCACATGTCAATCTTATAATCATGTCGAGGAGTCTACGAGCAGTGTCTTTTTTTCTCCTTTTTTTTTGGCGTGATTTAGTGTGTAAAAGTGCGATTCCGCGTAAAGACGGACCACTTCGTTAAAAGTTGCCTCAGACAATCTAAAAGTATGAACTCGTGCTGATCTTGAGTTCGTGCGAAGGAAGTATCGGGTGATTATAGTTAAACTGCGTTTCGAGTGTTCCAGTGCGGGCTATAGGCTTATACATCGCACGATGCTAGAACATCATACGAATAGTTATGTTCATTAATCGGTACGCTCGCGGAGTACGCTGAAAAAAAAATAGTTTCACTTTAAGCCACCAGGCGAAAATTCGACGCTGTAAGCAGTCAGAATATGAATGTTTCCTGTTTTGTCGTCAGTACGTTTGAAGCTTGGCGACGCTTGTCGATTTATTTTGTGAAGTGACTGTTGGCGAAAAGGGTTAAGAAGGATGTAGTTTTCCGAACGAAATGCAATAGCTTTTGAGAAGAAAAACCGTATGCTGCTGGAAAAGTTGTTTTATCATAACAGCAGCAATAACAGCGCTGTAATACGGGAATATCGCCGACAGAAACAACTACGAACAGGCCCACCTCAATAAATGGGCTAAAGAATATGATCAAGAAATCTGAAGAAACAGATGAATTAAGCTGGTCAGAAGGGAAAGGGAGGCGGTCCACTCCCATGGCAGTTGCTGATGATGTGGCTGTAGCTACAGCGGACCGTGCAGCACATGCCTCAGATTCTGCAGCCAGTGCTCTAGCTGCGTCACGGGAATTCTCTCTCCCCTGGCCAGCAGTTCAAAAGATTTTGCGGCGTATTTTACAGGATATCCCTATAAGATCCAGACTGTGCACCGAATGAAGCCCCAAGATAGGCTACAACGATGTGACTTTGACCTTCGTTTTTTGGCACGTATGTAAATGGCTGAAAAATTTTTCGAAATTTGTGGTGTTCCTATTGGACCAAACTGCTAAGGTCATCGGTCCCTAGGCTTCCACACTACTTAATCTAACTTACCCTAAGGACAAGACACAAACACACACACACACACACACACACATACACACACACACACATGCCGGACGGAGGACTCGAACCTCCGACGGGGAGAGCCACAGGAAACAGGGCAAGGCGCCTTAAACCGCACGGCTACCCCGCACGGCAAATAGCTGAGACGTGGCCGTGAAATATCCTTTCGGTAGCTGAGGCATATTTTCCTCTGCGTGGTGCCGTGAATACACAGAACTGTCGCATATTGGGTTCTACTTCTATTTCCCCCACATTTTGTGCACTCAGCTAATGTACTGTGCAGTGTGGTTTCATGAGATCCTTCATTATCAGTTCGTTGTTCTTCGTGGAGATGACACCCCATGGGCCCGTTGGGTGTACAGTGATTTCTGCACATTATAAGTACCTCCTTGTGTAACACGCGATTCCAGCCTTGCACGAACGCTTGTGTGTCCACAGCACTATTTTCAAGGGAGATGCGGCGATACCACATGTCGCTTGTCAGTTGAAAGATTTGGTTCGAGAAACCCTCGGTAGCGACCGCATCATCTCTAGGCAATTTCAAGGTGCATGGTCCCGTCCTAAATCCATGTGACTTCTCGTTGTGCGGATACCTGAAAAATCCCGTCCATCAGGGATGTATCCGGACTACTACTAATCTGGAGGATAGCATACGACGATATATCACTGATTACGCTGGATATGCTGTCAGCAACTTTGGGCCACGCTGTGTTACGAATGACGCACTTGCTGATCCTGGAGATGATATTGAATACACGTTGTAATTTGTGACTATATTCTAAGAAAAGTGTCAGAACGACCGTTATCATAAGTTTGATCGTACCCCTCTTTTTTTTCTTCACTCACACAACATTCTGACTCCTTAGAACGCTATATTTTCACCTCGTGGCAGAAAGCAGAAATATTTTTTTTCAGTACACTCCCCGAGCGCACTGATTGATGAACGTACCTAGGATGCTTCAGCGTCCTGCGTTGTGTGTGTGTGTGTGTGTGTGTGTGTGTGTGTGTGTGTGTGTGTGTGTGTGAATTCCTAAGGAAGCAAACTGCTGAAGTCATCGGTCCCTAGACTTACACACTACATAAACTAACTTATGCTAAGAACACCACACACACCCAACCCATGCCCGAGGGAGGACTCGAACCTCCGGCGGGAGCGGCCACGCAATCCGTGACACGGAGCCTCAAACCGCGCGGCCACTCCGCGCGGCGCCTGCGATGTATAAACCCCGCATTGCAGCACTCGGTACACAGGCTGTGTAATTATAACATTATTATCTCTGACTTTTTACGATAGTCGGGAAATAATTATCAGCATCTGGGAACTTTGCTGTGAACGTTAATACTAGACTTGGGTTTCGGAATCGTCTTCTTGATTTTGTGATTCTATGGAGACAAGGAAATTAAGTGGCATCGCATGATTTTGCATTTCTCGTTTTTAGTAGCATCGAGATTTTCCCCATTTCGCCACTCTGTTATGCACCGTTTATTGCAGCCACGTTACGAGTCTGCGACCGGCGGAGAAGAAACCAATCCCGACGACGATTAATCGTCATCTTTACAAGATAGGAGGCAAGCAAGTTCGCCTCAGTTGTGGTAGGAGAAATCCACCGCTGGTATATCCTTTTGGTGGAAACTGTTATATTCAAGAACGCATCGTGAAGTATAAGAGGGTTACAATTCGCATATTTTGGGAGAAGAGTCAATTGAAACTTGCCATCCCTTGTGCGAGGAAATAGTCTCATCAAGTGCAGGCCTTAGAAATATTACACTTGCCACACCCATGCGTGATCGTACATAAATTTTACACATGGCATACCGCCGTAAACATCACAAACACTTAGGCAGAGATGAAGTGACTTCCAAAAGCTGGGCTGGCTCGGAGAGGTGCATCAAGCTAGTCTTTACCCTGAAGACTACAAAAACTTTAGGACTTGAACCATTTGACTTAAGCTGCCACCGTGATTGACGTTATAAATGTATTACTCGACACTGCGAACTGAAGACCTGGCCATGGTGGAAGCACCATCTTGTGTGTGTAGGAGAAACTGGGAGGGTAGGCAATGAGCGTGTACGCTCCAGCCTCCAGTATTTTCACGAGTGGAATGTTGTCATACGCTACACCTATATAAGCTCGAGCCTCTCGTAACACAATTAAACACTGACCGGCACTTCTGTTTCACAATACTCCTTGTACACTATCACTGGGGCAATATTTATTGACTGTGAAGTATATGAATCAACGTTCCGTCTTAATGAACCCACTAGTCGCCTTAATTCTAATATTTCATTTTCCGTAAAAATCTAATGTAGTATGACTTCTTTTTAACTCTGTCGTCTCGTCCTAAAATGACGACTCACTTTTTCTGGCAGCTGTATAAACCAAATCCAACACGCAGAACAAGTTTATCCAGAGTTCGTGTAGTAGCTCTGTAGTTCAGCTCTGCGCAAAAAACCTGAGTTTTGCGCAAAGTTAGTACAGTATTTCTTTGTACTATTTACATTATTGCAGAAACTGCTGCCTAGTAACACAGTTAACCGCATCGTCAATTGGATATTTATTTCGTCTACTTTGCTTGTTCTTCGGGATAGAGACGCCTACTCGACAGCCACTGTGATCAGCACCGTGATAACCTCCTGCCGTAATTTGCACGCCATCGACTTAACAATTCTATTTCCACGTTTCGTCACCTTTCCCGTTAAATACTGTTACTAGTTTCTCCGTTATCATTTATGCTAATAATAAAACTGTTAAACCGCCACGCTTGTTTGAACCTGCTAATATCCAAAACTACTAGACGAATTTGCATGGGGGATTTTCACAGGTACCTTGAGCTTTATTTCATCAAAATCGGGGCACGAAAAAAAAAGTAATTTAAAGTTTTATCCCCGATAATAATGTAAATGAGAAAGTAACTCTGTTGCATTTTCCAACCCTGAAGAAGAAAGTGTGTAGTACAAGATAGTCATTGATTTGAAGACGATTATGGCAATTACGGCAAATATTTACTCTTTGAAAGGGTATTTCCTCTTTAACTTTTAACATTATCGTATTTGTAAACTGAAGATGAAAGGGGGTAGGAAGGAAAGAGAAGGCGAGGGAAGAGAAGGGATTACTAATGTCAGCTGCATCGGGACATTAGGCGGAAACAGCTTCAAAAATTGTTCAAATGGCTCTGAGCACTATGGGACTTAACTCCTGAGGTCATCAGTCCCCTAGAACTTAGAACTACTTAAACGTAACTAACCTAAGGACATCAGACACATCCATGCCCGAGGCAGGATTCGAACCTGCGACCGTTGCAATCGTGCGGTTCCGGAGTGAAGCGCCTAGAGCCGCTCGGCCACCGTGGCCGGCCGCGGAATCACCGGCGACGAGTGAAAATGTTTACCGGACCCAGATTCGAACCCTGGATGTCCTGCTTACTAGGCAGGTGCGTTAACCACTGCACCACCCGGACACGGTGTTATCGCAACCGCGCCGACTACCTCGGCACGCTCCACGCTCGACCCACATTCGCACCGAGCGTCACTTACCACCCGCCGTCCCTGCCCATTTCCTCCACGCTCGCTGCTCTGAGATTCCCGCGGGAGGTCGGACATACTTGTGCATCGGCACTGGAGAACTTGGATCCATTGCCCATCCTAGGCGAATCAATTATATCAATGGTTGGTCCGAAAGAACTGCCGTAATTGTCATATTTGTGAAAATGGTTTTATTGGTTTATAGGCCTATGTGCTACATGATAAGATTCAACACCATACAATGGTTAGACAATCTTCAGTGTGTTTCATGCACACTTTCCTATTTATATTATTAAATACAAAAGCAACTCCGTTTTCATAATTAAACAGTTGAACCGATTTCGACGAAATTTAGTACGGAGAGAGCTTGGACCCTGAGGGAACAAACACTACTTCAGGAAATAAAAAAATCGACCACTAACAAGGTGAAGTACAGACTCGAACACCTTATTTTTTACATCAGTGAACACAAACCATGTTAAAAAGTTATTAAATTTGTTTGATAGTGCACACGTTTTATACTTATTCATAGATGCGCACTTCTGCCCACGTCCCACCGTACGCACTACCTCGGCAGTAAATAATAACAGCTAGTCGTCAATGAATTCAATAGCTTTGAACAACAAGCCGTCTCGGCTGCCCCTGACGCCACGCTTCACGTGTTTGGACTGCGACGTAACAAGTAAATCTGAACTGTAAATAAAGAAAACGCCTACCAAACAAATCGATACTCCGGAGGTAGACATCGCCAAAGACAGTTACTCTTCACACACAACAAAAAATAAAAATTATGGTTGCGGCCAATCACGTATGCAAGGTAAATAGCTAACTGCAGCGGCCGGGTTTGCATTTCGCTCTCGGCGAGTCGAACAGAAGTTTTACGTCAAATAGTCGCATATCTGAAATATTTATCGATCGAGAAGGCAGAAACGAAGACCGACTGAAAAATGCGAGTTAATGTCTTGCGGTGCAACCACGGGTTTTTCAAGAGAGGAGTCAATGAAACGGACGAGCGGCGATGTACTGTATTTTCCATCAAGTGCGGCGCTCGGTGCTTAAGAGCAACTGGCACAAAACGTCAGAGAGCGCACCGCGGGCTTCAAACGAAAAGTAATGCTTCCAAAAAGCGCGAGCGACCGCCTACACTGCGCAGTCGCGGATCGCTCAAATGGCAATCTCGTGGAGATGAATTTCCTTTTAATAGCAAAGGAGGAGAACTCTGCTCCGAGTTAAAGCTGACAAGCGAGCGCCGTTCCCTTTTGTAGTAGGAATATAACGACGAAGAACTGCGCGCAAGCACAAAAAGTAATAATTCGCCCTTGCTACCTTATATAACGCTTCTGTTTGAGTTGCGAGGCGGAAGGAAAAATCTTGCCTGCACAAAAGGGAGCATGAATCATTAACGTGACTTTTATCAACGTCACCCGTGACTCGCCGTTATTAGAATCCCAAGTCGACCGACGCTTAATGAGGCTTAATTCGCACCGCATTAGAGAGCGGCTGCTGCCGGGTTAATAAGCGGCGTGCCGTCTACTTTCCTGACGCTGCTCTTGCGAGCTGCGGCGACCTTCAGTGGGAGAGACTGGCTAAGGGAAAGGGAAAGGGAAAGTGAAAGGGGAAGGGGGGGTGTTACAGGCGGCAAGCAGCACAGGATGTGCGCGCGTCAAGCCACGCCAGCGATATTCATTAGCGAGCTGCGTGCTGCCTGCGCATTAAAAATCGCTGCTCATCGGCCAGGTCGCGAGGCGTCGCCCTCAGAATACTACGCGGCGCGTCAGCCGCCAGCCTGCCTCCATTACATGACCCAGCTACGCTGCTGCCCTAATGCGACGCTGGTAAATGTTTATAGAAAGCAACGAACCGTAAGACATTCTCGTCTAATAGATATGAAAAAATAACTTTCGAAACACCATCAACCTAAATGCAAAAAAAAAAGAAAAAAAAGTGATTCCTACGTCAGTCACTTGCTTATTGCACCAGTAGCTTTTTCGACGGTTAACACAGTCATCGTACATTGATATTAATCACCCGTTTCTTCTTCTTCTTGTTTCGAATGGGCCTATTTTGGACCACGCTTGTTCAACTATTGGGCTTTGATCTTTGCCCAGAACTGTCGCATCCGCTGCCGATGTAACTCCTTCCTTTCTTCTTTTCAGCGGATACCTATCCTTCGGGGCTTTTCCTAAAATCCTCGGGCTTCCTTCAGGGTACGTCTCATAGACTGTCTGTTCTGGAGATCAGTTATTCCCACTTCTTTAATGTCCTTTTCATTTTCTGCCAGCCAAGTGGTGCGAACCTTCTTGTTTTGCCAGAAGGTGAACAGACGGTTGGTCAATCTGTTTGGAGGCAATCTTGCAACATGACAATAGAAAGCTACCCTTCTTTTTCTTGTACAATCGGATAGTCTCTCGATATGTTCGTAGAGCTCCGAGTTATGTCGCTTTCTGAATTTCCCATGTTCTTCCACCGCGCCTAGGATCTTCCTGAGGATTCTCCTCTCTCTGACTTCCAATTTCTACATCAGACCTCTCCGGTTCATGGGAAGGCATTCCATGGAAAACAGGACTTCTGGCCGTGTGACTAATATGTAGTGCTTAAGTTTCAGGTTGCGTGACAGGCATTTTTTGTTTAAGTGCTCACAGTCAGTCGATAGGCTAGTTCCAACTTGTTGACTCTCACGGATAATGACATTTCTTCTGATTAGTTGGGTTCAATCCTTCGCCGATAATCTTAAAGTTGTTTATTGTACCACTCTACCACTGCCACTACCCGTTCCGATGATTAACACCATCATCTTACATTGTTGGAGCAGAGACACTTTTTCACATCAGCAAGCTGCCGTGATTTCGGACAATATAAAAATTTAGTTAACAGTCAGATCAAAAAGACAATTACTTGAAGACGGCGCCAGTGCCTTTCCTCGCCGAAGTACATGACAAACAGGACTGCTAACAGGATTTTTGGAGAAGAAAACTCCACTTTAAACTGGAGGCCACTCGTCATTTAGGCAAACAGCCAACACACAGACAATGCAGAAGGTGCCTCGACGCCGAGAGGGCAAGGTCAAATGAGACGCACATAATGTACGACAGCGGAATTATTCTAACATTATGGCAGCCACATGTAGATGGAATTCTCCCACAGAAAGAGTACTATTGGGCAACGCAGCATCAATGCACGTGATGGATGAGTTCCCAGCGGATTAAACTAGACAGTATTGAGGTCACAGGGGAAGGCAGTGCGCAACCATATAAATTATGATGGCTATAAAGGGGACCGTTATCAGCAGAAAGAAGATAGGGGGCCGCTAATCAATCGCAGTATGGAGCAGTCAGCGTACGGAGTGGCGATGCGGCCGTGGCAGCAGATGACGACTTAGCTTCTTCACCCAAGAGAAGCTAGTGGAGAGATTCTGGGGACACATACCAACTGTGAGATAAGTAGTTACGGTACATTTCTAGGAACAGTATTGAACAGCGATTGCCTGTCTCTGTCTCAACGAGTAATACTTCAGCATTTCAAGAAATGACAGGACCAAGTTATAACTGACGACTTATCTCTTGTACTTCAAAGCCAAGAGGCCATATATTAATACCGAAACAGGTTCAGGAGGCCAGTAGTTAGCAGAACACGTGTGACTAAGAGTACTCGTCACTGATTCATTTCGATAGTTGACTGACTATAGTGAAGGGTAGTATATCTGACAAGTCACCTAATCTAAATTTCTATAATCTCACTTGTATCTAACAGCTTAATGAAAAAGTTAAAGTAATAACTTGCAAATGCTGCAGAATCCATCCGCAACACTACTCCTTTATAGTCGACAATACTGACATTACCGAACTCCCAATCAACCAAGGACATTCTTTCTCCCTCTCGTCTCCGTTGTAAAGGTTGCGAAGGTTGAATTCTATTTCAGAAAATCACGCCGAAGCCGCCAACATCCTGACTGCGCCGCGGCCGGCCGGTGTGGCCGTGCGGTTAAAGGCGCTTCAGTCTGGAACCGCGTGACCGCTACGGTCGCAGGTTCGAATCCTGCCTCGGGCATGGATGTGTGTGATGTCCTTAGGTTAGTTAGGTTTAATTAGTTCTAATTTCTAGGCGACTGATGACCTCAGAAGTTAAGTCGCATAGTGCTCAGAGCCATTTGAACCATTCGAACTGCGCCGCGCAGCTCACACCAACTCCATACTGGTGAAACGCACTACCTGTGCCGGGACGCGACAAAGCCAAGTGCACAAGTTATGTTTGGCTTCTTTTTAGAAAACAGCTCTCCTACTATTAAAAATACAAAAATGCAAAATTAATGAGCATCTCTGATACGTATAGAATTCTGAATAAAGCAAATTGAGGTAAAGGTAACTGCAAGAGGTGATCCTCTTTGAACACTTAAAAAAAACCTTTATTTTCTTCTTAAAAATGTTCACCAGAATGTCTGCTTTATTGCGGCGTTTATCCCAAGTGTCTCTGAAAACCATTCAAAGCGGCGAAAAAAAAATTCGACATCGCAACCAGTGTGGCAGCATGTAATTTCAACGACATCCTAACAGGCAATATGGAAATTAAGAAAGTGCTCAAACTTGAGGTCGGACCGGTCTGTTAGAACTTCTGCACAAAAGCGGACGAAATGCGTATCGACAGGGCGGAGCAGCGAACGGCACAAGCTGAGAAAGGGGTCCACATGACTACCATGGCCACGGAGAAGATTGGAGAAGACCTCCTCTAGGGTCTCCAATCACTGCTGTATGGCCTAGGAATCGCTGACTAGAAGTATTCCAGAAAATGTAACGAAAAACTTTAAACGCATTTTTCTCGAAACCATATTTTTCAAAGAAGCGGGAAACATAACTTGAGAACGGTACATAAAGTTTCGTTTGGAATGTGATACCAGCATTTTAAAATTAATTCTTTATCAGCATACGTAGCCGTTTTGCGATAGGTGAAGAAAATGAAATTTGTTTCAGTACTCACCATTTTGTTAGAACTTAATATTTTTCAATTATCCTACGTATGCTGGTAGATGACATATTACTTAAAATAACTTATAGAACATTATTTTGTTACAGGTCCAGTAGGGAGACTTCAGGAATTCCCACCGACGACCAATGTTGCGGCTGTAAGGGGTCCTTCCATCAGATGTAGCGGTTACAGGAAGCGTCCGGAGGACACAAAAAATGATTTCTTAGACACGAAAAAAGACAAGGAATAAAGCTATAATTATCATCAGATTTAGCATTACTTACTGACTTGAAAAAAATCGCTAAATATTACCTATTTTTCATGCGTTCAAAGGGGACTGCCTCCTTAAGTACACATTCCTGTAATATATTTCATGTTTTTAACTTCAGCAGTGCTGTTTGTGAAAAATAAACCACATTTTTTTTTCTAGAAAACTACGAAAGAAACTGTTCTATACTTCATTCTTTATCCGACAGTTCACCCATATTCAGGTAGCCTTGAATAGGTGAATCTTACCCACAGATGCGGTGCGGGTCTCCCGCATCGTTCCCCTACGCTCTGTCACGGAGTACGGGGCTTCATCATCATCATCATCATCATCATCATCATCATCATATCCACAGAGATCAGTCACTATGACAAACGTGTTGTGGATGAGGTGACTGCTGATGACAAGACTTTGAGAACCGTACGATGGCGGAGGAAACAACGCAGTTTATTGTCGCAAAAGGCTACTTTCTCGCGCAGGCGAATGGCCTTCCTGAAGTGGGCACTTATCTCTGGTATTCGTACGGGTTATGCTCGCACAAAATGTCACTCGAGGTAAACTGTGCAGTTCACCTGAAGGTATTCAGGCCCCTTTTACGCCAGTCACGCCGACCCAAAGATCATATGGAAATAAACCTGAGAATGCCATGCACCACACCACCTTCTGCCATTATTTTGTTTCGTAGTAAAACCTTCCAGGAAAAGAGAATATTCATGTGTCAGTTGGCTCCATTCAGTAGAACATAATACTGATGGAGAAAAATATTAATGTGTCAAAAAAATAATATGTACTCCATGTTACGTCGCAGCCATAAAAGGGTGAAAATTTTTCATAGAGAATTTTCACTCCGCAGCGAATTGTGCGCTGAATTGAAACTTCGTGGCAGATTGAAACTATGCGCCGGACCGGGACTAGAACCTGGGACTTTGGCCTCTGCGGTCAAGTGCTGTACTGACCATCTCCCCGATCAGTATTCATAACCCGTCCTCACGACTTCATTTCTGCCAGTACCTCATCTCCAACCTTTCAGACTTCTGGAAACAATCCCCCAGACTGCAACTAAGCCACCCTCTACAATATCCTTTATTGGAAGGTTTCGAGGTTAGGAACCGGAGGGAGTAAACTCGTGCGATCGGGTTGTGGGTCATGATCTAGAGCATATGCAAAGGAAAGGCAAACGACGCGCGTTCGAGTCCCGATCCCCCACAGGGTTTCAATGTGTCAGGAAGTTTCTAGTCAAAATTTATTTTCGAATCAGCCCCCGTTTTTTATTTAAAAAGGACAATACACTTATAATTACAATAATTATGACAAAGAAGCACTTCAACGAGTAGTGCATAAACTCTAGACTTGGTTATCTCGCAGCGAACCTGGCGAATTACTTCCATCAGATAAAGGGAATGAATAAGAACCAGGCTGCAGCTCCGGTCATAAAAAGGAGGGGGGGGGGGGGGGAGAGAGTACTGGCTACTGACGTATGTGTCGCTCGGAAGACCAGTTTCTGAGCGGACAGGAGTTTAGGCTTCGATACGCTTCAAAGTGTTTCGAAAGTTGCCACCTACTGACACGTTCCGACCGTCGGAGTGTTTCTGAATACCAGCCCAGGAAGCGTGTATGTGTCTGCCGGGGGAAACGAAAATGTGAAATTCTCCGTCTTAACTGAATAGCTAACTCCCATACTCGAGAATAAACGATAATATTCGCTCTGTTCGCAATCGAAAAGGAAAGCTACAAGCGATCGCAATCGAAAAGGAAAGCTACAAGCGATATAAAATTAAAGAAATAATTAAATGGTTCTGAGCACTATGGGACTTAACATCTATGGTCATCAGTCCCCTAGAACTTAGAACTACTTAAACCTAGCTAACCTAAAGACATCACACAACACGAAATAATTAAAATTACACTTTTATTTATATCTGTTTAAGTGCATGATTCTCCAAATTTCTGAATGGAAACTGTTATCAGAAGTCACTCTCAAATGTGCTTCAACAAAGGGTTAGTGACAATCCAGGGCTGCCTAAAAAAAAAGCGAGTAATGAGTGGCATAGATAAATGACAGAGAACTTGGAAACAACAAAGAGGCCCGGCCAGCAAACATGTGCTTACAGACAACCTCCAAAATAAGAACTAGTCGATGCATCTGTGTAAGCCTGTTATGCGAGGCGAGGCGGGCCTTGGCAGGGGCGAGTTTGTCCGCAAATGCGCGGGTGCACGATCCGCACATCGCCTACAGCACCCAAGGCGATGACTACCCGGTAATTAAACGTCGACGTGCAGTGGTGGAGAAATGCAGACAGCGGCACAAAGACGCCGCAATGGGAGGCGACGAGCAGGGATCGGGGCACGTAATTGCACGTCAGCGCCGCAAAGTCTGTCAAGTTGTCTGGCGAGCGTACACAGGGCAGCGACGACGCAGCGCAAAGTGCGGATGCCGTGTGTGGGCTGTGCTGGCGCCCGACATAAGCAGAGCAGAATGGATCGGATAGGCTGCAGGCAGCCGTCAAATGCCGCAGCCCCATCAGCCTCTGAGCTACCCACACAGTCACCTGCTGCGGACGATGATTATCCGGGTCACTTCGCTGTGACGTAATCCTTTACCGGACTACGTTCGGAGTCAGGTAACCTGGTGCAGAAGACTTTCTTCTTCGCGTACCAACCTCTGCCAGAACATGAAAATTCATTTACTTTCTTAACCGGCTACCTCCCTGAAATCCAAATTCGGATGTTTGCCTTCCGTCTGAAGGTTCAGTATTTATTGCGCAATAATATTGTCTCAATATAAACTGAAGCGCCAAGGAAACTGGTATAGACATGCGTATCCAAATACTGAGATATGTAAACAGGCAGAATACGGTGCTGCGGTAGGCTACGCATAGATACGACAACAAAGGTCTGACGTGGCGCACGAGCGATGCGACACAGCGTCTTCGGGGTAGCGATGAAGTTGGGATTTTCCCGTACGGCCATTTCGCGAGTGTGCCGTGGATATCAGGAATCTGGTAAAGCATCAACTCTTTGACATCGCTGCGGCCGGAAATAGGTCCTGTAAGAACGGGCCAACGACGATTGAAGAGAATCGTTCAACGTGACAGAAGTGAAAGCTTCCCGCAAATTGCTGCGGATTTCAATGCTGGGCCATTAACAAGTGTCAGCGTGCAAACCATTCAACGAAACGTCATCGATATGAGCTTTCGGAGCCGAAGGCCGACTCGTCTATCCTCGATAACTGCACGACACAAAACTTTACGCCTCGCCTGGGCTCCTCAACAGCCACATTGGATTGTTGATGACTGGAATCATGTTGCCTGGTCGGACGAGTCTCGTTTCAAATTGTATCGAGCAGATGGACGTGTACGGGTATGGAGACAATGTCTTGGCTCCATGGACCCTGCAGGGTACTATTCAAGCTGGTGGAGGCTCTGTATGGTGTAGGACGTTTGCAGTTGGAGTGATATGGGACCCCTGATACGTCTTGATACGACACTGACCGGCGAGACGTAAGTAAGTACCTTGTCTGGTCACCTGCATCCATTCATGTCCATTATGCATTCCGACGAACTGGGCCAATTCCAGCATTACAATGGGGAACATCGCACGTTCAGAATTGCTACAGATTGGCTTCAGGAACACTCTTGTAAGTTTAAGCACTTCCGCTGGCCAACGAACTCCCCAGAGATAAACATCACTGAGCATATCTGGGAAACCTTGCAACGTACTGTTCAGAAGAGGTCTCCATCCCTCGTACTCTTACGGACTTATGGACAGCCCCGTAGGATTCATGGTGTCAATTACCTCCAGCACTACTTCAGACATTAGTCGAGTCCATGCCACGTCGTGTTGCGGCACTTCTGCGCGGTTGCGGGGGCCACTACACGATACACTTATACCTCCACTTGTTCGTATAAAGATCCGTGCCTAAAGACTGTAAAGTTGCACAGATCGCACCAATATCCAAGAAAGAAAATAGGAGTAATCAACTTAATTACAGACCCGTATCACTAACGTCGGGCCGGCCGGAGTGGCCGAGCGGTTCTAGGCGCTTCAGTCTGGAACCGCGCGACCGCTACGGTCGCAGGTTCGAATCCTGCCTCGGGCATGGATGTGTGTGATGTCCTTAGGTTAGTTAGGTTTAAGTAGTTCTAAGTTCTAGGGGACTGATGACCTCAGCTGTTAAGTCCCATAGTGCTCAGAGCCATTTTTTGAACCACTAACGTCGAACTGCAGTAGGATTTTGGAACACATACTGTGCTCGAACATCCAGAAAACGATTTAATGACAAACAGCAAACCCCAATTTCGAAAGTATCGTACTTGTGAAACACAATTAGCGCTTCATTTTCACGAAATAATGAGTGCTAACGACAGGGGGCGTCAAATTGATTCCATATTTTTAGATTTCCAGAAGCCCTTGACACTGTTCCTCACATACGATTTCTGATCAAATTGCATGTATACGGAGTATCGTCTCAGTTGTGCGACTGGATTCGTAATTTCCTACCAGAAAGGTCACAGTTCGTAATAACTGACGGAAAGACATCGAGTAACATATTTAGGAGATAATCTGAACAGCCCTGTTAAACTGATTGCAGATGATGCTGTCATTTACCGTAAAAAATCTAAAGGCTGTACACTCAGCTAAACACTTAGGGATTACAATTACGAACAACTTAGATTGGAACGATCACATAAATAATGTCGTGGGGAAAGAATACCAAACACTGCGGCTTATTGGCAGAACACACAGGAAATGCAACAAGTCTACTAAAGAGACTGCTTGCTCTACACTCGTCCGCCCTCTTTTGGAGTAGTACTGTGCAGTGTGGGATCAGCATCAGATAGGACTGAAGGAGGACATCGAAAAAGTTCAACGAAGGGCGGTTCGCTTTGTATTATCGTGAAATTGGGGAGAGAGTGCCACGGATATGACACAAGAATTGCGGTGGCATTCATTACAACAAAGACGTTTTTCGCTGCGACAGGAGCTTCTCATGAAATTTCGATCATCAACTTTCTCCTCAGATTGTGAAAATATTATGTCGGCGCCCACCTACATAGGAAGAAATGATCATCATAATAAAATAAATCGCAGCTCGCAGTTCGTTTTTCCCGAGCGGTGTTTGAGAGTGGAATGATAGGGAAATAGGTGAAAGGTGATTCGATTACCTCAATTGCACAGTAATCAAATAGATGAAGATTTAGATGTAGATACTGACCGCAGGGCTCTCTCACAAGGAGAGCACGCCCACGCGTCATCGCCTGATTCGTCCAAATTTATGGTACATGTAGGGCGTGGAGAGACAAGAAAGTACCCCAAGTGAAAACTCCAGATGGCCAAGTGTTTAGGAAATAAAATGAATTTTCATACGGGTCTATCACCATATGCACATTATCAATTGCCCCTGTGACATTGTGTTTAGGAAGCGGTGTTCGGCTGAGCGGTAAGAGATCGGATTCGCATTGAAAGGGTCGCATCTTCCGCTCGGTGGCAAATACTTTTGTGCTCCTTGGCAATGCGTACGCTACTGACATCACAATTAACCGCATCATCATATAGGTTATTTTATTAATTTATGGAAGCACAAAAAGTACTGGCATACGACGAAATGCGGGACTGCAAACATTTAAAAAAGGATTGTAGTTTACGCGTACAAGGGAACGTCGTGTATGTAAACCGATACTTCCGTTCTTTTTCAATTGATCAATTACATGTACAGGGGGAAGAAAGAGGGGAAGCAATAATTTTGACCGCATCTTGCGCACTTTATAAGCGCCGCCTTTTTTGCAATGACATGGTTTTTTTTAATGTCTCCATAGAAAAACAAACTTGATTGACATTCTGAAAACAGTTTCTTTCATCGCACAATCCAGCAGCGAAGCACGCGTAACGCAGCACGTCGGTGAATACGTGCGAGGACAGCGGGTGATGTACAATGGAATGTAGTTTGATGCAAGCTTCTCGGTAAAATTTCTTCTTCTTTCTCGATGAGGTAAGTGCAGTTTTGACAATTTTTTATTAGATTTTTTACCTGACGATAAAAATATACACTGCAGCGTTGCACTAGTGGCGTACATTTGGGGGGAATTACTTTGATGCTGCACACTGGCAACCCGTCTTCATCTTCGAACAGTTCGTCGTATATCTGTTCAAAAATGGTTCAAATGGCTCTGAGCACTATGGGACTTAACATCTGAGGTCATCAGTCCCCTAGAACTTAGAACTACTTAAACCTAACTAACCTAAGGACATCACACACATCCCAGCCCGATGCAGGATTCGAATCACCGTAGCGATCGCTCGGTTCCAGACTGAAGCGGTATATCTGTGAATTTGTTTGTATTCCTGTAAGTCAATCAACAGAAGACATTTATTCTCTTGAACGTAGGGCTTCAATACATCAGTTAAATATTTTTTGTGCAAGTCTGTTGTCAGTTTAACGGATTTTGAAGTAGTGATGATAACAGCCGTATATTTTGCTGCGTACGCATCTACAGATTTTTTTAACCCTCGGTCCAAAAGAGCCAGCACTCTCCTGTAGAATGAGGATGATGATGTTTGGTTTGTGGAGCGCTCGTCTGCGCAGTCTTTAGCGCACGTACACATTCCCAGTCTGTACACAGTCCAATCTAGCCACTTACATGAATGATAATGTAATGAGGAAGACAACACAAACACCCAATACCCGGGCAGAGAAAATCCCCAACCCGGCCGGGAATCGAACCCGGGACCCCGTAATCTAGAGGTAGCAACGCAAGTCACCAGACCACGAGCGGCGGACTCTCCTGTAGGCATATACACTCCTGGAAATGGAAAAAAGAACACATTGACACCGGTGTGTCAGACCCACCATACTTGCTCCGGACACTGCGAGAGGGCTGTACAAGCAATGATCACACGCACGGCACAGCGGACACACCAGGAACCGCGGTGTTGGCCGTCGAATGGCGCTAGCTGCGCAGCATTTGTGCACCGCCGCCGTCAGTGTCAGCCACTTTGCCGTGGCATACGGAGCTCCATCGCAGTCTTTAACACTGGTAGCATGCCGCGACAGCGTGGACGTGAACCGTATGTGCAGTTGACGGACTTTGAGCGAGGGCGTATAGTGGGCATGCGGGAGGCCGGGTGGACGTACCGCCGAATTGCTCAACACGTGGGGCGTGAGGTCTCCACAGTACATCGATGTTGTCGCCAGTGGTCGGCGGAAGGTGCACGTGCCCGTCGACCTGGGACCGGACCGCAGCGACGCACGGATGCACGCCAAGACCGTAGGATCCTACGCAGTGCCGTAGGGGACCGCACCGCCACTTCCCAGCAAATTAGGGACACTGTTGCTCCTGGGGTATCGGCGAGGACCAATCGCAACCGTCTCCATGAAGCTGGGCTACGGTCCCGCACACCGTTAGGCCGTCTTCCGCTCATGCCCCAACATCGTGCAGCCCGCCTCCAGTGGTGTCGCGACAGGCGTGAATGGAGGGACGAATGGAGACGTGTCGTCTTCAGCGATGAGAGTCGCTTCTGCCTTGGTGCCAATGATGGTCGTATGCGTGTTTGGCGCCGTGCAGGTGAGCGCCACAATCAGGACTGCATACGACTGAGGCACACAGGGCCAACACCCGGCATCATGGTGTGGGGAGCGATCTCCTACACTGGCCGTACACCACTGGTGGTCGTCGAGGGGACACTGAATAGTGCACGGTACATCCAAACCGTCATCGAACCCATCGTTCTACCATTCCTAGACCGGCAAGGGAACTTGCTGTTCCAACAGGACAATGCACGCCCGCATGTATCCCGTGCCACCCAACGTGCTCTAGAAGGTGTAAGTCAACTACCCTGGCCAGCAAGATCTCCGGATCTGTCCCCCATTGAGCATGTTTGGGACTGGATGAAGCGTCGTCTCACGCGGTCTGCACGTCCAGCACGAACGCTGGTCCAACTGAGGCGCCAGGTGGAAATGGCATGGCAAGCCGTTCCACAGGACTACATCCAGCATCTCTACTATCGTCTCCATGGGAGAATAGCAGCCTGCATTGCTGCGAAAGGTGGATATACACTGTACTAGTGCCGACATTGTGCCTGCTCTGTTGCCTGTGTCTATGTGCCTGTGGTTCTGTCAGTGTGATCATGTGATGTATCTGACCCCAGGAATGTGTCAATAAAGTTTCCCCTTCCTGGGACAATGAATTCACGGTGTTCTTATTTCAATTTCCAGGAGTGTATAAACGTGTGGCAATAGTTTTCTTGAAAGGCTCATAGCATATTGTGCTGTACAGGAGTGAGATACTTCGTTCATATCCTTTCGTTTCACGAACACCACTTTAGACCCTTGGTGTTCTAGGGTTTGGCCATATGTCAACTGATACTGGCAGCCTGGAAAGAAAAAGATACAAATGTAAACCTATAATATGTGACACTGCAAAGAGTATGTCGATTGACGTAGACAAATAAAACGTCTGGCTTACCTGTCTGATCGGTGCTGATAACAAAGTTCTTGTCGTAGTTGGGGATAAGAGCTCGAGTCGGCGACGAAAATTTTTTGCCACAGCAAGGGTTTCCTCAATAGTAGCAGCTCTTTTTCGATACAAATTTTCTAACCTTTCTGTTGGATTTTATGCCTTTGTTTAAACCCCTTGACGCACGTTGGTGAAGCTCTGATTTCCAAATCTGGAAAGTGTCTCGCAGCAGCAAGTGGCCATTGTTGCAAGTTTCTAGTAGTGACTTGCTGGTTACAGCACTGTGTTTCTACAAAGCGGTCATACGTCCAGGAATAAATTGTGTGATATTTGTCGTTACGAGTTCCACCCCGTTTAAGATGTTCTTCCCAAATTTTAAAATCCCGCATATGCTTCAAACAAGATGCACCTTTTGTTTGCAGACTCTTCAACTTTCACTTTGCGTGTGTTTTTGCAAGATTAACCGCCATTATTTTGTAATCCAGTGGCACGGATTCTGGATCATCTCGCGTTTTTCTGGCATCGGATTCGTAGTCATCACTTGACGAAATGCCACCCTTCACGTCTGCATTTTCACTTTCTTCGGCGACGTTCTCGAACCGAATCAACTCCTCGTCGCACACAAAAGTATATTCGGATAAAATGTTTAGCATTTTCTGGTGTATTTTATTTGCTATTTGAATGTGTTTTTCAGTTACTACCGTGGAACTTTCTGAAGTGATCAAATCATCTTCGGTCAAATGCTGAAACATAAACCCCGCGCCGTCTTCAATCGTCGCTTCGACGGAAGCTGTGGAAGCTATTATCTTCTGGCTCCTGTTCTTTATCTACCGATGTTCCAAGCATGTCACGATTTTCGCTTTTGTCTAACATTTTCGAGCTTTCAACAATATTTTCCTCCAGCGTTCTCACGGTACAGCTGTTTTGTCTGCAATGATTGCGATATTTCCCAGAATATTCGCACGCTAATCTCGCAATACTCACGTTACCCGGTCAAGAGCGGGCAGGTGAATGAGCTGCCTGGCTAGTGTTGTCCCTTAACTATTGTAAATCAGTGCAACGAGTTGTCTGACGATTAAGGCACACGTCAACGGCAAAGTTCACAACACAAACAGCGTTACCAGTTGGAAGCACGGACATAATAAGCGTGAAAATAACCATGTCCTGAGCGAGTATCCACGACAGTGAGTCCAGTTCTCGTAGTACAGTATACAATCGGCAGCACAGTACGTACACGGACCCTGAATGTATGGTTACGGATGATCTGCTGTCTGATAGCGTCCTTTATACAGGGTGTTACAAAAAGGTACGGCCATACTTTCAGGAAACATTCCTCACACACAAATAAAGAAAAGATGTTATGTGGACATGTGTCTGGAAACGCTTACTTTCCACGTTAGAGCTCATTTTATTACTTCTCTTCAAATCACAATAATCATGGAATGGAAACACACAGCAATAGAACGTACCAGGGTGACTTCAAACACTTTGTTACAGGAAATGTTCAAAATGTCCTCCGTTAGCGAGGATACATGCATCCACCCTCCGTCGCATGGAATCCCTGATGCGCTGACGCAGCCCGGAGAATGGCGTATTGCATCAAAGCCGTCCACAATACGAGCACGAAGAGTCTCTACATTTGGTACCGGGGTTGTGTAGACAAGAGCTTTCAAATGCCCCCATAAATGAAAGTCAAGAGGGTTGAGGTCAGGAGAGCGTGGAGGCCATGGAATTGGTCCGCCTCTACCAATCCATCGGTCACCGAATCTGTTGTTGAGAAGCGTACGAGCACTTCGACTGGAATGTGCAGGAGCTCCACCGTGCATGAAGCACATGTTGTGTCGTTCTTGTAAAGGCACATGTTCTAGCAGCATAGGTAGAGTATCCCGTATGAAATCATGATAACGTGCTCCACCGAGCGAAGGTGGAAGAACATGCGGCCCAATCAAGACATCACCAACAATGCCTGCCCAAACGTTCACAGAAAATCTGTGTCGATGACGTGATTGCACAATTGCGTGCGGATTCTAGTGAGCCCACACATGGTGATTGTGAAAATTTACAATTTGATCACGTTGGAATGAAGCCTCATACGTAAAGAGAACATTTGCACTAAAATGAGGATTGACACATTGTTGGACGAACCATTCGCAGAAGTGTACCCGTGGAGGCCAATCAGCTGCTGATAGTGCCTGCACACGCTGTACACGGTACGGAAACAACTGGTTCTCCCGTAGCACTCTCCATACTGTGACGTGGTCAACGTTACCTTGTTCAGCAGCAACTTCTCTGACGCTGACATTAGGGTTATCGTCAACTGCACGAAAAATTGCCTCCATTCCAGGTGTCCTCGTCATTCTAGGTCTTCCCCAGTCGCGAGTCATAGGCTGGAATGTTCCGTGCTCCCTAAGACGCCGATCAATTACCTCGAACGTCTTCCTGTCGGGACATCTTCGTTCTGGAAATCTGTCTCGATACAAACGTACCGTACCGCGCCACGGCTATTGCCCCGTGCTAATCCATACATCAAATGGGCATCTGCCAACTCCGCATTTGTAAACATTGCACTGACTGCAAAACCATGTTCGTGATGAACACTAAACTGTTGATTATACGTGCTGATGTGCTTGATGCTAGTACTGTAGAGCAATGAGTCGCATGTCAACACGAGCACCGAAGTCAACATTACCTTCCTTCAATTGGGCCAACTGGCGGTGAATCGAGGAAGTACAGTACATACTGACGAAACTAAAATGAGCTCTAACATGGAAAGTAAGCGTTTCCGGACACATGTCCACATAACATCTTTTCTTTATTTGTGTGTGAGGAATGTTTCCTGAAAGTTTGGACGTACCTTTTTGTAACACCCTGCATATAGCTGCCCGTCGTTCAGGCCGGCGTAGTTGGGGCCGGTGTTGCTTGTGCCGACAGCTGCACCAAGGTCAAATTAAACTCACTGTATACGATTATTCGTGTTAGCACCTTATGGACCGTTCACAACCACAAGTTTGGAAGATAATGCGCTTGTTTTAAAGAGTGACGTCCCATGCTGATGTTGTGCACATAGAAATACCAAATAAACTATATGATCTTGCGGTTAATTGTGACGTCTGTAATGCATGCATTGCCAAAGAGCACAAAAATATTTGCTGCTGGGCAGAGTCGAACCCGCGACCCTTTCGATACGAATCCGTTCTCTCACCACTTTTTTTTAAATTTTATATACATATATTTTTTTTAACGTTCGGCTCATTACTGTTCGTTGTATTTGATCGTAGCGGACGTCACATGACATTCGTTGACGTTCCCTGTTCATCACTTCACTCAGTTTTTTTTTTTTTTTTATTACTGAGACCACACAGGCCTCTGACCGAACACGCTTTTTTTTTTTTTAATCTCATTTTGTTCGCTTTTGTTCGTTGCTTCTGCTCGGGGCGGACGTCGTAAGACATCCGTTGAAGTTCGTTGATATAGTAACTCAGTTTTTTTATTACAGAGGGCAGCTAGCCCTCTGACTGAACACGCCGAGCTACCGTGCCGGCTGCTTACAATTGAGCCACACACCGCTCCCTAAACACATTGTAACAGGGAGAATTGATAAGGTACACATGGTGATAGATCCGTTACAAAATTCCTTTTATTTCCTAAACGCTTGATCATCTGAAGTTCCCACTTGGGGCACTGTCATGTCTCACCACGCCCTACATGTACCACGAATTTGGACGAATTCGGCGATGAACAGTAGGCGTCCTCTCCTTGTCAGTTTGACCAATGTTTATGGACATTTTTGGCCCGTTGGGTTTGAACAGAGGTACTGATATTTTCGAAAGGAAATACGTAAGCTGACTTTTTCAGCGCATTATTTGGGTGATTGTCTCTGTCCGACTGCAGTCGCCTCGTCATTTGCAAATGTGGCCTGGTCTTGCACAAAGGCTAGATTTACTTTTTTTTTTTGCTTTGGCTGCACGCGTCCTGCGATGGCCCCCGGGGCCAGTGGCCCGCGGCGCGACGCAAATGAGCCCGCCCGATCGCTCGCTCGCTGCAAAGCCAATTGGCCCAATCAATACCGCCGGCTGCGGCCGCCGCGATACATTACGCACCGTAATTCGCCCGCCCCCACCCGCCGCCGGGTTAACGCATTTTGTCCGGTCACGGCGCGCAAATTCACTCAATAAAGACCGACACGCCTCCTTGCGGGCCGTTCAGACGGAAAATGGAAAATCTCTGGCGCCGCGGCGGCCGTCGATATCCGCATTACCACACTGGATGATCTTCAACGCACACAGCTTCCGGTCTCCTTTCTGCTGCCTGCAAGGCTACTCGAGGCAGTACAGGCTCGTTAAGATCTCTGTGGAACAACTGGCGCAAATTCTTTTTACCTCTAGACGGCCCTTTGGGCCTGTCACAGGTAACTCGGTTGCACTCTTGTACAGCAGCTTACCAACTATTAACTCACACGGCCCGCTGGGGTCGCAGTGCGATGTGCTACCCGGCCGGGCGAGACGTGTTGACACCTTCCTCCCGCCTCACTCTCGGTGCTTCGGGCGCGTCCTGCGAAGCCTCACTCACGATAGGCGCCAGAATCTGAGCACTCCTAGCGATGTGATAAATTACGCGACATATTGATACGCAGATTTGCTTGGAAACGTTTACTGGTGGACTGAGATTAATACTCTGTAATGTTACAGCTTTGTTTCTTTGTATACTTTTCATTTTCTAGGTAGAGTGGCTCAATCAAGCGAAACTACCCGAAAATGAGGGTCAAACACGGGCCCTATTTTTAATTTAATTCCAGGACTATGGGCCCCAGACAAAAGATATGAACTCGTAGTGTATGTGAGAGTGTATTTAGTATGCGTGCACTAAGTACAGTAGGATGACTTGCTCGACATTTGCAGCGTGCCTTTGTCACCGCTGTACTCGACAGGGTCATTCAGTTACGTAGCTAAATTTTGTACTGGGATAGGTTTTCGCTGGAGGCCGCGGCTTTCAAGTTTTCAAGACGAACGTACAAAAATACCTTCAAACGCACATACAACGCACACTCATCCCTAACCAGTCAGGGTACTAGCATGTTGTACAAAAATTTCCAACTACAGGAACCATTCCCGATCTTCGACTTTTTATGATTTCTATTGACTGGGATATTACGCCATCAGCATAGACGGCTACTTCGTCAACATTATTCATTTAAACGTGCCCGCGATGCTAATGAACAAAAAACGACTTTTGTACACGTTATACTGAAATTATTGACACTTCCATCCAAACGTAACCTTTACAGCCGCAGTAGTTTCATAGACAGAAGGCCTGCCGGATACTAGGATGTAACCGTTTATTTTATGCTGTTAAAAATCACAAAACTGTTCGGTGAAATTTACACAAACATCCACTGTACAATTTTTACGTGTTCGACTATGCCAGTGGCGTAATAAGAGCAGTCAATGAAGGCCATAAAAGGTCGAATGTGGATAACAATTCGTGCAGCCGCAAATATTTGTAAAGTGGAGGTAACAAATGCCATGAACAACATACTAGAAACCCTCCCCCGTAAGAGCCAAGCGTGGGAGTAAGTGTGCGTTTGAAGGTCTAGGCCTCTAGCGAAAACGTACCCCAGTACAAAATTTAACTACAAAAAGAGAATATGAAAATCTCGCGCTTGGTTTATGAAGACCAAGTATAGCATAGGGGTTTGCCTAAAACGACATCAGTAGGGGCAGCTGAATCACAGACTATAAACCATTCTAAATCAGGGTAGACAGCCTCCATTCCACCTTCAAGAAACGGTTAAATTTCCCACTACTCCAAAGCCAATCATTAAAGCCCTGTAGCTATCCAGTCACTACCAGAAGGACTCCCAGAGCCGCCCACTAGACTAGCAGAATTACCCGCAAACGGTCGCTACCCAGCCTCCAGCTGTTCTAGCAACTCGCAACGATAACCTCCTCCAAAACGAACAAGATACTGATCAAAGGTCAAAAAGGGAAAAAAATCGCACAAAAAATATCAAAATTTTAATGTTCCCCGAAACAAATGCAATGTATTGGCTTTAATTATACCTCGAAAAATTCGTCACTTTCACCAAACACGAACTCCACTATTTGGTACGAAACCCATTCCGAACTTTCGAGTGCACGTAGGATTGCCATGTCCAATAATAGAAGAGCCCAACTCAGTGTTATATTTTGTCGCAAATTTTGCAATAAAAACCAAACTAGCTATTTCAAGCAGAAATAGTCAGTTGGGTATTTTCAGCCCTTTATTAACAATCAATTTGTGATCATCTTTAAACGTGCTTCATCTACATCTACATCTACATCTACATTGATACTCTGCAAATCACATTTAAGTGCCTGGCAGAGGGTTCATCGAACCACCTTCACAATTCTCTATTATTCCAATCTCGTATAGCGCGAGGAAAGAATGAACACCTATAATCTTTCCGTACGAGCTCTGATTTCCCTTATTTTATCGTGGTGATTCGCAACGAAAAACGCCTTTCTTTTAATGAGTTCCAGCCCAAATCCTGTATCATTTCTGTGACACTCTCTCCCACATTTCGCGATAATACAAAACGTGCTGCCTTTCTTTGAACTTTTTCGATGTCCTCCGTCAGTCCTATCTGGTAAGGATCCCACACCGCGCAGCAGTATTCTAAAAGAGGACGGACAAGCGTAGTGGAGGCAGTCTTCTTAGTAGGTCTGTTACATTTTCTAAGTGTCCTGCCAATAAAACGCAATCTTTGGTTAGCCTTCCCCACAACATTTTCTGTGTGTTCCTCCCAATTTAAGTTGTTCGTAATTGTAATACCTAGGTATTTAGTTGAATTTACGGCTTTTAGATTAGACTGATTTATCGTGTAACCGAAGTTTAACTCATGTGGATGACCTCACACTTTTCGCCATTTAGGGTCAACCGCACCTTTTCGCACCATTCAGATATTTTTTTCTAAATCGTTTTGCAGTTTGCTTTGATCATCTGATGACTTTATTAGTCGATAAATGACAGCGTCATCAGCAAACAACCGAAGAAGGCTGCTCAGATTGTCTCCCAAATCGTTTATATAGATAAGGAACAACAAAGGGCCTATATAACACTACCTTCGGGAACGCCTGAAATCACTTCTGTTTCAACTTAAAAAAGTCAATAAACAGCCTTCTAACCTGGCAATTATGATAGCAACTTCTCAATCGTCCAGTCTTATTCCTAAGATAAAGTGATGTCAAAATAACCTAAAAGTTCATAAAACAAAATAAACAGTTATCTGTTCTTCTGGGGTGGAAAACGAAAATATATTCCGATTACCTGACACAGTCTTGTATGAGGCGATCTGTACTTGTGAATGTTGAAGTCGTCTTACAAGAACACGTTATCTGCCAAGATCGCAATTGTTTGCGATCTTGGCAAATATAGACTCCGTATATGAAGATTTCAACGTCTGAAAAGATATTTATTAACTTTGGCCATTTTAGTTAGATTTATAAAATAATAATAATAATAATTTGAAGTTAAATATGAGTGAACCCACCTTGTCAACAATGTTACTTTTCTTGGAATTCATTTCTTAAAAACCTTGAGAGGATAATTTTAAATTAGGGAGCCACAATATCTTTGTGATCGTGTTTGTAATTTACTGCGTACCTTTATGATAGACAGCCTTCCCACGTTGGTATGGCCTAGAATTACCAAGTATTATTCTGCCAGTTTCAATGATTCCAAACGAAATTCTTCATTATAATGTGATCTGAAATAAAATGTCTACTTTTCACGAGTCAAAAGCTTTTGTCGTCTTTTACCATGAATTCAGTGAAATTTTGCCACTGATCACAGAATATACCGTCATATACTTTCTAGTCTAGCACTGGGTACCCATATTTTTAATTTTGTTTTTTAATTTTACACGTCCATTTCCGTAGGACCAAATTAAGGAGCAAATCTCCCAGGTCATGGAACGTGTCAGTACATGAAATTACAACATAAAAGTAGTAACAGATAAAATAAATGTTCATGAACCCAAAGAATGACAAGCCGTAAGTTTATGTAAACGGTATCAACTATGTAACACAGAAATAAGCTTAATTTTTCACGGAACTCCTCGACAGAATGGTACACCTCATTCCTCCTTATACTTATTTCTCGCCCTTAAGTCATTATCTTAGTTGTGCGTTGTCTACTTCATCGGTGAAAAGCCTAAAAGAAAGCCGGACAGGGTGCACTTTTATATAGTTGTCCGGACACGACCGTTAAAAGCCGGACGCTACGTGCAGATGCACTAAGAAGCAACACGCGCCTGCGCCCGGAAACACTCTTGTGGAAATTTTAATCTTCTCTCACAAGGAGAATAACTTAACAGATCATTCAACTTTCCACAACGCTCTTAAAACATCACCGCCGGCTCACGGGGCCCGTGAATCGCCTCCTACACCCACGAGGGTTAACCAGCCGACCCCTAATTTGCCGGCCGTTGTGGCCGAGCGGTTCTAAACGCTTCAGTTTGGAACCCGAATCCTGCCTCGGGCATGGACGTGTGTGATGTCCTTAGGTTAGTTAGGTTTAAGTAGTTCTATGTTCTAGTGGACTGATGACCTCAGATGTTAAGTCCCATAGTGCTCAGAGCCATTTGAACCATTTTTTTCGACCCCTAATTTAGTGAGCTCCTACCTGCTTCCAAAGATTTGTTTTAAAGGTCACGTCTTTCAGCCATTCAGCCTCCGGAATAAAATATAAGCACTATCACTAGGCGTTTGCTGCCCTCGCCAATAGTTTCCTCTACACAGTGCTGCTTACTCGCCAGACTTCCCAAATATTTCCGCCTGACACGTGCTGGTAAACTCCTGCCAGCTTTCACGCCACCATAGCAGGCCGCGACGACAGCCGATTAACAAGCCTGATCCGCCACCTCTAGGCCAGACGAAGCTGCTCCCTCCCCCCCCCCCCCCCCCAATTTGCCAGAAACTCGCTCTGCGCACACAACGGCCAAGAGCACGTATCCACATGAGCGACCAACAATGATGAAATGTTTCACTGCAAGTTCGATACGTCATCAAGATATGGAAGTCAATTGAGCTTAACAATTCACCTTGTTTGAGAAACTTCCTGGCAGATCAAAATTGTGTGACGGAGAAAGACCTGAAATCGGGAACTTTGCAAATGTTCTACGGGTCGTGAGTCGTCCTTTGGCAGCTCAGTCGGCAGAGCAGTTGCGAGCGAAAGGGGAAGGTCCCGCATTCGAGTCTCGGTCCGGCACACATATTTTTAATCTGCCAGGAAGTTTCAAATCCGTGCACACTCAGCAGAAGAGTGAAAAATCATTTTAGAATATTTACTCCGTGTGATCCTAGGATGTTTAGTACTCACAGTTGAAAAAACGGACAGCAACAAGCTTTGGAGTTAAGAGTCTTTGGACAGCTGTTTGTGTAAATAGTATCAAGCATTATAGAACACTTTTTTCCTCTGTCTGTCTTCTGAAACGCAATAATCTTTAGTTAATTTAGTAGTAAATGTACAGTTTGCAGCATAAAAAACTCATCGTGAAAACATGTTGCTCGTAGACAACATTGCCAACCTGTGGCCAATATTGATTGTATTTCATCGTAAAAAGCATGTTGCTTGTAATCAAAACTGTAAATGTATCGTCAGTTTTTACAGGAGGAAAAAGCACAAAAAACGGCGGTATGCTGTAATATTTTCTAACTGTTCCCACCTTTGTGATGGTGGTCCAGAAGGAGTTAAGCCTGAAATCCTAGTAGATGACGGTGGCAATGATCATGACTACAGGGAGCATAATCCTTGCAGGGAACCTGGTGTGGTGAGAGAAGAATCAGATATGTAATCAAAAGCTGACACTGTTCATTTTGAAGGAACTACTCGTGCAGTGTTGGATACCTTGCCTAGTACATAATGACAAGAAATAAGAGACGAGGGAAGGAAGGTCCAAATGGCTCTGAGCACTATGGGACTTAACTTCTAAGATCATCAGTCCCCTAGAACTTAGAACTACTTAAACCTAACTAACCTAAGGACATCACACACATCCATGCCCGAGGCAGGATTCGAACCTGCGACCGTAGCGGTCTCGCGGTTCCAGGCTGCAGCGCCTTTAACCGCACGGCCACTTCGGCCGGCGGAAGGAAGATTCATCGATATTGTACAAATGGACAAAAGGAGACATTTCTTCAGACTCAACAGCAGATTTCCATCTAATATTAGGCAGTGTTAGCGACGCATCACTGTGGCGCTTTAAGTAGTTCTTCGACACTGCAAACATGGAGAGAGTTCTGAGGGAGGCAAGAGATACGATTTCAGGGGGAAAAGAAAGTTTGGTAAAACATGGATGCAACGCAGCCTGTTGAGAAGAAGAAAGGAGCAGTTCCTTTATGTGGCACGAACTTTACATATGACAGCGTAGAACACTGGCCTGAATGTGGAGGTAAAGGGAAGAGTCCATTTTGTCCACTAGGATATTCTACATTCAGATGTTGGAACTGTAATATTGCGCTGTGTTTTGTTCCTAAGTGAAACAGTTTTAAAGCTTTCCATTAGGAATTACGAAAGCCGGCCGCGGTGGTCTCGCGGTTAAGGCGCTCAGTCCGGAACCGCGCGACTGCTACGGTCGCAGGTTCGAATCCTGCCTCGGGCATGGATGTGTGTGATGTCCTTAGGTTAGTTAGGTTTAAGTAGTTCTAAGTTCTAGGGGACTGATGACCACAGATGTTAGGTCCCATAGTGCTCAGAGCCATTTGAACCATTTGAATTACGAAACATGTGTATAATACGATGAGAAACAGGGCTGGAATACTACTTTGTATTCTTGTAGCGCTGTGAGTAGAACACGAACTTCATATTGCCAATGTTGCTTACAACCAACATTTTGTATTTTCGAAAATAAAAATATGAGAAAAATATCACGTAAGCTAATGAAAATAACTGAGTACACAACTATTTATGTAGATACTTTTAGGTTTGCCAAAGAAAGGGTTAAGCATAGTTGGAGAGTTCAACATCCAGAATGGTAAGATAATTTTGAAGAAATTACATCCGACGTCATGCACCGGATATGACCAGAAATCGAAATCAGGTGAGTTGTCTACGAATAATTAATGGAAGAAGTCGGACCTAGCCTTAAAAAATTGTAACATAAACATTTTAATGTGATTTGCCAAAGACTAGCACAAGAAGCAACTTTTTCAGTCGTGCCAGTAAATTTATACAGGAGTGGTAGAGTCGTGTTGCCTTTACTGGACCCCGCGCGAGTGACGCAACTGGAAGACACGGACGCCCAATAGGCGCAGCGTCCCGCCAGGTACTCCTGGCCGTCGGTAGCGAAGACGGAGGCGCAGGCGCGGTATCAAAGCCTCGCTGCCCGGGCCCAGATAACAATCCAATCAGATCTGGGGGACGGTCGCGGGAGAAGGCAAGTGATTTCATTTTAGCCTCGGACGGCAAGCGCCCGGAATCTAATTCGGGTAATGGTGCGCCTGGCAGCGGACGCAGCAGCTTTTAAAAGAACTCACTGAAAGGAAAGAGAGGCGAGTGGAGCTAGGTAAAAAAAAAAAAAAAAAAAAAAAAAAAAAAGTAAAAGAAAAGACAAACAGATATGAGGAGAAAATCAACAAAGCGCTCTGGGCACTACAGCCAATTTATCGGAGCAGGTTGAGCCGAGCGGGTGGCTCGGGTAGGTGGGAGAAGGGATGAGTGACTTGGGAGTGAGGGGGTAGGGGAGGGCGGCAAGTGGAGAGACATAGCAGCTGCGGCAGACATCATTCTGTCCCCCGAGAGCAGCCGAGGTGCGCCGTTCAAGCCAGGACAGATGAGTTCTAATTACAGCGTCAAAACGCAGAAAACAAGGGGAGAAACGGAAATAACCCCAATAGTGGCGCTTGGGGAGAGGGGTGGGGGCGACAGCAGAGAATCAATGCCGAATGGGGTAAGAAAAAAGAAAATAGATCGAAAATCAACGGGCAACAAGAAAATTAACGAGCCTAGAGCATTTAGGGCCCTGCGTGAATCGACCGCATGGAAAAGATGAGGAACGAATGCGGGGCGCTGTTGAAACAGCGCCACTCTGCACACGATCAGAGACGCGCCGCAAGAGGCGACAAAATTGGTCGCTCGTGAGACTGTAATTCCCGCTGTGCACACAATGGCGGAGATGAGTGATCGCGCGTTGTGTTGGTGGCCTGCACCTACGATAAGAGCCGCCGCATGCGTCGTAATTGCTTCTGGCACCCGTCGAAAGCCAGTGCAATCTCTCTCTCTCTCTCTCTCTCTCTCTCTCTCTCTACACACACACACACACACACACACACTGGGTACCGAACCGCGGCAGGCGGTATCAAGCAAGCAGCAGCAGCAGGAACACAATGGCCGGCTGTGAATGTGGGCACCGCCCGCAGTTGTTTTCGAGCGTTTTTGTTCTCCACTCGTGCGTGTGTCACAAATCACATGTGAGTGAATGCCTCGCGGACTTGCTGCCATTGCCAGCCCCCAATAGGAAGGGAAATGTGTTGTTTGACTGCGGCGGCAGAGCACAGAACAAAACGGCCAAATGAAAGCGCGCCGCCGGCTGGCGCTTTCGCCGGAAGAGGCGCTGCGCCAGCGCGCTAATTACGCGATTGAAGAGGAGCTAATCAAATCAGCAGCACGTGGAGCGCACTGCCCGGCGTGCGTGGCAGCCCTGCTGTAGTGTAGTGTAGTGTCGTCTCGTGTCGTCCGCTTTCTGTTCTGCGCGAAGAACGCGCGATCCCGAACGTGCAGGCGGAGGCAGATAGGTAGGTAGGTAGTCACGGCACAAGCCTCGAAATTTGTGGTCGCCTCGAAAGCAGCGACCACACACGGCGGGTGCGCCTCACCACTTGTAAATACACCCCGTGGAAAAACTGAAACGTCATACGAGATGATGCAAAAAAAAAGAGGGAATTATACAGAACTGCCAAGAGTTGCTGATAAAGGGTTTCAAACATTTAGTGATTTCCGGCACGGCAAAAATTATTTACACAACGTGAATGGCAAACTTCTTATTGGGGCATCAAAATAAAAGTATTGCCGTCAACAGTAGTAAAATCCACTGCTACAGGTAATTAATCTTCCGGCACTGTCAATACGCACTCTGCATACTGCAAGGTCGTCAAGTTTCTACGGACAACAAAGACGAGCATTTTGTAAATAGTTTGACGAGAAGTGGATAATTTCTTTTTGGTAAGAATACTCAAGTTCAACCAAATGCGCCGAAAAGTTGCATACTATTTTAGTACAAAACATACTTGTTTATACTCGAGTACGAAAATCGATAGAGAGGGCAAAGTTCGAAAAGTCTACAGACATGATGGAGACAGTTATACGACACGCATGAAAAACACGCACGCTAAGCCTGAAAAATGTGGTAAGAGCAATGTTAAGAATACGGAAAACTCCAGTTAAAGCGTTTCCACCTCGATACCCATTCAGAATACTAAACACTGCGTGGGAGTATTTCAGTATGTAAGTAGGTTATAGACGGACGCCTGACACTATATCTTAAGCCTTACAAACCGCAATATATGTATTATTAGTTTTTCAAAACAACCACAAGTCCCACTTAGTATTTTTATTTATTGGTTTCGCTCTTCAAATGAACAAGAGCATCATCAGCATATACATTGTAAAAGATACAAATCGAGATATTCGGAAACTTATACTGACGTTACGTAAAGCACATATTCTATTTCCAGTATGGTAACTTGCGTTTACAGTTGGCAGACAGCACTAAAGATTGCGTTTAAAGTTGGCTAACAGCACTACAGAATGAACCGGCTGTACTACGGTACCTTAAAGTACATTTAAAGTACAATAATAAATGATGACACTGACAGCGCCGAAGATTAAATTGACTGTACAACAGCACTTGTATTATGTATTATAAGTTGATCACATGATCATAACGTCACTTCAGGTTATGACGCTCAAAATTAGCGCCCATATTGACAATACTGATAAAACTGTGTTACATGATTGGTTGATTCGCGATGTTTTCGACGTGAGTCTACTGCTCTAACGCTACAGACAGACAACACTGTAAATGAAATGTTACAGTTCCACCACGCTAAGCTAATGTCAGTATGCTGTTGGAAATTTACCTACAATTACCCGTCATGATCGATCTAATCTGTAAGTATGTACCACATGAAACTTTGTTAGTAAAGTTTCAAGAACCGGCTTTAAATGATGACTCTAGGAATATACTGCAACGCCCTACACACCGCTCCCATAGGGGTCGCGAGGACAAGATTAGGATAAACATAGCACGCAGAGAGGTATTCAAGCAATCATTCTTCTCGCGCTCCATACTTGAATGGAACGGGAAGAAACTCTAACAACCGGTACAGTGGGATGTACCCTCTGCCATGCATTTCACGGTGGTTTGCAGAGTATAGATGTAGATGTAGATGCATGACACGTTTCAGGAAATGATTCAAATTTTCAAGAGCGTTTTCCTTGATGCGTTACGAAAAAATACATCGGTTTGCAGTGATTGCCCGTCAGCGCGAGACGATTACCAGTTTGGGTTAATAGCCGTGGGATGTAATACGGCGTGGGACATAACTATCGCGCAACATACCTCAAACATACGTTCCCTAAAAGTTACCCAGCAGGGTGTCGTAAGAGCTCTAAGTCATTGTCTCCAAGACAGTAACATCTGAGAATGCAAAGAGCAACTTAATATCTCTGCAACCAAAGGAGGGATCTGACTGTCTTGCTGGCAACAGAACCTCTGGTGCTAAATGTAAGCCGACTCAAAAGAAGCCGAGCATGGTTATGACTCAAGACAGTTCAGCCATCGTTACAAAGCGCTTGCCTGAAATAAACACACAAATGTATTTTCTGCAATCTCACTACGCAACACTACTGGTAATAAGTCTCTATAAAATACATACGAGTGACCTCTAAGGTATCCTAGTGACGTCACACACTAATAAAGCTGGGAGAAGACTTCGCACGTATTCGTCACGGTGTGCTACTTGTTTAGTGCTGTAATTATGAGTGCGTCTTTGGAATGTCGAGGGAAAACTTAATTAGCTGGTTTGGCCTCGTCTTCAATGACACTGCCACAGACATGATGTTGACGTAGTTCATACTGCTCTAACAATACAGAGTAAAAACATAAGGGTGAAAATCTATAGCAGTTCTTGGCTGTATTGCCCATGCAGTATACTATAAACATATGTTGTCAGAGACCTCAAGGTATCCTTCTACCTACGGAATAGCACAATAATGGACGATTGGTCGCTTATGATGTAGTAACTGACGCGGTTAAAGCAAAGAGGTGTAAGAGACGAACAATTATGAGAAAATGAGCTTCAAAGTTTGCATCAAATTTAATGTTCTACGTTCATTCGTTATATTGTCTACAGTAACCATCATATGCCGTGGTTATTAATGAAGTTATACGGTGAATTAAGTTCAGAATGTTGTGTTCAGTAATGTTTTCGCCAATCATTTAGTTACCACTTGCACCCCTCTGTAACATACATCTCTTTGACTCGTTAATATCAGGTTTGGAAAGTTCCACAACAATGTAACACAATATTTTGTCCCATTCTCATGTATTACATTAATTCATACACAGAACTTCTGTTGTTAAGCATATAATGGAGTAGAATAAGGCAAATGAATAGGCGTGTTACATACAGAAACACAAATTTCCAAGCAAGCTGTTAGCATGCACATATACAAATACTCCAATTTGTTTCTACGAGGGTTGAATGAAAAGTAATGCCTCCACATTCGTTAACTGGATTTGGATGGGAACAGTTTAATAAATCAAACGCAGAAATAATCCTTAGAATGTGATCTTTAATTACCAATATTCACTTTTCCACATAATCACCAGCCAATTGGATACATTTCTGCAAATGATGAACAAGTTTTCTGAAGCCGTCACGGAAGAAGTCGACACTCTGTTCCCGCAACCATAGTCTCACGGTTCTCTCAACGTCTTCATCAGAAGCGTAATGATGTTCCCGCAGATCGTCTTACATTATCGGGAACAGATGAAAGTCTGACGGCGCTAAATCTGGACTGTATGGAGGATGCCGTACAGTGGTCAAATTCAGTCTCTGAAGTTCTGCTGTGGTGGCACGTGAAGTGTGTGGTTTGGCATTGTCATGCTGCAAGAAAACATTTCCCTTTTCCTTTCGGACCCTAGTTAGCCGTCGTTTCAGAGTTCGCATCGTTGTCATGTAACGCTCTGAATTTATTGTTGTTCCACGATCAAGGAAATCAACATGGATAACACCATCTGCTTCCCAGAACACTGGGGCCATGATTTTTTCAGCAGAGCGCTGCGTCTTGAATTTTTTTTCTGGGGCGAGTCTTTGTGTCGATATTCCATAAACTGACGTTTCGTCTCCAGGTCGTAATGGTGTACCCACGTTTCGTCTCCTGTCACAATTGATGGAGAAAGGCGTCACCCTCATTCTCGTAAAGCGAGAGGAGTTCCGGGCAAATTTCAAGTCTGTGCACTTTTATTTCAAGAGTCAGCATCCGGGGTACTCATCATGGACAGATCTTCCGATAGCCAAGCAAAGCAATAATGTGACCCACACGTTCTTGTGAAATGTCGATTGTGCTTGCAGTTTCTCCCTGAGTGATACGAAGATCGTCGTGAATCAATCTGTCAACATTTTGCTTGTGAAACTCAGTGGTTGCTGCCACAGGACGTCCAACTCTTTGTTTGTCACGCAGATCAGACGTTCCCGCCTCAACATCTTTAAACTTACTCGCCCAACGACGCACAGTACTCACATCAGCACATTCACCATAAACTGCTTTCACTCTCTGATGAATCTCCTTTGGGGTGACACCTCCTGCTGTCAAGAATTCAATTGCTTACATCGCATTGACCGGCCGTCTGCGCACGGTTCCATGCTTTACACTGTAGCAACACAACCGTTCAATGCAAGGCTTCCCGCCAACTGGAGCTGTAGAGAAGAGACTACGGAACAAGCCAGTACCTGCCGCATACCAATGCTGCGAAAAGTTAAACAGGGTGGAGGCATTACTTTCAGCCAACCCTCGTATTACGGGGAATATCTATTCCGAGTCTCACACATCATCATCAGAAGGTACGCATAATTAACGGACTGAGTGCTTGGCCCTCCGCTCTGACAGAGACAAGTATATGAACTTGCATCCAAAGGGAATATACATCTGGTTAAATATTTCTTCAAATAAACTCTAGAATGCAGTTCATATCACCTGATACATCTATTGCCATTTGTCAGCAAACAGTTTGGTTCTTCCACTACAATATGGTGTACGTATCTCAAAATATTCGGTTTTGTCACTTACACCTCTTTGTTTCTGAAAGCTTCAATTTTAATAACCACTAATTACTGGGAATTTTCTCGGTATTTAAAGAGAGAGGTGTAATACATGATTTTAGATCATTTTTAAGACTGCTTGTGCCCTGGGTCCGCTGGCTGCTTCTGCATGTGCCGTCTTACCGCGTCATCTGCGACTGATGGTTTCACACGAGTCGCAGTTCAATTACTCTGTGATTGGCCAGGGCTAGGCAACAGATACATAGTTTAAATCTACCCACGCCCTGGTTCCCGGGTTCGATTCCCGGCGGGGTCAGGGATTTTCTCTGCCTCGTGATGACTGGGTGTTGTGTGATGTCCTTAGGTTAGTTAGGTTTAAGTAGTTCTAAGTTCTAGGGGACTGATGACCATAGATGTTAAGTCCCATAGTGCTCAGAGCCATTTGAACCATTTGTTTAAATTCATTTCCGCACCCCCCCCCCCCCCCCCCAATACGAGGGAGGCCACATACTGTTTCAGCACTGCCTTCGCCAACTCGCTCATTGCGGTCGCTGTCTTGGTGGTCTCTGTGACAAGGCGCTGTTGGCGTGGCAGAATGAGGGTAAGAGGCTGGGCTCGGTTGGGATGGGATGGGTGCTGGTGCTATCGCTACCGCTATCCGCTAAGAGCTTCCTCCGGTGATTTGCGCCCCGTCTCGGCAGCGCAGTGCCGCTGCTAATGTTGTTACCGGCGCGCGTCTCAGGCGCTAATGAATTCTCAATGGGCAAGAAGCTGCCGCACCCAGCACGGTGTCTGCAGGCTTCCGGCAAGCGAGGCTGCTCCGGCTCTGCACTGCTCGCACAAACCAGCTTACCGACCGGCTGCGCCGGGACGATGCGGGGACCGAGTGCGTCTCTTTCCCTCTAAACACACTACTATCGAAATGGAGCTATGTCTCACATTTTATTGGCTTTTTTCCCAAACAATACATTTATAAGCGCTTTTCTGCGCTTAGTTAAAACAGTAAAATCTTAACTACGCAGGGCAAGTCACGAGAAAAGGTGCACGCTTTGAGGGGTGATACTACTGGTGATTCTAGAAAAAAAAAAAACATCAAACGAATATCAGCCCTTTTCTTAACCGTATCCGGCATACAGCTGTTTGAAAATAACGGGCGTCAGTCGCCCGTCCATCTTCACCAGCAGTCACATGCGAATACAACCAAAGCGACATTAGGCTACGTAGTACTGCCTTTACTGACCACTTCAATGCGCACTTCACTCGTAGCTTCCCCACGGCCAGTGGCACACTACCTCACTGAAACGTACCCTGGGCGCTGGATCGGCCGCCGTGGCCGCGTCGGTCTCCGTGGTCGTACTCCACTGGATTACGGTTTATAGGGTTGGCTCGAGAGCGAAGTATACAAGCGCAGAGTAGAAACACAGGATTTCTCGCTCGTATTTTACATGCGCGTGCTCAAGTACGAATGACCTCAGATCAGCAATACAAGAGCTGCAAAAGACATTGCAGTTGACGGTGGGTTTTCGAACATCTTTTGTGAGGAAATGTACACAATTAAACGAGACACAGGATCTCGATGTTTCATTTGCAATCACCTGCATTTGTCCTGATCCCCACTGTTTCCATTAGTTACATTAGAAACTGTAATGAACAGGACATACGTTCATATGACTTTTTTTGTTCAGGATCGTTAATACTATAGCCCCTCGAAGCATGTATCTTTCCTCCTGTCATACACGGTATATCATCAGCCATTTATCATTCACAGTGGATACAGCCCCTTACATACTTCATCATACATTACAATTTTCAGCTTTTCGTATTCACGTTTGTTTCCGGGTTTTCTTATGCCGTCAGTCCATATTCCATAAATTCATCCTCTCGTTCTTAAATTATCAGCATGAATCTAACAAACAATCTTCTCCGTGCACCTCACACCATTTCTTTTCGTTATACTTTCACTTTCGGGAAAACGCGGGAGGAAATACTGACTTACTTTAGAAGATGAACTGAAGAAGGACAAATATACATTTATAACATCCATAGTTTTAGAGAAAACGTTTGACACTTAACTCGACTACAATCTCTGAAATTTTGTAGTTAGCAGGAATAACAAACAGGAAGCGGAAGGTTGTCTACAATTTCTACAGAAACCAGACAGCAGTTACAACAGTCTAAGCACGTGAAAGGAAAACAGCAGTTGAGAAGGCAGAGAGAAAGCTATAGTTTATCGTCCATGTTATTCAGCTGTACATTGAGCAAGCAGGAAACACAAATTTGGAAGGCGAAAAAAAGTTTTGGAACAAGATATATAAGAACTTTAAAGTTTGCTAATGACACTGCAATACTGTCAGAGACGGGAAAGCATTTGGAAGAGCAGCTGACTGGAAGCGATAGGGTCTTCAAAATAGGTTACAAGATAACCACCAACAAAATTAAAACAAGAGTAATGGAAAGTATGAATATCAAGAGCTCAGATGGGAAACCAGATCTAAGCACAGAAGGGAAAGCAGAAAGGTGGAAGGAGTATATAGACGGGCTATACAAGGCCGTTGCACTTGATAACAATATTATGGAAATGGAAGAAGACGTAGATGAAGATGTAATGACAGATACGAAGCTGCGAGAAGAATTTGACAGAGCACTGAAAAACCTAAGGCGAAATAAACTCCCGGGAGCAGACAACATTCCATTAGAACTACTGATAGCCTTGCGAGAGCCACCCCTGACAAAACTCTACCACCAGGTGAGCAAGATGTATGAGACAGGCGAAATACCCTCAGACTTCTAGAAGAATATAATAATTCCAATCCCAAAGAACGCAGGTGTTGACAGGTGTGAAAATTATCTAACTATCAGTTTAATAAGTCACGGCTGCAAAATACTGGCAAGAATTCTTTACAGACGAATAGAAAAACTGGTAGAAGCCAACCTCGGGGAAGATCAATTTGGATTCCGTAGAAATGTTGGAATATGTGAGATAATACTGACCCTACGACTTGTCTTACAAGATAGATTAAGGAATCGCAAACCTACGTTTCTAGCATTTGTAGAAAGCTTTTGACAGTGTTGACTGAATAATCTCTTTCCAATCCTGAAGGTGGCAGGGGTGAAATACAGGGAGCGAAAGGCTATTTACAATTTGTACAGAAACCAGATGGCAGTCAGATGAGTCGAGGGGCATGAAAGGGAAGCAGCGGTTGGGAAGGGAGTGAGACAGGGTTGTAGCCTCTCCTCGAAGTTATTCAATCTGTATATTGAGCAAGCAGTAAAGGAAACACATTAAAAGAAAAATTCGGAGTAGGAATCAAAATCCATGGAGAAGAAATAAAAACTTCGAGGTTTGCCAATGACATTGTAATTCTGTCAGAGACACAAAACGACCTGGAAAAGCAGTTGCACGGAATGGACAGTGTCTTGGAAGGAGGATATGAGATGAACATCAACAAAAACAATACGAGGATAATGGAATGTGGTCGAATTAAATCGGGTGATGCAGAGGGAATTAGATTAGGAAATGAGACACTTAGAGTAGTAGATGAGTTTTGCTATTTGAGGAGTAAAGTAACTGATGATGGTCGAAGTAGAGAGGATATAAAATGTGGACTGGCAATGGCAAGGAAAGCGTTTGTGAAGAAGAGAAATTTGTTAACATCGAGTACAGATTTAAGTGTCAGGAAGTCGTTTCTGGAAGTATTATATGGAGTCTAGCCATGAATGGAAGTAAAACATGGACGATAAATAGTTTCGACAAGAAGAGAGTAGAAGCTTTCGAAATGTGGTGCTACAGAAGAATGCTGAAGATTAGATGGGTAGATCACATAACTAATGAGGAGGTATTGAATAGGATTGGGGAGAAGAGAAGCCTGTGGCAAAACATGACTACAAGAAGGGATCTGTTGGTAGGACATGTTCTGAGGCATCAAGGGATCACCAATTTAGTATTGGAGGGCAGCGTGGAGGGTAAAAATCGTAGAGGGAGACCAAGAGATGAATACACTAAGCAGATTCAGAAGCATGTAGGGTGCAGAGGATGAGATGAAGAGGCTTGCACAGGAGAGCTGCATCAAACAGTCTCTGGACTGAAGACAACAACAACAACAACAACAATGGAGTAGACGAATTAAATCAAGCGCTGCTGAGAAAAGAATATCAGGAAATGAGACACTAAATTTTTTGAGATGGCACAAGTAGAGATGATATAAAATTCAATACAGCTACAGCAAAAAAAGCGTTTCCGAAAAGGGGAAATTTGCTAACATCTAATACCAATTTTAATTGTACAAACACTCCTCTGAAGGTATTCGTTTGCAGTGTAGCCTAGCACGTAAATGAAACGTGCATAAACAGTTCATACAAAAAATAAGGTGTTTTTAAATGTGGCGAGTAGATCGAATAACTAATGAAGGGGCACTAAATTCAAAGGGGAAAAAAGAACTTCACAGCACATCTTGACATAAAGAAGGGATCGGTTGATAGGTTACATCCTAAGGCACAGAAGGAGGTGTGTGTACATGGGAGGGGGGGGGGGGGGAGGAGGTAAAAACTGTAGAGGGAGACCAAGGCTAGAATACAGCACGCAGATTCGAATGGTGCAGGTTAGTACTGGGATAACCTGCACATCACCCCACTCTCCATTGTTGCCAAATATATTCAAGATGGCGGATCCAAGATGGCGGCGATAGATATGGCAACATCGCAATAACGTCATGGTGGGAAGTTCAAATTCCAGCAGGACAATGCAACACACCACAGCTACTTCGACAAACCTAAGGCGAGAAAATAGGTCACTTGGGCTACCTCCACTAACCTAAGTCATCTGACCGCCACCTCGGCCTAAGAGTTGGCGGGATAAGGAGGCTACCTTCACTAACCTAAGTCATCCGACCGCCACCTCTTCCTAGGATTTGGCGGGAAAAGGACTCAGCCTATGCTGGGCTGCTGTATAGGATGGATGTAAGTCTTTATATTGCAGGCCGCTGTCGTCCCTTCTGTGACGTAATCCTAGATGGCGTCTGGGGGGAAAATGGCGGAAAAAGGACTCAGCCTGTACTGGGCTGCTGGAGAGAGGAAGGAGTGTACTTTATTTATGTTGGAACAATTTATTTAGGAATGGATTTGACATAGTATATTTGTTACACAGATACAAAACACTTGCTCTGACGTACTTCGGGTCACACTACACAACACACAGAGCTTCAAACTACTTGTGAATCACCAAAATAATACAGTACACTGATGTACAGACACGCAAACAACTCGTAAATTGTCAAAATAATGCATCTAAAAGACTCTGCCAACACGCTTGCTAATCGTCAACTATCGAAATCATGCACTGCACACCTGTTCACAAAATAATGCAACAGACACCAAAACAACCTGTAAATTGTCAAAAGATAGTGCATGTGTAATGTTCACAACGCTTAGACAGCCGAAAATAAAAGACAGTGCACAAACAGTCAGTAAAAAAGAAAAAAAAACCGCTTCCAAACTATCATCAAATGCAACTATCAGAGGCTCCAACACGTGCACGCACTTTGCAGGGCCAGCCGGACGCAAGCCAGCGCCGGAACGCTAGCCATTTGCTCTCGTGCTGCTGCCGACAGCATGTGAAAGTCGCGTCTGCAGTTACAATTCCTCCAGTGTTATACTGACATTATATTTCTATAAAAAAAAAGCGCCAAGTCACCCCCTCGGCCGCGTGCACGTCTTCACCACTTTTGGCGTGATCCCTCTCTACCTGCAGTCCAGCGAAGACTTAATTGTCGAGCGAATCACCCTCGCAGACGCTGCAGAAATCTGTTCCATCGCTTCCCAGAATAGTACAGGCTGCTTTCTCCCTAACGTTCCTAACGGGACACACGAGCTGCGTCTAGCCGTACACGCACGCTTACCTCTCCAGCATGGCTGACGCATCGCCACAAAATGTGGGCGTGGTGACTCACCATCTAAAAGGTTCTCAATGTTATACTGATGTCACATGACATGTAAAATAAGAGGCAATTCGACCTTTCAGAAATTGTATAGTGTCCCCAGAAATAGTTAAGGTCGCTTTTGTAGGAGCTTTTGTGATGTCTTAGGTTAGTGGATGTAGCCCAAGTGACCTATTTTCCCGCCATTTTCTTAGGTTAGTGGAGGTAGCTGTGGTGTGTTGCACTGTCCTGCTGTAAGTTCGCGCTATTTTCTGTGGTAGGGGAGGGGCGGGGGAGGGGAGTGGGTTAGGTTGGTGGAGGTAGCCCAATGACCTATCTTCCTGCAAAAAATTTGAACTTCCCACCATGACGTCATTGTGACGTTGCCATATCTATCGCCGCCGTCTTGAATAAATTTGGCAACAATGGAGAATGGGATGACACGCAGGTTGTCCCATTACTTAGGTTGCGGTATTTACGGCAGTGAAGAACTCGCACAGGATGGGCTAGTATGGAGCTGCGTCTTCGGGCTGAAGGCCAACAGCAACAGAAACAAGACAGTAACATCTCAAGTACATACCGTCCACCGCTTGATATAGTACTCCACTATAATACATTAGGATCTGAAGTACGATTTCTTAATGCATATTAGTCTGGGAAACTACTGGATATGGTATGGCACACAGTGTTCTCACTTATGTTGTTAGTGTCAAATATGAATTTTACGGCGGATTGTCGTTTAATAAATCAACATCAGTAAGAGTCAAATTGTGTTCGCTATTCAAGCAGCAACTTTTAACAGTCATCAGCCAGATACTCACGCTTCGTTAATACCGACTAGCAGGCAGACAAAAAAATTTAAGAACAGTGACAATAGCTGTGGTTATAGGTCACGTAATGACGTCCGTAAGTTAGTGTTGGGAGTATATGCTGGTTACAGACGTTCCGTTTACAGCTCACTGTCAATTTACGACAGACACCGGAAAACACTGGCCATGGCAGGAAAATCACCTGGTCTTGAGTCAGCACAGTAAGCTCTGGCCACAATCCATTTAGCATTCCTCAAAGAACGGCCCACCACCCCCTGGTTGGACACAAGTCTCCGCCACTGCTTTTCAGAAACCAGTCCTAGCGCCCACAACAGCGAATTGGAAGAGTGCACATGCGCGGCCATGACAAAATATTAATTTACGAGCTATGTACAGGTCGGAAAGTATTGAACTTGTACGGCTCTCATATGTTTACTGCTATTGTAAGTAATTCACATTTACTGCACTAGAACAAAGACGAATGAGCGCACAGTAGGAGCCGTCAGTAAGATCGTTGACTCTATGTTTACTTTTATCTGTGGTTGACTTGTTAGTCAGCCTGTTGTGCAGCGCCGGGACAGCCTTATTTCAGGCACAGTAGCGTGCAGTTGAATTTTCCAAACAAGAGGTCTAGTTTCTTTGAATCTGGGATAAGATACACATAGTACTTTATTATGGGGACGAAAACTGAGATATAATGCTTTGTTGTTCATGTTATTGACAGAGAAGATTTTGGAGGAATTTTAAAGGTATGTTTGTAGTTTCTCTGTAATGAGAGAATTCTGTAAATGTTAGTCTTCTTATATTGAGCAGTATTTTTGTCAATAATCAGAGTTTGACTTCTCAAAAACGATTTTCTTTAAAGTAAAATCCACCTCCATGATTCATGGTAAAGTTTTGAATTTTTATCGTGTGTGCGTCGCACCTTACGTCACACGATGCAACAGATTGTTTCTGACAAAAACAATTTATTGTTGATTATTTATCTTTATCTGCAGCATCTGCTGATTTGTATTTGCTTTCGAGAAGATCAGCACTCCAGACACAATAGTAGCATGCTGAGCAAGAGGTAAGTCACTTTTATTTCAGGGCCCATCTCACCTTGTATTCTTCAGCCACCAGTGTGTAGTCAGGTTTGTCAGGTGTTGTGTTTGCAAAAATATTAATTTTCCTTGAAGAGTATTGGTAATTTCAAATAGTTATTTTCTTCCGAGTAAATCAGTAATTTATTTTTTTTGGATTTTCCAAGTATAACACTGCATTTCATATCACGCAATATTCATAATGCGCTTCGGCACTGAGTTTTAGACAGTAGTCTTCACTGAGCAGACAGTTGGTTTTCTTTGGCATTTAACTGGATCCATTACCCTTACTTAAAATTTTGCATTTCGTGAAGTTTAAAGTTTTTATTTCACGACTCTGTTCACATGCGCAATACAGGGTCAAGCAACAGTTTTTCTCAGCAGTAGAATACAATGCATAAAGAACATTTACATGAGGACAAAGTTTTCGAAATCACTGTATTCAGTTTTGTCTTACACAGACAATATTTGGCAGAAAGCTTACAAAGTAACTTAATAAATGCATTGTGCAACAGAATTAAAGGTTCACTTTTCCGAAACCCTGTGACTCGCACCCGCTGCGAGTTTTATATTGGAATGTGTTCTTAGTTAAGCCTATTTAAGCACTTACCAGTGCACGACTTAATACTAATGTATACTCTCAACTATCAAGACAAACTTAGTATAACATTTCCAATGCCGATATAGCTGTATGGGCATGTTCCGATAGTCAATAAATTAAAAGAAAAAATAATTCTAGATTGAAAATAACGTTCCGTGCCCCTAGTACGTCTGTCTTTGGTACAAGTTACTCAGATTAACAATGGAAGCGGCAGACCGCGGCATGTGATCGTGTTCTGTTTTGGTATGAAGGCGACAACACTGTTGTAAACATATGTGTTACAATGGCGGATACAAGCAGATTCACGATTAGAGAACATGTTCTTCTTACTGCAAGGGTGCATGAAAAGAAACGATAGTGAGATATGCCGCAGCGGAGACCAGTCTTCGGAAACCGTAAAGAAATGTCTTTGGAGAAGTGTCCATGACAGACGCACCACGCAGTGAGAGAGCCACGAAATGTGACAATGATAATAAAGTCAGTGGAAGCTTAAACGCATCAGTGCATCGTTCACCAGCAAAATCGACAAGGAAGCGATCGGCGGAGATGAACATTCCCACAACCTCCATGAAGGTTACCGCCCAGGGCCGGCACTCAGAGAATTAGGTGGTCATGATATCAATACGTGACGTGATTCGTGCGAACTGTTAGCGGCTCGTCATTAGGTTACGATGACAGCTGAATGTGCTATGTATCTTAGCTTCCGATCTCGAAACGTTTATATCTGTGCGAAAGATAACAGAAGAATAATCACTCTCTAAATGGCTGTTCCTGGCAAGCCGGCGCACAAGGCAACGAATCCAACTCTGAGCCGAGAATGGTAGTCACAGAGTTTAAAATATGTAAGAACATTTGTTTCTATGTTATTCCATTTTCGCATGTATCTTTTTTCATTAAATACAATTTCTACTGCAGCTAGGGAGTCGTTTCATGTCCCTGTTTGCCTTTCTTGTTTCAGAACAATAACATTAAACATTTCCGATCGTGGCTTCCGGCCCACCCTCTACTGCGGAAATTCAATCGCTGAAGGTTCTGTCAGTACATTAAAATTTCGCTTTTTTGTTTTCGCTAGTAACTGCCGTTTTTGGAGTTTTGGAAAAAGAGTGTACCTAATTACATAAAACTGCAACAAGTTACTTTTTTGAATAGTTATTTATTATTCCATGAACCGGTTTTCGAATCTCTTCAGGTTCATCTGCAGATGGTTTTCTGAAAGTTACATCAGTATTTCTCGCATAATGCTTGGTGCTGGCCCTGTGACAGGAAGATGGAACACGCTTTAATGTATCGGCACGACTACTGTTTCTCTGTGGATATGGATGCAAATTTAGTTTTTTAATTACTGCGACAGTTTCGTTAGTGTTCATCTGTCTGCTTCCATTTTGATTGGAAAGTTTCGCTGTCACAGTGTAAATGAACACAGATTGTGTAAAAGTGTGTGCAGTGATGTATCAACTGGCCATAAAAATGGAAGCAGACAGATGGACACTTAACGAAAAAAGCCGCCCATGCTGTCGCAATAATTAAAATACTAAATTTGCATCCATATCGACAGATAAACAATAGTCGTGGCGAAACATTGAAGCGTGTTCCATCTTCCTGTCACAGAGGCAGCACCCAACATTATGCTAGAAATAGTGATGTAACTTCCGGAAAACCGGTTCATGGAATTATAAATGACTATTCATAAAAGTTACTTGTTTAAGGCCGGCCTTGGTGGCCGAACGGTTCTAGGCGCTACAGTCTGGAACCGCACGACCGCTACGGTCGCAGGTTCGAATCCTGCCTCGGGCATGGATGTGTGTGATGTTCTTAGGTTAGTTAGGTTTAAGTAGTTCTAAGTTCTAGGGGACTGATGACCTCAGCTGTTAAGTCCCATAATGCTCAGAACCATTTGAATTGAACTTGTTTCAGTTTTGTGTACTTTCATTCAATTGACAGTCCCGGGTCTAAAACATCCGCAATGGATAAGCTTGAAGAGTGTACGTAACTGCAGTGGTGTTCTACTTTCCGTCAAGAGGGCTAGCGGATATTGTTAAGACGGAGAGCTTTCGCCGTCTCGTGTCGGTGTAGCCGGCGGGCGAGGCTTTAACGAGCGAGCGCAGGCCGAGTTTCAGCAGCGGGCTGCAGACTCGCCGACAAGTGTCGCCCGCCGCCCGCCCCCGCGCAGTGACAAAGGGCCGCTGCGCCGCCCTCCGGAAATGGAAACCCCGTCCGTCGCGGTGAATTATACGGCCGATTGTGTCGCACGGGCTGGCGGCGGCAACAGCTGCGCAGTTGGCGCTCCGGCCGCCACAGCAAATTTACTTATTCATTTTTTGCAGTGCGGCGCGGGCGCAGGCTGGCGGTCAGAAATGGCGACACACGTTTTCCTCGCTTTACTTGTCCAGACAGGGCCCACCCCTTGTGGTCATATCCGACTGCGCGCGAATTTCTATCAGTGTTGAACACACATCAATTTTTACAAGCTGTGCTTTTCACCGCACTGTGTCAAATGCTGAATTAATATTGGCGATTCTTTACAGGCTGTGTTTTTCACCACAATTTGTCAAATGATGAGTTAATATTTGGTGATTGGAGATAATTATTCGTTATCTATCTAGGAGTTATAGTAACACATTTTATATAGTTTAGCGTCGTGACTACTAGACCATAAGTGAATACTTGTTTTTCCCTCTCAGGAAATTCCATTTTACGTACCAGTAACTATCCCCAGGTTGCGAGTCACTGCTCTAGCGAAAGGTTGGGGCGTGGTAATGTTAATGCCAGGAAGTAGGCTACGTGGGCTTTCTGACTGTGGTGCTTCCGACCCTTCTGCAAGCGGAGCGGGCACCGTGGGACTTCCAACCACGCAGTTTGGCACTATCGGTTACCCGAAGAGAGCCCCCCCCCCCCCCTACCACTGCTGATTTACGCCAGTCGTTCACCAGCAGCGGATGTATCGTCACTGCCAGTCAGGCAGTGCGCTCGCCAAATACCTTCGTTTTCCGTATAGTTTCGTACGCCTAAACGACTTGAGTTCTATACGCTTCGACTAATTCAATTAGTTGTAACAACGTCCGCCCCCGTAACTCACAGCAGCACGGATGACAGCCATGTGCGAGTCCCGGATTCGACTCCCGGGCGACTCGGAGATTTTATCCGCTCGGGGACTAGTGTTGTGTTGACGCGCAGGTCCCTGAAGTGGTGTCAAATCAAGAGACTTGCACCAGGCCGCCAAACAACTCACAGACGGTGTCTACGGCCAATACTGCCATACCATCAATTCATTTTTCTTTTTCAATCACAACAGCGAAACGGAAGTAGTGTCTTCTCAAGGATGCTCATCGCTACCGGGTACGCAGAAAGTGAAATAAGCATATGAACTGGTAGTGCGTGAATTCCAAACGGACTAAGTGCCGTGGCCGTTTAACAACTGCAAATTGCAGAATCAAGGATGAACCGCAACTTCCTTACCCGACTCACGAAGCTAGATGTGCAGATGAAGAAACGAATGCATAACTGCAGGAAAAGAGTCTGCAAAGAAAATGCAGTGGTTTTCTAAATCTGTAAAGAGGAATTTCAAGATTTGACAGATTAAAGTTCACATTTCGTCGCGAGCATGCCAAATTATGAGAACTCCTAGACCGGAATTATGTAAAGCGAAAAGGGAAACTACTGGGACGACCCAGAACCCTACCACTAGAACGAAAATTCAACTGAGGAAGACATTTTGAAATTAACTTAGGGTAATAGTTTTTGAAAACTGATAGTGGGTCTGTTACTAACAAAAGGTTCTTTTCCGTTAGGTTCTGAGGAAGCGGGGAAAATCCAGCGCGAAAATGGAACTGTTCTCTATAGTGTGGAGCCTCTGCGCGCTCCCGCCGGCATGATGGCCAACACAAAAGGTCTACTGCCATCTCTGGGTATTGATTTGTTTTCACTAACTGAGGTCTCACAGGATGTGGGTACTGCGATGTTTGCGTACGTCTGGTTATGATTAACTATTAACACGAACTCATCGGGAGACAGATCGAGTCGAAAGTTGAACGAAGGGTAGCGGTTAGGTCAGAGGAAAAAAAAAAAAAAAAGAGTCGAGGGAAAAAATGAATGCGACAGTTGGGTCGGATAGTTCTCATGGACAAGCTATCTCAAGCTTGTTCGAAGCAATTCAAACTACTGTACTTTACACACGTAAGGTATGTCGTGTTTTATTTGCTTTGCACCCATACAAAAGTGAAAACACGTACCAAAGACTTTTTTTGAGATTGAAGACTAAGATGCCTGGGTCGTCACCGATAATTGCAGTGTTAAGACTTTGAAATGGTTATAATGAAAGCTATGAAAATAGTGTTTTCGGAAACATCCCTTTCCGGTTGTAATTTTCACTTCCACCAATATCTGGGAAAGAAAATACAAGAACTGAGATTGAGGGAGAAATACAGAGACAGACAACAAGTCATTGTTTTGCAGGGTGTGTGCTGCCGTAACACATCTTCCACCAAATAGTGAAGAAAACATGGATGGAAATAATGGAGGATACGCCCAGCGGAAAAAAGTCATGAAGCTTGCAGACTAAATGGTCAATCAATGGATGGGAAATCATAGTAAAGCAATTAGAATGAAGAATGTTTTTAATCAGTCCACAGGACCACAAGTGCTGTCGATGGTTGCCATGGGAAACTAACTCCTCAATAAATCAAAAACATCCGAACGTATACTTTCGGATAAATAAGTCGGAGGAGGAAGCAGCAAATGCTTTATTTGAAATTAAAAAAAGACTCCATTGAGCCGCCTCCTCAAAAAAGACAAAAAAAATCCAGATAATCTCAAAAGATTAAAATACATTATAGAAATTTATAACGACTCGAGTGATTTAAGATGATGTTTAAAATCTCTAGCCTCCTTACAAAAAATTGAGCGAAAAATTAAAATTCATAAAATAAGAATTTTAACCACTTTCTGCAGACATGCTGTCAAATGGAAAAAAGTAAAATAAAAAGGTAAAAAAAATTGAAAATGCCTAAGTGCTATGTGGATAGCCAGTTCTCGGACTGCATAAAACGTGAAGAGATTTTCTTACCACAAATCGCTCGGCAGAACCTCCCCCAACAACCACGGCTAAACAGAACGCTGACGTCACGTGACCAAAGGCCTACGACACCAGTGCGTGAATTACCATGGTCGTCCTCACCCTGCCGTCAACCCGAATGAAACTGAACTGCGACAACGAGCAATCGCATTTATCCGTAGCCCCCACTCCCCCAAGTCAGTGAATGAGTTGCCTGATAACCCCAGGAACGACCGAGAATTCTCGCAGGCGCTTCGCCGAGAGCTGTGGCCGTAGACCGTTTCCGTCGAAACTCCCATCGCCTCTCAAGTACGTCGCCGGCCATCTCCTGTATCGTCCGCCGCGGCGGAAGAGCTGTGGATCCGCTCTCTTCTAGAGTACTGCAAAAGGAAGCGGGCTGAATCGCGAGCGGACCGTCTCATTAAGGGGCGCGCAAAGTGTGCAGTTGCCGGAATGACATTTTCTTTCGCGTCGCTGGGGAGGGAAGGAGCGAGCGAATGTAATAAAGTCAGAAACGTTTTCCCCTTCCGTCTTATTCTGCAGATGGCGGAAACGCTCACTTTTGCGAGGCGTCAATCCAATGGCGTAGGGGCCGAGTGTTATTCTGAAACCGCCGACATGTCCAGGCGTGCATGAAATGAAATGATCGTATGGCATTTATTGGCCGGGATATCCCCTTTGGGATTCGGCCGCCGTATTGCGAGTCTTTTTAGTTGACGCCACATTAGCGACTTGCGTGTCAATGATGAAGGAAATGATGCTGTAGTACACACAACACCCAGTCCCCTGCCGGGAATCGAACCCGGGCCCCCTTGCGTGGTAGGCGGTAACGCTACCGCTGCGCTACAGAGGCGGGCAGACGTGCGTGAAAACAGCACTTATCTTCCCAAAGATCCAATGATAATTTTAGTTTTTAATTTCCTTTCTCGCTCTGCGTCTGAAAGCTACGATGGACTGTATTTTCTTCTCCTATAAATAAAATTTTACCTATCACTTCGGCTGAATTTGCACTGAATTACTAATTTAATCGCTGGGTACTGATTTACAATATTTTTTAATAAAATATAATTCTGTGTCTGAGTTAAAAAAGGTTTTGTGTTAGTAGGTTACCTCTGTTCCTAAAGTAAGATGATTTGCATTATTTTGGCAAAAACTACCAAATCAATGCCAGTTGCTGAATAGATAGAAACTGTAAAATAATTCAAAAATGGTTCAAATGGCTCTGAGCACTATGGGACTTAACATCTGAGGTCATCAGCCCCTTACAACTTAGAACTACATAAACCTAACAAACCCAAGGACATCACACACATTCATGCCCGAGGCAGGATTCGAACCTGCGACCGTAGTGGGTGCGCGGTTCCAGACTGAAGCGCCTAGAATCGCTCGGCCGCACTGGCCGGCTGTAAAATAATTATACATCTGCTGTGCAAGGGCCAGTCAAACGAAAACGAGATAGATGGGCAAAAGGTGAGTAAACTGTTTACTATTTGAGAAGTAATCGCCGTAACTGTTGATACATTTATCCCACTGTGAGGCCAGACAGTCAATGCCTTCAGGGAAAAAAAAGTTTGCGGTTGCCGACGGAACCATAATTGTCCCTTCGTCTGAAGAAAATCAGCGACCACGGAAATCTTATTTTAGGGCTCCAAAAATATGGAAAATCGCATGGCAGAGTTCGGGGCTGTATGGAGAATGTTTACGGCCTTCGCAGCGAAACTCCCGCAGCTACTTGAAATAACAGACACGGGAAAGTCATGATGAATTTTTTCTTTGACTGCAAGAGCGCGCTGCTCACTGACTTATGAACATGGCGCCAAAATTGACGCACAGCAGCACGCGGACGCTTTGCAAGAAGTAAAGCGCACAATCAAGTCCAAACGTACAGGAATGTTGACGGACGGCATCATTCTATTACACAATAATCCTTGTCCACATACTGCCAAGGTTGTTTCGACTGGGTAGCAGAAGTTTCGCTGTGTGTCCCTTACATATCCACCATACAGTCTCGATCTCTTTCCATGCGATTTCCATATTTTTGGAGCTCTCAAGACAGACATCCGTGCCGGCCGCGGTGGTCTCGCGGTTCTAGGCGCGCAGTCCGGGACCGTGCGACTGCTACGGTCGCAGGTTCGAATCCTGCCTCGGGCATGGATGTGTGTGATGTCCTTAGGTTAGTTAGGTTTAAGTAGTTCTAAGTTCTAGGGGACTGATGACCACAGCAGTTGAGTCCCATAGTGCTCAGAGCCATTTTTTGAACAGACATCCGTGGCCGACGACTTGCTTCGGACGAAGAGGTTCACGACCGGGCACAATCACGGTCATGTAACCGTAAACATTTTTCCGTGCAGGCACTGACCATCTTGTCTCACAATGGAATAAATGTATTAACAGTTACGGCGATTACTTTTGAAATAATAAATATTTTACGTATTTTCTTTCCCATCCGTCTCCTTTTCATATGACTGCCCCTTATATTATACGTTAACAATGGAAGTTTCAGATCCACTCGAAAATGGCCTGAATGTGAAGGTCGAAACCTTTGGTGTTCGAATACGGTATTTGTGTTATGCTGCTTGACTTAGTCAAGTCGATTAAATATTTTGGCGTGACGGTGAAAAACGACATGAAATGGGACGATCACATGACGCCAGCGGAAAGGGAAAAAACTTCTTGTGTGTTTAATCATTTAAAATCACCACATCATACTCATTATTTGTTGAAGCACGCTGGCGCTTTATAAACAAAACAACTAAGCACAGTTAGATCTCAACCTCATAATGAATATTTGATGAAGAAAGACCCCGCCAAGTGGGATTTTACGGGGTGCACTACTGCTTGTAGAAGTTGGAAAATGCGTGTGGCTAATCGACGGCTAAAGACATGGGAATAAAGACATGAGAATAACGGCAGCTAGAAAGCGATCCGCGTGCTACACGCTGAGCAGCGGATTATGAACGGACGTATAACTCGGATACGATCGGGTGTGGACGTTACTACTGTCTGCGTGAGGGAAGTGCTGCACTGGAGATCAGTACGAATCGGCCGCGCAGGCGGGCACTGTCGTCACAAAACTGGGGACCTCGAGCGCGAACGAACGGCCTTCTACGAGTGCAGTACGTACTGTTACAAAAGTGTCACAGGGGCACGACAGCCGCGAATCGCGACGTCACTATGGGTAACCAGCATTTTATTAGCGTAATAGCGACAGACAGCTTAGATGTTACTAGAGTGCTTGCCAAACACCGCGACTCCTAAACGGTTCAAACGGCTCTGAGCACTATGGGACTTAACATCTGAGGTCGTCAGTCCCCTAGAGCTTAGAACTACTTAAACCTAACTAACCTAAGGACATCACACACATCCATGCCCGTGGCAGGATTCGAACCTGCGACCGTAGCCTAGAACCGCTCGGCCACACGGCCGGCGAAAACGTAGAGTTAGAACTCGTGTCCTGCCCTTCGTCACCTCCCAACGGCCAGTCACACGGTACATGGATTGTTCAAGATTTCTTTGGAAACCTATCCAAGATTTCGATGACTCGCCCATTTACATGACACGTCAGAAGACTTCGCCAGAAGATGGGTAGTATGATACTTCCCGAAACGTCGCGAGATATGAACGCTACCACCCGGCTGGAGACCCGAGAAACCTTCATCAATGTTGGAGCAGGTTGGGAAGCCTCGGAGGATAGACATGTTGTCTGCCATTGTCGGTGTTAGTTAAGACTTTATTAGCAATGTACAGTTATTTGGAACACGTAGTTGAGAACACTGTGACAGTAATTACGGAAATATGCAGTTCATTTTTTTCGTTGAAGAATAGAAATTATTTGTGGCTCTAAAATGGAACGTAATTGTGCAGTTTCTCGTTTTCTGCCAATGAAAAGCGAGTGGCATCCAGTATAAACAAACTGATTGGAAATTTGATTATTTCTAAAATAACAGTTCCTCGCTAAGAGTTTCTTACAGCCTCAAGACTATGAATTCATGACCTACGTGCTGTTTTCTGCGCAGGGGACAACATCTATGTAAGACTTCAGGTTGGTGAACATTTATTAGAAGTTATGCATTCCACTCAGGGCAGTGGAAACAAATAGGCACCTCGCGTGTACGGCAATCTTAACACAAGTGAGATTAGTGACACGTCATATGTGGTAACACAGAGGAAGTATGATAGAGAGACGATTCCCGGCGGGGTCAGGGATTTTCTCTGCCTCGTGATGGCTGGGTGTTGTGTGCTGTCCTTAGGTTAGTTAGGTTTAAGTAGTTCTAAGTTCTAGGGGACTGATGACCATAGCTGTTAAGTCCCATAGTGCTCAGAGCCATTTGAACCATTTTTTTGCTAGAGAGAAATGGTTTCTGAGGGATGGGGATTATCATTCGCACGAATATATAACATCTTCCCCCCCCCCCCCCCCCCCTCTGTTTTTCAACTTGCTGTAACCGTTATGAAGCGACAAAAAATGGAACGAGGATGTAAGGATTGTGGTAGGGAAGGGGCGTATGGTCGACTTCGGTTTATTGGGAGAATTTTACTGAAATGTGGTTCATCTGTAAAGGAGACCGCTTACAGGACGCTAGTGCGACCTATTTTTGAGTACTGTTCGAGTGTTTGAGGTCCGCACCAGGTCGGATTGAAAGAACTACATTTAGTACTGGTAGGTTCGATCAGCACGCAAGTGTTACGGATATGCTTCGGGAGCTCAAGGTAATCCCTGAAGGAAAAAATAGACATTCGTTTCGAAGAACAGTGCTGATAAAAGTTCAGAGAACCACGATTTGAAGCTGACTGCAGAACGATCCTACTGCCGCCAACATACATTTCCGTTGGGACTACGAAGATAGGAGAAATTAGGGCTCATACAGAGGCATACAGACAGTCGTTTTTCCTTCGCTCTATCTGCGAATGGAACCGGAAAGGAAACTAGTTGTGGTAAAGGGTACCCCCCTCCACGCACCGCAGAAGTACGGAAAATGGAATTAGCAGCTACTGCACGAGTTGCAAATACAACTTCTTCAGTATAAAAGTACATGCCGATCATTTTAGCTTCGGTGACGCCTCGCATGACGTGTTAACGAGTAAGGAGAAGGGACATTTAAGGAAAGTTATGAAAAATTTTAAACGTTAAAAGGTCAATTTTGGGAGATCACAACTTTTCCGTTCTTTTATGAATACAACTCCAATCACTCGACCTCGTTTGGTAGGCAATGAGAAACTCGTAATTGTCAAGCAAATGTTTACATTGTCGGTTCGTTGGCTCTTGAAAACTGTCCAGGAGTGAAATATTCAGGCAACGAATAATGAAACCCTTAACTTTTAATTAAAGCTAAATTGCTGTAGCGATGCAGAAGATGGTTATCGGCGGCGAGATCCATAGCAATTCTAATATTCATTAATTTTTTTCCCCACAACTCTCGTCGGAAAACAATCGGCAATGCAATACAAGAAGAAATCATTACGCGAGATTAATTGGTTTATCGTGCACTCACAGCAGTGGGTAGGTAGAGTCGGAGACATCTGGAAGCAGAAGCATTTGTAGATTGACTGCCAACCTTTGGCTAAAGGTCACGACCGAAAAACAATCATGACTGCACTGGGTGCGGGTTCAAAGCAGTCCTCTCCACTGAGCCTTTCATGGGAGGGAGAGTGACGGGCAGCAATAAAGACTGAAATTAATACCGCCCGGTTCATTAAAGAGGCTCTGAGGCGCCAACCACTAGGGCACCACGCAAACCCTGCCTTATTTGTAACTGTCCACCTCGCCATTCCAACAATTATCGTCAACGCTGAATAACATGATGCCCTGGTGTGGAATTTACAGAATCTTTCAATATTTAACCTCTACCTAAGTACAGATTATATTATTCAGTGTGATAAATAATCAACGGATTCTGGTTGCAGTAATACCTACATCGTTGTCTAATATGCAACAAATGTTTTCATCTTGCAGATAAGACAGTCTGATCAAATTGTTTTCATGTGAAACACTAAGATTTGAGTGTGAAGAAATAAATAGGTTATAAATTCATTTCAAAGTAACACGGAAGAGATTAAAGTTTTGAAGTAAAATAAAAAAGCACGCAAATACACCAAGGAAGGAGACTATTGTACTATCACAAAACTGTCGACACTGGCACTCGTACGCTTAGAGTTCGGACATTCATAGGTGATGTCAAATTTTATTTCGTTTTCATTTAAATATGTTATTAAGCTAATAAAGTGTGATTACATTTTCAAAAGAATGTTTTCGCAGCCAAAATCGTAAGAAGATCAAACTCAGAATTTCGTGCAATCACTGCCCTCAGATTCTCAACAATAGGTTTTTGTTAATTTTTTCGACGTTAAAGATTCGAAGAAAAACAAAGTTCACATATTACCCAACTCCGGTGAGCAAAATGTAATATTACTGAAAGTACGATATTTATCGTCAACAGATGTAATTAGCAATAAAATATAAATTAACAAAAAATTAGTGAGAGTTGTTATTTTTACGTCGCAGCAACAATAAAACCTCAAATTCTGCTTCTCCCGAGTTTCTGAGAAAAAAAGTCCCCAAGCTCGGAACTGGAAATTAAGGAAAAAAAAGAGACAATTCGGTATGACAAGACACTACGTCTCACACGACTTTTGTCGTTATTTTTGCAACAATAATTTTCGTTTAAATGGTAAGAAATTATTAACGGTTTATTTGGCTTTTAGTATCAGAAGCTGGCTGAAACGGCCATTCGTTATTTAGCTGCCGTTTCAAATCATCACGGTAATCATAGCAGTTCTCACAGAGAGGCAATGTAATACCGTCTTAGTACAATATCTCAGACAAAAAATACTTTCGTACATGTATTTTATCTGAAGTTTGGTCGTTGTTTATGCAATAGAAAGTAGTCTCCGAAGTTTCAGCAATTATTGAACATAAACAACGGATAATGTTTCACGAGTTACACTATCCCTCTTCTGAAATATTTGATTTTACAAACAGATCGGATGCGGCTGACGACAAAGATGCATCCTTCATTCCTCTAAAAATACTCGTGCTCTTATTTACTTTAACACTATGTGTGTGTGTGTGTGTGTGTGTGTGTGTGTGTGTGTGTGTGTGTGTGTGTGTCTCAGAGAGAGAGAGAGAGAGAGAGAGAGAGAGAGAGAGAGAGAAAGAGAAAGATATGTTATTATGGTCCAGTTTTTTCAGTTATCTGTCACTCTCGGCAAACAGACATGCAGCTAAACATAAATTTTAATGAAATGATGTAACTTCGTGTGAATGGTAACGACAGAGACAGCGTAATAGCGGTCACAAACACACTAAACGGGAGCAGCAACAAACTAGCTAGCTAACGATCGCTCTACGACACATTGGTGCCAACTATGATTAATAACAGCTGCAGCGTATTTGATTCTTTTGTTTTACATTCTGCGAAAACATGTAACAGCTGAAATTCGGCATTAGTCCATTATTACGAAAAGCAAAGTAAAGGAATCCTAGCCGGCCGCGGTGGTCTAGCGGTTCTAGGCGCGCAGTCCGGAACCGTGCGACTGCTACGGTCGCAGGTTCGAATCCTGCCTTGGGCATGGATGTGTGTGATGTCCTTAGGTTAGTTAGGTTTAAGTAGTTCTAAGTTCTAGGGGACTGATGACCACAGTAGTTAAGTCCCATAGTGCTCAGAGCCATTTGAACCGTTTGAAAGGAATCCTAACAGGCGCCGATAGCTTTGGCGTGCTGCCCTACAATCGAGTGATAAATCGCCTCTAATGATTCCCCAAGTCGACGGGGTGTGAGATAGTTGTCTTATGCAAAACTGTTACGCGTGGTATCAGCACAGAAGAATGCTGGCATTTATAGGAAACTTTTCACAATACATTCCGTTACAATCGGTGCACTTTTGTATTTTCCGAAATCACTTTCAAACCCTTTTAGCCCAAAACGTCTCCGTGGGAGACTTTCTAACATCCACCGAGCGAGGTGGCCCACTGGTTAGCATACTGGACTCGCATTCGGGAAGACGACGGTTCAATCCCGCGTCCGGCCATCCTGATTTAGGTTTTCAGTGATTTCCCTAAATCGCTCCAGGCAAATGCCGGGATGGTTCCTTTGTAAGGGCACGGCAGGCTTGCTTCCTCGTCCTTCCCTAATCCGATGAGACCGATTGACCTCGCTGTTTGGTCTCTTCCCCCAAACAATCCAATCCAAATCCTTATCCACTAATCTAAAAATTAGTCTGGGCTCTGCGAACCACCAAAATCTGTGTGACGGAGATCTATTCTTCCAGTTCCATTTACAAATAGACAGCTTCTAAGCCTCTATTCGTGCTGACAGCAGCTGCCCCTCCCCAGTCCTACTTTCATTTTATCCCTATTCTCTTAATTAGTTACCGTCGTTAGAGGTGGTCTTGTAATTTTCTACGCATGTTTTCGTGAGGTTTATACTGTAGCGTCTTGCTCGAATGTCTACGCGGTATGATTTTTTCAGCAATTCTGTACCACTCTTCCGCCAACCCCACAACCCTGTTACCACTGACACCGCGTTCCTGTGTCTACACTTGTTTGAGTTATGTTGGTCCACCAAATACGGGTTCCATACACTTGAACAGTTTTCAAATACAAGTCTTTTTTAATACCGATAAATCAAAGATTTATCTACAATTTCCTCATACGTTACACACTATCGCCTTTCGGACCCTGTGGAATCATCTTCGGGTGCTTCGGTTCTTACAGTGTCGACATGACTTTTTACGTGTTTTCTTGCAAGTAGTGTACATAAAGTTAGGTCGCGTTGATTGAATATGAAGACTAGAAGAAAGAAAGTAGTTAACTGTAACGGTTAGAGGAATTTCTTACCAAAGTATCAAGGTAAAAAAGGGGAGACGCACAGAAAATTATATAATGTACCGTACTGAAATCACAACACGTCATGCTGTTACGCCAATATAACGGTTACATGTCAACAAGCCTAAAGATGGTAGCTTATGTACAAAGGTACTACAATAAAACTGATCGCTTCATTTAACGTATGAACGTATAGCAGAGAGACTGAAAGAAGTTTTGAGAAACTTATTCAAGACCATCTTCATTTCAGCAAGTCATCAATGTCTGAAACAGATACAACCCAAGTATCCGCCACACCGCAGTTAAGAGCAAAACGTGCAATCCACTAGAAGACCAGGAAATTTATTTACACGCATTTAAGCAGCTAACATACTGAATAAAAATATCACAGTCATGACCTTTTCCAATAACTTTGCAGAAGCACTTGCTCTAAATACGTAGTCATTTTCGACAAAGAGTTAAATTAATACCATACATACACTACTGGCCATTAAAATTGCTACACCAAGAAGAAATGCAGATGATAAACGGGTATTCATGGACAAATATATTGTACTAGAACTAACGTGTGATTACATTTTCACGCACTTTGGGTGCATAGATCCTGAGAAATCAGTACCCAGAATAACCACCTCTGGCCGTAATAACGTGCTTGATACGCCTGGGCATTGATTCAAACAGAGCTTGGATGGCGTGTACAGGTACAGCTGCCCGTGCAGCTTCAACACGATGCCACAGTTCACCAAGAGTACTCACTGGCGTATTGTGACGAGCCAGTTGCTTGGCCACCATTGACCAGACGTTTCCAGTTGGTGAGAGATCTGGAGAATGTGCTGGCCAGAGCAGCAGTCGAACATTTTCTGTATCCAGTACGGCCCGTACAGGACCTGCAACATGCGGTCGTGCATTATCCTGCTGAAATGTAGGGTTTCGCAGGGATCAAATGAAGGGTAGAGCCACGGGTCGTAACACATCTGAAATGTAACATCCACTGTTCAAAGCGCCGTCAGTGCGAACAAGAGGTGACCGAGACGTGTAACCAATGGAACCCCATACCATCGCGTCGATGATACGCCAGTGTGGCGATGACGAATACACGCTTCCAATGTGCGTTCACCCGGATATCGCCAAACACGGATGCGACCATCAAGTTGCTGTAAACAAAACTTGGATTCAATCGAAAAAATGACGTTTTGCCATTCGTGCACCCAGGTTCGTCGTTGAGTACACCATTGCAGGCGCTCCTGTGTGTGATGCAGCGTCAAGGGTAACCGCAGCCATGGTCTCCGAGCTGATAGTCCATGCTGCTGCAAACGTCGTCGAACTGTTCGTGCAGATGGTTGTTGTCTTGCAAACGTCCCCATCTGTTGACTCAGGGATCGAGACGTGGCTGCACGATCAGTTACAGCCATACGGATAAGATGCCTGTCACCTCGACTGCTAGTGATACGAGGCCGTTGGGATTCAGCACGGCGTTCCGTATTACCCTCCTGAACCCACCGATTCCATATTCTGCTAACATTCATTGGATGTCGACCAATGCGAGCAGCAATGTAGCGATACGATAAACCGCAGTCGCGATAAGGTACAATCCGACTTTTATCAAAGTCGGAAACGTGATGTTACGCATTTCTCCTCCTTACACGAGGCATCACAACGTTCCATCAGGCAACGCCGGTCAACTGCTGTTTGTGTATGAGAAATCGGTTGGAAACTTTCCTCATGTCAGCACGTTGTAGGTGTCGCCACCGGCGCCACAGCATCTTCTTCCTGTCGGTGAAATTTCTCGTCTGTAGCACGTCATCTGCGTGGTGTAGCAATTTTAATGGCCAGTAGTGCACATTCGTGCATCACGTCTCGAAAAGCAACCGGATTTCAGGGTGGTCAGAAACAGCCTGCAAAACTCGTAAGGATGTTGCAGGGTAGCTTGTGCTGGGAAATAATTGTTAAGAAAAAGATTCGATATGTTGCTGTTACCGATTTAATTAGCATTGACGTTATCCAATCAGATCGGCGCGCACACAAATTCAAGAACTTGCAAGTGGCTTTCTCAGAAGTGACAAATTAAACTAGGTGAGCAAATGCTACATTTGTTCGTTTTGAAGGAAGCAAAGGAAGAACACGTTTGGCGACGCTGTCTCTCGCAGGCTGCTGGAATTTGCGCGCGTAGCGACCCGACTGACTAACTTCAATGCAAATTAAAGTGGTAACGGCGCAATGCATAGAATTTTTTTACTAACAATAATTTCTCAGTACAACATAGGCTGCATCACCCTTACAAGCTTTTCACACTGTTTGTGACCATACCAATGAGTAGCTGCTTAGTATCCTCTCAAAGTTTACACCTTTCAACAGATATCGCAGTATTGTCCAAGTACCTAGGCTCTAGTACGGAACCAAAACGTCGAGAGTGGAAGAAATCTGAAAAATAGTTTACCGGAATTGTTCCATACTAGAATGTTATTTATTTGGCATTTTATCTCCGTTCACAGTAGTGTCCCATTCGTTATTAGTTATTTCCCCCACTTTTTTTCGAGGCCTGACTCATTCAGCAGTCATGCTTTGTACATTTCGACAAGCGTCTTTTGGGTGTACTCAATTTTATTATAACCTATCGTTGTGGTTTGACTTTTAACGTGAATAACTTCCGGAAAACTGGAACTTCATGATTGTCGATCTGCATTATGGGAATATAACCACTTTGAATACTAGTCACTGTTTTTTATTGAATGGAAACACTATTTAGAAATCGAGGGAAAATCAGAGTCAGAAATCAATAAAAGAATTAGTAGCGGACGGAGGGTCATTGGGATGCTTAACTCAGTCTTATGGAGCAGGAATGTAATGAGCAGAACTAAAAAATTAATATACAAATCCATATTAGAGAGTGTGGTTCTGTATGGAACGGAGACCTGGACAATTAACATGAAGCACATTAAAAAATTACAAGCTCTAGAGATGGACTTTTGGAGAAGATCTCCAGGAAAGAAAAGATAAGGAACACCGAAGTAATAAGGAGAATGGAAATTAAAGAAAGAATATATGACGTAATGGATAGGAAGAAATTACAGTGGTACGGGCATGTACGACGAATGGAGAAAACCAGAATACCAAAATTGATACTGGAGTGGGAACCGGAGGGGAGAAGAAGAAAAGGACGACCTATGACAACCTGGCTCCAAAATGTGCAGCACACAATGAGGAGAATGGGCGCAGAGGAAGAGGACACACAAGATCGAAACACCTGGAGAAATATTTTGAGATTATAGTTTGAGAACGTTCATTGTTTGTATTGTAATTTCCAAGTAAATTATTATGTTGGAGATAAGCCTCTGTAATGAGGAAAAGCTCAAAATAATAATAATATAATAAAATATAATGGAAACACTATGGTTCTGCATTTCTACTATTTCAAAAATTTCACCTAGTGATATGTATTCTTTACAGAGAAACCTGAAAATACGTCTATACTGACGTGAAACATGTAGTTTCGAATAAAGCACCTTCATACAGCTATGCGGCTTTTAGTCATTCTTGACTTTTTAACTGTTACAATTTTTATGATAATTCTAATCGTATTGAGTGTTGTATTGTTATTCATCTGTCTCTGAACTGTGGTTGCTCTCCCAAGAGGCTGTTTTTGTCTTTGTACAGAATATTTGGTTTGCTGTCACTTAATGTTCGTACTGGATACATCCTTACGTATTGTGATTTTACTGTATCATATTATACGATTTGCTATGTTTATGAAGATGTTTCACTTCTGGTACGAAATATCTATTTTTTTATACAGTATATGTAGTTATTGTGTACACTATGTGTAAGAAAGCACATAAAGCTGTATAGGAAAAGTAACTCAAGATTTGTGTGCAGTACTAGAACGTCACAGTTAAATAAATAATGTTATTTTGTGACTGAAGACGTAACTATATATATTTTTAAAAGAATAAGCACAGTCACCGTCATTTCCATAATATAATAAGTAAGACTGCTTTTGTAGACATAGTGGCTAATTTTGGTTTCGGTTTTGCTGTTAGCTGTCTTTGTGTGTCTGTCCAAAATGTCTAAAGTGTTTCGAAGGATTTTTTTGTAGTAGGTACCTTGTTGTCCAATTCTGGCAATGTCCTCTGATCTATAAATGGCGAGGAGTGTCGGTTCACCGCTATCGGGAAAGAAAAGGCATACCACCTCGTACGGTATCATGCCGGGTATTTCGGAAACTTGGCATAGGTTGAGAATAGCTTTTCGTAATATCGTTTAGGGCACGCCCACGTACTGCCTAAGGCTATCTTTGGAATCGATATCGCACGTAATTGCTGAAAGAGGAGAGGTTACTCTTTAACAACAGATTTAGAAGACTGTCTAAATGCAATGGAAAAAGGCGAAGAAACTATTCGGAAGTCACTTGGGGAAGCCTGATACAGGATGTCAGCAGGTGTTCACTGCTTCGACTACAGTTGGATCTCAATCAGTTTACAGACCTCCGTGCTTCTTCTATTCACTGTTTTAAGTCGTGGTGGTAAGAGGTACTTACGTACTCGGCAAAATATTAGATTGCCGGTCTTGATATTTTACACATAATCTTCGCAGATGGAAAAATAATCTACAACAGTTGCAGCGACCTCTTTCTCTACAAAAGGCAGCAGGGTCACGCGTATAGAGCAGACGGAGTTTTGTGCAGAGCTACGCTTTTGTCAGTCGATGTTGCGGTGGATTAAAGAGACGCAGAGTGTCGCGCTAATTGGCCACTTCCTGTACAATGTAAATGGCTACCTGGGACATTACTCGTCACTGCGCGCAGAGAACTTGCTACAAAAGAAAGACGAAGCAAGACGCGCGGGCGAAATGAAATTCAAACACAGCCGCGAACGTCGATGACAACGCCGAGCGAAGTCTGCGCGTTGTCGACGGAGTCGGGCGCCGGGCGCCGCGCGCCGCTTTTTGACAACTGGAGATTGGCTGACGTCCACTGACTGTGCAGAAGCAGATACCATCGGCACGTCTCGCAGGGCAACTTTCAATTACGGGGCTTCCGGGGCGAGGGGCTGGAGACGCTGACAGCCCGCTGCAGATAAACGTCGCCGCCAGAGCTACTCCACTCACGCCCCCACCTTCCTCCCCTCTCACCGACTTGGAACGGAACCGCCGTGGCGCCCGATTCAGGAGCGGCGTCTGCTGCCCGTAGAAGTAAATGTGCGACTCTCTCTTGCAATGTATGTAACCCCTCCCCTCCACTGCTTCCTTCTCCCGATTCTTTCACAATGCTTTTTTTTTTTACCACACTGAAATAGTCTATTTCAGCAGTTACTGAAGCTGCCAATTCTAACGATTTGATATGCTGTGACTCATGCTAGCGACCGCTGGCAAATAAAACATTTTAAATAGACGCACACAGCCGCCAGCTAGAAATGGATGCTGGATTTTAAAAAGGCAGTGTCCATAATCTAGCAAAAAAATGGCTCTGGGCACTATGAGACTTAACATCTATGGTCATCAGTCCTCTAGAACTTAGAACTACTTAAACCTATCTAACCTAAGGACAGCACACAACACCCAGTCATCACGAGGCAGAGAAAATCCCTGACCCCGCCGGGAATCGAACCGGGGAACCCGGGCGTGGGAAGCGAGAACGCTACCGCACGACCACGAGCGCGGACCATAATCTAGCTTTCGAAAAAAATGCACTAATAGACTTTTCTTTGTTTATTACAAATACTTGTAGTAAAAGAAGCACACATGAAAACAATTTATTATGTTCTCTTTCTCTGTCGAATCCGAGCTATTGCTCCGTCTTCAATTACTCTGCCGTTGAGGGGATTGAAAACTAATCTTCTTTCCCTCCGAAATATAGTTTGATAAAAACAAAAAATAATTGTGAATAATGGATAAAACTAAATTAAATCATATCCTTACTCTGCAGTTCATGAGCGAAGAGTCCCCTTACAACTGACAAGCGAAAAACAGTTTCGTATCACAGTTTTTTTCTTGGCCCAAGTAAAATAACAACTGTAAAGTACATTTATTATAGAAAGAGGTTGAGATTTCAAGGATTCAGCTACAACGTGGGGTATAATTATTATTAGAGGAAAGTGCACAAATCCGGACACCCATTTCGTTTGAGATATTTTTAAAACAGGAAATAGTAAAAAATTACGTTTTAAAAGTATTTGTTTACTTTATAATGTTATGCACTATTTACATTTTTATTGTAAAAAATATAACTAAAAGCTATTATGAAAAAATTATTTTCAAAATCTTACACTTACGGAATTTGAAAAATAGTCGCCAAAATCGAACCCATTGCAAAAATAATCCAAATCACACTACAAAAAAAATGAGAGAAAGGTATTAATCAGAGAAAACAAATCTAGCATGAAAGTAGGTATAATATAGCTTTTCCAGAGGTTACAGAATTTCTCTCTGTGTGTCTTTTTTTTTTTTTTTTTTTTTTTTTTTTTTGCTGAATTTAAGAGCCCTTCTATTAGATGTTCCTGTAGGCTTGGCTTCTGACAATTTGTTTTTGTGGAGTTTACGATAAAGACTACCCCTTTTTCCCTACAATTTCGTCTTTTTGGAGCATTCGATATTATTTCGCTCTGCCGATTTTATGACCGTTTTTCACAAGTCACGTAGAGTACGCACAGAGGACGAATCTTCCATAGCCAGACTACACTAAACCAGCTCTTCTTCAACATCTTCGCTCGAACCTGTTGGTCTCCTTCTGGTTCTTTTTGCTGCTATTTGCGTTCGTATCAACCGCGCCGACCACATTTTGGATTGCACTCAGGACCGTACGTAATGATCTATTTTTACAGCGTGTGACGGAATACAATAGTAAAAATTCTGACCTGTGACTAGATTAACCGTGACTAGAAATTTGACAAGAAAGTAATGTCTACCTCATATTTGTCTAAACAGAACATATAAGTCAAACAGAGTAAAACATCTTGGCATTGGTTATTACAGAATACTTTGTTATTGTGTGAACTGAGCTGCCGCACTCTGATTAGAAACGACTGCCGAAGCAGCTAAAACTGATTAGCATTCTTTTAAGTCACGGTCACACAAAAATTAAAGTTAGGCTGCTGTTTCAGTTTACAACAACGGACGTCAAATTAATCGGGAGTGTTTCAACCGTACTTCACGTTGGGGAACATCAAGTGTTGTTTTAGGGACATTAAATTGAGTACTGGCCTTCTTCCAACGCATATTCTTTTTCTGAACTGCACCAATAATATGAGTAATTTTAGATTAATTTCGTTGTCTTTGGTCGGCTTTCCCTGTCATCCTCTTGGAATCTGCAAAAGAATAAGAGTGTGTACCAATACAGGCAGACTTCACAAATGAGATACTAAGGGGTCCGGTTTAAGAGTCTTAGAGGAGGGGAGGTCTGTATATACGACTGCACCTTACATTTTGGTAACCCAATAAATTTTTAAACTAACACCTAAATCAAACGGTTTAGTCATAATCATTAACCCTAAACATTATTATTCAAAAACACGTATATGTTGACAGGCTTATCCGACAATATCTAGGAGAAATAACGAGAAGTGTAGCACAACGTAAAAATTTTTTTCCAATCTCAGAACACGTAATGCTGAACTGATAAGTAACAAGTGAAGTGGATGACTTGTGCACTCCGTCAAAGAGTGGTAGAAGCCCAAACTACTGTTTACTCTTTGTCCAATTAGTTTAGGAAAATAGAGACAGAGAGGCCATAGGTCCGTTTGGGGGGTGGGAATCCAGTTTAGGGGACGTTCCTCTATATTATAATTATTATTGGTCTCAAAGATACCTACGTAAGTTTTGAAGAAGTGACACCTTTCCCCTCCTAGCCATGCTTTAAACAATTTTTTGGGTACGAGATACACACTTTATTTCAAGCAGGAGCAGTGAGTCGACAATGTATTGATGACTTGCTAAACTTTTATTGCAATAATAAGCACATTCTCAGGAGTGGAAGAGCAGTTGAATGGAATGGATAGTGTCTTGAAAGGAGGATATAAGATGAACATCAACAAAAGCAAAACGAGGATAATGGAATGTAGTCGAATTAAGTCGGGTGATGCTGAGGGTATTAGATTAGGAAATGAGACACTTAAAGTAGTATAGGAGTTTTGCTATTTGGGGAGCAAAATAACTGATGATGGTCGAAGTAGTGTGGATATAAAATGTAGACTGGCAATGGCAAGGAAAGCGTTTCTGAAGAAGAGAAATTTGTTAACATCGAGTATAGATTTAAGTGTCAGGAAGCCGTTTCTGAAAGTATTTGTATGGAGTGTAGCCATGTATGGAAGTGAAACATGGACGATAAATAGTTTAGATAATAAGAGAATAGAAGCTTTCGAAATGTGGTGCTACAGAAGAATGCTGAAGATTAGATGGGTAGATCATATAACTAATGAGGAGGTGTTGAATAAGATTGGGGAGAAGAGAAGTTTGTGGCACAACTTGACTAGAAGAAGGGATCGGTTGGTAGGACATGGTCTGAGGCATCAAGGGATCACGAATTTAGTATTGGAGGGCAGCGTGGAGGGTAAAAATCGTAGAGGGAGACCAAGAGACGAATACACCAAGCAGATTCAGAAGGATGTAGGTTGCAGTAGGTACTGGGAGATGAAGAAGCTCGCACAGGATAGAGTAGCATGGAGAGCTGCATCAAACCAGCCTCAGGACTGAAGACCCCAACAACAACAACAACAGGAGTCTAAATGGCAAAGTCATGTTGATACGGTTTCCCTCCCTCAGCCACGAGTAAGCAGTAACGCCTGACGATACTGTAAGTACACTTCCCAGAATTTGTCGTTCAAATAAACTGGTTCAGATAACGACGTAACAGGGAACTGGAGACACTGGACACTTATTGGTCTGTGGTAGAACAAAACGCAATGAAACAAACGACAAGTTAACAAATGTTTGCTAATATATATGCTTTTACTGCCTACGCCAACACCACACAAAGAGCGTACAGCATAACTGGCAGATATTCGCCTGGGCAATGAGGAAGGAAGATCAGGGTCAGACGTGCCGTCGACGAAGCGATCAATAGAAATGGAGCATAAATTCGGATTAGAGAAGCATGAGAAACGAATTTGTTCGCGGCCTGTACAAAGGATCCATTTGGGTAAACCATGGGGATGGCGGATCGGAGTTTTGAAACGCCCTTCTTCCGAATGATAGCGCACCTCCTATTTCGACGTTCATATAAAATAATACCCATCCGCAGTGAAGCTCATTACAATACTAGCAGGACGATTAATAACACATACAGACCAGGTTAAAGGATGAAAAAACTGGTTTGTGCAAATTTGAAACTCTGCCGTACCCAGATTCGACCCCAGACAACTGGCTTTTGCAAAAAGTGCGCTGCCAACAATGGTATCGAGTGATCCCTCACGCAATGCTTCATGTTACGAAATACTTGTCGCCATCTCATCTCAACTACGAAGAGGCTCTCCCAGGATGCTGCGGAAGAACGGATATATCGGTCAGTTGGGCTTCTAACATTCACGAAATGCTGTCTGGCCGATTTCTCTGATATTCACTTCAACGTGGGCTCGACTATTGTGTGCGTTAGGCCCTTTATAGTTCTCAGCGCCTCATACAATTACCAGTCTTATGTTTCGCAAATCTAGAGGGATTCTATCTCTACCTGATAAATTACGGATAAATTTAGGCTAATGGTACCATTAAGATGCTGAGGATGTTTTACATTGTTACCACAAATCCGTGACAATAGGCCATCGCAATGCCTTAACCAAGTCTTTTCGATTTTTCTTGAAAGGTTATCAACACTGAAACTAATATGACTAATGGATGGGAACATTCAGCAGTTTTATTAATGTCGTTTCAGTACTACTCGTCTTGAAATATGCGAGGGTGCCAGCACAACATTAGTAGTGCGAGCAGGCTGTGTTAGGTGTTCTAATGGTGTATCCAAGACAAAAGACATTCACAATCTGCTAATGCTGCCGCAACAAATGTTCTATGCAAAACAAGAATTTTGGAGGATTTTTGTGGTAAATTCAGTTACTCTGAAAATATATAACGCGTATCTCTAAGGTATGGCGAGACTTAATGAGCTACTGTATACTGATATGTGCTTGAATGTTATCGGTTTATCAGTTTAATCAGTCAATTTATTTCATTTATACAGCACCATGCTTTCGACGTTTAAACATTCGTTTAGTGGTAGTTTTGATTTTACGTACGTTTTTCAGATATTCCACCGGTGTCCACACGGCAAGTTTCCAGAGCTAGATACGACCAAGCACAAAAGCATCGTGCTTCAGACCTGTGGGCTCACACTTCCAAGAGCTCTACGTGTAATGAAACACTGCTTAACTCCTTTGTTACTTGTTAAGCAGTTAAAAGTTACGTAGCGCCTCCGTTGCATATATTTAATAGTTGCTGTATGATGCAGGTGAAACTTTATCAGACAGCCTATGCCAAATAAAAGACATGGAGAAATATTATATAGCCTACATATCTATGATACTGAAATATAAATAAGAAGTACATTTATAACTACAGCTCATAAAATTTGCCGTATCGTACACTGAAAATGACATTTAAAAAATGCAAAATTCAAGACAGCAGTTGGCAACGAGAATTGTTGACAGAATCAATGACTTAATTAACGTCAGATGAATGTCATCGTGACGTTATTTCAATATAAATGGCCACATAGTCAAATATAAGTATGTACGACGTTATACAAAGCGGAACGCGCAGTTAAATTTAAGCTGTGCTGTGGTATATCCCGAAAGAAGCGCCAGACATGTGGGACAAACGATAACTCTAAGTCATTGCTGCTCAACTCACAGCAATTAAAGTTATAAGTTCACGTTCCAGTGTAACCACCATCTCGGAAATTACAACAGATTCCGGAAAAAAACTATACATCAAGTAACATCATGTAACTGGAGTAATTAAATAATAATACAGTTCACATACTTGCCGCAAGAGGCGCTACAACTGCTGCGGTTCGAAAATAGTTCGAAGATTATCCGGGAGAGGCGCTACCACAGCCCTAGTTCGTCGTTGGCAATTTATCTTTCATCTGACTAATGCTGAAGTTTAGTCTATTTATCTTCGTAATAAACACCAAAATAATCTTCGGAGATTTCTTTACCTAGCACTTCTATTTACCTATAAGGGAAAAGGCATTAAATATGGAGCGGATGTTGGCAACGACAGATTCTTTCATAAGTTAGAATGGCTTAACCAAGCAGAAACCTGAGTTTACATGACATCATAATGACGTCAGAGGGACAGTTAAGACGAAAGAAACGATCGTTTTATTAGGTACTTACCGTACGGTTTACACATTAGCAGGCGACTTGCTACATCGAAGGCAGACCGCTGCGTTTGTCACCATAGAGAGAAGTTGTGAGAAACAACATTATGCAATGAATCTGCTGCCTACAACGAATATCTGTCATGAGGGAAATGGAGATGATGGAAGAATCTGTGTCTGTAAGAATGCTGAAATCGAAAGTGTATCCCTTAACAGACTACAGAGTAACAATAAACCGAGTTTTACGAAAGATGCATATGTGGATTTACAAGTATATAGCAATAACAAGATTTTATGCGACTAATTTTGGAAGTAAATATGTTATCAACTGGAATAAACGTAGAAATGAGTCTGCTAAAACATGTTACTTCGATCATAAAAGCTTAGCTGAGATTAGATAACACCTGAAACACTAATTTAATTGGGCAGAGAGGGCTATGAGTGATCAGTGGCGTGAAATGTACTTTCTGTGCCTTTCGTGCTGCGGGTCATATGAACAACGCAATACTAATCAAATCAGCAAAAATAAAATAAAGGAGTTTTTACCGCTGATAGTGTCAGTTCGTTTCAAGGAAACGAATACTGAAGCAAATAGAAATACACTGGAGGAAACGTGGTCAGCTATTATAAGATCTTTCTCTGAAACAAGAGTGAGTGAATAATTTTCTACTGTTATTTATTTGAAAGAGTATATAGTAAAAGATGCACCAGTGAAAGACTCATATACTTCATTAAAGGTATACTCGCAAATTACAATACTGCCATTTTCATGCGAATGCAGTACGCATTAAGATGCCGTACATAAATATTTTTTGTCTTTAGGCTGCAGTCTCCATATTTACCAAACAAGTTCTCACACTACACTGTGTCTTGTTAAAGAGGTTTGAATAGCACACCACGTTATTTTAATTCCATTCTATGTGCTCCTGTAGACAGATTCCCCTCGCCCCCCTCTCCCCCCCCCCCCCCCCATCGAACAGGCACTTGTACGAAACAATCGCATTCCACAGTTTACCAGAGAAAATTTTCCTGTACGATACTTCTACTTTTTTTCGACAACACAAAAAAAGACATTTATCAGTGCCTCTTTCAATGGCACTAAGCACCCGTCACCCTCGTCCTGGTACGTTACTTCTCCCAAATTTTCTTTTGCTAAATTGGGATTCATCTCTTTCGACAATAACGTATTCCCGACTAAGTTTTCAACTTCCTTGAAACACAAAGAGAATCACATTTCCCTGCAAGACACTTTCCATTCAGCTTCACACTGGTTTCTAATATTTTGTTCACAAAAGATAAAATTTGTTGCTAACTTTAAAAACCCAGAAGTACATCATACTTAAATATAGTTACTGGTAGTCCGCTAGCAGTATACCAAGAATCTTTCTTTAATGAACACAGTTTCTCTGCCGATTATTTCCTTTAACTAACAATGCCACAAAACTCACCATTCAAATTATTTTTCGGAACCAACTTCATTAGTGACTGGAAGACATCACAACTTCTCTCTTCGAGATGAAACCATTGGCCACTCACCAGTCGATGATTTGTTTCTGGTTTTTAATTTAAGATCAATTCGTTCACTCATTCCGCCACTTGAGAAACAGAACGCACTCAAAATTATAACAGACACGTGTTCGAATACGATCAAAAATTGAACAACCGCTAGACTACTCACTTGTCGAAAGTAGCCAAAGAGAATATGCGTGTCTTCAGAGAAAGAAAGCAAAGATCGAATTTTTATTATCGCGTGAATATTTTGCTAACAATTCTTACAAATCGTACAAAATATTCAATCTATACCGTTATCACATTGCTGTCAAAATGCACTTTTTCTTTACAGGGAGAAATTACAAAACGAAAACTACAAAATAAACTGTTAGTAGGTACCACCATATAAATTCCACCACACGAAAAGGAAAGCGCGTAATGGAGAAAAAACGAGCCATAGTTATTGGCATTTTACCTGACCTGTCCCGTCTAATGCGTATCACCACCGCAAAATATGTAAAACATTCTGAAGACACTACTATAAATATGTCTTAAGTTTATTCCTAATAGTACGAATTGTTTGTTCCTGAGAGTACGAAACCTATACAGATATCACTTTGAAAGTAAATAGCCTATCAAGCAAACGACTGTTAAAGGTGTAATTCATTCCGTTGAAGGCCCTACTTAAAGCCGTTGTACAGGAAATTCGGTTCAGTCTTCGCTAGAAGCGCTGCAGACGCTTGGTTCCCTCTTATTCCGCTAGAGGCGCCGTTTGTTTTCTCTCAAATTTGACTTAGGCTGTATGTCATTGGCTCGGTTCTCTCTGCCAGTAAGACAATCACAGTCTCGAAAAACATGTGTTCTTACACATGATGCCAAAACACAACTCACAGGTTCGATGCACGCGAGCGGATAAAAAAGGTGAAGGTTAATTCTTTATTTTCGGATGAGTTTACAATCGTTTGATGAAATAATGTAACAATAAAACAAACAGCTGTAACGTCAACTGCAATTCTTTTCGACATATTTGGGTAGTGGGTGCACTCTAAATTTATCTACATTATCCATACAGAATCGACCACACAACACTGTGGAAAACAGTACGGAAAGTTTGTGAAGCTGTGTGAGAAGTGTTGCACAAGAAGTGCAACCGAAAATCAAGGAAGAGTGTTGGCTGAAAAATGCATACAAACTACCCTAATTGCTTGGCAAGCACATGGAACGTAGTTAAACCAGACTTCATTGGTTCTCAATTCTTCAACTACAATAATCCCATTCTGTAGTACCTGTACTATTCGTTGCATAAAATGCTAGGAAGTGACCTAGAAAGCCTACCAAAAGGACACCCTCTATCAAGAACTAAAGTATCTTCTGTGCTGTTTACTTATTGGGGGACGAAGCATTTTCTCTGTCCAATTTAGTCAGGAGACCGTACACCGGAATTTTCCTCTCCCACAACGGATCTGTAGCTATCGTATACTTCAATGTGCATTTGGAATTCTAACGAATAAACAGAGAATATTTCACAGACCTATTAGTTTTGAGCTGAACTTCACTGTTAAAATTATCAAATGTTGCTGTGTGTCTCCCAGCTACTGCCGTTCCAGATACGGTTTTAACTTTTAAGACGCTTTAAGTATACAAGGGCTATTTGATCTGAACAACGAAATCCCATCTACCCAAAGCGGAAGTCCATTTAACAGTAGAAGAATTATGTTTGCTGACTACGTTTCCATCTACCCAAGGAGGGAGTTCACTTAACAGTAGAGGAAATTTGTTAGTTCATTGCGTTACAGACAATGATGGCAAAGTACCATGGCGAAGCATCCAAGTCTTGTCTCGGTAACAATCGTAGTGAACACTGTATCAATTTATTCCCGAACGTGAAAGCCTATTCAGCTTATACTAGTGTTAAAACGTGTGGAATTACGTATTTTGCGGTTGTAATACAATAAAGCATTGACGACACTGAGTCGGCTCAGGTAACAGAATGTGTTTGAAACTATTATTAACTGAAGACATGTTCATTCAGGTAAAAGGCCTCCCGCCAGAAAGCAAAGCATCTGCCGCTTAGCGTCGTACCAAGTTTTAAATGGCCACATTAGAGTAAAAACGCCACCACTAGAACGCAAACACAAAATAGTTTAATAGTGATGTTCACCTGTATCATTTCTTTCCTGAATCGGTTTCGCAGAAAACCCTCACAAAAGCTTTCACACGCTTGAAACTATGCAACTCTTTTCTTAATCCTATCACGATACTCCTTGGGTGATGTGTCCCGTATTTCAGGGTATTTTTTCCACTCCTTCAATGAACAATTCACGTCCAAACTGGCTGCATTCACGGCAGGCTGCAGCGGCTGTCGAGTACGTTTGCGAGCACGTGTGCACTGCACCATTCACCTGTACAACGACGGCTGCTTCGCTGCAGTTATTGGCGACCACAAAACTCAGTGCCGTGGTGTGGGTGGTTCTGCTATAACGTGCGAGGAAATGACGCTGTCATATCGCGATAATGTTTCCCTGGTGTGCCTCGATCCATATGTCAGACGAGGCAATGTCATCGACAACTATTTATACATGTGCAATAAGTGCAAATACACATGAGGCAAGAAGACGTCAATTTATAAGCCACGTACAGTTTTACGCCAATCGGTTAGCCGTATGATATATTAGACACGGGGTCCATTATGATACTCGAACTGGCACAAATCCCAGCTTCTTTTCCATGTTTACACATTCACATTAGGTCTAACCTGAAAATGTTGGCTTCAAAATTAATTAAGTTTTTGTGTTTCTCCGAGTCACCCATGTGTTGCTAAAAAGTGCAGGTACTGGACAAAAATATATAAATTCAGATGACAGCCGAGCCTGCGTGTTGCGCTATTGTATTTGACAAAGAACGGCACCTATACAGTATCTTCAATGCGTTGCAAACGTCAGGCGTCGTCAGAACAGTGTTCTGTGTGCTTATGAACGTATTAAGTCGGAGCTAAGTGAATTCGAAGGGGGGTAAATCGTTCGTGTCCATATGCTGCATGCTTTTGTAACCAAGGAGACCAAAGTGTATGGTGTTGCACGAGGCGCCGTATCGAAAAGGTACACCATACGGAAAAAACACCATTCGCTAAGTCACAACTTTGAGTTCAGTGATCGTGAAAGATCCCAAAACCACACATCAGGGATGCCAAAGCCCATGACAGGAAAACGTGGCACCGAAGTCGTAAAACAAGTGCTACGGAGCTATGGAAGAAAGGCGTTTGGTCGAATATCTCTTGCTTTACATTGTTTCATACTTCTGTCCGAGTTTACGTGCCAATAGTGAAATATGACGGGGGTTCGATGATGGTTTGGCCAGCCACATCGTGGTACTACACTGTCTCCGTGTTACTCTACAAGGCCGCATTACTGTCAAGGATTGTGTGACTGCCGGCCTATGTGGCCGAGCGGTTCTAGGCGCTTCAGTCTGGAACCGCTCGACCGCTACGGTCGCAGGTTGGAATCCTGCCTCGGGCATGGATGTGTGTGATGTCCTTATGTTACTTAGGTTTAAGTAGTTCTAAGCTCTAGGGGACTGATGACCTCAGATGTTAATTCCCATAGTGCCCAGAGCCATTTGATTGTGTGACTGTTCTGGCTGATCAGATACATCCAATGGTACAATGTTTGTTCCCCAATGGCGATACTCTGTTCTAAGACATGGCGACTGTCCGCACGCGCCATATCGTGCTGAACTTGCATGGTAAGCACGAGAATGAATTGCCGCGTCTCCCTTTGCCACTACAGTCACCAGTTCTCAAAATTATTTAGCCTCTGAGGTCTACTTTGGAGAGAAGGGTGCCTGACAGCTATACAGCTCCATCATCGTTCCGTGAACTTGCCGCAATTTGCAGGAAGAATGGTATAAGATTCATTTCGAAACCACACAGGACCTGTACAAGACAACTGGAAGCTGTTTTCAATGCCAACGGTTTACGTACACCGTATCCGGCAGTTCTTGTTTCCATATTTTCGTCCACCCTCTGTATCTAACCAATGTTTCAGGCGTGAATGACGACTACGATAAATACTGAATTCAGTGTTCCGAAACTGTTTCACTGCGGAAAATCGTAACACGGTCCCTGACTTCAGCCGTCGCACGGACGCCAAAATGGAAAACATTGAAATAAACGATATCGGAATTGAAAAACAACTGCTATCACTTAGTAGCGGAAAAGCATCCGGACCAGACGAGATACCCTTAAGATTCTACAGTGATTATGCTAAAGAACTTGCCCCCTTTCTATCAGCAATTTATCGTAGATCGCTGGAAGAACGTAAAGTACCTAGCGACTGGAAGAAAGCGCAGGTCGTTCCCATTTTCAAGAAGGGTCATAAATCAGATGCGAATAATTATAGGCCTATTTCGCTTACGTCAATCTGTTGTAGAATAATGGAACATGTTTTGTGTTCTCGTATTATGACGTTCTTAGATAATACAAATCTCCTTCATCATAACCAACATGGATTCCGCAAACAGAGATCATGTGAAACTCAGCTCGCCCTATTTGCCCAAGAAATTCACAGTGCCGTAGACACTGGCGAGCAGATTGATGCCGTATTCCTGGACTTCAGGAAGGCATTTGATACGGTTCCGCACTTACGTTTAGTGAAAAAAATACGAGCTTACGGAATATCGGACCAGGTTTGTGATTGGATTCAGGATTTCCTAGAAGAAAGAACACATGTCATTCTTAACGGTTCAAAATCTGCAGATGTAGAGGTAATTTCGGGAGTACCGCAGGGAAGCGTGATAGGACCTTTATTGTTTACAATATACATAAATGACTTAGTTGACAACATCGGTAGCTCCGTGAGGCTATTTGCAGATGACACGGTTGTCTACGAGAAAGTAGCAACATCAGAAGACTCGTACGTACTCCAGGAGGACCTGCAGAGGATTAATGCATGGTGCGACAGCTGGCAGCTTTCCCTAAACGTAGATAAATGTAATATAATGCGCATACATAGGGGCAGAAATCCATTCCAGTACGATTATGCCATAGGTGGTAAATCATTGGAAGCGGTAACGACCGTAAAATACTTAGGAGTTACTATCCGGAGCGATCTGAAGTGGAATGATCACATAAAACAAATAGTGGGAAAAGCAGGCGCCAGGTTGAGATTCATAGGAAGAATTCTAAGAAAATGTGACTCATCGACGAAAGAAGTAGCTTACAAAACGCTTGTTCGTCCGATTCTTGAGTATTGCTCATCAGTATGGGACCCTTACCAGGTTGGATTAATAGAAGAGATAGACATGATCCAGCGAAAAGCAGCGCGATTCGTCATGGGGACATTTAGTCAGCGCGAGAGCGTTACGGAGATGCTGAACAAGCTCCAGTGGCGGACACTTCAAGAAAGGCGTTACGCAATACGGAGAGGTTTATTATCGAAATTACGAGAGAGCACATTCCGGGAAGAGATGGGCAACATATTACTACCGCCCACATATATCTCGCGTAATGATCACAACGAAAAGATCCGAGAAATTAGAGCAAATACGGAGACTTACAAGCAGTCGTTCTTCCCACGCACAATTCGTGAATGGAACAGGGAAGGGGGGATCAGATAGTGGTACAATAAGTACCCTCCGCCACACACCGTAAGGTGGCTCGCGGAGTATAGATGTAGATGTAGATGTAGATAATTCCGGATTTCTTCTGTGTGAACTTCGATTTTTTTCGAAGAACTTAAATGTCGTATGACGCCTTATGCTATCTTAACCTAGAACTGTAAGTTCAAAGTGAATATTCGAAGAGTAACGTGCGGGCGTTCGAGCCATAGGAAATCCTTGCCTAATTTCTGTATCAGCTCAAGTCCGAAATCATGAACTGGCTACATAAGACCGACTGTGTTGTACATGTCGAAGTTGCAGAGTAAACAGTAGCCTATATAGTACGGACTCAATATGCAATGAAAAATGCTAATGTATAGAGGTTTTCAATTGATGACTTTCGCTCATTTAACAGATAGCTAAATCTAACGCATGAACTATTGTTGCAGCCTGTCGACATGTATAATGTGGTTAGCTTTTCTTAAGCACTTCTCTAGCCGAGAACGTTGTTCGTCGCGCACAGGGAGGCGTGTGTTGCGGATTAAACCTTCCGATGCTAACAGGAGTGATGCGTCACTCCACCTATAGTGTGTTTCTTCTGTAAAGTTGGCTACAATGGTTTTACTTTTGCGTCATTTTTCTCTATTCCTTTGTCATTGCTGCATAAATCAGTTACTGGTAAGTCGTTCTATTAACCAGTCGCCTATTACCATTTACGTAGTTGAAATTTCTTTGCTAGCTTTAATAAGCTTTTCAAGTGTGCAATCTGTAAATGTGAATGATTCAAGGTTTGAGGACTTTGTGAGAACCGTTTTGTAGGGAGTGAACACCACTTATTTTCCACTGATGAAGACAACTTAGAAATACAACTGGACGTAATTCTGAACTTGAAATGGGGTTAAAAAGGGAAAATCAACAGTACTTTCCTCTACCATGCGTAGTGCTCCTTACGTTGATCAGACAAAAAGAAACCAGAGATAGCAGAATTTTATAGTAATACGTGAGGAGGACTGGCTGTATTTGTCAAAATGGTATATGCATACTCTGTTTGTCTCCGAACACTACGCTGGCCACTTGGCAAGTTTTATGGAAGTTAGGACCAGGCAGCAATAAACGCTTTTATTCTTTTCTTAGTAAACCTCAGCACAAGGTGAAAAGGAACGATTTTGTAAAGAATGTTGGATTTAAGCTTGGTTCACCACGCATGCAATCACGCGTACAGAAAAATTTGCCACGAGAGATTTCGGAAAATATAATATCACTTCTGTTAACCAAGAGAACAAAGGACCCCAAGATCAATACCAGAGACGCACAAAACTGCAGGAGCAAGCAAGATGTCATTTATACTCTAGAAGTAAAGACAGAAAAAAATTGTCTATCTTGTTTCTTTTAAAGTACAATGTCCTAATATTCGTTATTAAATTACTCTGAAGTGTGTACATGTTAGCAAGAAAGTTAACGCCTAATAATGGACCAATTTTCATTCTTAAAGTTCTGTAATGTTGCAAACAATTGCAAAATATAACATCGGGATGACGAGTCACGCCTGTTACCGCTGAACGCTGTACTATTAGTGTTAGGCTGCGTTCACACTGCCGGCCGGGCCGAGCCGAGCCTGGCCGGGCCGCCGCCCGCTTTGATATCAAACGCATGGTTTTGAATTGCGGGCCGCGCCGACACGGCGTGAGCCTCCCGGAGCCGAGCCGGCGACATCCCGAGTGTTTAACACTGCCGGCGCGAGCCTGTGGAGCAGCACTGCAGCTTCTGCAGTACACGCATCAAACGTCTCCCTTCTGCTTTCATCACAAGTGCGACTGCACACGTCTTTTATTTTAAGATGTTACCTCACATTTCACAATCAGTGAGGAAAAATTACGTTTATTATAATGATACATGCGAAATTACTTTTATTTCATTTATTTAATCTACCGTATTTACATGCATTTACAACAATAGCTTGCCAGCGATCGCGGCATTGCCGCCACTGAATAGTTCGCATTTACTTGTAAACGGAGGCAGATATGAGTGCCACTGAGGGACGGACATGTGTCCCTACCAGATGAAAATGCATTGTAAAGTCATGCTGTGGCACGTTACTATAAGCTGTTGTCTGTGACATCTTTTTCCGATGTTCTTACTTTAATGAATGCAGAATAACATATACATGGCATTAACTTGTGTCCATCAATTTGGTGTCAGAAATTCGGCTAGTATGACAGTAGTGATGAAGTTTCCAGATCATGGAACGAAGTAACCAAGGAGAGTGTTTCAGATATTACGCACAAATATAAATTATTTTCCTTTATAATTTTATTTGTTTTATTTACAATTAAATGAGATACACAAAAATACAGTCTTCATGATGGAGCGCTTGGCAGTGGTGATGGTTCATCATGTGGAGCCACTGATGACCTCACAGAAATCTTTTCATTACCTTGTAAGATAGCAGATTGACAGGCGAAGAGTTTTGAGATAGTGCCCTTTGACTCAGTGGTTCTATTTCCACTAATAAGCAACTGTGCATAGCTCTTGGAACTTAGGAAAATCATATGACAGAACAAAGCCCGAGTGGAATTGCATTTTAATATACTATTCCCTGGATCACATGGCATTTTGCCAAGTTATACAAGTTATTCTCTGTAACTGTCTCTCAGGTCTTTGCATTTCGATTTCATTATTTTAATTGAAAGAATATAGTATGGCCATGTCTCTTTAATTATTTATTGTTGTACAGCTGTGAAATGACAAGGACTAAGTAAATATCTACTGTGCAAACAAAACTGTAAATACTTCGCCCAACACCACCCTTGAGTAACACATTTTACGATTTTTTTTTTCTCAGGTATCTGTCCACTGGCATCTCCTTTCATGCACTAGCATCGTCATTCCGATTAGGAGTGTCCATCGTATCAGTGGTGGTGAAAGACGTTTGTATGGCCATATGGGAGTCACTTGCTCCCATTCATTTACCAACGCCAACTGTTTCTCGATTTAAAGAAATTGCCAGTGAAATGCATACAAGATGGGGATTTCCAAACTGTGTTGGATGTGTAGACGGGAAGCACATACGTGTCCAATGGCCTAAACTTTCTGGCAGCACGTTTTACAATTACACACAGTATTATTCGATTGTACTCCAAACAGTTGCTGATGCAAATTACGAATTTATAGCTGTAGATGTTGGTGCCTACGGTAAACAGTCTGAAGCAGGCGTGTTTAAAGAAAGTATGTTATATAAGAAACTTACAAATGGGTAGCTGTTATTACCGCCACCAACAAGACTTGAAGGAATGTGTCAGGAACTACCATACGTCATTTTGGGAGATGAAGCTTACGCCTTATTAGAGAATTTGATGAGACTTTTTCCTCGCAGAAATTTGGACAACGAGAAGATTCTATACAATGATATGCATTCCAGAGCAAGAAAAGTTGTTGAATGTGCAGCTGCGTTTTCTACTGACTTGCTTGTCAGCTGTCGAAGGGTGGGGATCTTTTTAAATTTATTTATTTGGCCTTCGGCAGCTAACAGCCATTTAGCCAAAGAGTGGGGATTACCTTGACAGTGCAGCGCAGCCCGCCAAGGAAGGAAAAAAAAACAATGAAGAACAATGAAATGCACATCTGTGTCGATCTACAGCAGTTTCATTAACTCTCCATTATTTTTTCTGTCAAAGTAGACAATGAGACTACAGAATTGCGCTTCAGTTCCTGCAGTAAACGTATCACAAATCTCCAGTTTGTTTTCGTGACTAGTTTTACATCATATTTTATCAGACCTATGTCATTGACACTTCTATTTAGACACTTTATCTAGACAATGAGACCATTAAAATAATACGAGGGACCGACACTAGGTCTGCGCTGATCACTAGTAATTAGTTTTTTTCTGTCCTGCATTATATGACTACACTAAACCAAGCTGAAACCGCGCGAACTTGCGGACGCGGCACTGTCGTCAATTAATAGCTCGCATTACTTGTGACCAGAGACAGATATCAGTATCATTATCATTTCAAAAACTTTTTGGTACTTTTAGCTACATTTCATTCCCAACAACGTATGGTCTAAAACGGATCTAACAGTAAGCTACCCGCTACATAACTTTTTCACTACAAGATTTGTAAACCAAGTGCACAACGTTGACAAATAGCATCATTTCACAATGACTGTTAAGAAATGTGGAAAGATAAAGGATTCAATACGAAGCTAAGATGTTACTCTACGACGTGTACAAAAATCAGATTTTTTAGTAGCATACTTTCTTCAAAATCGGTTGGGAAGCGTTACGAAACTAAGAAAGCACGCGAAATGTAAAGTAGACTTTTTCTTTTTTCACGACGAACGTAACGCTTTTAAGGAAAAAATAAGTTCATAAAACGATGTGGCGAAGTCTCACATACCGCTAAGAATTTTTAAGACATGAAAATCGGAGAAGTGGATTTTCCCCCATTTCGCCGTCCCGGCTCGGCGCGGCGCGCAATGTGAATGCACTGCACGTCGGCCTGAGCTGGCCAGGCACGAGCCGAGCCAGCACGCGTCAGCCCGGCACGGCCCGGCCCGGCCGGCAGTGTGAACGCAGCCTTAAAGTCAGCCAGAGGTGAGCGGACGACAACACGCGGCTGCACTCGCGACGTCCTCTATAGCCGGCCGGCCCTGGCGCTATTGCAGCCACGGAGTGGGGGCGTCATCCGCCGGTGTAAAACCCGCGCGGCGAGAGCTGCTGGCGGATGGAGCACTCCGCGGATTGGAAAACAGCCGCTCCGGCGCTGGAGCACCGGCAGCTGCAGACAGCTGTCAGCTGCAGGCCAGCTGCCGGAGCCCTCGCCCGCGTCACCCGCACCTGCCACCACTACACTGTACTGGAGGGTACTTGCCACCAGTACTACCGACCACTCCCGCATTGAGCGACTGTCTATACGCCACTGTACGCCTCCTCATCTCTCTCACTCAATTCCGGGTCTCTACGTGAAATACACAATGGCTCCAGCAGGATCAATGGTCTCTCACAGGCAGGGCCTTTGCTAGGTGTTTTGCCGGCATAGGCGAGAACTGGAAAATAACGCCCCCTCTATTTTAAAACCTTCCCGATATCCCAACCCCTCTCTCCAACATCTATCGGACAACAATGCATATCTCCTATTATACTTTTAATCATTAAACTAAGGTGACAAGACGTCATCATTTTCTGGGTACAGACCTCAACTACTTTGTTCTCAATTCCTTTAAAGCTGATTGAGGACAACAAATGTCCTCAATTTCTTATTTTTGTTCTCTGTTTTAGAAATACCCGAAATAATCGGAAGAGAAAGAGTGTGCTAAATATTTTAAACTAGAACTCAAATGAATATACCATTGCAACCAGATTTGTTTATTTAATTGCAAGAAAATGGACACTAAAGGTGTAGAAATATTTTCTGGTGCAAAGGAATTTTTCGTTGAATTGAGAAATTATGCTAGAGGTCTACTGATGAAATACATGCCAAAACTTCTAACTAGATCGTCAGCATAATCGTGTTGTTGTTTCGTTTCTGTTTTAATTAAAGTATTTTTAGATGGAGGAATCTCTCATCTTTTCCAGCATATATCTTCGTCAGAATAACTTAAGACTTATTAAGTGTTGCGTATGCCTTTGAAAACAATTCAGGGTTTTAATTTTTCCTCTTTTTCATTTTTTCTCCTTATTTGCTCAGTTTTTTCGCTGTCTCATTTGAAATTGATTTTTTTCGCCCTTTGCCGTCCCTAAAACGGTGGAAACGGCTCCGCACACGGGCTTGCCACGTCCAAAATTAGAAAAGATGCAACCGGCCTCGTATTTAGCCCGACATTTTGCCCTAAAAGTCCCACTGTCTATTTTATATTTTTCTGTTTAACAAAGAGTGAATTGGGTGCTGGGGTGTTGTCAATCGTTAACAATCGGTTACAGCCAGGTTTCAGCGAGGTCAACCTTAGGCTAAATTTACACTGCCCGCGATGCGATGCGATGCCGAGCCGAGCGGAGCGATGAAGCGCTGAAATCGCGTGACAATGGGCAGGCTTCGTTTAACAGTGGCAACAGATCGGTGCCCCTTTAGACTGCAGGCTGGGCCGAGCGATGTGATGCGGTGCGATGCGATGACTCCGCTGTAGTCGCAACCGAGTTTGCGTTTCGCGCGAGTGTTTGGAGCGATTACTTGTTTGCGCTTGCGTCTGGAGTAATTGCTTGCTTGCGAAGGACGTCGAAAGTCTAATTAACAATGTGCGTGAACGTCCCATGTTGTGGGACCAGAAAAATAAATATTACCACAATAGGGATTTTGTTGGTCAAGCATGGAATGAAATAGCTGAAAATTGTGGAACAGACAGTACCTACAAAAAAGTAAAATAAATAGCTACAAGACTCCAAGAAATAAGTAACACAAACAACTTCGTTTATTTTCTAATTTTAATTGTGTATAGATACTATTACAGTATTTTGATAATGAAATAACGTTCACAATAGTTACAGTATTTGATAATTTCGACATGAAATATATTTGCATTAATGACTGTTGACATAGTTTTTGAAGGCCTCTCTGACACTCCTCGCTCTTCTTGAAGCACTACTGTTTGCTCTGTCATTTTGGAAGCATGCTGCTAAAGCACTGTGTTCTGTTATGTCCTGGTCAATAGACAATTGAAGGGAAATGTCAGGCCCATCTTTATCGATTATTATATTGTGCAACAAGCAGATGCACTGAATAATAATGTCTGCATGCTCTACAGAAGTTTCAATTTCCTTTCGGAGAAGACGCCACTTGCTGGCCATAATTCTGAAAGTGCGTTCCACCACCGTTCTAGCCCTCGATAGCCTGCTGTTAAATAACCTCTCTTCCTCAGTCAGTGACAGTCCAGGGAAAGGGCGCATTAAGTTTTCCAGTAGTGGAAAGGCTTCATCTCCAACCAACACTAATGGGGCTTTTACTGAAGTACCTGGTAATTCTTTCGGTGGAGGCCATTTTTCAGTTTCGTTCAAAATATTATTGTACAAGTTACTTGCTCTAAATGTGCCACCATCTGATTGCTTGCCATAGCCTCCAATGTCAACTACTATTAATCTGCAGTTAGCATGGGCTACAGCTAGTAAAGCAAGCGAAAAATATTTTTTGTAATTGTAATACATTGTCCAAGAATGAGAGGGACATTTAACCCGAACATGCTTACCATCAATGGCCCCCACACAATTCGGAAAATTCCAGTTGGCAGACATGTGTTTTGCAGCGGTTTGAAGCAGTGGTATAGTAGGAGAAGGCAGGTGTACAGGGCTCAGAATTCCCATATTGTGGCGCACGTTTCGTGCACACATTGTGCGACTGTAGTTAGACCCATCCGAAACGACTGTGACAGTGCATGGAAAGACATCCCAATCGACAAATATCTGAAAAAGAATGAAATGAGCGTGACTGAAGGATGTGTAGGATCTCGGCAGGATTTGAAGTTAATGTGCTAAGGACAAAAAATGTATTAAGTATACAGTGTACTTAATTATTTACGCATATTTTCACGTCTATATTTTCAGACGAGGTACTGAAGAATAAATGGAAGAACCTACGTGACACTTTCCGCTCTGAACTCAAGAAACCTCGTGCTGAACGTTCGGGAGACGAAGGTGGCATGCCGCCTTTCCAATCAAATTGGCCGTGGTACGAGCTAATGACCTTCCTGACTGACATAATGACGCCACGGAAGACTAAGACTAATGTTCATCACAGTAAAATAACAGCATCGCAACACGGCGACGCACTCGACGGCGTACCATTCTCACCAGCTCTTACAGAGAGAAAGAGAGAGTGTTTCACCTGATGAAATCAACCAAGACTTTCTGTAAGTTCAGAGGCTAGAGTTTCGATACCTCCTCCCTCACCCACCCTACACACAAACCAAAAGAAGAGATCCAAGAAATCGACAAACTCTGAGTTGCTAAATATAGAGAAGCAAAAGTTGAAGCTAAATGAGCAACAAATGTCGAAATCAGAAACGCAAGATGACAGCTATCATTTTGTAGTGAGTTTGCTGCCAGCAATGCCAAAACTATCACCAGCAGCTCAACTGAGAGCCAGGATAAAAATTCAGCAGGTTCTTTTGGAAGAATTGCAACAATCAACCACTTGCACAGCACATTCGTTGATGACACCCTATGCACCGGAAAATCCAGTTGAAATCGTAATTGCTGGAAATCTGCAGAATGAAATAGTCATTTCTGAAATTCAACCTGGTGACATTGTTATTTCAAGCCACCAAGATTCTGAAAACTTTGGTACTTAAGTGAGTGAACTGGGATGTATTTTACTTCTCATTGTCAACTCCGTCAAAATTTATTAAAAGAAAGTTTGAATCTATCAGAATTTATAAATTTTTCTTAATGATTGCTGTAAACTTAATATTGTGTACTTACCTGATGGTGATCATAACTTTCTCTTCAGGAGTAATAGCCATTCTGAAATTTGTGTTTTGCTTCTGCAATCTATTTGAAACAGACGACACTATATAATCAAATGCGTCTGTACTCATTCTGAAATAATTCCAAAATTTATCCTCATCTTTTCTCAAGTCACTGTACAAATGATGGAATTCTTCTAAAGCCCTCCTCTCCTTGTTGATTTCATGCACCCATTCACGACTGCGTTGAATTCTCACAGCACTGTTTTCTAATAAAAAACAATTTACTGGGTCGACGAAAAACGACGTCGTGCCGAGACTGCTCAATTGCTGGACAGATGGCGCGTTCGCGCTCTATCGTGGGCAGCGTGAACGCTCCATCGCATTGCATCGCTTTGGCCATTATGCCTCGCATCGTGTCGCGTCGCGTCGCATCGCATCACAGGCAGTGTAAACGTACACTTAAAAATGCACATTCTACTTTGGCTCCCTCGCTTTGTGCGTAACGTGGTTGTGACATGCGCCATAGCCCCGTTCGGACTACGAAGAAAATAGTATGACACATAGGGACAGCATTGCTTGGTATATCTAAACATCCTTATGGCACATCTCCTTATCCCTCCCTGTACACATTCCTCAAGCTTACGCCATCGGCATAGAACGGGCCTTAGTCGAGTGTTCTCTACTTTACCGCTAAAAAGCCTAACAAAGCGGGACAGGCCCGACTTGCATATACGTGGTGTTTCAAAAAGGACTTTACAACTTTGAAAATTGATGTAAATTAATTTGGATAGTGCAGCTTTACTGTATGATTACATGATGATGGCGTCCTCTTGGGTAAAATATTCCGGAGGTAAAATAGTCCCCCATTCGGATCTCCGGGCGGGGACTACTCAAGAGGATGTCGTTATCAGGAGAAAGAAAACTGGCGTTCTACGGATCGGAGCGTGGAATGTCAGATCCCTTAATCGGGCAGGTAGGTTAGAAAATTTAAAAAGGGAAATGGATAGGTTGAAGTTAGATATAGTGGGAATTAGTGAAGTTCGGTGGCAGGAGGAACAAGACTTCTGGTCAGGTGACTACAGGGTTATAAACACAAAATCAAATAGGGGTAATGCAGGAGTAGGTTTAATAATGAATAGGAAAATAGGAATGCGGGTAAGCTACTACAAACAGCATAGTGAACGCATTATTGTGGCCAAGATAGATACGAAGCCCACACCTACTACAGTAGTACAAGTTTATATGCCAACTAGCTCTGCAGATGACGAAGAAATTGAAGAAATGTATGATGAAATAAAAGAAATTATTCAGATTGTGAAGGGAGACGAAAATTTAATAGTCATGGGTGACTGGAATTCGAGTGTAGGAAAAGGGAGAGAAGGAAACATAGTAGGTGAATATGGATTGGGGGACAGAAATGAAAGAGGAAGCCGCCTTGTAGAATTTTGCACAGAGCACAACATAATCATAACTAACACTTGGTTTAAGAATCATGAAAGAAGGTTGTATACATGGAAGAACCCTGGAGATACTAAAAGGTATCAGATAGATTATATAATGGTAAGACAGAGATTTAGGAACCAGGTTTTAAATTGTAAGACATTTCCAGGGGCAGATGTGGACTCTGACCACAATCTATTGGTTATGACCTGTAGATTAAAACTGAAGAAACTGCAAAAAGGTGGGAATTTAAGGAGATGGGACCTGGATAAACTAAAAGAACCAGAGGTTGTACAGAGATTCAGGGAGAGCATAAGGGAGTAATTGACAGGAATGGGGGAAATAAATACAGTAGAAGAAGAATAGGTAGCTTTGAGGGATGAAGTAGTGAAGGCAGCAGAGGATCAAGTAGGTAAAAAGACGAGGGCTAGTAGAAATCCTTGGGTAACAGAAGAAACACTGAATTTAATTGATGAAAGGAGAAAATATAAAAATGCAGTAAGTGAAACAGGCAAAAAGGAATACAAACGTCTCAAAAATGAGATCGACAGGAAGTGCAAAATGGCTAAGCAGGGATGGCTAGAGGACAAATGTAAGGATGTAGAGGCCTATCTCACTAGGGGTAAGATAGATACCGCCTACAAGAAAATTAAAGAGGCCTTTGGAGATAAGAGAACGACTTGTATGAATATGAAGAGCTCAGATGGAAACCCAGTTCTAAGCAAAGAATGGAAAGCAGAAAGGTGGAAGGAGTATATAGAGGGTCTATACAAGGGCGATGTACTTGAGGACAATATTATGGAAATGGAAGAGGATGTAGATGAAGATGAAATGGGAGATATGATACTGCGTGAAGAGTTTGACAGAGCACTGAAAGACCTGAGTCGAAACAAGGCCCCCGGAGTAGACAATATTCCATTGGAACTACTGAAGGCCTTGGGAGAGCCAGTCCTGACAAAACTCTACCATCTGGTGAGCAAGATGTATGAAACAGGCGAAATACCCTCAGACTTCAAGAAGAATATAATAATTCCAATCCCAAAGAAAGCAGGTGTTGACAGATGTGAAAATTACCGAACTATCAGCTTAATAAGTCACAGCTGCAAAATACTAACACGAATTCTTTACAGACGAATGGAAAAACTAGTAGAAGCCAACCTCGGGGAAGATCAGTTTGGATTCCGTAGAAACACTGGAACACGTGAGGCAATACTGACCTTACGACTTATCTTAGAAGAAAGATTAAGGAAAGGCAAACCTACGTTTCTAGCATTTGTAGACTTAGAGAAAGCTTTTGACAATGTTGACTGGAATACTCTCTTTCAAATTCTAAAGGTGGCAGGGGTAAAATACAGGGAACGAAAGACTATTTACAATTTGTACAGAAACCAGATGGCAGTTATAAGAGTCGAGGGACATGAAAGGGAAGCAGTGGTTGGGAAGGGAGTAAGACAGGGTTGTAGCCTCTCCCTGATGTTGTTCAATCTGTATATTGAGCAAGCAGTAAAGGAAACAAAAGAAAAATTCGGAGTAGGTATTAGAATTCATGGAGAAGAAATAAAAACTTTGAGGTTCGCCGATGACATTGTAATTCTGTCAGAGACAGCAAAGGACTTGGAAGAGCAGTTGAATGGAATGGACAGTGTCTTGAAAGGAGGATATAAGATGAACATCAACAAAAGCAAAACAAGGATAATGGAATGTAGTCTAATTAAGTCGGGTGATGCTGAGGGAATTAGATTAGGAAATGAGGCACTTAAAGTAGTAAAGGAGTTTTGCTAATTGGGGAGCAAAATAACTGATGATGGTCGAAGTAGAGAGGATATAAAATGTAGGCTGGCAATGGCAAGGAAAGCGTTTCTGAAGAAGAGAAATTTGTTAACATCGAGTATAGATTTAAGTGTCAGGAAGTCATTTCTGAAAGTATTCGTATGGAGTGTAGCCATGTATGGAAGTGAAACATGGACGATAAATAGTTTGGACAAGAAGAGAATAGAAGCTTTTGAAATGTGGTGCTACAGAAGAATGCTGAAGATTAGATGGGTAGATCACATAACTAATGAGGAAGTATTGAATAGAATTGGGGAGAAGAGAAGTTTGTGGCACAACTTGACCAGAAGAAGGGATCGGTTGGTAGGACATGTTCTGAGGCATCAAGGGATCACCAATTTAGTATTGGAGGGCAGCGTGGAGGGTAAAAATCGTAGAGGGAGACCAAGAGATGAATACACTAAGCAGATTCAGAAGGATGTAGGTTGCAGTAGGTACTGGGAGATGAAAAAGCTTGCACAGGATAGAGTAGCATGGAGAGCTGCATCAAACCAGTCTCAGGACTGAAGACCACAACAACAACAACAGTGCCAATTTGTAGGGAAATAGAAAAGTTTTGTCTGGCGTATTTCGCTAGTGCCAAATCGCACCGTAAGGAGCGCTAGCGGCAGTTGCGTTAAAGATGGCTGCCTTTATTGAACCCGGGCGTGCTAGCTGTGTGTTTTGGTTTGAAGAATCGAAGATGGCGACAAAAGTTCAGCGTAATTTCCGTACCAAGCACGCTAAAGATCCTCCTAGTAGGCCTACAATTTATGTGTAGCATAAATGTTTTGCTCGGTAAGACAACGGGAAAGCATCAGGGCGTCAAAGCACATCTCATGACGTCGTAGAGCGGGTGAGACAACATTTTGTCAACAGCCACGTTCCCCAGACCTGACACTACTCGATTTTTTTATGAGGATTCATCGAGAATCGAGGATATCGTGTTTGTACCTCCTTTGCCGGCTTCTCTACCCGAGCAAGTTACACTTGCAATGCTACAGCGAATTTGGGAAGAAATTGACTTCCGGGGAGATGTGTGCAGGATAACCAAGGGGATCTATAGTCACCATCTTTAGTTTAAGGTAAAAAATCCTGATGTGTTTCCCTACAAAATAACACTAAACCCAGCTCCATATCTTCTTTCAATAAATCTGTATTTAGCCACTCACCTGGCAACCCTAGACACAGCACAGTTTTGCTAGGATAGAAGTTCTCTAAATTTGGCCGACAACAATCCTCGAGAACTACGTCGTCTTTCTTCCACAGACTCCATTTTAAGCTTCCAGAGCATTTGTGTTCGATTTCATATGAGCTATCCGACTGGTTGCTAACCTAACAGCTCGTATCTGCAGTCATTCTGTGCCTGTTCCCACGCCTGCTTGATACGGAATCCAAACGTTGGAACAGTATTGTAGAACTGCAGTTTTGCATGCGACTTCCTTTACAGATACATCTCACTTTCCCAGAAGCATTCTAACAAATATAAGCCTTGCATTAGCTTCCCCCCATAGTGATCGTCCCATTTCATATCGCGTCTCACCATTACCCCTAAATACACGGGTGAGCATAACTTAAGGACGAAAGTAACTGACGTGTGATGTTTTCTTTCCAATTAACATATTTCGATATAATTTGAACCATCCACAGAAAGAAGTGGTGCAGTGTAATACAGAAGGATTGGAAGTATCTCTGTAACGTACTGTCAGTAACACGTGCAGAAAGGATATATTTAATGTTACCGAAGCACACAAATATTGAATGACAAAACTTAGCCATCTCTTGCATGTCTACAATCTCTTAACAACATTCTAAGTGTTATTTCCCAATTATGTGTTTTGTGTCTGTCCATTTTCTCCACACCTCTGTCTGCTTATGTTGTCCTTCCCCTGGCTATACACCTCTCTCTTCATCCCTCTCTGTTCATCTCCCCCGCCCCCCCCCCCCCCCCCTCTCTCTCTCTCTCTCTCTCTCTCTCTCTCTCTCTCTCTCTCCCCACCCCTCCTTCTCGTCATCTCCCCTCTCTCTGTCCATCTCCTCCCCCTCTCACTCCATCTCCTCCTTCCCCCTCGGTGTCTATCCATTTACACCCCCACCCCCCTTCCCTCTCCACGTTATCACACTCACCCCAATAGAACGCTGGTGGTCCTCAGCCCCACAGTATTATTTTTTCCGGATCGTAAGTAATATCTGCACCAAATTTGGTTGAATTCGCTCCAGGGGTTTAGGACGAGCTCTTTTCCGTGGCTTTGTCCGTGCACGCACATGTCAAATAGATTTCACATATATTTAATGTATTTCACACGTATTTATTGACATGTTTCACCTGTATCTCTAGTGAATTTCACCCTGAAGTCACATTTTCATGCAGCTTAATGTTTACGGTGCCGTATCTCCTCAACCATAATTCATAGAATGATATACTAATGTATAAACATTCAGCAGCAAATGACGATACTGTAAGTGAAAAGTGAAGCGAATAGAGTTGATAGCAACAAAGTAATAAATTTAAACGTCATGCATGATGCGGCAGTTTTTCACGCATCTCACGGTTTGTGACGTCATATCTCTCGAAGTAAATCGTACAATGATTTAATTTTGCTGGTACATTCAGTGGCATACGTGAATACTGTCTAAAAATGTGTCGCGTATACAGTTAGTGGTAAAGATGTAACAAATTAAAACGTCATATCTTATCAAGGTTCGTGCGGCTTCCCCCGTCGGAGGTTCGAGTCCTCCCTCGGGCATGGATGTGTGTATTGTCCTTAGCGTAAGTTAGTTCAATTAGTGTTTAAGCCTAGGAATCGATGACCTCAGTACTTTTTGTCCCACAGAACCTTACCACCGAGCGAGGTGGCTCAGTGGTTAGACACTGGACTCGCATTCGGGAGGACGACGGTTCAATCCCGCGTCCGGCCATCCTGATTTAGGTTTTCCGTGATTTCCCTAAATCGCTCCAGGCAAATGCCGGGATGGTTCCTCTCAAAGGGCACGGCCGACTTCCTCCCCGTCCTTCCCTAAACCGATGAGACCGATGACCTCGCTGTCTGGTCTCCTTCCCCAAAACCACCAACCAACCAACCAGAACCTTACCACAAATTTTACCAAAAACATCATATTTCATGCGGTAGTTTAACTGCACGGACAGCGAAAATCTAGTAAGGGATAAAACGTTGTTTTTTATCTTTTTGTAGGGGTTGTCAGCGAGGAGGCCGGCTGCTGTGGCCGAGCGGTTCTAGGCGCTTCAGTCCGGAACCGTGCTGCTGCTACGGTCGCAGATTCGAATCCCGCCTCGGGCATGGATGTGTATGATGTCCTTAGGTTAGTTAGGTGTAAGTAGTTCTAAGTCTAAGGGACTAATGACCTCAGATGTTAAATCCCACAGCGCTCAGAGTCATCTGAATCATTTGTCAGCGAGGAAAAGTTTCGTATAACCTTGAAATTATGTGTGAAGTCTGTCCCGAGTCACTAAATACTCTCAATCTCAAATACGAACGATTAAAATATTGCAATTCTCGTTTCGCTGGCTACACTGATATTTCATCTCACCCCTTTGATAGGGAGGTGGCTCTTTCCCCAATAGCGATGATTTCCAGACAGTAAACCATATGTGTATCAAGTTTGATTGACATCGGTCCAGTGGTTTAGAACGAAATGTACAACATGCATACATACATACATACAAAAAATATACGAATATCCATTTTTCTAATACGTATGGATATGGATTTTGTTGCAACGAGCAGCAGCGTAATTACGCCCGCTCTTTTTTATTTCACCTGCAGTTCAATACTGAGCAGAAAGATAGTAATCACTACACAAATCACAGCACTAGCCTCACACTTAACCAGTACTACTTGCAGAATGCTGCTAGCGACCGTGTCAGGTTGGCCGCCGTGTCTCGCCAGTGACGTCACAGAAGATGACACTGGCTGACACTTTAGCGCGGGAAACTGGAGTACGATCTCCTGGATCCAGTGTGCTGTACCCACTTCGGCAACTAGCTCGTTGGGTTTCCTGATTGAAGTTCAAAGCTTCTGTACGATTGGTAACGACTTTTGTAGTTACTTTGTACATCGCTGGCTAATGGGCCTAGCACTTGCCTGCATTTTCCCTGCTCCCTCTGACGAAAAATTCAGTACGAAATCATCACACGGTTGTGGTAATTTTTCCCTTGTTTGTTAAATATGAATGAGCCGAGCTAATTTTTCGTCGGGCCCTGCCCAGCACGTGCCGCTAACTGCGGCGGCAGCTGGCGCGACAGCTTACTTTCGCACAGGCCTGGCGCCATTAAGGGCAAGTTTGCGCGCCGCACGAGCCAACTAGGCAGCGCGTCGGGTGCGCGGCTGGCTGTTTGTAAAACAAACCGTGGCGTCGACTCGCCTAAACACTGCAGGGCCGCAGCCACCTGCTACGGCTGACGCCGTGTCATTAGCGCTCGCGCAGGCGGCCGGATGCGATCTCGGCATGGAGCTGGTAAACTGCAAATTAGCTGCGTTGCGGCGGGCTTTTCTGGAACTTGCTGTAGTGGCAAACAGAACGATACCACGGCGGCGAGCGCACGAGCTGGCGGTGTAGGCACCGCATGCCGAAGAGAATTTGGTGAGGAAACAACGAAGTTATTTTCCAACACAGTAATTTTTCACTCTGTTAGCCATGTATGGAAGTGAAACATGGACGATAAATAGTTTAGACAAGAAGAGAATAGAAGCTTTCGAAATGTGGTGCTACAGATGAATTCTCAAGATTAGATGGGTAGATCACATAACTAATGAGGAGGTGTTGAATAGGATTGGCGAGAAGAGAAGTTTGTGGCACAACTTGACTAGAAGAAGGGATCGGTTGGTAGGACATGTTTTGAGGCATCAAGGGATCATCAATTTAGTATTGGAGGGCAGCGTGGAGGGTAAAAATCGTAGAGGGAGACCAAGAGATGAATACACTAAGCAGATTCAGAAGGATGTAGGTTGCAGTAAGTACTGGAAGATGAAGAAGCTTGCACGGGGTAGGGTAGCGTGGAGAGCTGCATCAGATCAGTCTCAGGACTGAAGACCACAACAACAACAACAACAGTTTTAGGTCCTTCCTATCCCTTCCCTTCCCTTCTAGGACAAAATCTTACAGGTAAGGGAAACAGCATGCCTGATATCATTTACTTTTTATTTAATTTAAATTTTATGCAGTGCGCCAGTATGTATATGTGTGTTTATGAACAGGCCTGCACAGGTTAGACTGGCGTAGTGTGCTGCATCGAACCAGTCGTCTACAAGCTGTGATTCCAGTTTCGTTTACTGGGACACTGTGTACTAACAAAATGTGATACGTGCCATTATCCAATAACAATTACATTGTATAATATTTTAAAAAACGAACGATTATTTTTCTCTTAAAATAACTGTTAGTACCGTGAATAGATCGATAGCCAAATTCATTTGCTATGTCATCTGTCTTTGTTTTGTAGAAGGGAACTTTAAAAGTGAGGAGCTTTTCTTATGTTTCATTACGTTTATACACGATTAGATTTTATATTTAAAGTGTGTCACTTTTATTGTAATGGGGCAATCGTACTAATGCAGTTGTAGAATAATTATCTCACACAGCTGTATACTATATTTATTAATGAAATCCAACGAATGTCCTGTTTGTATAATTATGCGACATAAATGTATCTACACCTAAGAATCTTTCAAGCAGTTACTTGTAGTCTCGAACACCACACAAGGTAAATAATTACCAAATCGCAAAACAGCGGAACACACCAGAATACCACAAAATCCGCCCAAAACTAATGAATGTCAGACATGCAGGATTAACAGAGAAACCAACACAGCTGTTTGAAAAAGAGCTGAAAAACAACATCAGCATAAAGATAGATAACCAATACATAGAAAAATCTGACTGCAGAAACAGAAAACATCATGATAGAGGAAGATAAACAAGAAAATACCACTGTAAATGTTGGGCTAAAACGAGAACTAACAAACAAAGAAATAAACATAATCGCAATGTCAAAGAAAGCTCAAAACAGGAAACTTGAAGCAAAACACATCATCACTAAGAAATTAAAAGAAAATCTGCACCCTAGTAACATCACAGTCACGAGTGCTGATAAAACAGCGCACTACTGATGAATAAAGAAAAATATATACAAAGAACGTAAAGATTCAATCTCCTCTAATAGTATCACAAAAGAGAAATCTGATCCAATGGCACATTTGCAGACACACACAAAAAACAGCCTCAAAAACATCACAGACGTATTCACACGTAAACAAAAACAACACATCACACGGAAGCCAACAAAAAGAATGCAGACACAAGGCGAAATGCAGACACAATAAAACGGAAGAAAATCTACTGACATAAAACAAATTTCCTGCAGATAATATTACAACAATAACCAAAACCCTTTAAGTAATTACATCCCAAAATTACTTCCAATCTGAAAAGGAATTTAACTTACAAAAAGAAGGTAATCTAAAGCGATCCCCAATATCAAGAACATTGACAAATATATTGATCAACCACATAGAAAACACAGTCTTTGATATAGTCATCACAAAGAAAGGATACTTAATTGTTTACTGGTAAAGATATACGGATGATATAATGTGTATGATAGATGAACCAACAAGGAAAATACATTATATTCATACAGACAAATATATATTATAATTCTATTCACCATGGAAAAGAAACACAAAAGCAATTACATTTCTTGGACAACAATGATCACACATCTGACGTCTTCAAAAAGGCAACAGCCACAGGCATGATTATACAGTCACGTCAAACCGCTCACTAAATCAGCGACCCTACGACACACGTTACACAGACTAAATAATATCTCACCCAGCAAAGGCAAGTATGAAAAATGATTATAAAGAATACAACTCACAGCCACAAACAATGGTTCTAACACCTATAAAGTACAAAGACTCAAGCACAAAATCAAAGCACAACTAAAGAAAAATGAAAACAAGCGGAGAATACAATCACAGTACCCCACAAACAATACAGACATTACAATACACCCCGAAACACAAAACAGTAACATTCATGACACGAATAACAGAAAGAACTGCTACATTTTAACGTACGAACACAAGTCGACACGCAGGATAGCAAATATACTAAAGAAATAAAGATTACACATTGCTTACAGAACAAGAATCATACTCCAGATATATTCATACAAAATAATAGACAACGCAGATAAATGCCAAGGAGCAGGTACATACCAGTTAGAATGTCAAAAATGTGAAGCAGTGTATCTAGGTCGACAGGCAGGAATTTGAAAACTAGGTATAAAGAACACGTAAGATGCCGGAAGGATCGAAATAGCCACTCTACCTTTGCTGGACACATGATAAAACATGGATACCATCCAACATTGAACAGGACATGAAAATTTTTAGAGTGAACAAATGGTTCAAATGGCTCTGAGCACTATGGGACTCAACTGCTGAGGTCATAAGTCCCCTAGAACTTAGAACTACTTAAACCTAACTAACATAAGGACAACACACACATCCATGCCTGAGGCAGGATTCGAACCTGCGACCGTAGCGCCTAGAAACGCTCGGCCACTAGCGGCCGGCTTAGAGTGAACAACTACAAGAAAAAACTCATGACATTTCAGGAAAATTTTCATATACAAAGAGCCGTTGCGAACACGGAAATGTCAAACATAACCAGACTAAATAATTAATTAATCCCCCTAACTCTCTCTCTCTCTCTCTCTCTCTCTCTCTCTCTCTCTCTCTCTCTCTCTCTCACACACACACACACACACACACACACACACACACACAAGATGACATACACAAAACGAAAGACGAAAGACAAACGCACAGAAAGATTTGGCAATTGGCAACACTAAACATTGCAAACACACAGACGTTCAATACACCGTGAAAAGTGTTAGTGAAGTGTTGAAATAAATATGGCCGCCAATCGCCAATCTGGAGTATGGAGATAGACTAAATACATCTCCAGGATGCCATAGATGGATTAACAGCATTCGAAATCGTAATGAACACCAAACGATAATTTAACCTCACAAAACAGGGGCTTCAAAAGTTGTTTCTAAGCTAAAAAAACAGGAGAAAAACAAGAGACGGCGTAACATAGTAACTGACTTGTAACTACTACATAATGCGTATTACAGGTCACTGAAGATGTTTCACAAATAAAGGAAGCGTGGCCACAAACGAACTGCCTTTCTTGTAATTGCAAAGACGGAACATACCCCCATGAATTTTGAGCAACTGAGAAACGAGGGCAAACGAGACGGATGACGAACATATGAATGTTTGAATTAGGATGATATCAGTGTTTGAATGTATGTATATTTCTTATGATCAGCTTTAGAAGTTGTATATATTAGCGTTTGAATTTTTTTTATGGAAGTGTGGGCGCCGTAACTTTATTGGTGGACTAATCGCGAAGTGGCCGTTGTCGAGTGAAGTTACAGTGTGGACACAGACCTGATGATCTGGACCGAGCTTCGTTGAACGAAATACGAACTGTTCACTGTTTTGTGGACTGAAAGCGTGTATGGTGACAGTATTGATTTAGAAATATAGATAGCGAACGTGATGTATATGTTTACATCTTGACCTACCCCAGCCCACAATTACGTACTGGAAAGTGCCACAGTCTTCCCTCAACTCAGCAATTTATTTGCCGAATGAACATACACGGGCTGTTCTCAATCCTTTCGCCTTCAGAAATTCCTGCACAGCTCAAAGTCAAGTTACAGGTCGCAACGACTGTAGTCACGTATTTGAAGATATTGAAGAATATACACAATGTTAAAAGTAATCCTCCTACCAGAGCCACATCCGTAAAGGTAATGAGGCACGAAATACAGTTACACCAGCCAATTCAGAATATGGAAGCAGAGAATACTGTAGGTAAGCAACCAGGGTTCGCATACAAAGACGATCTCTTCTGGCTTAAAGGACACTCAGCAATCTAGTAGGGAAGAGATAAGTGTTTAACGCCCCGTCGGCAAAGAGGTATTTAGAGGCGGAGCGTAAGTTCGGATTAGGGAAGAATGGGGAAGGAAATCGGGCGTGCCCTGTCAAAGGAACCATTTCGGCATTTGCCTGAAGCTGTTTATTGAACTCACGGAAGACCTGAATCTGGATGACAGGACGACGTCCTCCCGAATGAGAGTCCATTGTGTTAACCACTGCGCCACCTCCCTCGGTAGTTCTGGTAGCTCGTGATGTCTGGTAGTCGCGAACCGAAGCCAGATCTGCGCGCACCTGCCGGTGACTTGCGAACGCGGCTTCACCGCCGTTAATTAAACACGCTATCTGGAAACGCTGCTCGCATCTGCAGCCCGCTGTTTGTGTTTGAGTGTACCTCTGGGGCGGCTTTATCGCGTTAATAATCGATGTAATTAACTGTCTCCCACTCTGCACTCACCTGTGTGTTTCGAGCCTCTCTTTGTTCTGAGCGTCAGCTGTTTAACCAGCACTGGGAGTCTGGAAGTGCTCGGTTCATCCCGCTCCTGCGAAACAGAATGAGAGTAGAAGACGTTCGCGTCTCGGAACTCCTTTTAACTCCTCAATCCTGTTTCGCTATGCCTGAGTATTCATTTCAGTTGAGAAAGACACTGGAGGAGAGGATGGCAACACTTTTTATTGCAGGATAATGAAAACTGGTAAAATGTTATTTGTGGGGAAAAGTATTTGTGAAAGAATGACGCACGTGATATTCTAAATGGTTATCGCAAAACCATGCCTTGTACGACTTTCACTGATGAACTTAAAGAAAAAAAAGAAGAGACAGCAGGGAAAGTGGGCAGTACCTCTGTGAACGAGCCATCCACCACACCATCAGCCGCCATTGCTGTCTGGCGCCACAGGTAACACTGGTAGCGCCATGCACCCGAAGGGCTTACCTGTAAACAAGAGAAACAGCTGTTACAGTCTACTCTTTCAGGAATTAAAAAATGAGCACGAAAATGAAACAAACAATGAGGTCACCCAACATGACAAGACGTCCCAAAATGACTGTGGTGTATTCAAGGAAAAAAAAAAAAAAAAAAAAAAAAAAGCGTCTAAATTTAGCAATGGATAATCATTAACATGAAAAATTGAGGAAATGATCTCCAGACAATTATGGTACATCACTAACCACACAAGTTATGTCTAAGGGTTATACAGACGCCCATTTTCTATCCCTTCATTTCGATATTTGGCATGTGAAGCGCGTTCGAGACGTAAAGGCCGTTCGCTCTTTAAAATTACAACATATATTCGTCAAAAAAAGCTGATATACCTGTTTTGTTTCCTGTAAACTTATTCCACTTGTCTACATAATCGAGGTTCAGTTTATTTATTTATTTATAATGGTCTACTTTCTTGATTACAACAATGGACCGTTACATGCAGAATTAAATGTGCGTGAATTTTCATGACAGTCTACTTATTTTCTTATAACTTTTTTTGTTTTGAACAGAATTGAGTTTAAATTACCTGTGGTACTATTTTTCTTTGTCTTTATATTTTTCAGTTACAGGCTCACTAACATTTATGTGGGTACCAACTGCTTCCCTGGGGCACATCTGTCCACTCTCGGTCCGGTCTTCCTTTACTGTCACGGAAAGAGAGCCACGGGTTTCCGTTATATCACATTATCTAATAATTTACGGTTATTATTCCACTCAGCTGACAAAAAATCATGTTACAGCGATATGCACATATACAGACGGCGACAGTATCGCGTACACAAGGTATAAAATCGCTGTGCATTGGCGGAGCTGTCATTTGTACTCCACTGTGTGGTGGTTTGTGAGAAACCGTTTCGACGTGATCATGGCCACGCGACGGAAGTTAACAGACTTTGCACCCCGAATATCACTTGGAGCTAGACGGATCGGACATTCATTTTCTGAAATCGTTTTTTTTTTTTTGGTCATCAGTCTACTGACTGGTTTGATGCGACCGGCCACGAATTCCTTTCCTGTGATAACCTCTTCATCTCAGACTAGCACCTGCAACCTACGTCCTCAATTATTTGCTTGACGTATTCCAATCTCTGTCTTCCTCTACAGCTTTTGCCCTCTACAGCTCCCTCTAGTACCATCGAAGTCATTCCCTCATGTCTTAGCAGATGTCCTACCATCCTGTCCCTTCTCCTTATCAGTGTTTTCCACATATTCCTTTCCTCTCCGATTCTGCATAGAACCTCCTCATTCCTTACCTTATCAGTCCACCTAACTTCCAACATTCGTCTATAGCACCACATCTCAAATGCTTCGATACTCTTCTGTCCCGGTTTCCCCACAGTCCATGTTTCACTACCATACAATGCTGTACTCCAGACGGACATCCCCAGAAATTTCTTCCTCAAATTAAGGCCGGTATTTGATATTAGTAGACTTCTCTTGGCCAGAAATGCCTTTTTTTGCCATAGCGAGTCTGCTTCCGATCTCCTCCTTGCTCCGTCCGTCATTGGTTATTTTACTGACTAGGTAGCAGAATTCCTTAACTTCATTGACTTCGTGACCATCAATCCTGATGTTAAGTTTCTCGCTTTTCTCATTTCTACTACTTCTCATTACCTTCGTCTTTCTCCGATTTACTCTCAAACCATACTGTGTACTCATTAGACTGTTCATTCCGTTCAGCAGATCATTTAATTCTTCTTCACTTTCACTCAGGATAGCAATGTCATCAGCGAATCGTATCATTGATATCCTTTCACCTTGTATTTTAATTCCACTCCTGAACCTTTCTTTTATTTCCATCATTGCTTCCTCGATGTACAGATTTGAAGAGTAGGGGCGAAAGGCTACAGCCTTGTCTTACACCCTTCTTAATACGAGCACTTCGTTCTTGATCGTCCGCTCTTATTATTCCCTCTTGGTTGTTGTACATATTGTATATGACCCGTCTCTCCCTATTGCTTACCCCTACTTTTTTCAGAATCTCGAACAGCTAGCACCATTTTATATTGTCGAATGCTTTTTCCAGGTCGACAAATCCTATGAAAGTGTCTTGATTTTTCTTTAGCCTTGCTTCCATTATTAGCCGTAACGTCAGAATTGCCTCTCTCGTCCCTTTACTTTTCCTAAAGCCAAACTAATCGTCACCTAGCGCATTCTCAATTTTCTATTTCATTCTTCTGTATATTATTCTTGTAAGCAGCTTCGATGCATGAGCTGTTAAGCTGACTGTGCGATAATTCTCGCACTTGTCAGCTCTTGCCGTCTTCGGAATTGTGTGGATGATGTTTTTTCGAAAGTCAGATGGTATATCGCCAGACTCATATATCCTACACACCAACGTGAATAGTCGTTTTGTTGCCACTTCCCTCAATGACTTTAGAAATTCTGATGGAATGGTATCTATCCCTTCTGCCTTATTTGACCGTAAGTCCTCCAAAGCTCTTTTAAATTCCGATTCTAATACTGGATCCCCTATCTCTTCTAAATCGACTCCTGTTTCTTCTTCTATCACATCAGACAAATCTTCACCCTCATAGAGGCTTTCAATGTAGTCTTTCCACCTATCTGCTCTCTCCTCTGCATTTAACAGTGGAATTCCCGTTGCGCTCTTAATGTTACCACCGTTGCTTTTAATGTCACCAAAGGTTGTTTTGACTTTCCTGTATGCTGAGTCTGTTCTTCTGACAATCATATCTTTTTCGATGTCTTCACATTTTTCCTGCAGCCATTTCGTCTTAGCTTCCCTGCACTTCCTATTTATTTCATTCCTCAGCGACTTGTATTTCTGTATTCCTGATTTTCCCGGAACATGTTTGTACTTCCTCCTTTCATCAATCAACTGAAGTATTTCTTCTGTTACCCATGGTTTCTTCGCAGCTACCTTCTTTGTACCTATGTTTTCCTTCCCAACTTCTGTGATGGCCCTTTTTAGAGATGTCCACTCCTCTTCAACTGTATTGCCTACTGCGCTATTCCTTATTGCTGTATCTATAGCGTTAGAGAACTTCAAACGTATCTCGTCATTCATTAGTATATGTGGAAATCGTTAGGGAATCCAATATTACGAGAGACACTTTGTAAAGAGTGTGCCGAGAGCACGGGCATAGAAGATAAAGCTCAAAGGTGGAAGAAGTCTAAAGAGGGGCTATACAAAGAAAATGAACTTTACGGCAATATTATAGAAAGTAGATATATGATACTGCGAGAAGAATTATGACAGGGCACAGAAAGACCTAAGTCGAAAAAGGGCCCTCGAGTAGGCGTTCCGTCAGAACTACTGACAACCTTGAGAGAGCTATCCACACAAAATTAGTCCACCTAGTGTATAAGATTTATGAAACAGGCGAAATACCCTCAGACTTCGAGAAGAGTGTAACAATTTCAATTTCGAAGAAAACAGGTGCCGACAGATGTGAAGATTATCGAACTATCAATTTCGTAAGTCAAGGTTGCAAAATTTACAGAAGAGTGGAATAACTGGAAGGTGCCAACTCCGGGGAAGATCTATTTGGATTCCGGAGAAACGTAGGAATACGTGAGGCAATACTGACCCTACAACTTCTCTTAGAAGATAGCCTAAGTAGAAACCAAACTATGCTTATATCTTTCGTAGATTTTGAGAAAGCTTTTGACAATGTTGACTGGAATACTCCCTTTGAAACTCTGAAAGCAGCAAGGGTAAAATACAGGGAACAAAAGACTGTTTACAATTTGTGTAGAAACCAAAAGGCTGTTAGGAGTCGATGGTTATGAAGGGGAAGCAATGGTTAAGAAGGGAGTGAGACAGGGTTGTAGTCTATCCCCGACGTTGCCCAATCTGTACACTGAGCAGGCAGTAAAGGAAAACGAAAGAGAATTTTGGAGTACAAATTAAAGCTAAGGTAAAAGAAATAAAAACTTTGAAGTTTGCCAATGTTAGTGTAATTCTGTCAGAGACAGAATGGAATTGAATGGACTCTGTCTTGAAAGGAGAATATAAGATGAACATCAACAACAGAAAAACAGGTAGTAATGGAATGTAGCTGAATTAAATCGGACTCCGCTGAGGGAATTAGTTTAGGAAATCATGCACTACAGGTAGCAGTAGTTCGCTTTGCTATCTGGACAGCAAAATAACTGATGATGGTCGAAGTGAGAAGGACATAAAATGGAGACTGGCAATGGCAAGAAAAGCATTTCTGAAGAAAAGGAATCTGTTGACAGACTTAAGTGTTAGGATGTTTTTTTCTGAAGCTATTTATATGGAGTGCAGCTCTGTATGAAACAGAAATGTGGTCCATAATCATTTCAGCGCCCCCCATGAACCATGGACCTTGCCGTTGGTGGGGAGGCTTGCGTGCCTCGGCGATACAGATAGCCGTACCGTAGGTGCAACCACAACGGAGGGGTATCTGTTGAGAGGCCAGACAAACGTGTGGTTCCTGAAGAGGGGCAGCAGCCTTTTCAGTAGTTGCAAGGGCAACAGTCTGGATGATTGACTGATCTGGCCTTGTAACAATAACCAAAACGGCCTTGCTGTGCTGGTACTGCGAACGGCTGAAAGCAAGGGGAAACTACAGCCGTAATTTTTCCCGAGGGCATGCAGCTTTACTGTATGATTACATGATGATGGCGTCCTCTTGGGTAAAATATTCCGGAGGTAAAACAGTCCCCCATTCGGATCTCCGGGCGGGGACTACTCAAGAGGATGTCGTTATCAGGAGAAAGAAAACTGGCGTTCTACGGATCGGAGCGTGGAATGTCAGATCCCTTAATCGGGCAGGTAGGTTAGAAAATTTAAAAAGGGAAATGGATAGGTTGAAGTTAGATATAGTGGGAATTAGTGAAGTTCGGTGGCAGGAGGAACAAGACTTCTGGTCAGGTGACTACAGGGTTATAAACACAAAATCAAATAGGGGTAATGCAGGAGTAGGTTTAATAATGAATAGGAAAATAGGAATGCGGGTAAGCTACTACAAACAGCATAGTGAACGCATTATTGTGGCCAAGATAGATACGAAGCCCACGCCTACTACAGTAGTACAAGTTTATATGCCAACTAGCTCTGCAGATTACGAAGAAATTGAAGAAATGTATGATGAAATAAAACAAATTATTCAGATTGTGAAGGGAGACGAAAATTTAATAGTCATGGGTGACTGGAATTCGTCAGTAGGAAAAGGGAGAGAAGGAAACATAGTAGGTGAATATGGATTGGGGGACAGAAATGAAAGAGGAAGCCGCCTGGTCGAATTTTGCACAGAGCACAACATAATCATAACTAACACTTGGTTTAAGAATCATGAAAGAAGGTTGTATACATGGAAGAACCCTGGAGATACTAAAAGGTATCAGATAGATTATATAATGGTAAGACAGAGATTTAGGAACCAGGTTTTAAATTGTAAGACATTTCCAGGGGCAGATGTGGACTCTGACCACAATCTATTGGTTATGACCTGTAGATTAAAACTGAAGAAACTGCAAAAAGGTGGGAATTTAAGGAGATGGGACGTGGATAAACTAAAAGAACCAGAGGTTGTACAGAGATTCAGGGAGAGCATAAGGGAGCAATTGACAGGAATGGGGGAAATAAATACAGTAGAAGAAGAATGGGTAGCTTTGAGGGATGAAGTAGTGAAGGCAGCAGAGGATCAAGTAGGTAAAAAGACGAGGGCTAGTAGAAATCCTTGGGTAACAGAAGAAATATTGAATTTAATTGATGAAAGGAGAAAATATAAAAATGCAGTAAGTGAAACAGGCAAAAAGGAATACAAACGTCTCAAAAATGAGATCGACAGGAAGTGCAAAATGGCTAAGCAGGGATGGCTAGAGGACAAATGTAAGGATGTAGAGGCCTATCTCACTAGGGGTAAGATAGATACCGCCTACAGGAAAATTAAAGAGACCTTTGGAGATAAGAGAACGACTTGTATAAATATCAAGAGCTCAGATGGAAACCCAGTTCTAAGCAAAGAAGGGAAAGCAGAAAGGTGGAAGGAGTATATAGAGGGTCTATACAAGGGCGATGTACTTGAGGACAATATTATGGAAATGGAAGAGGATGTAGATGAAGATGAAATGGGAGATATGATACTGTGTGAAGAGTTTGACAGAGCACTGAAAGACCTGAGTCGAAACAAGGCCCCCGGAGTAGACAATATTCCATTGGAACTACTGACGGCCGTGGGAGAGCCAGTCCTGACAAAACTCTACCATCTGGTGAGCAAGATGTATGAAACAGGCGAAATACCCTCAGACTTCAAGAAGAATATAATAATTCCAATCCCAAAGAAAGCAGGTGTTGACAGATGTGAAAATTACCGAACTATCAGCTTAATAAGTCACAGCTGCAAAATACTAACACGAATTCTTTACAGACGAATGGAAAAACTAGTAGAAGCCAACCTCGGGGAAGATCAGTTTGGATTCCGTAGAAACACTGGAACACGTGAGGCAATACTGACCTTACGACTTATCTTAGAAGAAAGATTAAGGAAAGGCAAACCTACGTTTCTAGCATTTGTAGACTTAGAGAAAGCTTTTGACAATGTTGACTGGAATACTCTCTTTCAAATTCTAAAGGTGGCAGGGGTAAAATACAGGGAGCGAAAAGCTATTTACAATTTGTACAGAAACCAGATGGCAGTTATAAGAGTCGAGGGACATGAAAGGGAAGCAGTGGTTGGGAAGGGAGTAAGACAGGGTTGTAGCCTCTCCCCGATGTTGTTCAATCTGTATATTGAGCAAGCAGTGAAGGAAACAAAAGAAATATTCGGAGTAGGTATTAAAATTCATGGAGAAGAAATAAAAACTTTGAGGTTCGCCGATGACATTGTAATTCTGTCAGAGACAGCAAAGGACTTGGAAGAGCAGTTGAATGGAATGGACAGTGTCTTGAAAGGAGGATATAAGATGAACATCAACAAAAGCAAAACAAGGATAATGGAATGTAGTCTAATTAAGTCGGGTGATGCTGAGGGAATTAGATTAGGAAATGAGGCACTTAAAGTAGTAAAGGAGTTTTGCTATTTGGGGAGCAAAATAACATGATGGTCGAAGTAGAGAGGATATAAAATGTAGGCTGGCAATGGCAAGGAAAGCGTTTCTGAAGAAGAGAAATTTGTTAACATCCAGTATTGATTTAAGTGTCAGGAAGTCATTTCTGAAAGTATTCGTATGGAGTGTAGCCATGTATGGAAGTGAAACATGGACGATAAATAGTTTGGACAAGAAGAGAATAGAAGCTTTCGAAATGTGGTGCTACAGAAGAATGCTGAAGATTAGATGGGTAGATCACATAACTAATGAGGAAGTATTGAATAGGATTGGGGAGAAGAGAAGTTTGTGGCACAACTTGACCAGAAGAAGGGAACGGTTGGTAGGACATGTTCTGAGGCATCAAGGGATCACCAATTTAGTATTGGAGGGCAGCGTGGAGGGTAAAAATCGTAGAGGGAGACCAAGAGATGAATACACTATGCAGATTCAGAAGGATGTAGGTTGCAGTAGGTACTGGGAGATGAAAAAGCTTGCACAGGATAGAGTAGCATGGAGAGCTGCATCAAACCAGTCTCAGGACTGAAGACCACAACAACAACAACAACAATCATTTCAGCCAAGGAGACAACAGAAGCTTTTCAAATATGGCACATAACCTTGCAGGTATGGCAACCACAGCTATGAGTAGTCATCTTGGGTATCAATAAACGGGTTAAGTCCTTTATCACTGGACCACTAGCGGTATAGTGGCGCTAGGAGCGACATCTTAAAATGAACATGTAACTACTGTGCTAGTCATATGTTTAATTTATATGTTCAGCTGAAGATGTGGCTTCTAGTGCCACGAAACCGATAGTTATCCAATAATAAAGGACTAAATACAGCGGAAGCGGTTTATTAATACCCAAGATGACTTTTTAAATGGTCTACCACGAAAGAATGCTGAAGACTAGATCGCTATATCGTACGACAAATGACATACTGATCACAAGTGGGTAAAAAAGAAATTTGTGGCATAACTTGACTAAAAGCGGGGATGGGTAGATAGGACACGTCCTGAAACATCAAGGGATCAGTAATGTAGTGTTGGAGGGAAGTCTGTGGGGTAAACATCGTAGAGGGAGACCAATAGAGTAGGCAATCCAGAAGGATGTAGACCACAGCAGTTATTCGGAGATGTAGCTTGCACCCGATAGACTAGCGGAGAGAGCTGCCTAAAAGTAGTCTTCGTAATGAAGAACCCGACGCGTGGTTATCTGTGTGTGCGCTGAATTATCAGTCTTGAACCGACTGTTGAACGTACCATCCGCGCAGCATAAATATACTGACGAAACGCTTATGAAAGGATTAAACAACATTTGAGGCTCCCGGCTAAACTGTCGCCCGAAGCTCATCTCCCCCGTACCGAGGACCAGACAAGCAAGCGCCACTCGCGCAGATGATGCTGCGGACTGCGCAAGAAATTGTTTTGTACGAACTTGGGTGCAGACGCCGGCTGCCGGGGAGAGACCAGGTTGGCGGCTGTTTGCTGAGGGGCGGTCGGCCCTCTGGACGCAGAGACAATGGCGGCGCGGCGCGGCGCTTCACCGAGGACACCGCGGGTACCGACCCTTCAGTCACCGGCTATTAATCACTTCCGCCCAAACACCCAATCTCCCGCGCCAATCAGAGACCAAAACAGAAAAAAGCACGACCCAAGCCCAGGCGATTAATATCGAACACGTTAGAAGCAAAACAATCTGCTACGTAGTCTTCCTCATATCAATGACAGCGCGAAATTTCTGCAATAAATACTTTCCTTGCTGAACTGTAAGATATACGATCAGACGGTTATGCATTGCAACTTGTATCACAAAAGGAAAATTTCACTGAAGAATGTTCGAGCTAGGGAGGACTTCGTGCAACTGCTAGTTAAGGAATTCAGACGCACGAAGAAGCAAATGCTTTTAGGAAACAGCGGTCATGCGAGACACAGCTGGCCCTCTTTGTGCATGATATACAACACGCTCTAGATACCGGCTCCCAGGTTGATGCCATATTTCTCGACTTTCGAAAGGCTTTCGACTCAGTTCCGCACTGTCGCTTGCTACAAAAAGTGCGCGCTTACGTTCTATCCGATGACATATGCGGATGGATACAAAGTTCTCTTGTTAGCAGTATGTCGTCCTGAACGGGGTATCTTCAACAGAAACAAGACCAACTTCAGGTGTGCCCCAGGGAAGCGTAATAGGTCCTCTGCGTTTTACGATTTACTCTACTTAAACGATCTGGTTGATGGTATTGACAGCGGCCTTAGACTGTTTGCCGACGATGCTGTGGTCTACAGGAAAGTAGTATCACACGAAAGTTGTGAACAAATCAACGAGGATTTGCAGAAAATAAATGCGTGGTGTAATGACTGGAAGTTATCTCTCAATATTAGTAAGTGTAACCTACTGCGTATAACAAGGTGAAAACCCCCATTAATGTATGAGTATAAAATAAATGATCAGTCTTTGGAAGTGGTAACATCAGTCAAGTATCTGGGTGTGACTATTCGAAATGATCTCAAATGGAATGATCAGATTACACAAGTAACGGGTAAGGCGAACTCTAGATTATGGTTTATTGGTAGAATCCTTCAACAAAGGAAACAGCTTACTATACGTTAGTTCGTCCTATCTTAGAGTATTGTTCGTCTGTATGGGACCCTTACCAGTTGGGTCTGATTCAAGAGATTGAGAAGGTCCAAAGAAGAGCGGCAAGATTCGTGACTGATACATTTAGCCATCGCGAGAGCGTTACAAATCTCATAGAAAGTTTGAAGTGGGACACACTTGCAGATAGACGACGCGCTAAACACAGGGGGCTGTTCACTAAATTCCGAAATCCAATTTTCACCGAGGATGTAGAGCATATATTTTTACCACCAACTTTCAAATCGCGTAATGATCATAATTCAAAGATAAGGGAAATAATAGCTCGTACTGAGGCTTTCAGACAGTCGTTTTTCCCTCGCGCGATCCGCGAGTGGAACAGAAGGGGAGGGGGGGGGGGGCGGAATATGACTTTGACGCGAATTGTGCCCTCCGCCACACACCGCTTGGTGGCTAGCGGAGTATATATGTAGATGTAGATGTAGATGTAGAAAGGCTCCTCGCGGTATTTACTGCGAATTCTTCAATTCTGTACGAAAATAAGTTGACATTTAACGTTCGTCGACATCTAATCAGCCATAGTACACGGTGATTCAAAAAGAATACCACAACTTTAGGAATTTAAAACTCTGTAACGACAAAAGGCAGAGCTAAGCACTATCTGTCGGCGAATTAAGGGAGCTATAAAGTTTCATTTAGTTGTACACTTGTTCGCTTGAGGCGCTGTTGACTAGGCGTCAGCGTCAGTTGATGCTAAGATGGCGACCGCTCAACAGAAAGCTTTTTGTGTTATTGAGTACGGCAGAAGTGAATCGACGACAGTTGTTCAGCGTGCATTTCGAACGAAGTATGGTGTTAAACCTCCTGATAGGTGGTGTATTAAACGTTGGTATAAACAGTTTACAGAGAATGGGTGTTTGTGCAAAGGGCAAAGTTCTGGACGGCCGAGAACGAGTGATGAAAATGTAGCACGCATCCAGCAAGCATTTGTTCGCAGCCCAGGAAAATCGACTCGCAGAGCTAGCAGAGAGCTGCAAATTCCACAATCAACTGTATGGAGAGTCCTACGAAAAAAGTTAGTTATGAAACCTTATCGTCTGAAATTGGTTCAAGCACTGTCTGCAGCTGATAAGATTAAAAGAATCGATTTCTGTGATTTTATCCTTGCTCAAATGGAAACAGATGAATCTTTCGTTTCAAAGATTGTGTTTAGTGATGAAGCAACTTTCCACACTAACGGGAAAGTCAACCGTCACAATGTCTGTATATGGGGCACTGAGAATCCGCGGGAAACAACTCAGTATGAACGTGACTCGCCTAAGGTGAACGTTTTCTGTGCCATTTCAGCCAATAAAGTTTTTGGTCCCTTTTTCTTCGAAGGTGCTACTGTAACTGGACTACAGTATCTGGAGATGTTAGAGAATTGGCTGTTCCCTCAGCTCGAACAAGAAGCACAACAATTCATATTTCAGCAGGATGGAGCGCCACCACATTGGCACTTATCTGTCCGTAACTACCTGAACGTCAACTACCCGAGGCGATGGATCGGCCGCCAGGCAGCCCGTGACAGAGCACTTCATCACTGGCCTCCAAGAAGCCCTCATCTTACCCCCTGCGATTTTTTTCTTATGGGGGTATGTTAAGGATATGGTGTTTCGGCCACCTCTCCCAGCCACCATTGATGATTTGAAACGAGAAATAACAGCAGCTATTCAAACTGTTACGCCTGATATACTACAGAGAGTGTGGAACGAGTTGGAGTATCGGGTTGATATTGCTCGTGTGTCTGGAGGGGGCCATATTGAACATCTCTGAACTTGTTTTTGAGTGAAAAAAAACCTTTTTAAATACTCTTTGTAATGATGTATAACAGAAGGTTATATTATGTTTCTTTTATTAAATACAAATTTTTAAAGTTGTGGTATTCTTTTTGGATCACTCTGTATTATTGAATTAACCACAGTGGCTCTCTTCCGAAAAAAATAACCAGGATGGCCTGAAAAGACCAAAATAACAGGTTTTTCCGCACTCACTGTACCCGTACGTACTAGGTGTCAACCATCGGCACGTGGGGAGTTGCGGCTGAGAACGAATCTTTGGCGCGATCTCCATCAGCCTCGCCAGTTTTCTCTTCAATTTCTATTTGTCATTGCTCAGCGAATCATTAAACCACAAGCGATGTACGCAAAACGTAACATACAGATGATGTAAAATGTAGCATAAAACATACAACACTTGCAACTCTATACGTGAACACGACACAGTCACTGATTTAATATTCTCAGTGAACATACAACCTAAAAGCAAACCGTACATTTGTGGATTGTTGGTACAGAAGTAAAAACTGATAGAAATCGGTTGAGGGACTTCACTCTTCATCAACTGATGTAGAAGTGCTTCTTTGTGTGCGCTGTAGTTCTTGCAAGTGAAACTAATATGGTTAATAACTGACAACGAATCACTGTCGTTGCCGCAGTTGGGGGAATCTGATCAATGAATTACTTACAGATGAATTCGAAAACAGAATGGCTAAATCTCATCCTAATAATAGAGGATATTCCCTTTATATGGCAATTAAAAGAAGCGAATCACGACTGTGGTGTTACTGTAGGTTGGATATTTGCGTAATGGTTGCTCATGAATCACGATGTAAAGTTCCATTCTTCTTGCCACTCACAGACCGCTCTCCTCCCAATAAAGCGTTTAAATTCTGTAAACGAAAATTCAACATTCAGTGGTAAGCGTCCTGCTCAACAGAAAATATTCACGGTAGATTGCACGCAGGTTTACTTGTCTGTCCTGTTGCTCCATTGGACATTAGATAGATTCCAGAACGCTCAGCGCTTTTGAAGTCGGTGAATACTAAGTAGGTGTTTCAGGTACTTAATGGCCTCCATGGCTGCAAGAGTTTCCACAAGGAAAACATGCTTTTTCTGGTAGACGGAGTAATTGACCAGTCCGCAACTGCGGGAAGAAACAGGCGCATCGCGAGTTATGTACAACTGAAGTGACGCCGGCCACGTTACAGAGGGCTGGACAGAAATACGGAAACACCTCGAGAAACGCACGCTTAAACACCAATGCCGTTGCTAGGCAAGTCTGCAGGTTGCGCTGTTGTATTTGGCCACTGACGGCAACCGCGCCCTGTCCTCAATACGTCGCAAGTGTCCGTCGCGGTGAGAACAGTGTCCTGTGCAGCTGTGAGTGGATTACGTCCGAGCTAAGACAATCCGAAAGTGGGGAGATTGGTGGGAGCTTCCGTAACCGAGGTAGGTGTCTGGAGTCTCAAGGGGCAGCGCATGCCGCATACAGGGAGACCAGAGAAACGTCCGCTAAGTCAAACGCGGAAGAAAGTGTGTGTTGAGTGATCGCGACAAACGGTCACTGAAGAGGAATCTGATGAACAATACGAGGATGACAACTGTAAAGTCAGTGCAGAAATGAACGTCGCGCTCACGAATTGTGTCAGCACCCAAAAACAGGATGGGAGCACCAAAAGCTTGGAATTACACGGCAAGCTGGAATTCCAAAACCACATGAGTGATACAAATGCCCGTAACAGCAAAGGGTGATGTCATAAAACCTAGACTGTGGAGCAAGTATTCCACGGGGCCCACGGTTGGTGTAAAAGGTCGCTTTACTGCCAAGGGTGATATGACCATTTTGGCTGATTGGGTCCCTCATATGGTACGACGTATATTTCCCAATGGTGACGCTATGTTCCAAGACGCCTGTGCCCATGTCCACACAGCTCGCATCTTCCAGGACTGGTTCTGTGGGCACCAGGATGAACTGTCGCGCCTTCTCTGGCCACCGCAGCCACCAGTGGTCTACTTTGGAGAGAATGGTGCGTCGCCTCTGTCCACATCCACCGTCGTTACCCGAACATGCCACTATTTAGCGGTGCAGGATCTGTATTTATCCATTCCGGGACGCGTGATGGCTGGCTGTTGTGTGATGTCCTTAGGTTTGTTAGGTTTAAGTAGTTCTAAGTTCTAGGGGACTGATGACCACAGATGTTAAGTCCCATAGTGCTCAGAGCCATTTGAACCATTCCGGGACGACTCGGAGCTGTTTTGATTGCCAACGATTTTCCTATAGCGTAACGTGTTGTGTTTGTCTTGATTACATATTTTCGTCCACCCTCTCTATCTCTAAATAATTTTTAAGATACTGATGAGTAAAATCAAGAAAATAAAGTGGAATATTTTCCATCGCGACGAAATAGTCACATTCAAATACTGTCACGTGTAATGACATCGACACGTTGCTACACAGACTTTCTTCATACTAGGAAATGATGATAGGAACTCCTGTGGATCGTCTTGCTGCTGGCGTACGGAATTAATGGGCCTATTGGTGAAGTGGGTGGTTTACATCTATTGGTCTCTAAGTTATATAACGGGCTTTTAACATTTTCCTGAATTTTCATGCAGCGGCATATCGTGAGTTTCAGTCAGGAAGGCGCTGCAAGCCATTGTTTTCATTGCACCCAGTACTATCAGTTTCTCCACGTTTATCGGTTCGCCTCTACAATGTTTTCTGCAGCCTAGTTATGCATAAAAAATCAACAAATAGTCAGTTCCAACATACTATGCGCCTAGAGGAAATCTTTCAGTCTGTAGCGTTCGCTGTTTTGAAGTTCCTGGCAGATCAAAACCGTGTGTCGGACCGGGACTGGACGACGGAACCGTGTCTTTCGCACTTGCCAACTGAGCTATCCAGGTACGACTAACGACCAACCGTCCGAGGATTACCGCCTCCAGTAACTCGGTCCTACTTTCCAAACCTTTCTCCTACACATCTTGTGGGACTAGCAATCCTGGTAAAAAGATAATAAACGGTCTGGCCACGGAGTTAGGCTCAAGAAGAATGTACGGGATGAGGTAATGGCCGAAGTAAAGCCGTGAGCGCGGGTAGTGAATTGTGTCTCGATAGTTCAGTTGGCAAGAACTCTGCCCACAAGAGACACTGTTTCTGGTTCGAGTCCCGATCGGGTACAAAGTTTTAATCTAGCGGGAGGTTTCATGCTGAGGGTCTGACCTTGACATACACGGTCCCGTCACATCAATGTGACCATCTGTGAGAAGCCTGAAAAACCACCTTTCGCAGCGCGCACCAATGCGAAACGTGGAGGAAGTGAGTCAGTGGGGTTCTGGAAGGTACCGAAACGGATGTGGAGCCATGCCGAGTCCAGTGCCGTGGCCAGCTGCATAGCAGTCTCGATTGATGATCCACGGCGCGAACAGCTCATTCCAGGTGGTCCCACAGACTGTCGGTTCGGTTTAAATCCGGGGAGTTTGGTGGCCAGGAGAGTACGGTAAACTCATCCCGATGCTCTTCGAACCAGGAACGTACAGTGTGGCACGTGCACTGTGCTGCTGGTAGATGCCATTGTGCCGAGTGTTTGCCTTCAGACGTTTCCAGCAATACACGCCAATGGCCATCTTTCCAATAGAGGATGAAACGTGAGTTATCTGAAAAGGCCACCTGCCTTCACTGAATGGGCGTCCAGTTGTGGTATTGGCGTGAAAATTCCAGCCTTCGTCGCCGATGAAGAGGAGTTATGATGAGCGCAAGAAGCAGGCGCCACACGCAGCAGCGTTCGCTGAACGGTCGTTGAGGCGACGCTGTTGGTGGCCCCTCGGTGCATCTGGGAGGTCAGTTGTTGTTCACTCCAGACATCTATGAGCCGTGGTGCACAACAGTTGCTTCGACACCGGTTTTGATGATGATAATGACGATTGGATTGTGGAGCGCTTAACTGCACCCGTACAACTTCCCAACGTTTATCAGTCCAATCTTGCCACGTGGGTGAATGATGATGAAATGATGAGGACAACACAAACACCCAGTCATCTCGAAGCAGCTGAAAAATCCCTGACCCCGCCGGGAATCGAAACCGGGAGCCCGTGCTCGGAAAGCGAGAACGCGACCGCTAGACCACGAGCTGCGGACACACCGGTTTTTGATAGCGACATTTTGACAGCACGGTATACTTTAACCACGGCGCTAACAGTTTACAAACACAGGCGCTTCGGAAACGCTTCCACACTTGGCCGAAAAGCCAATGATCATGCCATTTTGGACACCAGATAAATCGCCTCCTTTCCGCATTACGTCAACGACTGCACTGTTTTCCGCGTCCATCCGCACGCTTTATATACCCTCCAATGTGCTACCACTTGCCGTTTCTGAGTGGTTACTGCACGTTGATGTCGAACATTAATGTGACTGCACCGTGTGTAACTCAGTAAAAGCCCCACTTGTTACTACTGCACGAACATCGACCCGACACGGACGTGTCAACATCGTCATCTCTGAGCAGCGACTACCTCATCTTCTCCTTACCTGTGCGTGCGCGCGCGCACTCGTAACTCTGGGTAACAGTCGTACATCTTCGCATGCATTCGTAACGGCAGTGTCCGTTGTTTTAGCTAGAACTGAAATAATACTGTTGGCCTATTCTAACAGGACATACTGTTTCTCCGAGACGTGTACCTGTTGTTGTTACGGGTTTTTAGATAATGATTATATAGGTAATCACGATACAGTCTGCCAGTGGCCCAAGCCCCACGTGCGGCTTCGCGTTCCGGCGGCCACCCCACTCCGCTGCCGTCAGTAGCCGCCTGCAGCAACATCGCTGAGTGACGTATTGCAAAACGAATGACGCGACGCCACTGAAGACACCCGCTATGCGTTCCTCGATAAAACTTTCCGGCCCGCAGAGTGAACTGAAGACCTGACCACGACGGCAGCCCCGTTGTGTTTGTGCCCGGAAGCAGATAGGGGAAGCACTGACAGCTGTAGATATCGGAGTGTCTGCATACCTTTGACCAGGCAGTTTACTTGAATGCCACTCCGTTCGGCACCGTGTCGCTAATGCCATGATTCGCATACCATTCACTCATGTAACTCTTGCTTATCAATATTTGCCCGCTCCTTGCGTGTCCTGCTCTGCTGACACTGTCACACTTTTCTCATTCTCGTCGTCAGTAAAATTAATGACGTCGACAGCGAGCTGATGCAGCTGCCTGTAGAGGCATTACCCGCTATCGCTGTCCATGCCTGCACTGCGACGTAACAAGGCGAACTGGTCTGAACTGGAGCGTGGCTGCAGCTCTAGTTAGTTTACGCTGTGGCCACGTCTACGGTCCGCTTTGCCGCGTAGAACCTATCCTGCGTAAGGCGTCTTGTTACTAGCCAATAAGATGAAGTCGCAACAAGACGCTGGAGACGCCACAAAAGGTCAGAAGCTCGTTACTCTGGGACGAGGGGGGGGGGGGGGGGGGAGGGGGGGGGGTGAGTAGGACTATAGGCTGAAAGTTTTAACTACTGTGCTACTTGGCTCTGCTTGTACACTGAGGTCACAAAAGTCAGGGGATACTGCCTAATGTCTTGTCGGATCTGCTTTTGCAAGGCGTAGTGCAGCAATTCGGATGGCATTGATTCCACAAGTCGTTGGAAGCTTCCTGCAAAAATATAGAGCCACGCTGCCTCTATACCCGCCCACTACTCCGGAAGTGTTGCCTGTGGAGGATTTTTTGCACGAACTGACCTCTCGAGCCGGCCGGAGTGGCCGAGCGGTTCTAGGCGCTCAGTCCGGAACCGCGCGACTGCTACGGTCGCAGGTTCGAATCCTGCCTCGGGCATGGATGTGTGTGATGTCCTTAGGTTAGCTAGGTTTAAGTAGTTCTAAGTTCTAGGGGACTGATGACCATAGATGTTAAGTCCCATAGTGCTCAGAGCCATTTGAACCATTTGACCTGTCGATTATGTCCCATAAATGTTCGATGCGGTTCATGTCGAGCGACCTGAGTGGCCAAATAATTTGCTCGAATTGTCCATAATGTTCTTCGAACCAATGGCGAACAACTGTGGACTAGGGACGTGCTGCATTGTCATCCATAAAAAAATCTATCGTTGTTTGGGAACATGAAGTCCATGAATGGCTGCAAATGGCCTCCGAATAGCCGAACACAACAATTTCGATTTCCAGACAATGATCACTTCAGTTGGACTAGAGGACCCAGTTCAGTCCATATAAACACAGCCCACACCATTACAGAGTGATCACCAGCTTCCACAGTACCTTGTTGACAGCCCGGGTTCTTGGCTTCTTTTTTTATTTCAATATTTTTTATATATAAATCTTATGGGACTTAACTGCTAAGGTCATCAGTCCCTAAGCTTACACACTACGTAACCTAAATTATCCTAAGGATAACACACAACCCATGCCCGAGGGAGGACTGGAACCTCCGCTGGGACCAGCCGCACAGTCCGTGACTGCAGCGCCTTACACCGCTCGGCTAATCCCGCGCGGCATGTTCTTGGCCTCGTGGAGTCTGCGCCACACTCGAACCCTATCATCAGCTCTCACCGCCTGAAGTTGGGACTAATCTGAGCAGTCCGTGGTTTTCGAGTCGTCTAGGGTCCAACCGATACGGTGACGAGCCCAGGAGAGGTCGCGTGTGCTCTCAGCAGAGGGCGCCCCCCGCGTCGGTCCCCTGCTGCCACAGCCCGTGAACGCCAAGTTTCGCCGCACATTCCCGATTGATACGTTCCTCGTACGTCCCACACTCGTTTCTGCGGTTGTGTCACGCAGTGTTGCTTGTCTGTTAGCACTGACAACTCTACGCGAACGCCGCTGCTCTCGGTCCTTAAGCGAAAGCCGTCGGTCATAGCTTTAACCGTCGTCAGAGGTAATGCCTGAAATTCGGTATTCTCGGCACACTCATGAATGGTGGAATATCGAATTTCCTAACGATTTCCCAAACAGAATGTCCCGCGCGTGTAGTTCAACTACCATTCCGTGTTCAGAGTCTGTTAATTCACGACGTGTGGTCACAATCGCTTGGGACACCTTTTCACATGTATCACTTGTGTGCAGATGACAGCTCCACCAATGCACAAGTCGGACGAGCATATCGCTATCCCGTGACTTTTGTCACCTCATGTAGTGCGAGCACCTTACCCTACACAAAAAACCGAGCAAAGTTCTGCTAGAGCTGAAACCAGCAGTTGCCTTTCTCAGAACGCTGAAGGATTGCTTCCTGTTACACCATTATTTATCGAAAATCTTGTGCATACTTTATAATATTCGTCTTTGTGTGTTATCTTATAGTGATTGTTCTAGGAATTTCGTACACCTTATACTGTTTTATGTTGCCCAAAGTCCAAAAATCCTGCACAAGTGTCTTGATTTGTTTTGTATGTCTTGCTTCCATTATCAAGTGTAACGTCAGAATTGCCTATCTCTTTACTTTACCTTTTCGGAAGCCAAACATATCGTCCTCAGCGAAGACCAAAGGGCGAGTCCACGGAAGACGATAGGATTACGGCAATCTACGCAATGGGACGCTCCTCGCTTACTACGGTAACTACTATGTCAGTCTGCCACCGAGGAACACGTAGTGGCCACCGTATAAATTATTCTTCCCCCTCCCGTACAGACTGTAGCTCGATAAAGAGCAGGAAGAAATAAGTGACCGACAAATGATATGCGGCCCAGGTACGCCTGTCCAGTACGACGAATTATAACTGCCACGATACTGACAGTTTGCGAAAGCTCATCGGTGAATTGGTGAGCTCCGTATACAGGCGAAGTGCACCGACTCGTTTTGGATTCCGAAATTTCCATTATTAGTTTTTCGCTATTAAAATATCTATCGCGTTTATCATCACGCATCCGTACAGGAAACGGGAGCAAGCGATGTTCATTTATATATCGCAATGTTTATTGTTTGTCATGTTCAATGGTCAGCGCATAGAATAAAACTGCGCGATTGCATTTAATCGCTGGGACTCGCCATTTAATTCCAGTGCTGCATTCAAATGAGCACTGCGCTAGAATTCGCTGTGACGCGCACCTTCATTTGTAATGCAACTGTCGTTGCCCAGTCACCGTACAAACTAGGTTTACTGTCTCTGCGTAGTTCCGTAGTTCCATCACTTCAGTTATAAAACTCGTATTTCTTCTTTTTTCACGTGCTACGTGGTGTAGACTGTTGCACTTCTGCCTCTGGGCGTTGAAGTGGTACTCGTGGATATACAAGGTGTATCAAAAAGGGTGGTGCAAACTTGCACGGCTGAAAGTACACGATAATAGAAGCACAAATGTCCCAGTAAACACGGGTCCGCAAACGAGCCGCTTGCGAGGTAATCACGACTTTGTGGCTCTACGCCGCCACTGACGGCACTGTTCGTGACATCGTCCGGTTTCCCCCTAGCGCACTAGAGGCCGTCCTATGTTGGCTGTTCACACAACGCAACATTGCCGAGAAGTGGTGTAGCCTCCCCCTCACTTATCGACCTTAATGAGAGTGAGAAATTAAACCGCTTGTACCTAATGGAAATTTGGGAAAAGCAATCGTCACCGAAGTTAATCTGTCGGTAAAGAGGGAGGAAAGGGTTACATCTAAATGAAAAGAAAAATGCAAATGAAACTGGTGGCAATTAATTTTGAAAAGGGGTAAAGTTAATAAAGAAAGTAAATGTGCGGCCGTTACGTTAACAATTAACTAGCGGTAATTAGATATTTGAGATTTGGGGGAAATTACGGTCGCCAGTCCTATGGACAATTACTATAGTAACTGAAAAAGAAAGGTTATTACACATATAATTAGCACTAGAAGCGTGGCAACTGGAGGTTGACACGTGTAGCGTGAAAACTGAAAGTTTGTCAGAAGTAATAAATTTCGATTCACTCTGACTTAATTTAGCAAAAGAATTAATAAAACCGGAAAATCGAAAGTTAATTTAGTGACTGAAGTTAATAGTGAGCTTTCTTTCTGAAGCACATCGAAATTCAGTAAAATACGGCTAGTCTTGGACTACCTCAACAATCATTTCAAAAGCTACTTGAATCTACGCAATTTAGAAATAAGAGATTTAACTTTGAACTTGAATTAAATGATTCTGAACAATTAACAATAGTAAAATTTAGTACGTACCAAGCTGAGCTGCAGTCACAAGTAAGCTAAAATACGGTAACAAAACTCGCACTCTTAATTTGTGCTTGTGTAGTCTAAATATTGTATCCAGCTATGAATACCTTAACTGAACTTTGAAATTAAAGCAGTGAAATCGAATGCTTTTACTTTAATGCTGGCGTTTGAATTTCAACGACACTCGAGTTCATTCCGGAAAAGGAAGGGACCCTGCTTGGTAATGCAATTGGGACAATGAGCAACAAATGTTCATGCTAAGTTGCTGTAATTATAGTTACGAAAATGGAACAGTTTGAAAAGCTGAGGTCTGCCATACAGTTCTAGAACTTTACGTGCTTCCAGTCTTCCTTGTCAGTTGATTGAAGGTTTGAAGCCGTCGATCGAGGAGGTGGCGACAGTCACTCATTGTCGGCCGTCGCTGTTGCAGAAGCTGGATGTTGGCGCGCCTTCTTCTCGACACGGTCTCCAGCCGAAACGGGTTCTTGACGTGCGCCAGCTAATGCTTCCCGTCCGCGACACCGTGTCAGAAACTATCATAGCAAGTCGAGCGCCATTACATGCTGCCCAAGCCCGAAAGGGCGGCAACTCGCGGGAGCGTCACACAACACACCTGCTCCACTGCACCACCCCAGCCAGGCTCTCTCTGCTCTGCCCGCGCTCCACGCGACAGAGTTAACACTACCAAAGATCCTAAACACTTTTGTTCTCCACACGACCTATCGATGTATTCGTTCGATAGTATAGTTTTCCCTCGGCCAGACCCAGCGTATAAATACAAATAATATTCACAAAACAAACCAATTATACATCGACATAAATGCATATATATACAAATAGTAAAACAAGACACAGAAATGTCATATCTTCAGGTGACAAAATAAGGAAAAAAATTTGCAGTGCAATAGATGGAAATAGAAGGATATGCATTTCCGGCGTTACAGCGGAGGTGGAATCACACCATACACGCAGAACGTACAGGACGGACACAGTACACAGTCTCAAGGACGGGAAGGAGCGTCTGGCGCCCGGTCCCTCGCCACGTATCCGCCCGGCGGACTAGTGTCGAGGTCCGGTGAACCGGCCAGTCTGTGGATGGTTTTTAGGCGGTTTACCATCTGCCTCGGCGAATGCGAGCTGGTTCCCCTTATTCCGCCTCAGTTACACTATGTCGGCGATTGCTGCGCAAACAAGTTCTCCACATACGCGTACACCACCGATACTCTACCACGCAAACATAGGGGTTACACTCGACTGGTGTGAGACGTTCCCTGGGGAGTCCACCGGGGGCCGAACCGCACAATAACCCCGGGTTCGGTGTGGGGCGGCGGAGGGGTGAAGTGGACTGCGGTAGTCGTCGTAGGGTTGTGGACCACTGCGGGTGCTGCGGGGGCGGAGCCTCTCCGTCGTTTCTATGTCCCCGGTTGACATACAATACAATACAATACAATACAATATAAAGTCACGTCTGAGGAGTGCCACGTGTGCCGTGTTGTAGTTACAATGGACCCGTACAGTAACGAAGAGTACGCTGATATGCATTTCGTGTACGGTGGGGCTAATTGCGATGCACGGGAGGCTGCACGCTTGTACCAAGAAACAAATCCTGATCGAAGACAACCCGGAAGTCGTACATTTACAAGGGTCCATCAGCGCCTGAGAGAACACGGGGGTTTTGCACAGGGCAGGGCAGCAGGTAGGCCTGCTCGCATTGCGCCCGAGATTGGGGATATGGTGTTGGAAGCAGTACAACGCTCTCCAGGAGCCTCTACGAGAAGAATTACCACACAAGTGCCTGTATAAAGGCACAGTAGTGTATGGAGAATTTTACATCGCAATTTGCTGTAACCTTACCACCACCAACGAGTTCAATGTCTCAATGATGCGGCCTTTATTCCTAGAGTGATGTTTTGTCAGTGGCTGCCACAGCAGGCTGTAGTCGGCCCTCGTTTCGCACGTAACATTTTACTTACAGACGAAGCAGGATTCACACGCGATGGTGTGTTTAACTATCAGAATACACATTTGTGGTGTGAAATAAACCCAGGCGGTCAGCTCCTTGGGCCACACATTCTTCCACCACAACTTAATGGACGGAGGTGCCTCAGCTTTCTGCGGCGTCATCTCTCAGGATTGCTTGAGGATGTTCTCCTCCGGTACATTTTGCTGCTGGGGTGAGACGGCATCTAACGCGCAAATACGGCCGAAGATGGATAGGTCGAGACGCACCTGTACCTTGGCTCCAAGATCAACTGATCTAAATCCTTTGGATCTTTGTGTCTGGGGTCACCTCAAAAGCAAAGTGTACAGCACAGCCGTTAATACGGTTGAAGAACTGGAGCAGAGAGTTGTACATGCCTGTCAAGAATTCCGGAATGATCCGGAGGTGTCCGAAAGGATTCGAAATTCATTGCAGAGACGAGAAGAGTGTTGCATCCAGATGCAAGGAAAACACTTCGAACACCTGCTTTAACAGGTACCCCATACGTGAAATATGAACTAATTGCGATGTACAACCCAGTAGTAAAGTCTAAATTTCAAATTAATGTGTACTAACTAGGACGATGTTTAGAACGCCGTCAGTGGCGGCGTGGAGCCATACAGTCGTGATTACCTCGCAAGTGGCTCGTTTGCGGACCCGTGTTTTACTGCGACATCGTGTACTTTCAGCTGTGTAAGTCTGCACCATCCTTTTTGATACACCCTGTATACTGCAATTCTCATACGAAAGTATGGTTTACTGGTAGGTTGTCCCACACTGTTTCCTGTAATAAAAGTACTATGAGGAGTTGTGAAAAATGTGTTGTAACTGCATGTATTTTTCTCTTTCCTCCACAAAACGCTCGCGAATGATGAGCTATGTGCTAGCACTTTTAGTTACCTAATTGGAGAGGAAATTGGAAATTTGTGGTACGTCTTATGGAACCAAACTGCTGAGGTCACCGGTCCCTAAACTTACGCACTACTTAATCTAACTTAAACTAACTTACGGTAACGATAACAGACACACCCATGCCTGAGCGAGGACTCGAACCTCCGACGGAGGGAGCCGCGCGGACCGTGACAAGATGCCTCAGACCGCGCAGCTACCCCGTGCGGCCAGGAGAGGCAAAGTAGCTCAATCACAGTATAAGAAAGATTGCTTATTTTTCGAACTTTCTCTTGATGTAAATTGGTCTTTTCCATTGTAGAGGTTCCCTTCTAAGTCTGAGTGTTTTCAATCATCTTAAGTAAATGGCTATCAATAATCAGGATGTTATTTGCCTATCCTTGTAATCAATTCATATTTCTGGTTTATTCGATGTCATTTTAACACGGATAAAAATCCCAAACTAATTCTAGTAATAAATTTTACAGCTGACTGACTTTATGGGGCATTACCAAATAACAGCTAAAGGAAGACCCCTTGTTGCATTGTGTCTGTTAAGAGGCTGGTACAGGGAGGTTTCTACAAACTATATAGACAGAGTCCACCACTCGTGGTCTCGCGGTAGCGTTCTCGCTTCCCGAGCACGGTGTCCCGGGTTCGATACTCGGCGGAGTCAGGGATTTTCACCTGCCCCGAGATGACTGGATGTTGTTGTGTCGACTTCATGATCATCATTCATCCCAATTACAATCGGAGGAAGGCAACGGCAAACCACCTCCATCAGGACCTTGCCTAATATGTCATTCATTTCCATATATACAGAAAATCTAGGTAACGAATATGTATTTCAGGTTATGACGTCGATGAATGGTACATGTTTCCTCGTTTTTCTTAAAAGCCCACTAAGACTTTTGTAGAAAACAAAATTTTAATATTGAGGTATTTCATTAACTGGCGTGTTTTCTTAGCAGCTACTTCGTGTATAGAAAAATCATTGCCAAGACTTTAAAACTGAAATTTGGAAAAATTGAATATTCTGGAATTCACACTACAACAATAATTTCGAACAAATATATTTCTCGAATTATGCAAGTTCCGAATAAAACAAGACATTCTTTATAAAGAAGGTAATGGGGGCTTTCAAATAAATTATGTGAATGCTAAAAACATGTAACTACTAGCAGGGTCGAATTTTTATGTGCACACATTTTTGCAGAATATAAAGTTTTGGGTATTTTCTTAAACAGATTGACTGAAAATGAACTACTGATAACATGTGTTGGGGCCACATGTAGTAAGCGTTGCTTCACGCAGTGGGGAATGGCAAAACAGAGACATGCCGGCAACCGAGGTGTTGCGAAGTAGGCAGGCACAGATGGCCCTGCTGACAGAAGCAGTCTACCAGCAGGCTGACGCAAGGACGCACACAGACCGAGCGAATCCTGGAGAGTGCTGAGTAAGGGGAAGTGAAGCCAGCACAGTTACACTGTAATATACTGCGGGAGTAATAACAAAAAGCTACCACCGAGGGTAAAAAACGTCCTCCTGCCGGATATAAATAGTGGAGTACAGGCAGCAACAGACAGAAGCCATTAGGAAGCAGTTCGGATCTGACGACGGACGTGGTCCGTGTCCGAATTCAATCTTCGTAGGTGACGATTCCGGAAGTCTGTTCCAGCTCGCAGGAGTCATCTGTTCGCCGCCAGATGTCAACTTCAGCTCTGGAGGTCGGCCCGAGTTCGGTCGGCACCGTGGCTGACTGACTACAGCGAGAACTTCCAGCAGGACCGGCCGCAGCGCTGTCTCGGTCACAGGCGCCGCCGGGGACTGACGCCTGGACCTCACGGCAACCCAGCCACGGCGCGTCGTCCGTCCGTGACTAGAAATGGCGACTGACGCCTTCCCAGCCACCGGTGCAGCACGCGCCGGCAGCTGACCTCACGGCGACGCGGCTGCCTAGCGGGAACCACAGGCCATCCTGGCTTCAGCGGAGCACTGGTGGCCCGAGGCTCGCGAGTACGAGAATCTACACAGCAGCAGCCAGGCGGAGGGATCCGCAGGGCTGGGCGGCGACGACGAGGGAGAAATTGTAAAGAAAGTTCAATAAACAATTGTAAAACTCCACGCCGTCTCAGTCTTTGGCGCAACTACTGTGTCTGCTGCTACAGGGTGTTTCAAAAATGACCGGTATATTTGAAACGGCAATAAAAACTAAACGAGCAGCGATAGAAATACACCGTTTGTTGCAATATGCCTGGGACAACAGTACATTTTCAGGCGGACAAACTTTCGAAATTACAGTAGTTACAATTTTCAACAACAGATGGCGCTGCAAGTGATGTGAAAGATATAGAAGACAACGCAGTCTGTGGGTGCGCCATTCTGTACGTCGTCTTTCTGCTGTAAGCGTGAGCTGTTCACAACGTGCAAGTGTGGTGTAGACAACATGGTTTATTCCTTAGAACAGAGGATTTTTCTGGTGTTGGAATTCCACCGCCTAGAACACAGTGTTGTTGCAACAAGACGAAGTTTTCAACGGAGGTTTAATGTAACCAAAGGACCGAAAAGCGATACAATAAAGGATCTGTTTGAAAAATTTCAACGGACTGGGAACGTGACGGATGAACGTGCTGGAAAGGTAGGGCGACCGCGTACGGCAACCACAGAGGGCAATGCGCAGCTAGTGCAGCAGGTGATCCAACAGCGGCCTCGGGTTTCCGTTCGCCGTGTTGCAGCTGCGGTCCAAATGACGCCAACGTCCACGTATCGTCTCATGCGCCAGAGTTTACACCTCTATCCATACAAAATTCAAACGCGGCAACCCCTCAGCGCCGCTACCATTGCTGCACGAGAGACATTCGCTAACGATATAGTGCACAGGATTTGATGACGGCGATATGCATGTGGGCAGCATTTGGTTTACTGACGAAGTTTATTTTTACCTGGACGGCTTCGTCAATAAACAGAACTGGCGCATATGGGGAACCGAAAAGCCCCATGCTGCAGTCCCATCGTCCCTGCATCCATCGTCCCTGCATCCTCAAAAAGTACTGGTCTGGGCCGCCATTTCTTCCAAAGGAATCATTGGCCAATTTTTCAGATCCGAAACGATTACTGCATCTCGCTATCTGGACATTCTTCGTGAATTTGTGGCGGTACAAACTGCCTTAGACGACACTGCGAACACCTCGTGGTTTATGCAAGATGGTGCCCGGCCACATCGCACGGCCGACGTCTTTAATTTCCTGAATGAATATTTCGATGATCGTGTGATTGCTTTGGGCTATCCGAAACATACAGGAGGCGGCGTGGATTGGCCTCCCTATTCGCCAGACATGAACCCCTGTGACTTCTTTCTGTGGGGACACTTGAAAGACCAGGTGTACCGCCAGAATCCAGAAACAATTGAACAGCTGAAGCAGTACATCTCATCTGCATGTGAAGCCATTCCGCCAGACACGTTGTCAAAGGTTTCGGGTAATTTCATTCAGAGACTACGCCATATTATTGCTACGCATGGTGGATATGTGGAAAATATCGTACTATAGAGTTTCCCAGACCGCAGCGCCATCTGCTTTCGAAAGTTTGTCTGCCTGAAAATGTACTGTTGTCCCAAGCATATTGCAACAAACGGTGTATTTCTATCGCTGCTCGTTTAGTTTTTATTGCCGTTTCAAATATACCGGTCATTTTTGAAACACTCTGTAACATGTGGTGCAGAAGTCGTAACACATGATTATGTTTCAAGTCTCAGTTTCCTCGTGAACAATACCGAAATTACATTTTAATGTCGAGAACATATTTGCTTTGTACCACGTACGTGACCGTACTTAATTTACGAAGGAGAGATTTGTTTATTTTCATATTATAATGAAGTGTTTGCAATCAACATAGGTTTGCATAACTGTGGATCCTGTACATTGCACAACACATTTGTAGGTTACTGCTAACAGCTTTTGCTTTTAGCGATTTCGGAACAACTGTATTTTGTCCTAAGAACATGCAGTGGTTAGCACACTGGACTCGCTTTCGGAAGGACGACGGTTCAAACCCGGGTCCGTCCATCCTGCTTTAGGTTTTCCGTTATTTCCCTAAATCGCTTCAGGCAAATGCTGGGATGGTTCCTTTGAAAGGGCACTGCCAACTTCCTTCCCCATCCTTCCCCAATCAAATGGGACCGATGACCTCGCTGTTTGGTCCCCTCCCCCACATAAATCAGCCAACTGAGAACATGATCCAGACGTTTACATTACACGACCCATGTGCGTATAACATACCTTCTCCTCATTTTTATACAATGTGTGCTGAAAACTAGTCCGTAAGTTTCTGCCACACGTCGTATATAACCTTTTCTCGTTAAATATATCGTAAGGCGTGTAACTATGCAAGGCCCGCCTTTCCCCGCCCCCTCCCCTTTCGACGGCACAGATGAGTAAAAAGAAAGTTATAAATACTCGTGTTCCTATTCCAGCAGTCACGGATGTTACCTCTATTTTTTCTTTTTTTTTCTCCGGAAACGAAAATTAATCCCGACAAATATGTGGCGCAGTGGGTATCGAGGAAAATGAAGGAGGAAGACAGAAACTCGCAACTCGTTAACGAATCAGTAGTGGAGATTAAAATGGAGGAGAATAAAGTTTACCCACTGCAGCGGCCCTGCGATACCTGCAAAGATTTTGGCCTGCCGGTAGCACGGTACATCATACTTCGTGAAGCGAAATTAAGTGCATTCATCACGGCGAAACCTCTCTCGAACAAAAACTGTAATCATCATGAAAGGGGAAGACGATAAAGCTCGGCCGCTTTAAATGGCGCTTAGAATTAATCCGCAGATGGCGCCGGAAAGGGAAAAAACGGCGCCGAGAGGAGGCTAATATAATGGCTTCCTGAGAGCGCAACTTGGCACGGCTTCTGCCGAGGCGCGGTGTCTCAAAGGAAAAGGGAGGGAGGGAGGGAGGGAGGGAGGTCCGCGGGTTAAGCCGCCGGAGCCACCGAGGCCGAAGGGAAAAATATAAGAGAGTCGGTCATCTGCCGATGTGTGGCGATCTGCCCACCACGGTACGGGGCCGCAGGCTTACACTCAATCTCATGAGAACTACACTACTGGCCATTAAAATTGCTACACCAAGAAGAAATACAGGTGATAAACGCACGCAGTTTGGGTGCGTAGATCCTGAGAAATCAGTACCCAGAACAACCACCTCTGGCCGTAATAATGGCCTTGATACGCCTGGGCATTGAATCAAACAGAGCTTGGATGGCGTCTACAGGTACAGCTGCCCATGCAGCTTCAACACGATACCACAGTTCATCAAGACTACTGACTGGCGTATTGTGACGAGCCAGTTGCTCGGCCACCATTGACCAGATGTTTTCAATTGGTGAGAGATCTGGAGAATTTGCTGGCCAGGGCAGCAGTCGAACATTTTCTGTGTCCAGGAACGCCCGTACAGGACCTGCAACATGCGGTCGTGCATTATCCTGCTGAAATGTAAGGTTTCGCAGGGATCGAATAAAGGGTAGAGCCACGGGTCGCAACACATCTGAAATGTAACGTCCACTGTTCAAAGTGCCGTCAATGCAAACAAGAGGTGACCGAGACGTGCAACCAATGGCACCCCGTACCACCACGCCGGGTGCTACGCCAGTATGGCGATGACGAATACACGCTTCCAATGTGTGTTCACCGCGATGTCGCCAAACACGGATGCGACCATCATGATGCTGGAAACAGAACCTGGATTCATCCGAAAAAATGACGCTTTGCCATTCGTGCTCCCAGCTTCGTCGTTGAGTACACCATTCACCATCGCAGGCGCTCCTGTCTGTAATGCGGCGTCAAGGGTAACCGCAGCCACGGTCTCCGAGCTGATAATCCAAACGTCGTCGAACTGTTCATGCAGATGGTTATTGTCTTGCAAACGTCCCCATCTGTTGACTTAGGGATCGAGACGTGGCTACACGATCCGTTATTGCCATGCGGATAAGATGCCAGTCATCTCGACTGCTAGCGATACGAGGCCGTTGGGATCCAGCACGGCGTTCCGTATTACCCTCCTGAACCCACCGATTCCACATTCTGCTAACAGTCATTGGATCTCTACCAAAGCGAGCAGCAATGTCGCGATACGATAAACCGCAATCGCGATACGCTACAAACCGACCTTTATCAAAGTCGGAAACGTGATGGTACGCATTTCTCCTCCTTACACGAGGCATCACAACAACGTTTCACCAGGCAACGCCGGTCAACTACTGTTTGTGTATGAGAAATCGGTTGGAAACTTTCCTCATGTCAGCACGCTGTAGGTGTCGCCACCGGCGCCAACCTTGTGTGAATGCTCTGAAAAGCTAATCATTTGCCTATCACAGCATTTTCTTCCAGTCGGTAAAATTTCGCGTCTGTAGCACGTCATCTTCGTGGTGTAGCAATTTTAATGGCCAGTATTGTACTTGTCTGCCAGTGGTGGTACGGTGGTCAGCCGATGGGCCGCTGCGGACTGCACAGTTAGCGGCAGTCGCGTGTCGTCGATGCGTACGTATCGACAGCGGTTCTTTTCTTCCGATACGTGCGGTAATTGATACCTTAACAGTAATTATGCTGACGAGGTGCGCCTCGCTCCGCAGTGGGAGTGGCGAGGGGAAGACAGCCTCGGTTGCTTCCTGCAGTGCTGGCACCATTGCTCTTTTAACAATGTGTACAGTGATACCACAGTATAATAAATACAATAACGACAATTCCTAGCGCGAAAGTTGGTACCGTTTGACAGATGGAGCGACACTAGCGCTACAGGCGCTGTGAAAGCAGACTCTCACATGCGTCTTAAGGATAACGTTCGTTTTTAATTATGTTAAACTTGATTAACGAAATAGGTGTTATATTTTTGTGTTCCACGCGTTAGTGAATTACCAAGAGACATGAATTGTCGTGAAATACATTTAAAAACAGCCGAATCACACTGATTCAATAACATATACTACAACTTGTTCATACTTTCGAATATGTGTATATTTGCAGCTTATTCCGCTGAAAGAAAGAGAATATAAACACATATTTCACGCACGAGGAGAATTTATTTCTGTTGTTGCCTGTTGTTATTATCAAAGGCACTTTCCTTGCCACTTAAATGTTTTTATGAAGTCTAATAATTCCATTCTTATACATTACTCGACTTTCTAATACACGGATATTTTCGTAAATGTAATTACTTTTGCTTCAAAAGTGAACGTTTTGAAGATTCTTACCCTTAGTGGCTCAGATTTAGCAACAATTGTGGAATTGGTTTCTTCTGTGTTAACAAACAGTTTCATTGTTGGAAAACAGTTTCATTGCTTTTGACGATTCATTATAACGTTCTTTTCCCATAAGCTAAAACTGTGTTGGCTTGTTTGATACGTTAAATAATGTAAGTATTACATTTCATATAGGTTTCCTGCGTTCCACGTTCACTGATTTGGCTGAAATTGTAGCGAACAACCCTCTGCTTGTTGGGTAGATATACGCCAACGTTCTGCAAAAAGTCAGATACTCTGGTGTTTACTAGCAATTTTTTGTCACTAAAGGAAGACAACATTATTCGCTAAATGTCTGCACATTAGAAGAGAATCGTAAATAAACTGTCCCATAATGTACAGTTAAGTACCTCCGAGAGTCCTTAGGAAACTACGTAATGACAAATGTGTCGTCCCTTTCTTTTAGTTAATGTCGATTTTTATGGCACCACATACATCCCCTACGGTAAAAACTATATTACAAATCAATATAAACGTTACTTACTACTCGCCCTCATCCGATATCTGATTCAGGAGTGCCACTTGCAGGCCGCTTGGGGCGCTGTTATCGCTAGGGGTAATAAAAAGGAGACGGAGTGTCGCGACTGTTAGGTTATACTGTGGTTAAACTTTGCCTGTTGGCAGCGCTCGCAGATAAATGATTCTCTCTCAACTAGTACCGATTTTCTCCGCTTCATACAGCACAAGTAAAATTATGAAGTTATCCTACTCACTACTTTCGAAAAGTGGTTCGAGCATTAATTTTATACTCGAGTTGGTTCCAGCAAACACAGCACACGTCACTTACTTTGTCTTGCATTCAAAATAAGTTCTTTCGTCTTAAAAATAAAGCTTATTGTAAATGCATGCTTATCCCTTAAAGAAGAGCCTTTTGATGGTGGGCAACAGAACAGCAATGTCTAATTGTACATATGCACTTCATTAAAGAAACATTAGTATTAGAAGCCAACCTCGGGGAAGATCAGTTTGGATTCCGTAGAAACACTGGAACACGTGAGGCAATACTGACCTTACGACTTATCTTAGAAGAAAGATTAAGGAAAGGCAAACCTACGTTTCTAGCATTTGTAGACTTAGAGAAAGCTTTTGACAATGTTGACTGGAATACTCTCTTTCAAATTCTAAAGGTGGCAGGGGTAAAATACAGGGAGCGAAAGGCTATTTACAATTTGTACAGAAACCAGATGGCAGTTATAAGAGTCGAGGGACATGAAAGGGAAGCAGTGGTTGGGAAGGGAGTAAGACAGGGTTGTAGCCTGTCCCCGATGTTGTTCAATCTGTATATTGAGCAAGCAGTAAAGGAAACAAAAGAAAAATTCGGAGTAGGTATTAAAATTCATGGAGAAGAAATAAAAACTTTGAGGTTCGCCGATGACATTGTAATTCTGTCAGAGACAGCAAAGGACTTGGAAGAGCAGTTGAATGGAATGGACAGTGTCTTGAAAGGAGGATATAAGATGAACATCAACAAAAGCAAAACAAGGATAATGGAATGTAGTCTAATTAAGTCGGGTGATGCTGAGGGAATTAGATTAGGAAATGAGGCACTTAAAGTAGTAAAGGAGTTTTGCTATTTGGGGAGCAAAATAACTGATGATGGTCGAAGTAGAGAGGATATAAAATGTAGGCTGGCAATGGCAAGGAAAGCGTTTCTGAAGAAGAGAAATTTGTTAACATCCAGTATTGATTTAAGTGTCAGGAAGTCATTTCTGAAAGTATTCGTATGGAGTGTAGCCATGTATGGAAGTGAAACATGGACGATAAATAGTTTGGACAAGAAGAGAATAGAAGCTTTCGAAATGTGGTGCTACAGAAGAATGCTGAAGATTAGATGGGTAGATCACATAACTAATGAGGAAGTATTGAATAGGATTGGGGAGAAGAGAAGTTTGTGGCACAACTTGACCAGAAGAAGGGATCGGTTGGTAGGACATGTTCTGAGGCATCAAGGGATCACCAATTTAGTATTGGAGGGCAGCGTGGAGGGTAAAAATCGTAGGGGGAGACCAAGAGATGAATACACTAAGCAGATTCAGAAGGATGTAGGTTGCAGTAGGTATTGGGAGATGAAAAAGCTTGCACAGGATAGAGTAGCATGGAGAGCTGCATCAAACCAGTCTCAGGACTGAAGACCACAACAACAACAACATTGTCACAATGTGCGTGGTCTGACATGCGCCAACTATGAAGCGCGCATGTACTCTCTCTCCGTCGGTCAGTGTTCGAACACGGGATTAGTACAACCTTGGACTGCTGAAACGAATAACTGCTTCGAAAATAAAATTATAATACAGTACTGCGAATTTTGTTTGAAAATAAATAAACTTTCGAAGCTGCTCGCAATGAACACTATTAATGGAAATCTTGAGAAGGATAAAAGATTTCGGAAGGCCAGGATTTTATTGGTGGCTGGACATTTTGTTCTTCGCTTCCAGAACGAACCAGAGATTCTTGAGAGAGGGCAGCAACGACCATTTCGAACACATCAATATGGTAAGAGGCTTATTTACAGTAGGATGATTTCTATGATGGTAATAACTGAATACATAGCGACGAATAGTGTATTGTGCGAAAGGACAAAGATCTGTTATTCGCTTCAGAACCTTACGATCCTGTTTCACTATTTTCCTTGGCGCAGTTTTCATTGCGAGTGCGACCACGTCACTCGACATATTGCAACCGCAACTCCTGCGACTACTCTGGAAGCTGATAAAAGAGGTCTCGCATTTTCCACTTCGCTCTCAAAGCATTACCGCACTTTGCACATTATTTGAAGCACCAGTTACGCTTACGCGCAGTTAACTCTTTGGCGTTTCTTTGTTGTTGTGTTTGGATGCCCGAACCGTGACTGCCGCTTTTATTAAACACTAGCTCAGCGCCTGCTGCTTGTCTCGCGTAAACAGTACGGTCTTCTGTTTTTTTGTTCTTCTTTAATCGAACTTTTATGTCTTTTATAAACTGCAACACTTTTCACGCTAATTAAGGCCATAGAAGCACGCTCTTATCCGAATGTACTTCTGATCGAACGGCGAGTCTGGTAGCTGGAGTCCAAGGTTTTTGTTAATCATGCCTGCTACGTTCTTGTGTTGATATCTAAAAAATGAGTGAAATACCAGATTTCATAGATTTAGCTTTACAAAATTTTTAAGATAATGAAATATTTTCTTAAATATTATCATCCCCTGCTTCACCCCCTTAGGGATCAAATTTCCAAAATCAGTGCAACACGTATTTTTCTTTTTTAAATTTCTAACAGAGAAGGCAAATACAGATTTTCATAGATTTAGCTTTGAAAATGCTTTCGTAATGAAATGCTTTCATAAAACTTTTCATCCCCCATTTCACTTCCTTAGGGGGCTGAATTTCCAAAAACCGTGACACACGTACTTCTTATTCCTAACCAAGAAGTGAAATTCCAATGATCACAGATGTAGTTCTTTAATAATGATTTATTTTCAAAAAAAAACTTTAACCTACTATTTTACCCCCTTAGTGTTTTAATATCCAAAAATGCTGAAACACGTATTTTTTAAATTTCTGACTGAGAAAAGAAATACCATTTTTCGTATTTCTAGTTTCAAAACAGCTTTAATGGCGACGTATTTTCAAAAAAGCGTTGCACCCCTTGTTTAAAACCCTTAGGAATGGAATTTCGAACAACCCCTTCTTAAACGATGCCACAGTATAAGACCCACACGCTCTCCAAATTCCAAGTTCCTATCCTTGGCGGTTTGGGCTGGGCGATGATGAGACAGTGAGTGAGTCCGTCAATTGGGATACTGACTTTTATACATAAGACATTTCAACAGAGGTGATAATGACACCAAAAACAGAACGAGGAATAAACAAATTAAAATTTCGCGATGCAGAAAGACGGGAAAAAATTATTTGAATAACGCACGGCGTCCTCCGTAATATGAGATGAGGAAGACTGAACAACGCACCGGATGCAGATGGAATTCACATCAACTGACTTTTCTTTTGGGTGTCTAATGGCTAGGAAAAAATCTTAAATGTTAAGTATGTTAAAGAAACAATATGTCTGAAAAATTAGAGCTGCCATGAGGCGTTTCATGAAGCCGGAAATTCCAACAAAATTCGTAGCGTATCGCGAAACGCTTCTGAAACACACTTGTCATTTAGAACCGAAGACGTGTAAACATGAGATCAGGAGTCTTCCAGATTCACAACAAAGCACTTACAGCAACTGAGGTTCGGAAAGCCGGAAACAGCGATATTTTCGGAGGGAAATTGTAACCTTTTCCCCTTCGTTTTACTTACAGTCCCTAACTTTACATTTAAAACTTAAAAGCATCCATGTTATGTACATCTGAGTGAGGTCTGCAACGGTCTTACTAAGCTTATTAACAACACAATCTGTTGCTTCAGTAACATTTAATAGCAACCGTAAGATACATACAATTTCAAAGGGAAACGGACAGCCTGCCTGTATAGACAAACTATCATACAAAACAGTCCATACATTCGGACCAAACAACATTAATTTGCTTGTAGAACACATAATAAACTCTGAAAGACTCTCAAATATAACACAATACAGACTGATACACACACAATCTAGCATATACAAAACTGTCTTTGGTACACCTGTGAAAGGTATGTGGACCAAACTGGGAGAGATTTTCATAAACGCTAAAATAGGTCTCATCAATGCATACCAAACTACCAATTACTCTAGATCAGCAACAGCAGACTAAATTAATGACACTGGTGATCCATTCCAAGATACTGAAAATTATCTTCAAGCATTACGTAGTTGACGAAGGTTGTCAAATGAACTTATTCGAAGTACTCGATATCTTTACAAAGTATGTAAGTAAGTTGCTAAGTGACAACCGGGAAAGCATTAACATGATTATTTTTTTTTTTTTTGCAGATAACTGCAGGTCTAATCACGAAAACCTGTATAATAGTGAGTTTATGTTTAGCAAATTTAAATGTATTTCAACATGTACATTATTTTGTGTGTTTATTGTAAGAAAAACATGCAATCTGTGCGAATTACCTGTCTCAATGTTAATCGAGAACGATGTCAGATTTAAAACTTTCCCGGTGTATCCACTATTCCATAAAATTTCCGGAGAACTGCTAGATGTCTGCAACCTGCTACCACGATACAGATTCTTCTGGCCAATTTCAATTGAATTCCGGTATTGGTAATATTTGTGCTCAGTATCAATATCTTACCAATACAATCACTTTTTACTCTAGTATAAACGTGACCTTGTGTAACTGTAATCAATGTTACTGTTTTTGCCTAGCGATTTATGTGGCAGGAATTTTAAATACTGTGTATCAGCCCCATATGTATGAATTAAATTATTTCATTCACTATATGCCATGTCTCGATGAAAGAAGTTATAATATTGTAAGAGGTATGCGCTGCCTGCGATATGTAAGCTATAAGAGAATCTGAGACCAGAGAGCAGTGTTGACTGCAGTACGAACTGTGTAGCAGTAGCAGTAAGTTGTTGCTAGCGAGCAGTCGCCTGTCTGCTCTTGTCAGTCCTGTCTGGTGTATCATGTTGGCTGGGCCGGTCGCGGTGCAGCGATGCCGGAGCCTGAGTATTACTGTATAAGGTAAAAAAAGCAGCCAAACGCATATCTAGTAATATTTTGTAAACTCCCATGTTTATCTTTTAAAAATGTCCTAATAATAATCTTTGTCTAATTTCTAACAAGCATTCATTTCAATTTAAAGAATTTAATTTTTTTAATGCATGATCATTCCGACTGTTGCAAAAGAAAAATCATTTGCTTCCTTTCATAAATAACAAATGTATAGGCCAGCATTGCACAGAGCTGTGCCGGAAAAGAGCTATTGTAAGAGCAGATAGTTGCCGACTTTATCGAGGTAAGAATTTTGCTTTTTATTCAGAATGATCTTACAGGGCCATGACACAGCACTGCTGTCGTCCAAATTTTACCAGGTTACTGAATTTATTTTTTATTACGAGGTTTAGGAATTTTTGTGTTTCGAGCTTATATTAAATGAGAAAAGAATTTTGTGGGTACATTAAATGGGAACCAATTTTGTTCAGAGGTTACACAAAAAATAGAATCATACTATTATTATTATTATTATTAATTAAGTTTTTTTGTGAGGTTACACAAAAATTAGAATCATTAACCAAATAAAATTTGCCGGCCGAAGTGGCCGTGCGGTTAAGGGCGCTTCAGTCTGGAACCGCAAGACCGCTACGGTCGCAGGTTCGAATCCTGCCTCGGGCATGGATGTTTGTGATGTCCTTAGGTTAGTTAGGTTTAACTAGTTGTAAGTTCTAGGGGAATACTGACCTCAGCAGTTGAGTCCCATAGTGCTCAGAGCCATTTGAACCAAATAAAATTTAAAATTATTTCATGTGGGGAGGTTACACTTGGCGACAACCGGCCAGGATTGGATTTCCTTTGTGAATTTCTAAGAAGTAGTCATATATCTGCTCTTATTTACTTAAATGTAGTTTGCATCTGGCGCAACGCATTTACTAATTTGTCATTCTTTCTTTCACAGATCATCGGCAATGTATTGCTCTTTGTTGTAATTGTTTGTTTCATTTCGCTTTGTCTTTGTTTCATTTGTGCTTAATTTTGATTTGTGAAAAAATGCCGCGAAAAACTCTTAACAGTACATCGCGATGTGCAATGAGTGAAATTGCCGACTCGATTAATTTGACCGATAATACTTGCGACATTCAGTGTAATGGCGATAATCCTCCATTTACAGACAATCAGTGCATACCGATCACTAGTAATGATTTTAATGCTAATGATGAGCGAACAAATGCAATTATGTCCAGAGTAAATGTAACAATTGATGACGCGGCACGTTCCGATACAATGAAAGCTGCTCAGTTTGACACACCCGGTTTGCAAAATTTGCATAATGAACAGATAAATTTTTCTCACGAAGATGAACAATGTAGGCAAAATACGTCAGATTTATTTGGTTCCGAGGTAGTGACCAACAGTGCACATCCAATTGGCGAACCATTTCAAGAATCAGAAAATGACCAAATGGTTACAGAAAACGTGGCAAATTCAGATACACCACCACATAGCTCAGAGAAAAGAGTCCCTAAATTTGGCTTGGATCAAATTATAGCAGTATTGTTACAACTTAATGAAAAAATAGACAACAATTCCAAACAGTCGAAGAAAGAACAAGACGACAATCACAAACAACTCAATGAAAAATTAGACAACAATTCCAAACAGCTTAGTGAACAGATTACAGCCGTTGCCGTGCAATGTCATGATACTAAAGAACAATTATGCGAGGAAATTAAGGCTTGTGGTAGGAACAGTAGTGAAGAAATTAGATCTGTGGCACAAGAATTAAGTAATACACATGCAGCCACAACTAAAATATTTAGAGATGAAATTAGCGCAGTCGCTAAACAATGCTCTGAAAACGCAACACAGTTACGCGACGAGTTTAAATCAATGTCAGCAGAACTTTCAGGTACACTGGATGCGAAAGTAGACGCGAAATTTGACCAACAGAATGGCCAAATTAACGAACGTTTTAATCACCACCTACGAAACAGTGAAACGCGTTACCGTAAATTTATACAGGAACAGAATAAAGTAAAGCGACAAGTCATGGAAACAATTACTGCACAGAGACGGGAAGACAAACGTAAATTGTTTACGAAAGCAAAAACATACGTAGACAACACTATTGCTACAGTATCAGACGAAATTAATGCTATCAAACAGTTTAACACAGAATTACATCTACATCTACATCTACATCCATACTCCGCAAGCCACCTGACGGTGTGTGGCGGAGGGTACCTTGAGTACCTCTATCGGTTCTCCCTTCTATTCCAGTCTCGTATTGTTCGTGCAAAGAAGGATTGTCGGTTTGCCTCTGTGTGGGCTCTAATCTCTCTGATTTTATCCTCATGGTCTCTTCGCGAGATATACGTAGGAGGGAGCAATACATTGCTTGACTCTTCGGTGAAGGTATGTTCTCGAAACTTTGACAAAAGCCCGTACCGAGCTACTGAGCGTCTCTCCTGCAGAGTCTTCCACTGGAGTTTATCTATCATCTCCGTAACGCTTTCGCGATTACTAAATGATCCTGTAACGAAGCGCGCTGCTCTCCGATGGATCTTCTCTATATCTTCTATCAACCCTATCTGGTACGGATCCCACACTGCTGAGCAGTATTCAAGCAGTGGGCGAAAAAGCGTACTGTAACCTACTTCCTTTGTTTTCGGATTACATTTCCTTAGGATTCTTCCCATGAATCTCAGTCTGGCATCTGCTTTACCGACGATCAACATTATATGATCATTCCATTTTAAATCACTCCTAATGCGTACTCCCAGATAATTTATGGTATTAACTGCTTCCAGTTGCTGACCTGCTATTTTGTAGCTAAATGATAAAGGATCTATCTTTCTGTGTATTCTCAGCACATTACACTTGTCTACATTGAGATTCAATTGCCATTCCCTGCACCATGCGTCAATTCGCTGCAGATCCTCCTGCATTTCAGTACAATTTTCCATTGTTAAAACCTCTCGATACACCACAGCATCATCTGCAAAAAGCCTCAGTGAACTTCCGATGTCATCCACCAGGTCATTTATGTATATTGTGAATAGCAACGCTCCTATGACACTCCCCTGCGGCACGCCTGAAATCACTCTTACTTCGGAAGACTTCTCTCCATTGAGAATGACATGCTGCGTCCTGTTATCTAGGAACTCCTCAATCCAATCACACAATTGGTCTGATAGTCCATATGCTCTTACTTTGTTCATTAAACGACTGTGGGGAACTGTATCGAACGCCTTGTGGAAGTCAAGAAACACGGCATCTACCTGTGAACCCGTGTCTATGGCCCTCTGAGTCTCGTGGACGAATAGCGCGAGCTGGGTTTCACATGACCGTCTTTTTCGAAACCCATGCTGATTCCTACAGAGTAGATTTCTAGTCTCCAGAAAAGTCATTATACTCGAACACAATACGTGTTCCAAAATTCTACAACTGATCAACGTTAGAGATATAGGTCTATAGTTCTGCACATCTGTTCGACGTCCCTTCTTGAAAACGGGGATGACCTGTGCCCTTTTCCAATCCTTTGGAACGCTACGCTCTTCTAGAGACCTACGGTACACCGCTGCAAGAAGGGGAATTACATGATGAAATCTCTGATCTTAAAACAAAAACAGACACACACACAGTGGACTTTCAGACAATGACCGACAGACTTGAACAATTAGAACTAATATAGGATCCCAATGCCATCAAAGCAGACGTTAAGAAATTAAACAAAACCACACGTAAAATACAAGAACAAATTAATGCTTGCGATACTAAAAACGATGATCAGGTAAAAGCACTGACTGAAAAATATGATGAATTGGCCAGTCGTGTTGACGTTATCGAAAGTAATAATGACACCAAATCAGACAATACGTCACCTGTTTCGTTTAATCAAACACCCGAATTTCAAAATTTACAACAGACGATCAGTGAGATAGGTTCGTCCAATAATACATTACGTAGAAAATTGTCAACTTTACAGCAAGAAGTGGCAGAAATGAAAAATGTTTCAGCCTTTAACACATCACAGCATACGCCACTTTGCGAACATTTGTCAGACTCACACAGCCAGTATAATTTAGGTAATTTATAGAGAGTATGTGAGTTAGATTCCGAACAGTCACAGACAAATAGATTCTCATACAATCCTGAACCTGTTCAGACGTACAGAGACGATAATTTTGATTACAAGCACTTTCTATCCGTGAGAAAATTTAAAGTATTTAAAAATAACAGAACACAGATTCACGCTTTGGACTGGATACGACAATTTGCTTTTGTATTTTCATCAGCTTGGCCTGTAATGCAGAAACTAGCATTGGACTGGATACGACAATTTGTTTTTGAATTTTCACCACCACTGCCTGTAACGCAGAAACTAAAATTTAATTGTAGCGCGTAATAGACCTCAGGGGATTCATTACACTTCGATGAGTATGTGCCGTAGCGTGCACAGGGCCCCGAGCCGTAGTAGTGCTATTTCATCTTTAGTTTTCTGCACTGCTGCCTTCTCTTCTACTATCCTTTATATCTATCAAAACAGCTTTTCAACTATCGACCTATCTAGGATTAGAAATGGGTAAAGAAAACCCGATATGAAAAGTTTTACCGAAAGTGACAGTTTTCATTAGACACTTCCGAAATGACAAGAAGTACCAGTGTAATTTTAGTAACAAACAAAATTTTAATTGAAACTTCCTGGCAGATTAAAACTGTGTGCCCGACCGAGACTCGAACTCGGGACCTTTGGCTTTTGCGGGCAAGTGCTCTTTCAGGAGTGCTAGTTCTGCAAGATTCGCAGGAGAGCTTCTGTAAAGTTTGGAAGGTTGGAGACAAAATACTGGCAGAAGTAAAGCTGTGAGTACCGGGCGTGAGTCGTGCTTCGGTAGCTCAGATGGTAGAGCACTTTCCCGCGAAAGGCAAAGGTCCCGAGCTCGAGTCTCGGTCGGGCACACAGTTTTAATCTGCCAGGAAGTTTCATATCAGCGCACACTCCGCTGCAGAGTAAAAATCTCATTCTGGAAAATTTTAATTATCAGTATCGTCAAAATTATCAGCAACAGAAACCACATTTTGGTAACAATAGACGCTTTTCACCGCAACAGCAACAAAACCAACCGGTTAGCATACCTAACCAACAATGAAGTCTGCAAGGTCAACCAAGCTTTAATGTTTCGCCGCCTACACGCATAGCGTCGGCTCCACCAAATAGTAACGCACCGCAACAAGGAAACCAGTACGTACAGAAAACACATCATTTCAATTCCTATCGCAACGCGCCATATAGAAATGACTATCATGACAGACGTAAAAGTAATGAGCACAATTTTCAGCGTACGTTTAATAACAGTCGGTCTTACCAGTAACAAAATCACCCGCAACAACAAATTATCATGAATGAACCAGACAGTAGATATCATCCCGAACGTAATACGCCAGGAAGAAATAACAGAACAGTACAAATAGTGTGTGTGTGTGTGTGTGTGTGTGTGTGTGTGTGTGTGTGTGTTGGGGTTTATGGGCGCTCAACATTACAAATAGTGGAAATGCCACAGCATCCTCCCGAAAATAATAGCACTTCAGATAGAATTTGACTAGATACAGTACAGGTTGCATCTTCCAGCAACGCAAGCAATACTTCAGATACGCAGAATCTTGTTCACGAAAATGTTATTACTTTTGGCGACATCCGAGACACTCTTTTGCAGGAAAAACCAGTTATTCAAAAAACTATTTCCCACCCTGTCATTGAGGTAAAGATTGGATCATCCAAATTTTCAGCAGTAATCGATTCTGGATCACCTAAGTCAGTTATAAATGAGGAAACTTTCAACGAATGTAACAAAGAGAATACCTATCCTACGTTACCATTAGGCAAAACTAAAGTAAAAGGAGCAGTATCTGGTAAAGGAGTAGATGTAAAATTACAGACACATTTATCATTTTGTATTGCAGGTCATACATTTCACTCAAATTTTTGGATTGTTCCGTTATTGACAACAGACGTTATTTTAGGTACGAATTTTCTGGTACAACACGATGCAATTATTGACTTTCGAAATTCCTATTTAATGTTGAAGGATGAAAATGTACAACTGGCATTAAAATTTCAGCACTCTTTATCTGCAGAAGAACAAACAATTAATCGTACAGAGGTCATTTTCGCATCACGTAACATAGACTGTCATTCCACATTGTTCACAGATACGTACGTACACAACTATAATACTCCAGACGAAGCCGACTATGACGTTATGCAAATGATTTCTGATAAAGTTAAACAGGGCAGTGCAAATACAGACGACGAACGCACGCAAATGCGCAAAATTCTTTTACAGCAAGCTCCAGTTTTTGACAACGTCCCTGGTACTATGTCTGGTTTTATGTATGTATTTCAAGTTAAACAGCACGACACATTTAAAGACAAACATTATCCCATTCCGTATATTCAGAGAGAACAAGTCAAGAAAGAATTGCAAGCTATGCTTGACCAAGGAATTATTGAACCGGCAGTTAGTCCGTACATAAACCCGCTCCATATTGTTAAGAAAAAGGATGGTTCACTTCGCCTCGTACTTGATTCGCGACACATCAATGACATTATTATTAATGAAACAGATTGCCCACATACACTAGAAGAACTTCTACAGAAATTTCATGGTACTGCTATTTATTCCACATTAGATTTGAAATCGGGATTTTGGCAAATTCAGCTCCATCCGAACTGCAGAAAGTACACAGCTTTTCTCTGTTTTGGTGACATCAGTTTTGTAAATTACCGTTCGGTTTAACTATTTCTTTAGCAGCATTTATTCGTGGTTTGAATAGTATACTTCCCACTGAACTTAAAGACAGAATCACAACGTATGTAGACGACATTCTTATTGCAGAAGCTAACTGGTCTGAACACAATCTGATTCTTGAACAACTGTTACGAACTTTACGTGCACAAGGACTCACAGTTAATCTTAGCAAATCGCACTTTAGGAAAACTTCTATAAAATTTCTTGGACATGTAATTTCAGCAGAAGGCATTGCGCCTGACCCGGAAAAACTTCAAGCTTTACGTGACATTACTGTTCCTACGACGAAGAAACAACTACGCAGCTTTTTGGGTTTAATTAACTTTTTTCGTAAATTTATTCATTACTCTGCTTTAGACACCCCTAGATTATGTCAACTAACGGGTAAAAACACTATTTGGTCGTGGGATAGCCAAGCACATTCTGAATTTGTGAACTTGAAAGAAGCTTTGTTAAATGCACCACTTTTATCACATCCAGATCTTACTAGAAATTTTTCCACTGCTACCGACAGTTCTAACACCGCTTTAGGCGTACACATTTTTCAGGAAATTGAAGAAGATGGTACTACAGTAATTAAAAACATCGCCTTTGCGAGTCGCATTCTGTCACCTGCTGAACGCAATTATTCTGTCACAGAACTTGAAACATTATGTGTTGTATGGGCATTTAAGAGATTTAGGCATTTTCTTTATGGAAGACACACTACCGTTTACACAGATCATAGAGCTATACAGTTTTACTGTCCGCTAAATTTACACACGACAGATTAAGCAGATGGAAACTTTATTTACAAGAATTTAATTTTACAATTGTTCACATTCCCGGTACACAAAATATTGTAGCAGACGCACTATCCCGTTCTCTCAGCAACAATCAGCAAGACATCGCGGCCAGCTTCTGCAAGGCAAATTTCAGCGTCATGTACATTCAACAAGTTGCATTTGAAGGTTTCATTTCGTCGTCATTACGAGACATGGCACAGGAGCAGAGTAAAGACAACGTATGGAAAGAAATTAAACACCTTTGGCAAGATAGGAATAATGTTACCATTAGAAACCATTACACTGTACGCAATAATATTCTGTTTCGCCGCTCTCACCCTGACAGCAACAACTGGTTACTATGCATTCCTGACGAGCTTGTTAACAAATTAATTTGGTATACTCATTTAAGTTACGCACATTATGGAGCCAGAAAACGTTTTGTAATACTGAGACAGAACTGTTATTTTACCAACATGGAGAAACGTATTCGACGAGTTTTAGCGTCATGTAAAATCTGCCAGTAAGCTAAGTCAGACATGACTTCACATATTCCTCCGTTATATCCCATTGTACCTGTTAAATTGAGACACATGGCCGCTGTAGACATTTTTGGTCCGATTCCCAGAACTAATAGAGGTTTTTGCTTCTTCTTTGTCGCTGTTGAACTCACTTCAAAATTTGTTACCTTCACTCCGTTCGCAAAGCTACTGCTAAATCTGTTTCGAAAGCATTTGTAAAACATTTTTTATTTCATGTAGGGCATGTATTGAAAGTAATTTCCGACAATGGACCACAATTTCGATCTGCTATATGGACACGTATGTTACGAACAAGAAACATTTCTCCGATCTAGCCGGCCGAAGTGACCGTGCGGTTAAAGGCGCTGCAGTCTGGAACCGCAAGACCGCTACGGTCACAGGTTCGAATCCTGCCTCGGGCATGGATGTTTGTGATGTCCTTAGGTTAGTTAGGTTTAACTAGTTCTAAGTTCTAGGGGACTAATGACCTCAGCAGTTGAGTCCCATAGTGCTCAGAGCCATTTCTCCGATCTATATATCCAAGTATCATGCTTCTTCGAACCCTTGTGAACGATTAATGAAAGAGACTGGTAAACTGTGTAGAATATACTGCCATAAAAGACATATTGATTGGGACACACAAATACTCTCATTCCAGGATGTAATTAATTCCATACCAAATGAATCTACTATGCTATCTCCGATTGTTATACTGAAAAATGTTGAACCACCTAACAAAATTAAAATCCTTTCCTACATCTCGTCGACTACGACACCATGAAATAATTGACATTGCGCTGAACAACATCAAACGTGCCGCAGAGCGCCGGAGAAGACAGCAAAAACAGGTTTGTACACGCCGTGACTATGACATTGGACAGAAGATATTAGTGCGTACACACTATTTATCTAACAGAGGAAAGAGTAGATGTAGTAAATTTGAGCTTCTATACGCAGGTCCATATAGAATTCGCAGCATTCCTCACCCCAATGTAGTACACGTCGAAACTCTGAGAACCAGAAAAAGTAAAGACAATCACCATGTCTCCAATATTAAACCCTTTATTGAATGAACATACTTTACGATTTATCACACTGTAATGCCATTTCCTGATTTTTATATGACCACTTATACAATTATATTTATATGAACACTTACTGATGATTATCATATTTTTTCTTGGCAAGTGCCCGACAAGGTAAGGTTAGCAGGTCGCTTTTCTTGTCGTTACACATCAGACTGTGCACATTTTTCCAGATAAACTTACATATTTTATGAACAATTATGCAATTCTATCTAGTGACATATTAATTTTATCAAATTCTCTCTCCATTAAAGTCTTCAATTCTCGCCTCTATCAACTACATAACATACAAGCTGAACACAAAGAAAGTCATTTCTTATCGTTATGTATCAGACTGTGCACATTTTCCATTTTTTATGTATGTATGACTGTTTTCCTGTTTCTTTGTATGCACTTTGAAATCTTTAAGATATAACAAACACCAGTTGACTTTGACATTTTTGCCTTATGATATCTCAACATCGTGACTATTTTACATTTTTTTGCTACTACATTATGATACTCTGTGTACATTTTTGCACCTGCACATTATCTGTGTTTTTGACATATTACGTTTTCCGTCATGCTATGCTATATGCTTAATTATATCACTAGAAACCAGTTTTTATTTAGTGGGTATATGATTTAAATGCAAGACATTAATCATTGTTCATCATTTTCAGAAAGCAATAGCATGTAAAAGAAATAAATGAAACAAACCACAGTGAATTACTATGAAATGGGAATTTCACCTTCGGAATGAACGAAAGAAGATGCAATACCTCGTCACGAAGAGTAAATGGATCAGAATTAACAAACATTAACATGAATATACTATACACATCGTATGATAGCAGTCTTAACTAATTTTTTCTCTCAGAATACGAGGCGATTGATGCAGGCTGTCAGACAGAACTACACATCTTAGTTTTAGTGATGAAATATGCTAGAAATAAGAAACTCTATACTATGAATAGTTATATGAAGTAAATGGTAATATGAATAATGAATAATGAAGTGTCTTTTTGCAGATGATAATGAATGATGATGAATAGTGATGAAGAATATGGTAATATGAATAATGAAGTTTTTCTTTGCAGGTGATGATAATAATGAAGTTATGGTGATATGAATAATGAAGTTTTTGTTTACAGGTGATGATAGTGATAAATTTTATATGGCCACTAAACGCACCGCTTTTAAGTTTTTCTTTGCAGATGAGGACAATGATGAAGTTTATGTATTTATGCTATGTAGTTATTTAAGTATTTGTAGCAGTTCGTTTTGACAGTATGTCTTATGTCGCATGGTATAATGACTGAAGGTTTTGGAAAGGACAGCTAGAGCACATATATATATTGAGTACACATTTCATTACCTGTTAATTCGAAGTTCACTAATTTTCAGCATAATATGCGTTTCTTCTTTCAGGTTAATGATCCATTTTATATTTTTTCTAGGAGAAGCTATTCACGAAATTAATATGCTATAAGCAGCTAATCATTAAACCTGTTCTAGTACTTGCATTTTTTTACCCATTTGTGTGTCATTCATGAATGTGATCACATATACTCTACTTGTTTCATAACCTTGCTACAGCTGACTCATGACTAATGACGTTACCTATCCTCATTTGCAGCAATAAGTCAAAAGCAAATATTTTCATGCCCCAGCAATTAATTATCGATCCCAACGCAATGCATTGCTAGCAAAAAAAAAAAAAAATTACCAGTCCCAAATAATGCTACCTGTTTAAGAGAGTTCTGAGTAATACTGAATGATGTTTTCTAATCACAGACCTTGAGTAATAGTTACAGTGTGTTACATTTTAAATATGTCCTATGTCACTTGAATGATGAACTCTGAGTAATACTGAATGATGTTTTGTAACAATGTATAAACACTATGCCAATAATTTCTGTAAATAATATTTTTGTTATACTCTATAAATGCTATGCCAGTAATTAACTCTCATTCTGAATGATGACTTCTGAATAATACTGAATAATGTTTTATAAAACTATATGAATACTTTGTAATTGGCCAATGAATGCCACTGTTTCTTATATTTTAAATTTGTCTTATGTCACTTACATGCTATTATATACGAATACCAGTAGGCTGATGCTACGTTCATTAGCTCCTGTTTTGAATGATGACTTCTGATGGTTTGTAACTGGCCAATGAGTGCCAATGATTACTATAACTAGATGAATTATGTAAATGGTATGCCATTAATTAACTCTTGCTTTGAATGATCACTTTTAAATAATGTATAAAAATGGTTTGTAACTGGCCAATGAGTGCCAATGTTCACTGTAATCAGATGATTTATGAGCATTATTCTGTAATACTTCATACATAGTACAGAAATGTTCAGTAACTAGGCAATGAGTGCCACCAATTACTCAAATCGGTTGATAGACTAGTGTAATTCTCAATGATGACTAGTATAAGATTTAATGTCCTTCACCTTCTGACCTAATTACCAGACATTACTGCAATATCCAACTGTCCTGTCCATCCTCATGATCATGGAGCACTATATTTGGTTTTTGCACTAATTCTACGTTGGTGTAACTTACAAGAATGTGGTGTTGACACGACATGCTGTCCACCACCTTGAACGATGGAGATGTTATTATGGTTCCACTGTTTGGTGTACCTAATGTACTACTAAAATGATAACATGGAATATTAATACGACATTTCAGTGTCTTGGCTACACTGATTAATACTTCAGGGAGGAGAACTTCAGATTGTCTCATTTGGTGTTGTGCTTCTGTAGAAAGATATGGACTTTCAGTGCAGCTACGTGCAACCTAATGTGCTACAACCATGATGCAATCCTTCCCTTTCCTATCCTAGTTCTAGTAAAATGGTAACAAAAAAATACTACAGTGCGTATGCACTTTATGTCATTTGTTAATATGTTTTGTACTCATTGCGAATACATTTTGTCATTGCTTGATATGTTCTGTACTACAGTGTGTATGCCCTTTATGTCATTTGTTAATATGTTTTGTACTCATTGCGTATACATTTTGTCATTGCTTGATATGTTCTGTACTACAGTGTGTATGCCCTCTATGTCATTTGTTAATATGATTTGTACTCATTGCATATACATTTTGTCATTGCTTGATATGTTCTGCACTCTGTGCTTGTGCACTATATTTCATTTCATGTTATGCACTTATATATATGTATATACTCTGTGACTGTCAACTTAGTTAATTAAGAAAAATTGCGTATATATATTTTGTGATTTCTTGATATGTTCTGTACTCAGTGCATGTGCACTCTATTTCATTTTATGTTCTGTACTTATATATATGTATATACTCTGTGACTGTCAACTTAGTTAATTAAGTAGATTTTAGAAAAATTTGTTGCTCATGGCAAGTCCAATTGACTCACCATCACTGCCAAATTTTTGCCCCCCCCCCAGTGGAGGGTTACGTAAGAGGTATGCGCTGCCTGCGATATGCAAGCTATAAGAGAATCTGAGACCAGAGAGCAGTGTTGACTGCAGTACGAACTGTGTAGCAGTAGCAGTAAGTTGTTGCTAGCGAGCAGTCGCCTGTCTGCTCTTGTCAGTCCTGTCTGGTGTATCATGTTGGCTGGGCCGGTCGCGGTGCAGCGATGCCGGAGCCTGAGTATTATTGTATAAGGTAAAAAAAGCAGCCACGCGCATATCTAGTAATATTTTGTAAACTCCCGTGTATATCTTTTAAAAATGTCCTAATAATAATCTTTGTCTAATTTCTAACAAGCATTCATTTCAACTTAAAGAATTTTTCTTAATGCATGGTCATTCCGACTGTTGCAAAAGAAAAATCATTTGCTTCCTTTCATAAATAACAAATGTATAGGCCAGCATTGCACAGAGCTGTGCCGGAAAAGAGCTATTGCAAGAGCAGATAGTTGCCGACTTAGAATTTTGCTTTTTATTCAGAATGATCTTACAGGGCCATGACACAGCACTGCTGTCGTCCAAATTTTACCAGGTTACTGAATTTATTTTTTATTACGAGGTTTAGGAATTTTTGTGTTTCGAGCTTATATTAAATGAGAAAAGAATTTTGTGGGTACATTAAATGGGAACCAATTTTGTTCAGAGGTTACACAAAAAAGAGAATCATATTATTATTATAATTAATTAAGTTTTTTTGTGAGGTTACACAAAAATTAGAATCATTAACCAAATAAAATTTAAAATTATTTCGTGTTGGGAGGTTACAATATAACCAAGTGTAAAGCTGTCGGCATAGCTTCCCCATTATACCTCACTGGCGAACAATAAAAATAACATCGTAAATGTGATAGTTATGCAAAATAATGCTTAATTAATATAGATGCATCTGAGGGAAGGATGCATGCTGCCCGAAGGCGTCATGTTAAAAACTGTGGTTAAATGCGACTAAAGCAGCGAATTGTGTTGTTTATAATCTTCATTTGTTCATCACATCCGCCCCTTAGTGGATAGCCGGCACGGTAGCTCAGCATGTTCGGTCCGAGGGTTGGCTGCCCCCTGTAATAATAATAATAATAATAATAATAATAATAATAATAATAATAAGAGTGTTAATGGATCAACGATGAACTTGGACAAGCGTTATGGGGCGTACTTCCCCAGAACATAGAACGAACAACAACGACATAAAAAAAGCGTGTTCGGTTAGAGAGCCGGTGGTACTCTGTAATAAAAAAAGTGAGTAAAGGAATCACGAACAACTTTAACGGATGTCACATGACGTCCGCAAAGACTCAACGCAACGAACAATACCGAACAAAATGAAGAAAAAATAAAATTGTTTGTGCATCTGACTGCCATGCAACAGGCTCGGGTTCGATTCCCAGGTCGGATATTTGTCCGCTCGGAGACTGCGTGTTGTGTTGCCGTCATCAGTTCATCATCATCATCATCATCGTCATCATCGTCAAGCAGGTCACCCAAAGTGGCGTCGACTGAAAATACTTGCAACTCGACGGCCATCAATGCCACACGATCATTTCATTTGTTTATCATGTCCCGCAAATGATATCGTAAAGGAACACCTTGATGAGTGCGTAACGAGTGATGGTGTCCATGAACTACAAATGGCACCTGTTATTACACCACTAATACTTAATTTTAGTCAGGCTTCAACAAAATGTGCCTAAAGCGGTCACTGCTTCCCCACGATTTCGAAGCATCCCCCCTTTCTCCTTCCCCACACTTCCCTGCGTTTAAGAGCGAGGGCATACAATGCATGCGAAGTAGATTGGGAAGAAATACAATGACACGGTTATATAATCTACTTGCAGCCTTTTCCACCTAGAGTGTCGCAGTCCACATCTTGGTATGTTGTGAAACGGCACTCTCAACAATTTCGTAGGCACTTCAGTCACAGAAACTTCGCCAATAGCCTCCATACGACAAGCAGGAGCAGCGATTTCCCAACTTGCTCATGCAACTCCCACATCAGAAGATGGTCGATACCGCGAGCAACTAGGCACTTCTGTGAAGAGACTAACAAGTTGAATCACAAAGTTTGCCACAAGAACCACCATTATCCTCGCATCGGAAAATACGAAAAATATGAAGAATGTGATGGTGCAGATACCGATACTAATGCGATGTATCGAACGTTAGCTTTATCCCTATCTTCATGGTCTCAGAAGACAAAAAAATTGTTCAAATGGCTCTGAGCACTATGGGCCTTGACTGCTATGGTCATCAGTCCCCTAGATCTTAGAACTACTTAAACCTAACTAACCTAAGGACATCACACACATCCACGCCCGAGGCAGGATTCGAACCTGTGACCGTAGCGGTCGCGCGGTTCCAGCTGTAGCGCCTAGAACCGCTCGGCCACTCCGGCCGGGCCCAGGAGACAGGTGGTGGGTGGATGCCCTGTCGTCTACTGCGTGACGCAGCTGCTGGCTGGCGCCTGCAGGGAAGGCGCGTAGGCAATTACTATGCGGCATCGGCTCAGGAAGTGAACAATTACGGGAAATGGCAATACTGTGAGTGTTCACGTACTGTGGGTGGACTTGACATCGATGTATGGACTTCTTCATTAACTCAAGATATAGTGAAACTAGTGTAAATCATAAACTGTTTAATTCCACGATCTCTTTTCATTATGGTATTTTCACTGAGCTAGTCACATAGAAGAGTGGCAGTACACGTAGGCACACGGTTAAGGAAGTTATTACAATGATACGTGTACCTCGGGAGTTAGTTATCCTGTAATTCTGTCTACAAACAGCGAATCAGTACGACAGTGAACAACAGGTCAAAAACTTACTAAGCTAATGAACTGTTTATAAGATCATCAAACTATAGGGCAATTAACAAGAACTATCATGGACTTCTTGTGATATTGAAACCTGCACATTAAGCGGAGTGTATTCTCGCTCACAACTTCTGGTATACGCCACTTCCAGGCGATTGTGTTCTACGAACGTGTTGCTTAATGTTTGCGTTATGGAAGTCATCGGAAAAACAGAAAATTACGTTGCACTACAACTTAAGAACAACTTAGTGTATTTATTGTAATATTTATCTTCCTCTCTCCTTGACCCTCTAGGAGAATTCACTTTGTTGCCAGCTAGCTTGAAGTGTTGTTACGATCTCATACAAGCTCTGATGCGCTCTGTTCGTCCTTAACTCTAGATTACTAAACGCTCGTAAAATTTAGGATTCACTCGGTATCTCTTCGCGGTTCCCGCCTACATAGGAACATGAGCGACGCGTGCTCTTGAGTACGTTCATGGCAAACATTGTTGGTAACAATGGTTGAAACATTTATTGCCAGACTGAAGCGGTTTGCTGAAACTGGTGCGCAGGGAATATTGCAGAATGCCAAAAACTGCCAAGTGAAAATGTGAAATGAAACCTTTCGACACCAAGCGCTGCTAACAAGGAGGCAACGAGCAGAATGTGTGAATAAACACGGAAAGTAACTTGCAGAATAACTTTATAAAGAAAACGCTGTTTTTAACCTAAAACAACCCAAAATGTAAAAACGCATGTGTCCAATTTACAGAATAACTACGGAAGATGGCTCTGAGCACCATGGGACTCAACTTCTGAGGTCATTAGTCCCCTAGAACTTAGAACTAGGTAAACCTAACTAACCTAAGGACATCACAAACATCCATACCCGAGGCAGGATTCGAACCTGCGACCGTAGTGGTCTTGCGGTTCCAGACTGCAGCGCCTTTAACCGCACGGCCCCTTCGGCCGGCTACGGAAGATGCTTTACAAATAAAAGCGAAACGCGTCTGGTGGAATTCTTTTTAATTAGACTGCGGTCAGCTCAAGACAGATAACCTATAGTAACAGAAGAGTGTTAGTTTATATCACACTGGCCCTTTTCAGTGTCAGCGTTGTCTTTTGCTGCTGAGTTTGATTTTGACACTAACATACTCGCTGATGTACTTCAAGAACTTCACCTGAGCAGCAACAGAAGCTACAACTACTTCAAGGGAGAAAGTATGCTCAATTTGCCCTTCTAGCAAACGAAGAATGACAATACCATTTTGTAACTACTGCTCAAGAGTAATTTGTGCAGAATATCGAGCTAGGTCTTGCTTGGATTGTAATGACAATGTCTACAGCAAAAACTTCTTTACTCCTTTGTGTGTAAGATACTTTTCGAGTTATAATAATTTGTAACTAGTGCATACATAATATAAATATAGACATCTTTTCCAATAACATCTTGAGTAGCAAAATTGTAGTTATAGGTTATAAAACAGGACATCTAGTACTTATTTTGTATGTAACTCACCATTACAGATCTAACAACAGTAATTAACTAGTGCATGACCCATAATTTATGACTTTCTTTGAATAAAATTTGGAGTAGTGAAATTTAGCAATGTAACATTCCTCCCTTTTTCATACTCTAGGGTTAACTATTAGATGTACCACTTACGTAACATAGGGCTGGGCGTACGGTATGTAAAGTAAATACCAATAAAACAAGGAGTTTTATACTTACTCAGACTATACTAAACACAGGAAAACCAGCTGTAAGGCGCTACTCTGCAAGAAAACTGCTGCTCCGCATTTATACTAAACAGCTACTGTTGATCCCCTACTGCTAGCTTAATACCTACATGACCAAACTAATAATATGTAACAGCTCTGAGTTCCGCCCCCTTCAATCCTTTCATTCCCTCTTTTATTTGTAGCACTCCACTCCACTCCACTATGCTGTACAGCGGTGACGAGTCGTCTACACGACAGTCGTACACTTGTGGCGCATCGTCCGAACTAACAGGGGTAATCCGCCATATTACTGGAGCGTCTGGCCACTGAGAGAGTGCGGATCGCGCATATCACGCATGGGTCACGCATGCGAGCTTATGAAGAGCAACTGTGGACGCGTGGAAGACAAACATCCTTCTCGATGCGACTGAACCGTTTCCTAAAGGACGTCTCCGACAGCACCGGTATGACACCTACATGATCGAAAATTTTAAAAGAATCAACAGCGTTCGGCGGAGTTAATTTTATAGCAGAGTCGTAATTGGTAATTATGATGGTCCAAAGAACACTGATGCACACAAATCAAATTTTGTTAGCATTCTTTTGGTAATAATTAGGTAATTACTGTTTTGAAATATGCAATGAATATGTATAGCGTAATTAAGCCGCGGCACTGTTCATTAACAACGACGCTGCACGGAACCATTTAGATTATACTAGACCAAGGCCACAGCAGCGCACGCCCGCAGCACGGCCCAGACAGAATGTAATTGCTGACCGCGAGCTAGGCCATCAGCATGCATGGGGCACTAACAGCAGGACGAACACAAGTAATTAATGCTAAAGTGCGCCACCAGTAGTATCCTAGCTAAAAATATATAAAAATTCTCGATGGGAACAACACTACAGCGCTGAAGCAATGTCTTATTAGTACGACCAACGTTACCGGGCGACACACATGCCTCAATTGTTATAAATTATTCTCCAAATAACGAAGTCTTTGAGTGGTAAAGTAAGACATCGCTCTCGGGGCCACAAATGTTGGATTTAGGATAAATTACATTTTGTAAGTATGATCCAGTGGAAGGCGTCGGAAGTTCAGCGCGCCCGCTCGCACTTCGCAGAGGATGCTGTCGTCGGTACGACTCCAGGAGGCTGTAATGTAAGGCAGGAAGACCTGCAAGGCAACAGCGACTGGCGCCGGGACTTACACGTAACGAAACAATGGTTCAAATGGCTCTGAGCACTATGGGACTCAACTGCTGAGGTCATTAGTCCCCTAGAACTTAGAACTAGTTAAACCTAACTAACCTAAGGACATCACAAACATCCATGCCCGAGGCAGGATTCGAACCTGCGACCGTAGCGGTCTTGTGGTTCCAGACTGCAGCGCCTTTAACCGCACGGCCACTTCGGCCGGCTTTACACGTAACACTGAGTGGAAATAAATGCAAGTAAACCGTATAAATGTTGCATTACACTACCGCCGTCAATTCAGTGTGTAGTCTTACCCTCCCACACATCACCATTAAATTTCTCTTAGTCTCTTCACTATTTTCAAAAGCTTCGAGAGGCGTAAGATACACAAAAGAAAAATTTCTTACTTATGTTCATTTTCTCTTGTTGTTGGCTCCAAGTCTTGCGTCTAGGGGTACATTCCTGCGGCTGAAATTTTGATTTAACGTTGTGCGTTCCTGATGACTAAATAACTGATGAAGATTTGGGTGTATATTTCTTACATTTTATTCTTTCTCGTGATATCAAATATCACACCGCTTTTACAATTTCCACTTAATATTTCAAATTACATTGCTTGTGTCGATCACGTAAATATGTCTGTCTCCATCAGAGGCATGCCCCCTACTCCTAACATTCTGGCGAACTCACAATATTCCAAAGAGTTTACGAAACAAAAGAGTTTACAAACTTTCTTGACAAAAGTAAAATCTTTACCACGTTATATCATTATCTTACAAATGAATGCAGAAATAAAGTTAATAATTCGCTGTGGATGTGCAATTAATAATATGAATTTTAAGTAAGCTACAAATTTCGTAATTTCAAATATTTCTGAAAAAAGAGTAATTTTCACCATTAGTACATACTGACTCTTACAAATTAATTTCTTTTTATACATTTTGCCTGAAATATAACACATCGCATACAAAATCATATGAAGTTCATTCAGTTTGACAGCTGATATAATGTTTATCTATACAAGAATCGATAGTATACATGGTATCGGTTATTTCTATAAAAAAAAAGGTAGTGTTGGAGGAGGGTGTTCCATTACAAGTGAAAACAGTAGGAACCGTAAAATACCTAAAAGTAATCGTCTACAGCGGCCTAAAGAGGAATGACTAAATAAAACTTATTACGGAAAAAGCCTATTTCAGGCTGAGATTCAGTGGGAGAATCTAAATAAAATTCATCCACGACAGAAACGTCTTACAAAGACACACTTATTCGACAAATTCTGTAGTACACGTCGATATGTGACAAATAGCCAGTTAATGTTAACAGAAGCGAGAGAAAGGCGAACCAACGAAGATCGGCGTGTATCATCACGGCATAGTTCAGCCGGCGTGAGAGCGACAGGGAGATAAACCACCAGTGACGGAAGACACTACTAGACGGGCGTTGTGCATCGCGGAGAAGTTTACCCTTGAAGTTGGGGTGCGTAAGTTCCAAGACGAGTCACCAAAATATTACTACTTCCTACGTACATCTGGCAAAGTGGTGACGACCAGGGGAAAAGGGACATCAGCACTCATACGGAAATCGTTGTTCCCACGCACGACCGAGGTACGGAACGGGGAAGGGCCAGAACGACAGAGGTGTCTCAAGTTGGCCTCACCATACACAGTAAGGCGTAAACGTAGATACAGATCTTGTGGAAATTTGCTACAGACATCCGTGAAACAGCACAAGCTGTACGTCTGACCCCGCTGGTTAATACGTTCCAGGTACGTAGTAAGATAGGATATCATACAGAGTCACATTTCTCAACACGGTGGGGTGGGCCAGGTGGGCAAGCGTTTGAATCTTGCTTCACAGACAAGTAGGTGAAAAAAGTCACATGAAAAATGGTTCAAATGGCTCTGAGCACTATGGGGCCTAACTTCTGAGGTCATCAGTCCCCTAGAACTTAGAACTACTTAAACCCTAACTAACCTAAGGACATCACACACATCCATGCCCGCGAGACAGGATTCGAACCTGCGAGCGTAGCGGTCGCGCGGTTCCAGACTGTAGCGCCTAGAACCGCTCAGCCACTGTGGTCGGCCCCATGAAAACTCGACATGTTCTTCAAATCGCTGTTTAGTGCACATTCCTGCATGTCTACTACTGACAGAAAATATTCATGGAAGTACACCTTTTCAATAAAGAAATTTCACCAAATTCTTAAATTTCGGTTTTTATTGGACGAGGTTTTTCACACGGAAATTCCGCCAGAGACGGTTAGGGTACTTAAAGATCAGTTGAACGAAGGAGATACTGTCTTGCAAAGAAGTTACGACGTTCAGCCACAGTGAAACAAGCGTATTTGAGAGCAGTCACGTTGAAATGATACGACGCCAGACTCTGAAATGATAGATGAGATTTTTCTGGTTTGGCAGCAAAATAGCAGCCGACTGGCAACGGCAAGAAAGTGTTTTTCTCAAATCAGAAATATTCTCTGCAACGGATGCATGTAAGAGTGATACGTGCTGCAAATGATAATCATTACATACTTGACATCAAAGTACTTTCGTCTAATAGATGTAATGGTATCGGTGACCTGAAGACGGTCACTTCAGCGAAATAAGCTGTCTGTTAATAAACACACATTACAATACCTTTCAGTCGTTTAGTGATGCCGTTCTGTGAATATACTGATCGCCATGAAAATTGGCTTTCTGAAGGACACGCCAATTCACAGAAATGTAGAATATGGGCACCGGAAAATCCCTACGCACATCAACCGGTACCATTTCGTTCTGCGAAGGTGACTGTGTTGACGGCATCGTCTATAGTAGGGGCGGCTCCTGTTACCTGTACCGTCACTGGTAAACACTGTGAGGACCTTTTGCGCACCAACGTCTTTCCAGCCCTTCAACAGCGTGGATGTGCGGGCAGGACTATTTTTATGTAAGATGGCGCTCTTCCGCACATTGCACGATCAGTGAAACAGCTGCTGCAGAGGGATTTCGGAATTCTAGATTTATCGGCCGTCACTTCCCTACAGCCAGGGAGTCCAGATCGCCTGATCTTACTCCGTGTGACTTCTGACTGTAGGGTTATGTGAAAGATGATGTGTTCGGTGCTGTAATTACGAACGTAGCCGAACTACAGGTATGCACTGCACAACGCACTCTGTATGTGACCTCTGAAACATTCCGGTCTGTTGTGGAACGTCCTTACGGCAGGAAACGGTGGACATCATATTGAACATGTCTTGCACCAGTCTCACGACAATTAGAAACCGATGTTATTTTGCTTTTTATGCTGTTTTTAACCTCAGGACAATTAAAAACCGGTTTTTCCCATCCGATGTGGTACAAGCTTGCCGTGGTGGATGACCTTACCTAACTAACAGTGCCACACAACTGTCGACGGCCGAAATTCTGTCTCTGCGCATTGAACAGTACGGATGTGTAATGTGCAGCTCAAACCGTAGCCGCCGTATTGCGATTATCGCGATTCATCTGTCATTTGTAGCCGAGCCCGTTCAAGTTAAGACGCTTACAGCGCCATGTAGTGATATATTGGTACAGTTTTCGTAAGTTTTTTGATTCCCTGACGTTTCAACCTAGGTCAACAATATTCGGTTCAAATCTCACGTCATACTGAGCTGTGGTTCTCTTTCCACAGCGTTTTGAAACTAGAACTTCAATTTCGGTCACACTTTACTGTGTTGACATTTCCTTATTTTGTTACGCATCATACTGTTGTTAAAGGTTTCCATAGATGATGCGCTTGGAACTGCTGCGGGCAAATGTGCTTGAAAAGGGGCGTGACGCCCGATACGTGTTGCGCTACACGGAATATTGAAGGTCCATTTAACAGCCCAGGTGGAGTCATTAGATCACATGTTGTCGTCACGGCTTTGACACCGCATAAAGGAACCCCACATGGCGTGCTGCTGCTGCTGTATTTGTTGCTGTTATTATTATTATTTTAGTACACGCGTCTGATTACAGGGGGACCGGAGTATAGCAGCCTGCTTGCCTCTAGTGTGGGCTTAGCTGCGCCCCACTGTAGCTGATCCCCGCTATCCCGCTTACACTGATGGTATTAGCTGCGTACGCAAGCAGTCGCTCCACCACTCGGATAATACAAACAAACCTGCAACCAAAACAGCGCCCTCCCTCCTCCGGCCATTACTCCTGTACAGTCCCCCCCCCCTCTCCCACGCGCCACGCACGCAGTTGCGAAGCACTCATTACGCAGCTGTGGACATCCGCCTCAGTTTACTCTACGCAAAACTGGCGCGCCAATATCTGTCCCGCTTCGGCTGCGCAAGTTTGCCCTCCACTTACGGATATGTTTCACCCTGATTGGCTGTGCAAGTTGAAGACCGGCAACAACTGGCGCGTCGTTTGTGCATGATGAGTCCACAGACTGAACAGGCAGGCGCAGGTCGATAAAAGAAGGCAGTGTTTTCGTTGAGAGGCGCGCTAGATCTCAAAACAGAGCGTGTTCTATAGCTGGCACACTTGTGGTATCTCGCGACGAAATGTTCAGGGTATAGAAACATAGCATTCCGTAAATTATAAGACGAAGAGGCACGATGATTTTGTAGTAAAGGTAACAAATCAATTACTGTTTCTCTTAAACGGATCGATATACAGCGTAATTCCAGGCGAGAATTCTTGCGTATAGAAATGCAGTCATACCATACTTCTTATGTTTTCTGTGATTTTCTTCGCAAAATGTGTTAAACAATAAATTGCAAGCTGCTGGCACAGACCAGTTTCAGCCACATTATGCGAGGTTTACGTAGAAGGACGTAAAACATAGCTACACTTACAACATTTACTGTCAAATTCAATACATTTATAAATTACTTCTCGAATCTCTCCGTTGCAATCATTAACATGTATTACACCATAATGCTCTCGTCAGATTTCTTAACCTAGAGGAAAATTACTTTTCTCCTGATATGACCGCCACTGACTCACAAGAGAATGTTACAGAAGCCATCGGGCCAGAAAAAACACATCCGTTTATCAGTCTGCATCGCGCCACAGACGACCTATATTTACGGCGAGACACTGCACCACCTCACTGGTCTCAAACTGTGACACAATGCTTAGAGAAAAAAAAAAACGACGGACATGAGACAGCTTCTGCGGCCTTTCCCTCACCGATGTCGCCCGATCTCTGTCCGAAGGATCACATCTGGGACGCCCACCCAGCCCCCATCTGCGCGAGTGCGGCACCCCAACTCCCGTGGAACAGAAAGTCTCATCAGGACGTTTGTTGTCTCGTGGCTGCGACGCGACGACGTCGCCAGGATCAGTTTATGTGTCAAGTGTGTGACTTTTTCTGGTGCAATCGGAAGAAACATGACCTCAGTAGTTTGGTCCATTAGGACTTCACACACATCTGTACATTTATTGTTGTTGTTGTTGTTGCTGCTGCTGCTGCTATTACTACTACTAATAGAAGAAGGAGTAGAAGAAGAATAGTTATGGCTATATAATATCTCTCTGCCTCGCTTCCATTTCAATTCTTAGTCCCTCACTACTGTGATGAAGTGTAACGGAAGCAGCAGCATCGAGTTACTACATATGTATCCCAACATGACTTGATTACTGCTTCGTCTCTCAGGGGGTAACGTCTACAGCTAAATTAGTACTCCGCAAGCCATCTGACGGTGTGTAGCGGAGGGTGCTTCCGGTAGCACTAACACGTCCCCGCCCCCGCCCCCCCCCCCCCCCCCACTCGCTAGCGGCGCGTCCGAACAGTGACTGTCGCAAAGTCCCTCTATTAGCTCCAATTTCTCCAATTTTCTCTCCCTGATCGTTTATCGAGGTATATGTGGGAGGAAGTAATATGACGTCCCACTCTTCCCGGGATGTGCTCTCTCGCAATTTCACTTGCAGACCTCTCCGTGACGCACAGCGCGTCTCTGTAACGCTCTCGCACCGACCAGACGACCCCTGAAGTAACGCGCCGCTCTTCGTTGGTTCCGTAACATTCTTCCTACGAATATCAGTCTTGCATCTGCTTTCCCTACTACTGGTCTTATGTGACCATGTAGCGTAAGGCGGCTCTGGTTGGTTACTCCTATACATTTTCGGTAGATAATATTTCCATCAATTTGTCATCCACAGTGTAGTTGTGCAGCAGTGGATTTCTTTTCATACGAATGCGCAATATGTTACTTTTTTATTAATGTTTGCCGGCTTCAGCCCGAACCGCTACGGTCGCAGGTTCCAATCCTGCCTCGGGCATGGATGTGTGTGTGATGTCCTTAGGTTACTTAGGTTTAAGTAGTTCTAAGTCTAGGGGACTGATGAACTCGGATGTTAAGTCCCATAGTGCTTAGAGCCATTTATGTACGTTTAGGGTCAACTGCCGGCCGGTGCTGTTTTAAACATTAGGTAACAGGTCTATAATTCGGCAATAAATAAATATCACACTTCCTTGGAGTATTCCGGAAACCAGATTTACATCTGTTGATTTTGTTCCGTTAAGAGCGATGTGTTGACTTCTGTCTGCAAGGAAGGCTTGAAGCCAGTGCAGAACAGACTATTTGAAACTTAATTAAAAGCTAAGAATCCTACACAATTCGTTAATTCATAGCTATTTCTTCTTCTTTTTCCTGTCTTTTTATCCCGTATCTACATGGGCTCGGCGTCTGCCAATGTTAGTGGGTCATCGAAACGCCCTTCTCGTGGACATCGATCCCCCCCCCCCCAAACGACATAGTTTGTGTACCCTATCTGTTCGTGTCTAATGTTATCCGTGTGAAAGGATGCGAACGTTTTCTAGATGTTTGCAAGTCATGCAGATGAGGCAGCACTGGATACGAGCCGGGTATGCACCCACTAGGATGTGGGAAGCCGCCTAAAAACCACACCTAGGCCGGCCACCACGCAAGCCCTCGTCACTCAATCGCAGGCGGATTCAATCCTGAGTTGGTGCACCTCCCCAAATCCCATTTTAAATTCTTCTGGGCCTCAGCGTTATATATGTTCTGGCTTAATGTACACATAATGTCCCAAAATTGTTCTTTCCTGTGTGGTGTATCACGATAATTACAGCAGTATATAAAGTTAATAACGATACTGCGTGAAGAGTTTGACAGAGCACTGAAAGACCTGAGTCGAAACAAGGCCCCCGGAGTAGACAACATTCCATTGGAACTTCTGACGGCCCTGGGAGAGCCAGTCCTGACAAAACTCTACCATCTGGTGAGCAAGATGTATGAAACAGGCGAAATACCCACAGACTTCAAGAAGAATATAATAATTCCAATCCCAAAGAAGGCAGGTGTTGACAGATGTGAAAATTACCGAACTATCAGTTTAATAAGTCACAGCTGCAAAATACTAACGCAAATTCTTTACAGACGAATGGAAAAACTAGTAGAAGCCGACCTCGGGGAAGATCAGTTTGGATTCCGTAGATATGTTGGAACACGTGAGGCAATACTAACATTACGACTTATCTTAGAAGAAAGATTAAGGAAAGGCAAACCTACGTTTCTAGCATTTGTAGACTTAGAGAAAGCTTTTGACAATGTTGACTGGAATACTCTCTTTCAAATTGTAAAGGTGGCAGGAGTAAAATACAGGGAGCGAAAGGCTATTGACAATTTGTACAGAAACCAGATGGCAGTTATTAGAGTCGAGGGACATGAAAGGGAAGCAGTGGTTGGGAAGGTAGTAAGACAGGGTTGTAGCCTCACCCCGATGTTATTCAATCTCTATATTGAGCAAGCAGTAAAGGAAACAAAAGAAAAATTCGGAGTAGGTATTAAAATCCATGGAGAAGAAATAAAAACTTTGAGGTTCGCCGATGACATTGTAATTCTGTCAGAGACAGCAAACGACTTGGAAGAGCAGTTGAACGGAATGGACAGTGTCTTGAAAGGAGGATATAAGATGAACATCAACAAAAGCAAAACGAGGATAATGGAATGTAGTCGAATTAAGTCGGGTGATGCTGAGGGAATTAGATTAGGAAATGAGACACTTAAAGTAGTAAAGGAGTTTTGCTATTTGGGGAGCAAAATAACTGATGATGGTCGAAGTAGAGAGAATATGGCAATGGCAAGGAAAGCGTTTCTGAAGAAGAGAAATTTGTTAACATCGAATATAGATTTAAGTGCCAGGAAGTCGTTTCTGAAAGTATTCGTATGGAGTGTAGCCATGTATGGAAATGAAACATGGACGATAAATAGTTTGGACAAGAAGAGAATAGAAGCTTTCGAAATGTGGTGCTACAGAACAATGCTGAAGATAAGATGTGTAGATCGCTTAGTTAATGAGGAGTTATTGAATAGAATTTGGGAGGAGTATGTTTCACAACTTGACAAAAAGAAGGGACCATTTAGTAGGACATGTTCTGAGGCATCAGGGGATCACAAATTTAGCATTGGAGGGCAGCGTGGAGGGTAAAAATCGTAGAGGGAGACCAAGAGATGAATACACTAAGCAGGTTCAGAAGGATGTAGGTTGCAGTAAGTACTGGGAGATGAAGAAGCTTGCACGGGATAGAGTAGCATGGAGAGCTGCATCAAACCAGTCTCAGGACTGAAGACCACAACAACAACAACATAAAGTTAATTTAAAATCATTAATAATACATTGATAACAGCCATACTGGTAGAATTAAAGATAGTCTGGTTATGCGCGGAGGAGCGACTACCGTCAACCTCCTGGTGTACCACTTCGCGAACTGTGTAAGACGTGAAACGTTGTTGAGGCGCACCTACTCTTCGCCGACTTGCTCACGACTGGGCTAGAATCAAAGCTCGAGTTCGCACGGACCGATAGAGGACAATTAACTTCGCACTCCTGCCACGATGGCATCGTTGCCACAAACATGCTGGACACCAGGTTTTCCCACAGGGCCAGAGACAGTGCTGACCTGCGGCCGATGGACGTCGCGCAAGCAGCGGTGCCCCGCCCTCGCTAAGCCTTTTACACGGTTCTGCGCCCGTTGATCTCATCCAGTTGTTCTCCATTTGCGAGCTTCTAGGTGGCTTGCTAATGGCTTTGTCGTCCTGTCCGTTAAGCCGCTCCGAAGTCTAAATGTGCTCTCGTCCACGCTTTCCTATCCTCTCCCTACATTTACACGCAACTTTTATGCTTCACGTTCGCTTGCCAAATTACATAACGTATTGCCTGTTATCTCCCCAACGTCACATTACGTTGACAACTTTCAGGTTACGTCACGTACGCAACTTAATAACACCAATTTAATAATGACATACGTGTTTCGCCATTATTTTCTGAAATGCATCATCCGTGGCGAAGTTTGTAGATGCTGCTGTACACATGATCCTACTTTCCTTGTTTTAAAGCTGTTAATATGCTTCCGGTCTTTTCAGGTACTCTGTTGGGTGAATTTAGAAAACCTGTATTCCAAGAGGACCGTGCGGCAATGATGCTGTCATCATCGCATGTCTCGCGTTGAGACCGCGACAATAGCATCTGAGAAATTACAGCACGCTCAGAAGTACGAACACATACAGTTTATTTTCCCCCTCTCAATAAGTAAGAATATCTATGACACCGTTACGATGCAGCCTCCGCCAAGCACTGTACAGATTGCTCAGTACAGACTACCTAGCGAAACCGGCCATGTTTCGCAATTGCTAAATATTTATGGAAACTGGATATACCCCCAAATCTCTTTCTACCCCCCCCCCCCCCCCCTCTCTCTCTCTCTCTCTCTCTCTCTCTCTCTCTCTCTCTCTCTGTCCATTTCCTCCCTCACCCCTCCTCTCGCTGAATGTCAGCTTTGGATTGCGAATTTTAACCGCTTAAAATGATTGAGTAAATCGGTTGCGATGACTGGTATACGGGGAACGACAGAGAGACTTGTACATCAGCAGGAACTATGAGGAAAGTAACTTCGATGTCAGTATTTCGCACAGTTTTAATTTGCGAATGGGTACACTTACAATGTTTCCAACGATTCACATTCCATAGCAGTAGTCTAATCACAAACCGATAAGCCAAAAATACAACTTTCTTATGTTTTGTTACAATCGACTGTGAGGAAGAAAACAAAGCAGCACCTGTTGTGTATACAACTTTTGTCGCAAATTATACAAGGTGTTACAAAAAGGTACGGCCAAACCTTCAGCAAACATTCCTCACACACAAATAAAGAAAAGATGTTATGTGGACATGTGTCCGGAAACGTTTATTTAGTTTCGTCAGTATGTACTGTACTTCCTCGATTCACCGCCAGTTGGCCCAACTGAAGGAAGGTAATGTTGACTTCATCAACACAGGTTTTCTGTGAACGTTTGGGCAGGCATTGTTGGTGATGTCTTGATTGGGCCCCATGTTCTTCCACCTACGCTCAATGGAGCACGTTATCATGATTTCACACGGGATACTCTACCTGTGTTGCTAGAACATGTGCCTTTACAAGTACGACACGACACATGGTTCATGAACGATGCAGCTCCTGCACATTTCAGTCGAAGTGTTCGTACGCTTCTCAACAACAGATTCGGTGACCGATGGATTGGTAGAGGCGGACCAATTCCATGGCCTCCACGCTCTCCTGACCTCAACCCTCTTGACTTTCATTTATGGGGGCATTTGAAAGCTCTTGTCTACGTAACCGCGGTACCAAATGTAGAGACTCTTCGTGCTCGTATTGTGGACGGCTGTGATACAATACGCCATTCTCCAGGGCTGCATCAGCGCATCAGGGATTCCATGCAACGGAGGGTGGATGCGTGTATCCTCGCTAACGGAGGACATTTTGAACATTTCCTGTAACAAAGTGATTGAAGTCACGCTGGTACGTTCTGTTGCTGTGTGTTTCCATTCCATGATTAATGTGATTTGAAGAGAAGTAATAAAATGAGCTCTAACATGGAAAGTAAGCGTTTCCGGACACATGTCCACATATATTTTCTTTCTTTGTGTGTGAGAAATGTTTCCTAAAGTTTGGCCGTACCTTTTTGTAACACCCTGTATATATAAAAGGATAAACAATATATATGCGAGAAACCATCTGTCTAATGGATTAAAATGTCTTACTATTGTACTTAAAACTGGCTGCTACAAAGGAAACCTAACCGCATATTTTCACCGCACAGCATTTTTTTCTCGCAGTCGGTTCTGTAACAAAACCTGTATATTAACAAAATACAGCTTCGTGTAACTTGGTCAGAATTCAACACACATTATGAAAATGGTTTATACAGGGTAATTCAAAAAGAATACCACAACTTTAAAAATGTGTATTTAATGAAAGAAACATAATATAACCTTCTGTTATACATCATTACAAAGAGTATTTAAAAAGGTTTTTTTTCACTCGAAAACAAGTTCAGAGATGTTCAATATGGCCCCGTCCAGACACGAGCAATATCAACCCGATAATCCAACTCGTTCCACACTCTCTGTAGCATATCAGGCGTAACAGTTTGGATAGCTGCTGTTATTTCTCGTTTCAAATCATCAATGGTGGCTGGGAGAGGTGGCCGAAACACCATATCCTTAACATACCCCCATAAGAAAAAATCGCAGGGGCTAAGATCAGGGTTTCTTGGAGGCCAGTGATGAAGTGCTCTGTCACGGGCTGCCTGGCGGCCGATCCATCGCCTCGGGTAGTTGACGTTCAGGTAGTTACGGACAGATAAGTGCCACCTATCAGGAGGTTTAACACCATACTTCGTTCGAAATGCACGCTGAACAACTGTCGTCGATTCACTTCTGCCGTACTCAATAACACAAAAAGCTTTCTGTTGAGCGGTCGCCATCTTAGCATCAACTGACGCTGACGCCTAGACAACAGCGCCTCAAGCGAACAAATGTACAACTAAATGAAACTTTATAGCTCCCTTAATTCGCCGACAGATAGTGCTTAGCTCTGCCTTTTGTCGTTGCAGAGTTTTAAATTCCTAAAGTTGTGGTATTCTTTTTGAATCACCCTGTATATTTTAATTTCTTCCTCAATCACTGGACCAACATCAACCAAACGTGATACATACACTATGTAATCAAAAGTATCCGGACATTTGGCTGAATATGACTTACAAGTTCGTGACGCCCTCCATCGGTAATTCTGGAATACAATATAGTGTTGGCCCACACTCAGCCTTGATGACAGTTTCCACTCCCGCAGGCATACGTTCATGTAGGTGCTGGAAGGTTTCTTCGGGAATGGCAGCCCATTCTTCATGGAGTGCTGCACTGAGGAGAGGTATCGATGTCGGTCAGTGAAGCCTGGCACGAAATCAGCGTTCCAAAACATCCAAAAGGTGGTCTATAGGATTCAGGTCAGGACTCAGTGCAGGCTAGTCCGTTATAGGGATGTCATTGTCGTGGAACCACTCCGCCATAGGCCATGCATTACGGACAGGTGCTCGATCGTGTTGAAAGCTGCAATCGCCGTCCCCGAATTTCTCTTCAACAGTGGGAAGCAAGAAGGTGCCTAAAACATCAATGTATGCCTGTGCTGTGACAGCGCCACGCAAAACAGCAAGGGGTGCAAGCCCCCTCCATGAAAAACACGACCACACCATAACACCACCGCCTCCGAATTTTACTGTTGGCACTACACACGCTGGCAGATGACGTTCACCGTGCATTCGCCATACCCACACCCTGCCATCGGATCGCCACATTGTGTACCGTGACTCGTCACTCCACACAACATTTTTCCACTGTTCAATCGTCCCATGTTTACGCTCCTTACACCAAGCAAGGCGTCGCTTGACATTTACCGGCGTAATGTGTGGCTATGAGCAGCCGCTCGACCATGAAATCCAAGTTTTCTCACCTTCTGCCTAACTGTCATAGTACTTACAGTGGGTCCTGATGCAGTCTGGAATTCCTGTGTGATGGTTGGGATAGATGTCTGCCCGTTATACATAATGACCCTCTTCAGCTGTCTGCGGTCTCTGTCAGTCAACAGACGAGGTCGGCTTGTACGCTTTCCACTTCACTATCACATCGGAAACAGTGGAGCTAGGGATGTTTAGGAGTGTGGAAGTCTGGCGTACAGACGTATGACACAAGTGACACCCAATCACCTGGCCACGTTCAGACTCCGTGATTTCCACGGAGAGCCCCATTCTGCTCTGTCAGGATGTCTAATGACTACTGAGGTCGCTGATATGGAGTACTTGGCACTAGGAGGCAGCACAATGCACCTAATATGAAAAACGTATTTGTTTGGGGGTGTCCGGATACTTTTGATCTCATGGTGTATTTCGCTTACTGTCTGGAAAGACAGAACGACACACCTGTCAAAGCGGTGAGAGCGGCGGTAAAAAAAAAAAAAAAAACCTGTGTAGCCCTCGACGCTCGAATAGTCTTATTTTAGTGATTCAGTATTTGAGAAGACTTCCAAAAATCTTTACACATAATTTCAAAGCGTTACGAAACCTTTTTCGCGCTGACAGCCCCCACAAAACAATGGAAGAAACAAAGTTTATCGCTTACTTCATTTTGGCTGTTCCGGCAGTAAAACAGTCGCATGAAGCATGACGTTTTAATCTACTACTTCTTTACTACTAACTACACATTTCGCAGACAATATTTACAGATACCACTGAATTTACCAGCAAAATTATATCGTTGTTCGACACGTGACAGAGATATGACGTCATAAACACTGGGATGCGTGGAAAACTGCCGCGTCACGCAAAACTTTTTTATTTATTTGCTACAATTCTATACGCAACATATTTCGCAGACAGTATCGACACATGTCGCTGAACGTAGCTGCAACATTGTATCATTGTACAGTACATAGTTCAGGACATACGACGTCAAAAACATTGAGGTGCGTGAAAACGAAAGTGCAGGGCGAAATTCGCTAGAGATACAGGGGAAATATACGTATAAATACGCGTGGAATTTATATAAAATACAACAATGCTTGATTCGTAAAAAAAGGTGTTCCGGTACTGTGACTTCCAGGTGGTTGAATTTTAGACTGGTTAACATGTTATTTTCGTACTTTTCTTAGCATTTTAAATGTGCGAATACTACATTAGTTGTACATCGCTTCAATTGCAAAAGCTGTATCATACTACATTCAAAAATCTACAGTTTTGGTATTTTTTTCGCCGGAGGCACTGGGTACGGCGTACCGTCATAAATGAAGCGCTGAAATACGAGGTATGTGCCACGCAGGTTCGCGGGCAAAGCCACGAGCAGAGAGGTGATTTTAAACGCCTGGAATGATTTCAACGAAATCTGTTTATTTACCAGTTACGAGCTGAGAAGAGATACTGAGGGAGTGAGAATCACCGGCCTCACCTTGGGGTGAGCGCGATAACGTGGAGAGCCTACGTGTGTGTCTGTCTCAACGTTTATTAGGCTATCGTGTAAAAAAAATCGAAGTAAAACGGTCAACAACTTTTTCAGGTTGTTGGCAACAACAACGAACAACGGCTTTTCTTTATATAGTAGTATAGATGAGCCAAAATATCACGGCCACCTGCTTAAGAGCGTGTTGGTCCAGCTCTGAATGACAACACGATTCTGCGTCGCATGGATTCGGCAAGTCTTGTGTACAGTCACCTCGACTGGCCACTCGCTGTCGGTGCTAACAAATCGTGACGTGAGCTGGAGCGGCGGTCCCCGCTTCGCTGACGAGCGCTGGCCGCCATATCGACTCCCGCGGCGGCCCGGCGCGAGTTCTTTAATTAATTCCGGCGCCACCTGCGGCACACTCGGCATTCCGCCTCCCCTTTGTGGCCGCGCCCCGCTAATATGCGACACCGGCGCCGCCCTCGGGCCCGCAAAAGCCACCGGCGCTAACTTTTTTTCGCCGCTCGCGTCCCGCAAGCTCTCGATCGTCCTTTTTTCCGCTAGCCAAGTATGCAGCTCCGACCATCACACACGGCGCGACGCGGAGGGGAAACGGCCGTACAGTCGCTCGCGACTCGGAGTTTCCGGCATTACAGAGGTACTAGTGCCGAACGAGGAACGTGCGTGGCTGCACAAAGTTACCAGCCAAAGTACCAGCTTTGTTTCCTCAAACTGGCCTCCTCATCTCCAGCTATCGTCCTGCAGCAGGAGCGTAGGAATGTTCTCGTTTAGATACGGCAAGTGTAACAGCACGAGCTACGACCAGGACCCAGTGCTGCATCTGGAGCGCCAGCAGCCGCAGCCAGCGACCTGCCAATACGGAGACCCCGCGCCGCCGGATCGCTTCCACATCCCTGTCCTCCTGCCTCTGACACCCGCGGCGCGGATACTGCACCCCATTCCGCGAACTACCGAGTGATCGACAGAAGCGGCTCCGGCCAGCTGTGTTTAAACCCTCCACTCCCAGCCTGAATCGTGGAACGGCTGGGCTACACTATCACGTCCAGTGCGTTAGCGACAGCGTTGTATTGGTGACGCAGCTGCCATCACTGTTACCGGGCCTCGAACCTTCGACACCTGCCTGACCACCTGGACGTTCGGGCGGGTCTGCTCTCTGCCGCCTACACGGGTCCAGCGATATCCGCACCCGCCGAGGTTCAAACTGAGAACGTCTACGCGCTGTGCCACTGGTGCGCGACGGAGCCTGCCGTATTCTAGGTGACAGGTGCAGACACGTGGCAAAGGCCAGGCCCGGTATCGCGAGACATTCCGCACATAGCAGCAGCGGCAGCAGCAGCAATGGCGACCCACGGTCTGTGCTCTGGCTGACAGCGCCGGGCTGGGAGCTCGACACACCGGGAGACGCCTTGTCGCTGCGCTTGCCGCACTCGCCAGGGGTCAAGACTAGCAGCATCGAAGCTCGGATGAATACAACACAGGTCTGCTGGTCTCGGTTCAGCTGTAGTCGTTCCTTCGCGCTTATGCTTCATAATCACTTCACCCACAGTCGATGGATATGTTGCTGAGTTGATATCCAGAGACTGGTGCACGTTTGAGGTTGCTGACCTCTCCTGAGCGTTCCATTCTGCTGTCACGTCACTGCTTCTTTACGGGCGACTCAATACTCCTTTTATACTGGTGGCTTAACTACTCGCGACATCGACTTGTCAATTCCACACTATGTAAGTGTGTCTCGATACTTTTGATCAGACAGTGTAACTTGAAGCGCGCCCCAGTAAAGTGTTTTGAGATCATTGCTGTCCATGATGCATATCAGTGTTGTCGCAGAAAACAACATAGTAACTTCACATTTGTTTTCCAGATGATGCAAATATCTATAATTAAGTATTATCTCAAATAATTGCACAGTTATTGAGTCAGATCTTCGTAAGACTCGAAAGCGGTGTAATGATTGGGAAGTTGCTTTAATGTTCAGAAACGTAAAATTCTGCAGTTCACTAAACTAGAGTATGTAGTACCTGAAGGACACAATAGCACTGAATTACAACTGTTATGAGTGAACATTACAAATACGAATGTAGAAGCTTGTATGGCTATGAAACGGAATGACGACATAGACTAAGTCGTACGTAAAGCAAGAAACAGATATCATTCACGAAGGAAAATTCAGTCACTTTTAGAAGGAAATTCCTTACAAAAAACTCGAAACTCGAGCGAGGCATTCTGGAATATTGCTCACGTGTGTGAGGCCTATACAAAATAGCAATAATGAAGCATACTGAATAGACCTAAAGAAGAGCAACACGAATGACAATAGATGTATTTGACCCATCGGGGAGACGAAGAGAAACATAAACCTGAAGATAAGTGCTCACTATACCACCAAAGTCTCGTTACAAAATTTGAACATCCACCATTAAGCAAGCAATTAAGGAATATACTGCAACACCCTATGTATCGCTCCCATAGGGAACGCAAAGATGAGACCAGGTAAACTGAAGTGTGCACGGGGATGTTTAAGCACTCCTTCTTACATGCATGCGTGGTGTCTGCTCTGTCGGACATACCAGAAAGAACAGACACCACGCATCCATGTAACACATTCGCCTAGACAGCAGTGAATCCACAACTTTCAGTACAGGTGCACATCTGCGTTCGACCTCCTGAGGCAATCTACAATTAGCGAGCACTAAGGGCACGGACAGGTGGCGCTATGTCAGAATATAGTCGGCGTGCCGAGGTAGTCGGCGCGTGTGCGATAAACACTGTGTTCGCGTAGCGCAGTGGTTAAGGCTCCTGCCTTGTAAGCAGGAGTTCCCTGGTTCGAGTCCCAATCCGGCACACGTTTTCACTCTCGTCGCCGCTCATTCCGCATAAAAGTATTAGTTAGTCCCCTTTCCTTTCCCTTCTCCCCCGTCCACCTTCATTTCACATAATGATTCTTACAGCATTTCATACGCAAAAGTAACTGGAAGAAACCTTGGTAGCAGGCCGGGGTGGCCGAGCGGTTCTAGGCGCTATAGTGTGGAACTGCGCGACCGCTACGGTCGCAGGTTCGAATCCCGCCTCGGGCGTGGATGTGTGTCATGTCCTTAGGTTTAAGTACTAAGTTCTAGGGGACTGATGACCTCAGAAGTTAAGTCCCATAGTGCTCAGAGCCATTTGAATCATTTGAAACCTTGGTACAGGATACAATTCGAAGTACCCTCTGCCAGGCACTTTAGAGTGGTTTGCAGAGTACAGGTGTACATGCACACGGCAGAAATTAGTACACACACCAATGCAAATAGACATTCTGGGCCACACAGCAGCTGTTGTGTGGTGCCAAACTACTGGACATTCCGGCTACCCCTGCTGGATATATTCCTTCCCACATCGCCGAGTTGCGAGTTTCCGACCACGCCTGCAACGCAGTGAGCAGCGTCAGTTCGACGGCCATCGGCGGAGGAACAACTTCGGCCGCACAGGCGCCAGTCCTAGACAAAGTTTACGTCGCCGTGTCAGGAAAGCCGCCAATCGGCGACGAGGGCGCTAACCCCGCCAGCGGCTGCCAATCACGTGACTCCACGGCATGCATCGGCGCGGTACTATAAACCCGTGGCAGAGGGCTGCAGAGACAGTGTGAACCCCGCACTCTCTTCGCATGTATACGACAGAGTCGTGACCAGCAGTGCTTCAGTCACTGCGGATAACTGCGATACTATCCTGAAATAAGCCACAGTAGTGCCAAACTGTTGTTTCAACGAGCACTGTCAAATAATATATCGCTGTTTGGATATTATTATTAAGCACCACCTGTATTATGTCCTTGGATTTCGTTAATTCTGTAGTACCGCCGCACAGCAACCGTGTTTCCACGTGCACTACTAAATTTTTGAAGCTATTGCTCGACAAAGACAGTAAAAGAGGCAAGTTCAATTCAGACCATGCAATGTAGATCACGCGACGAGTGCCAGTAATGCAAAAGCAGGGCAACGCCCATACCGTATTGCTACACAGCGAGCAGAGCTGCGGCAAGGGGTGCAAATGGTGCAATACGATGGCACCCAGACCATCGTTCTGTAAACTCTACGATACGGAGTAATCAACATGCGACATCCGCGCTCCTCCGCTCCAAGGCGTGCTAGTACTGATGATAAATGCAGAGCCATGGAAAACCGACTGTACTCAAGACACCACGGTGCGGACATGACCGCTGAGGCCTCTGTTTACACCGGAGGAAATTGCCGCTCGACCTGCTACAATGACGTGATATCTAGCTTTAAGTACCCGTGTTTCGGACAGCCTGTCCTCAGTGTGTATGTTCATTCCGTCTGCATCACCGATCCCGACGGGATGACAGTTTCGTTAGTAACAGGTTAGCGCTGCTGACGGACCGTGATGTGCTGCTTGCCGCCTGCCTGAAGGCTTCAGCTACGGGACTGCAGCCGGCCAGATGTGGATGGACTTGGTGGCTGCGCATCGTTGCTCCTGATGCAGCCGTGACTTATAGAAGACGCAGACCTACGGGTCCTTCATTTGCTGAAGCTCCTAGCCGGCCGATCTAAGCTGTCGCCTCCTACTTGCTGGGTGGGCGCCTGAACGCCGCCTCCGAGCCTCCCTGGCTGTGCGCTGTGTACTGAGGGAAGCAGCCTTAAGATGCTGCGGGTGCAGGTCTGAGGGCGCGTCCCTCTTACAGTGCGGTGAGGCCTTCGAGCTTGACGGCGGCGCGTCCGAAAGGTCGCTACACTCTGTCCCGCTGCCGCCCTCGCAATGCTTCGCTGTCAGGCAGGGAACCTGACCTACCGAAAAACTAAGCGCGCTGTTTTGGTGCTGTGTCCAGCATATGTCGCTAACATCTGGACGAGCAGCTCGGCTCGCTTTCTGAGTACCAGTGTAATAAACACATTGTAAGACGTGTATGTTTCTGTTGTCCAACCACAATTTATGGAAGATGTTTATATTTTATTAATAGGATTAAGTAGGAATAATTAATATTTGTCTTGTTGGAAATAATTGTGGTAGCAGGGAATGTCTGCACCAAAGTATTGTTGGCAAGAGAGACCGCACATTGATATAATTTTAAAAAGGGCGGGAGAGACAGCGTATGGATACATTTTAAGAAAAGAGCGGGAAAGACGACGCATTGATACATTTTGTAATGGTAGCAGGGATTGTCTGCACCAGAAAGCATTGTTGGCAGGAGAGACCGCACTTTAGCGGTCGTAGGAAGTCAGTAGTAAGCGAGATGTGAAGCGAGTCGGTAGCAGGTGTGAAGCGAGAGGTTGAGAGGAGCGGTGTGCCTGCCAGCCACTAGCTATGATTTACAAGAGATTATAAACGGATGTACAGAGACATCAGCTAACTATTATCATAAGAGGAACTAATATTATTGAATTAATTTTTTGAGAAATTCGAGACTACTGAAGGTATGTTTGCGCATTGCTAGTTGTAAGATTATTGTAAAAAGTAAGTCCCATTTGAACGTTTGTAAAATCATTTCATTCAGAATATAATTTTTGCCAGCAATATTGCATTACTGATTACAGTCCATTCCGAAAACCATCAACGTAGAATTTTGCAAACTTTTATTGTTGTCAAGAGAAAGTTTAACTATGAATTACGTAACGTCAGTCAAATTAATTAAAGAATAACGTCAGCTTTGGTAATAAATACAGCCACTTATTATGACAGCCCACCAGCAGCTAATAAAGTATAGTAAAACAGAGCAAGTATATTCATGTCGCAGTTCGATGTAGCAGTCAGATGGCGATCCAGTAACAGTAAAAACTGTAAGGAACAGTTTTGGGTTATTGCAGGTAACGACTGAGGGCCAAGACGACGGCACATTCTATGTTTCGTCGAAATAATCAGAAAATTACTTTTAATAAGCAGCAATTAAATTTGTGTGCGAATATTGAGTAAGAGAATAAATTTCAAAGGGAAGATTTCATCTGTTATTATTAAGCAAGAGATAGAAATCCTAAGGGAAGGTTTCATAGGTTATGGTAGAAGGGAAAGTTGCGTAACAAAAGAGATATAGAGGAGACGGGAAGGTTTCAGCGTTGACAAAGCGTTATGTCAGAAACCGCTGCTTCTCTGGTGCCTTCGGGGTAAGATTGAAAAACTCAACCATCCGTCGAAGTAACGTCATCGCCTCATCTTTCCAACCGCGACGCCCGCTGCCCTGCTGACCCGAGAGGAGATCGTTACAATACCTGCGCATTTTTATACGATGGCGTTGTGTCAGTAAGTCGACCAAAACGTGACATTATAGTCTGAACTGGTCATCAATAAATAATGTTACGTTGTGCAGCCTCTTCCTTTTACTCGCATTTGCTTCTTCCAGTACTTGGAAACCGAGGAGCACCACCGGCATAAGAGACAGTGAATTTCCCATCGCTCTGCGCGCGAATAGAATAGGAACGAACGTGGCTAATTTTGGTACGAACTACACTCCGCCACGCACTCGACAGTGGCTTGCGGAGCATACGCGTGCACACAGATGCAGCTGTCAGAATCAGCGCTCACGTCCCCCGCAGCGACCGCGCGCGCTAGAAGCGTGATTAATAAAATAATTATGCCCCGGCGGCCGGACGCAGCGGCTGGGAAAATGTATGCAAATGAGCGATCCGGGCGCCGACCGCGGCGCCGCCCACCTCTGGCCCACTTTGCGCCGACCGCTGTATTATTCACGCGCCGTGGGCGGCGCGGACCGCCGTGCCGTTCAGAGCTCGCACTCCCAACACTCGCCGCGGCGGGTTCCGCTCGCCGGCCGAAGCGTCTGCGGCGATCCGTGGCGTTCGCATCAGGTCTAGAGATGGGGGATGCGCTCTTGAACTAATTCATAGAGTTGAATCTTTCAAAGGAGTGAACAATCAGTGATTCAGAAAAAAAGAACGGTAGCTCCAAACGTTTCTCACAGCAGAGAGAGAGAGAGAGAGAGAGAGAGAGAGAGACGGAGCCGGAGCATATCAGCGGGGCCTTTGCTGGTCAGAGCACACTGGACGCCACACAACACAGCCAGCGCCGGCCTCTGCCCTGCTTCTACCTTGGCTGCCTGCAATGTGCAGTGCCCCATTGGATTTTGTGTTTCACATATGCCGTGCCGTCCATGTGCGTCGTCTGCCGCGCGCAGTGTCTGGCGCAGCTTTACTTCGCATCGCACTCTGTCGGCGATCGTTTCAGTCGCACGTCCTGCCCTCTGGGCAGTTGATGCGAGCAACAGGACAGAGAGCCACCTAGCGGATAACATAGGAACTACTTGCAACAACCTGCTCGCAAGAGAACAGACGATTTGTTTCGGAGCGGGTGAGTTCACCGCTCCCCCCACCCTCGGAACTCGCCCGCTCAACGCTCACCCCACCGTCTCGACTCTAGCAAGAGCGTTGAGCAAAGCGACTCAGGTGTCACTCTGGTCTCTGCGGTCTCAGCTCACGCAGTAATACAGCTCGCGGCTCGACCCGCTCGACTCAGCGCCTCTGCATCGGAGTTCGTCCCTACCGGATATTGTTCTTCGTAGTAATACCGCTATGTATATTACATTATTATGTTATGTATACATCAATTGTTTTTATTTTATTTTTATTTGTTTAAACTGATTAGATTAGGTTCCTGATGACTCTTCTTACTATAGGATTTTTATTATGGACACTCGAATTTACGCTTTAATTACGAGCGAACCGATAAACGTATCGCAAAATGTGATACACCAATATTTTCCTTGTTTTATTCTGCGTAAGGCTATATGCAGCACTTTCGTTTTACAGTCAAATTTATATATATATATATATTTTTTTCTTATTCTGGTACGGATTTTGCGATTTTAGGCGTCTTCGGAAGGAAACGTTCACTTTAAAAATATATGGCTTGCGATGAATTTGTATGAGGTTAATGAAATTTTAATACATTATAGCCAAATATATTGTTAATGTAAATCTCAAGTTACAACATTTTCCGATCACCCAAAAAACCACGATAGTGCAAAACAAATCAATAATCAAAAACTTTGTCATATCGTGGAAATTTCAATAAACAATACAAAATTCTTACTCATTATCCGTGTTACTTAAAAATAGGATCAAATAAGATCAAAATACAGGTGTAGTACTGGAATAAACCAAGTTTAAAGGACAATGTGCCTTCCATTTATTTTCTATTGTAAATGAGTGGTGAGTCATGAAAAAGAGCTAATTCATTTCAGGGAGTGAACAGTTCTGATCCAACCTCTGAAAAGAACAGTTTTGCCCATCTCTAATCAGGTCCCCGCGTGCGACTACATTCGCCCGTTTCGTCTCGGAGATGCTGTCGCGTCGAACGGAGACTCATCCGCGTGCGCGGCCGGAGTTCGCGCGCTCCTCCACCGTCCTCATACGGGACGTGAAAGCTGGCGCGCACGCGGAGCTGATCGACTTTTGCGACGTCACAAGGTGGAATTTCATGCTGTGGAGCGTGCCCAAACGAGTAGAGGTGGATTCACAGTTCTCGGGATGTCGCCGTCTCGTAACCGCCAAGTTTTTGAGCGTTGACGGTCAGAGGAATTCCTGAACATTCACACTGCACGGCACGTCAGAAAGTCGAGACGTTACAGCTGGTTCATAAAATACCCGCCAGAGGCTGTAACGGGACATCCTCCTGTAGCATTACTTCAATAGTAGTTGTCGATACCAGTATTTTTTTTTTTTCGAATTTTGGACAGGTCAATGTTATCTCAGCCGATTTCCTGAAAACATTCATACAGTTTTATACACAATATGTTATACAGGGTGATTCAAAAAGAATACCACAACTTTAGAAATGTGTATTTAATGAAAGAAACATAATATAACCTTCTGTTATACATCATTACAAAGAGTATTTGAAAAGTTTTTTTTTCACTCAAAAACAAGTTCAGAGATGTTCAATATGGCCCCCTCCAGACACACGAGCAATATCAACCCGATACTCCAACTCGTTCCACACTCTCTGTAGCATATCAGGCGTAACAGTTTGGATAGCTGCTGTTATTTCTCGTTTCAAATCATCAATGGTGGCTGGGAGAGGTGGCCGAAACACCATATCCTTAACATACCCCCATAAGAAAAAATCGCAGGGGGTAAGATCAGGGCTTCTTGGAGGCCAGTGATGAAGTGCTCTGTCACGGGCTGCCTGGCGGCCGATCCATCGCCTCGGGTAGTTGACGTTCAGGTAGTTACGGACAGATAAGTGCCAATGTGGTGGCGCTCCATCCTGCTGAAATATGAATTGTTGTGTTTCTTGTTCGAGCTGAGGGAACAGCCAATTCTCTAACATCTCCAGATACTGTAGTCCAGTTACAGTAGCACCTTCGAAGAAAAAGGGACCAAAAACTTTATTGGCTGAAATGGCGAACAAATGCACAACTAAATGAAACTTTATAGCTCCCTTAATTCGCCGACAGATAGTGCTTAGCTCTGCCTTTTGTCGTTGCAGAGTTTTAAATTCCTAAAGTTGTGGTATTCTTTTTGAATCACCCTGTATTTCAAGCTAAAGTTTATCAAAAGGAATTACTTTATTTTCGATCTTTACAATCGAGAAGTACTAGCTCTGAACATACAGCAAATTATTTTTTTTAAACAAACCTTTGAAATTACGAATTATTTGCCACACTTACAATTTCTATTATTAATTACGCAATCTAGTACTATTTACCATGTTTATTTCTGGATTCATTTATGAAATAATAATCGAAATTAACAGAAATTAATTTGTCAAGAAAGATTGTAAACCCTTTGGAATATGGCTATTACCGCAGAGCGAAGTAGCAGAAAGCATGCCTCTGATGTGATCGGACGTATTTTTGTAGTTTGCACGAACAATGTGATTTCGGCTTTGGCTCAGATGGCTCTGAGCACTATGGGACTTAACTTCTAAGGTCGTAAGTCCCTTAGAACTTAGAACTACTTAAACCTAACTAACCTAAGGACATCACACACATCCATGCCCGAGGCAGGATTCGAACCTGCGACCGTAGCGGTTGCGCGGTTCCGGATTGTAGCGCCTAGAACCGCTCGGCCACCCCGGCCGGCAATTTCGGTTTTGTTAATGTAGAAATTCAAAAGTCTGTACGATATAGTAAAATGTGACAATATATTTTAACGTAACAACAAAAATGCTGTAACAACACTCTTCAAATTTATTTAGATCACTTCAACCATGGGGACCTAAAACGTGAGAATTTCAGCTTCAAGAATCAGACCCCTAGACAAGAAGAACTGGAACCAACTCTACACGGAAAGCTAAGTAAACTAGAAGCTTATTGTAACTCTCAACTCTTTCATAAAAGACTTCACTTATTGTGGACAGTAAATGGGATCGGGAAGGAGGGGGAGATTACAAGGCGCTATTTCGTAATTCATCGTAGTCTGTGTTGCCAAAATTTAGTTCAAAGCAGATTCCGATAAACGCTGTCGCACTTGATGATTAGGAACAGGAACAGTGAGCAAAAAGAGTCTGGGTTACAAAACTGTTAAAAAACCGAGACTGTGAAGGCGAGTTCCACACCCTTTACAAGGAGCTGGAAGAGGGGCAGTCATTGTTCTATAAATATTTCTGAATGTCTAAAAAACAATTTTTTACCCGCTAAGCAAGATACAAATAAAAATTGCGAAGAGAAATTCAAGATTTAGGTGTCCAGTATCACCACGGCAGAAGCTGATGGCTTGCCTAAGGTATGTCTAAAGGGACCGTGTTGCAGTATTTGGTGATGGTGCAAAGGCGATAACAGGAAAGAAGAGTGGGTTAGTGAAAATACTGAAAGATGGTCTTATACCAAGGGAGGAATGGGCGTACTGCTTCGTTCACTGAGATGCTGGTATCACAAAAACATGTCGGAAAATCTCACATTCTTTGTCGAGCTGTAAAAATGGTTAATTTGCTAAAAGCCGACCGTTACAGAACAGGCTCTTTGCTAAACTATGAGATTAAAAGGACGAAAATAAAAAAAAAATCTCTTCCTTTCCGCACAGGAGCTAGATGGTCATCGCGAGGGAAGTGTCAACCCAGGTAATGGAAATGCGAGATGAATTAATAATATTTCTCCGGGCGAAACAAATGCCATTCTCATTGATTTCACAGAATAATTTATGTATGTTGTTGCTAGCTTACTTAACGCATGTATTTTCGCATTAAAGTGGCTTCAGTGAGAACGTACAAGGACGTGACAAAGACATTTTATTAATGACAAAGTTCATGCTTTCATTAAAAAGCTAGATATCTGGATTACTCGCTTTCAAAGCAAGAATTTGGATTTGTTCCCACTCACTTCGGATTATACTGAGGAAAATTTGAATGAAAAAGACACTATTATTCGTAACAGTTTGGGCTGCACGCAGATGAAATTGCGTGAGCTTAAGCCTCGAAGAGATGAAATTGAATCAGTCTAATGAAAACGTTGTAGCGGTTGATGAGCTACTAGTTTAGATTCACGGCCAACTCATCGAAATTTCTGCCAACAAAACGGTACAAATGCAATTTACAACTGTGGATTTAAATACGTTTCGGCTTGCTTGTCGAAATGAATATGGAAATTTAGTCACAGAGGCATTGAAAACAATAGTCAGTTTCGCCTCCCCGTAAGTATGTGAAAAGGGTTTTCCGTCTATAGTTGCACAACTAAACATTGCACAGGAATCCTCTTTTATCACTCGAAAACAGTTTACTTTTGTGTGTTTTTAAGGTAGATCCATATATGGAGAAACTTTTGAATGAAAAACAAACGCAAACATCACATTAATTTCTTTCCCTAGATGCTTCTTTACAATGCTTATAATGAATCAGTTCTTTTCTCATAAAATGATCGATCTTCTGGTTGAGAAACGATGCTCCAGAACATACTAAACCAAAGCGCCACAATCTTTTAGAAAATATGACGTCCAATACAAAATATCTGCAGAAAGGAGTGTTCGAACAAACTTTTTTGTTCAGACATAGCGAATCTATTCAGTACACAGTTGATGCGGGGCGTGTGGGATGAATCTTAAGTGGCCCGGTGAACTGCAACGGCGTACTTCCATAGCACACAAGTTTTAATCTGAAAAGCAAAAAACGCGAAAAGCCTTTAACCACCAAAATGACGTTTTCCGTCGCTTTATTATAACAAATCGTACAATAAACGACGCGTTTTATAGAGATTCTCAGTACACTGACAGAACATAAGTTGTAACACAAAAGCCACGAAATGCGGGTTTCAAATGCGAACGACGTAATCCAATATGATGTCTTCTATGTCCTGCTTGTGAGATGAAAGCGATCTTGTCTCCCACAGGGGACGTTCATCTCCTTGAAACAAAAATCTGAAGAGTCTTATTCTGTAAATATGGTTCTCGGGCGAGACGTCGGACGTCATTGTCAAAAGAAAAAAAAAACATGCCGCAACTGAAGATGTCGGTCAGTTGCGCCGACGAAATATTGTGGAAATTTCACAACCGACATCCGATGACTCGCCCGAGAATGATATTTACAACTATTCCGACGAGAAAGCCTCAAGCAACTTAGTCTTGGTCTGATTTTCACGTTTTGAAATGCTCCGCAACGTGAAATTCCACGTAGTGATGTCACAAAATTAGACCAGTTCCTCATCACAAACGTTTTCAATTCCCGTATGAGGACAGCTTGTAAAGCCATCGGCACACGAACCGTGGCTTTCGAAAATCAACGTTATGCCCGCCACGTTCACTGCACGGCTGAACACTTACGAACGACGCGGCTTGTGCGTACGGTACGTGTGTCTCAACGTGGTGTACGCGATCGCCACGCTCTCCAGCGGCAGTTGTCGGCTGTTATCTGGCTCGCATATCACACAGTTTGTTTACTAAAACAGACGGGCGCAAAATTCCTGTGCCAGCTCCATTAAAACGCACGTTTCCTCCACTGTCCACATGCTAGTCATGTTGTTCTGGCTGTAGCATACATAAATAATTTCCATGAACATCTTACAAGGCAAGAAGTAAAGTTCCATTACAAACAGTGCGATGCAAATTTACAATAGGCTTCCACAGAAGATAAAAATTATTTCACGATTCTCCCTCTTTATTAAAACAATAAGGTCATTACTATTTGATCACTGTTTCTATTTAGTAACAGAATCTTTTTAAAAAAGTGAAATGCAAGAGTAAACAAAGAGGTGCAAAATATCTTACTGCAAGTAGTACAAATTCTCTTCCAGATAAAGCCGATCGAATACACAAGTCCTGAGAGAGAGTGCACTTACATAACATCGAATGTTGTAAAATGATTCAAATGGCTCTGAGCACTATGCGACTTAACTTCTGAGGTCATCAGTCGCCTAGAACTTAGAACTAATTAAACCTAACTAACCTAAGGACTTCACACACATCCATGCCCGAGGCAGGATTCGAATGTTGTAGAATACTCTTGTGTTAATTAGGTGATATTGTGTTAATTGGGTGATACTGGGATCTATTACAAAACGCGCAGGTACAAAAAAGAAAAGTTTACATTAGTGAGGCGCGAACCTGCAGCTCTATGTCAGTGTTCATTACGCTACACTGAACTTCCCTAACTTGCCACCTTGTCTTGTATATCATCATCTTCTGGAAGCTTTAACTACATATATGTTACAAAGTGACATTAAACTGAAAGAAAGCGTGCCAAGAAAAGTCTGTTTTCGATGGGTCTTGGTTGTACCTTTGCCTTGAAACCTCACACTTTATAACAAGCAAGTAACAATTGGAAGATTATCTAACCACCAACATGACGTTTCCCGTCCTTTTATTACAACACATCGTACCAATAAACGACGAGTTTCCAGCGATCGATTTGCTGGTGCTTTGGAACAGCATACATTCATAAGACGTAAGTTATGAAAGCCAATATGGTGTCTCCAGATCCTGTACCGAAGAGAGATGGCGGCATGTGACGGAGGTCTACGTTCGAACGCCCGTTCAGAATATTTTTCATGCTCTACATATTGGAAAAGACTTCCTAACATGCTTTCCCCACGCTATGACATCAGAAACTCGGCACGCTCAATGCTGATGTTCGGCTGCACGGCCGGTGTGCCGACGGCTTAAGGACTGAAGCGATGTGCGACGCACGACACAGGTTATGCGAGGTACTGGTAACTATTGAATCGCAACAGCGAAACAGGAGTCGTCAATCTCGCTACTGCTAAATTTACAGCCAACACAACGAAAACCGAATTACAGAAACACATTTTCGCCGAAGGTTTTACATTTATGGGCTGGTCAAATACCGGTTTCCCACTCGTCAACTGTTTTACACCAGCCTGTGGAAATCATCTGCTCCAGTTCCCCGCTTAGTCAGCACGATTGCTTATTCTCTTCATCATATACGCAAGGTGACTAATTTCTTGGTCAGTCCAGTCCTTCCTTTTCTCTATCTCTGTGTAGTCTGTCACTATGTCATGATAATCAGAAATTTCAAAAAAGCTCGTAGCACCCTAACACGCAAAACACGACTCAAATGGCTCTGAGCGCTATGGGACTTACCATCTGTCATCATCAGTCCCCTAGAACTTAGAACTACTTAAACCTAACTAACCTAAGGACATCATACACAGCCATGCCCGAGGCAGGATTCGAACCTGCGACCGTAGCGGTCACGCGGTTCCAGACTGAAGCGCCTAGAACCGCTCGGCCACATCGGCCGGCTCAAATTCACTGTCAGATTTACATTTCCGGAATCGATATTGTAGTATTTACTAGACGAACCAGATGCAGAACAGAGAAATCAGGTTACGAAAAGTGGATTTGGGAGCCCACAAAAACGTAGTGTATGACTCGTGAGATAGTATTACACTTGTTTCTACTGCGGTTCCAGTAATAAATGTCCTGTAGGGATGTAGCTGCGAGGACGTGCTGAAAACTAATGCCTCCGAATTGTTTAATGTGAAAACTCATAACGCTTTTTAAATAAAAGAAACTTTATTAACATTCTCTATCTTTACGTTTCATGCCTACATATTTATTTCTCGTTTCACCCTAGAATCGAACAACTTTACCCTCAGTGTAGAATGTTTGACTTTGTTGACAGAGCCACAACATGACCTGACCTCTGCTTGCACCGCTTCATCACTATCAAAATGTGGAGTCGTCGAAGGTATTCTTTAAGTATTGGAAACAGAACGGGTGAGGTCAAGTCAAGAGTGCATGCAGGATGGCCTTCGACAGTGCACCAAAGGCGTCGGATTGCTGCAGACATCGCAGCGCTCGTCTACGGTGTGGCATCGCCGTGGTGAAGGCGAGGCTGACGAGTTTACGAATCCGATTCAGACGAGTCTCGTCCGTTGCCGAACACTGTCGTCCGTTCCGAGCCCAGTCACACACGTCGAGGTTATTGTGCGGTTTCTTATAGGGTGCCTAAAGGATGCTGCTTTCTCGGATAGCTATACAACAATTCAAGCAAATCACGTTAATGGTTTCAACTACAAAAAAGTAGATTGACAACACTTAACACTGTATTTACCAGAACGTGTCGCAAGCGATTGGCGACATACAAACAGTCAATGTCCTTCGCTATACACAATGTCCGTGTGAGCAACTGATGTAAGACACAAGTCTCAGTATAATAGTTAGGGTGACGCCTCTTGTAGTGTCGGCTCTGCCAGTCCTGTGCGGCCGAGGCTGCCACGAGCGGCTCTTACATTCCCTTCTTGTGGAGGCCGCTCCTGCCGTGGTGCGGTCCTGGTCAGCAAACTACTGCCTGACGCCGTCTCACAGCCTTGTCTGCTCTTGCGTTCTTCGTCTTCGCACCGGCGCTCGTGGTTACGCCGGGACAGTCGTCACCACCGTTTCCTTCATTACGAGCACGAAGAACGCAACGTCACACATTACTCATGTCGATATAATCACCACCGTACGTGACTGTGTGGTGTGGATTCACAGGTACATTTATTCTCGGTTCGTCCTTCTTGGAAGAGAATACACGCAGAGGGCCTGTCAGGTGTACCGTGACGTCTGCACCTCCTTGTACAGCACGTGATTCCTGCTTTGGAAGAGCACAACTGTATGGAAACTACTGTTTTCACGCAAGCTGGAGCTCAACATCACGCGTTGCTCACCCGGTGAAAGATCTGCTTAATGCAACCTTCCAGAGTTTTTCCAGATGCATGGCCCGCAAGATCACCTGATCTGAATGCATTTCACTCTTGGCTCTGGGGATGTCTAAGAGAACGCGTTTACCAGGGGCACGGATGGTCCCTACCTGATATGGTCGCAGAGAAACTGCTGGTCACGCGGTTTTATGGATGCAGCATCTCGTCGACGTCTCCGGTGTTCATACTGAACAAATAGTAGAAGTGGCGGTTAATAACAAAACCAACACAAAGTCTTTCTTACAGGGCTGACCCTTTCTGCCCACGGCCCGTTCCTAATCCATTACATATGGAAACGTTTCTATACGTCTTCCTTGCATCCACAGCGCCAGTTTTGCACCTGGTGGCGAGAATTGGAAGTAATTTTTTTTCGAGCGTAAATCGGTTCCGCAGTAATGCATTAGCATAATTACAGAGTTTCGATGCCACACGATAATTACAGCCTACAAAGGACTTCAGCGAGTAACTGCACTGTAACTGTAATCAGCCGGTACGAGGTTGTTCGGTAGAGAGCGGAAAAAGTGAAAATCTGAGGGCGTAAGATAAGGTGAATAAGGTGGGAGAGGAACGACTTCCCAATGCAACTCATGTGTAGTGTTTTCTGTTAGTCTACCAGAACGCGGGCCGACGCTACCGTGGACTAGCATCAATTCACGCAGCTTCCTTGGTTGTTGTTCTTGGATTGCGTCTGCAAGTTGTGTTAGTTGTTACTAATAAATGTCAGCAGTGATGGTTATACCCCGGGGAAGCGGTTCGTGGTATCCACACCGTCTCCATTCCACCAGATGCATAAGATTATCTTTTGTGGATGCGCGCAAGTCTTTTTACAGGGAGCTGTTGCTTTGTTTGGGCTCAACCATTCCTTTCTTTTCCTTATGTTAGCATAAAGATATTATTTCTCGCCATTAGTAACGATTCAGGATAGGAATGGTCGGTGCTGCTGACGAGCCAACTGATGAGCGCAAGCGGAGATGCACATATGGCCACCCACTGATTTTCTTTCTTTCTTTTTTGCTTTGAGCAAGCGGTAGCCATACACCTTCCCCGTCGCATGGAAATGTCGCGCGATGATGGAATGATCACAGTTCATCAAATCTGCCAGTTCTCGAGTACACTGGATCAATGTGTTTAAACGATCTCCATCAAACCACGAAAGTCTTCCTAAGCTTGTAGTGTCAATAATGTAAAAACGATCCTCCTTAAGACGAGAAAACCTTTTTCTTGCCGTGCTCTGTCAGATGGTAAATGTTTATGGATGCCTTTGCTTCTGTCAAACAGAAGAATATGCTGGAAATGTCCCCATTTCTTCACCTGGCACGCCGTTTTCTAGCGTCCACAGCTCCACTCACAATCTCCAAATGACAAAACGACAGTATGTAAACTCACATAGCAACAGTGAACTACCAATCAGAAATGACAACCGATAAATGAACCGATAGCAATCGGAATACCAACATGCAAAAGAAAGACGCTACGAAGTTATGCACCAACCTAACGCAAACGAAAAGAGGAACGAAGAGTGCTTGCGGGGTAGCTCGCCTCCCCCGTCTCTGGACCACGGCTACGACCAGAGGTAAGGCCTGCGGGAGCTCTGGGGCTGGCTGACCTCGCTGTGTGGGCAGCTGGGGCGCTCTCGCTGCATGTTAAACGCCGCGCCTGCCTCTCTGTCCGTCTGCCTCGCTGGCTGGGCTGCACCACAACACACACAGCCGACACGCCCGCTTGCTGGAAATCAGCGCTGGTCCGCTGAGAGCCGAGAGAATGTAGCAATTAGCCGTGCATCGTGGTCATGTATTCGGCGCGAACACTTTATTAACGCGTGTTTTGGGCCCGCAAATCATCCGTTAACAAAGGAACAAAAGTTAAACCACAAAGGGCAGTAGGGAAAAAAACAATGTACAAGCCTTTGCAAAACGTAATAATCCGCACTCCTCCGGGTTTGCGTTTGTAACACGTTTCAGCGCAGCGTCTACTTTACCTAATCATCGTTCATTACACTGTACCGAGCGAGGTGGCGCAGTGGTTAGCACACTGGACTCGCATTCGGGAGGACGACGGTTCAATCCCGTCTCCAGCCATCCTGTTTTAGGTTTTCCGTGATTTCCCTAAATCGTTTCAGGCAAATGCCGGGATGGTTCCTTTGAAAGGGCACGGCCAATTCCTTCCCCATCCTTCGCTAACCCGAGCTTGTGCTCCGTCTCTAATGACCTCGTTGTTGATGGGACGTTAAAAAACACTAACCTAAGCATTAACATGTTTCAGACCTACCTCGTGACCCCTGTCAGAATTTTTACTGTTTACACTATATCTTCGTACGTTCTTTGGTGAGTGCTTCCAGTTAACGATATCCTTTCAATATTTGTTTAATTTCATCCTTCCAGCACTATTTTTAACTGAGTTTCCTTTAAAGCATTTTATGTTTTCTGACAACGGAGTATATTAACTTGTAACCTCCCAACAGTTTATTTACATAACCTCGCAATGATAATTATGACTAACCTCACAAAAAATTTATGACTCATATATAACCTTTCAATAATTAACTGACTGTGAATCTAACTGGTAAATCCGGACATCAGCAGTGTTGCGTCATGGCCCTGAAAAGTCATTCTCAATAAACTGAAATTTCTTACCTCAATGATGTCGCCGGATAACGCGTATATATTTGCTCCTATAAGAAATATTTCTGGCACAGCCCAGTGCAATGCTGGCGACTAGATTTGTTATGTATAAAAAGATACATTTGATTTTTCTTTACGATAATCGGGATGACCATAGATAGGAGAAATTACTAAAATCTTTAAATTCAGATGAATGAGTGTCAAAAGCTATCTTTATAAGAAAGATTATTATTAAAATATTCTAAAAAACTTTTACATGGGACTTGATATAACAATAATACAAAATCAGTTGTTACAAATTACATATTCGCGCGGCTATAAATAATAATAATTTTTGCTTTTACCTTATACTACATCGCTCAGGCACCGCCATCGTTCTCCACGAACGGCCGTGGTAATTCTATACAGGACACAAGTGCTCTCTGTGAGCTATACAGCTAGACAGCTGCTCTCTAAGAGCGACCTGACCCAACCGCCCGACTGCGAGCTGCTCCTACTACTACTACTACTGCCGACACTGCTCTCTGATCTGCGTCTATACTGTAGCTGGCCGGCCGTGGTGGCCGAGTGATTCTAGGCGCTTCAGTCTGGAACCGCGCGACTGCTACGGTCGCAGGTTCGAATCCTACCTCGGGCATGGATGTGTGCGGTGTCGTTAGGTTAGTTAGGTTTAAGTAGTTGTAAGTTCTAGGGGACTGATGACCTCAGCTGTTAAGTCCCATAGTGCTCAGAGCCATTTGAACCATTTCTACTGTAGCTTACATATCGCAGGCAGCGCCTGAGCAATCCATCGAAATTACATCTGCTCGAGTGCGCTAGCAATAAATTCCTTAGTCATGGACCTCTTACAAACTGTTTGATAACCCAGCGCAGTACTACGGCACAGAAAGGAGGAACCACACAATTATTTAACAAACGGCTATTTTGCCATTACAAAATAAAACCAAAGAACGTCTTCAGACCTCATGCTGTCAAAAAAAAAAAAAAAAATATATATATATATATTAGACAATCACAAGCGCCTATAATATCATTGCCGGCCGGGGTGGCCGAGCGGTTCTAGGCGCTTCAGTCCGGAACCGCGCGACCGCTACGGTCGCAGGTTCGAATCCTGCCCCGGGCATGGATTTGTGTGATGTCCTTATGTTAGTTAGGTTTAAGTAATGCCCACAGCAGTAAAGTCCCATAGTGCTCAGAGGCATTTGAACCATTTGATATAAAATCATTATAGCCTCCTAATGAAAGAGTATCTATTAACTGATACAGCTGCATGTTCGGGGCAGAAAACTATATATATACTACCGCTTATCTAATCTCTGTCTTGTCACTTTCACCGGCAGAGCACTGAACAACAAGATACACCAATAATGTGTGTGTAGCAATCTGCCTGATTTGCTGGTGTACCAATGCGCGCAGGCCGACGAGTCTACGCAGGAATGATGTGCCACACGCAACTAAGTTACACAGCGTAAGAAAAGTGGTTGTAAACCAGATACGAGTGTCATGCTTGATCAGTGACAACCGGTCCAATAGTTCTCCTACCCATATACAATGGCTGACAAAACTCATGGGATGCACCCTAATACCGTGTCGGACCTCCCTTTGCCCGGCATAGTTCAGTAGCTCGACATGGCGTGGACACAACAACTCATTGGAAGGTCACTGCAGAAACACTGGGCCATGCTGCCAATATAGCTGTCCACAATTGGGAAGTGTTGCCAGGGCAGAATTTTGCCCACAAACGTTCCACGGATGACCAAATCATTCCCTAGAATTGTCCAGGATGTTCTTCAAACCAACCGCGAACAACTGTGGCCTGGTGACATGGTGCATTGTATCCATAAAAATCCCTCCGTTGTGTAGGAATATGAAGCCACAACTAGACAACTGCTCCAAGTAGCCGAGCATAACCACATCCCGCCAGTGATGGATTCAGTTGGACCACAGGACTTACTTCATTCCATGTAATCCCAGCCGCCACCATTATGGAGCCACCACCACCTTGCACAGCGGTCCATGGTTTCCCGGGGTCTCAAACTCTACCAGCAGCTCCTACCAACTGAAATCGGGGCTCGTCTGACCAGGCCACATTTTTGCAGGTCTAGGGTGCAACTGAATGTGGTCACGATCCCAGAACAGGCGCGCTGCAGGCGATGTCGTGCTGTTGGCAAAGCCACTCGCGTCGGTCGTCTGCTGCCACAACCCATTAACGCCAAATTTCCCAGAACTGTCCTAACGGATACGGTCGTCGTACGTCCCACATTGATTCCTGCTGTCATTTCATGCAATGTTGCTTGTCTGTTAGCACTGACAACTCTACGGCAACGTCGCTGCTCTCGGTCGTTAAGTGGAGGCTGTCGGGCACTGCGGTGTCCGTGGTGAGAGGTAACGCCTGAAATTCGGTATTCTCAGTACACTCGTGAATGGCGGAATACTGAGTTCCCTAACGATTTCCGAAATGGAATGTCCCACGCGTCTAACTCCAACAACCATCCCGCGTTCAGAGGCTGTTAAGTCCCAGTAGCGGCCATAATCACGTCGGAAACCTTTCCGCATGAATCACCTCAGTACAAATGACAGTTCTGCCAATGCAATGCCCCTTTATACATTCTGTACGCGATACCACCGCCATCTGTGTACGTCCATAGTGCCATCCCATGACTTTTGTCATCTCAGTGCAATCTTTACTTTCGAAAGCTTCTATTTTCTTCTTGTCTGAACTGATTATCGTCCACGTTTCGCTTCTGTTTAATGCTACACTCCATATATATGCCTTCACAAAGGATCCCCTAACATTTAAATTTATATTCTGTTGTTGTTATTGTGGTCTTCAGTCCTGAGACTGGTTTGATGCAGCTCTCCATGCTACTCTATCCTGTGCAAGCTTCTTCATCTCCCAGTACCTACTGCAACCTACATCCTTCTGAATCTGCTGAGTGTATTCATCTCTTGGTCTCCCTCTACGATTTTTACCTTCCACGCTGCCCTCCAATGCTAAATTTGTCATCCCTTGATGCCTCAGGACATGTCCTACCAACCGATCCCTTCTTCTAGTCAAGTTGTGCCACAAGCTGCTCTTCTCCCCAATCCTATTCAATACCTCCTCATTAGTTATGTTATCTACCCACCTAATCTTCAGCATTCTTCTGTAGCACCACATTTCGAAAGCTTCTATTCTCTTCTCGTCCAAACTATTTATCGTCCATGTTTCACTTCCATACATGGGTACACTCCATACAAATACTTTCAGAAATGACTTCCTGACACTTAAATCTATACTCGATGTTAACAAATTTCTCTTCTTCAGAAACACTTTCCTTGCCATTGCCAGTCTACATTTTATATCCTCTCTACTTCGACCATCATCAGTTATTTTGCTCCCCAAATAGCAAAACTCCTTTACTGCTTTAAGTGTCTCATTTCCTAATCTAATTCCCTCAGCATCACCCGACTTAATTCGACTACATTCCATTATCCTCGTTTTGCTTTTGTTGATGGTCATCTTATATCCTCCCTTCAAGACACTGTCCATTCCGTTCAACTGCTCTTCCAAGTCCTTTGCTGTCTCTGACAGAACTACAATGTCATCGGCGAACCTCACAGTTTTTATTTCTTCTCCATGGATTTTAATACCTACTCCGAATTTTTCTTTTGTTTTCTTCACTGCTTGCTCAATATAGAGATTGAATAACATCGGGGAGAGGCTACAACCCTGTCTCACTCCCTTCCCAACTATGTTAACAAATTTCTCTTTTCCGGAAAAGCTTCCTGCTATTGCCAATCTTCATTGTACATTCTCTTTACCAGCGTTAGCTATTCTGCGGCGCAAATGGAAAAAAATCATCTCCTTTAAGGGTTTCTTTTCCTAATTCCCTCACGATCGCCTGATTTAATTCGACTACACTCTCATTATTGTAGTCTTGCTTTTGCTGTTACCCACCTGATAACACGACAGTATCCGCAGCGTTGAACTACTCTTCCAAGGTGTTTCGTTTCTCTAAAAGGATAGAAAACCTCAGATTTTTTACTCCTTCTCTCTGAACTGCAGTTCGCTATTGAAACTTTATTTTGTTTCCTTTACAGACTGCTTAATCTACAGACTGAAAAACATCGGGGATGAGGTACAACCCTTTCTCACTTCCTCGTCGAGTACTGATTCCCACTCGTGTCCCATTCTTAAATTGTAGAGAACTTTTCGTTCCCTCTATTTGATCCCTGCTACCTTCAGAATTTCAAAGTGTGTGTTCCGGCCAATACTGTCAAAAAGGTTCTCGAAATCTGTAAATGCTATAAATGTAATTTTATGTTTCTTCAAACTATCTGTTAACATAAATCGTAGTATCGGCACTGCCTGCATTTCTTCGGAGCTCAAACTGATCTTCCTCGAGATTGGCTTCTGCTTTCCTTTTCCTTTCTTAACGGAACATTTCGTGCCAGTATATTGCACCCACGAATTCTTAAACTATATAAAACTAAAATGCAGGCCGGCGTCAGCTGGTGTGTGGAATGCAGTAGCATGTATAACGACTCGCTACTTCTACAAGAGTGCATGAGTGTGGCCACACCTCGGAGATTACGAACGAAGCACTTGCGTTACGAATGGATCCAACACTGCGAAGACAAGGTAACGGGCTTCAAGAAAGGGTAGAGTCATGTTGGGAGTCAGGCAAACGTTATCAGTTCACCTCTGCCGACGCGATACACTTTCCCAGCCCAACAAGAACTTGCACTCCCACAACGGAGGCGCGGAAAAAAAATTCTTAGGAAAACTAGTGAGCAACTCGCAAAACGTAACGGAAAAATGGTTCAAATGACTCTGAGCACTATGGGACTTAACATCTGAGGTCATCAGTCCCTTCCCGGGTTCGATTCCCGGCGGGGTCAGGGATTTTCTCTGCCTCGTGACGACTGGGTGTTGTGTGATGTCCTTAGGTTAGTAAGGTTTAAGTAGTTCTAAGTTCTAGGAGACTGATCACCATAGATGTTAAGTCCCATAGTGCTCAGAGCCATTTGAACCATCATCAGTCCCCTAGAACTTAGAACTACTTAAACCTAACCAACCTAAGGACATCACACACACTAATGCCCGACGCAGAATTCGAACCTGCGACCGTAGCGGTCGCGCGGCTCCGGACTGACCCGCCTAGAACCGGCCGGCAAACGTACTGGAGTCTGGTATCGTAAAACCGAGCCAGCGCTTCGTTTGTGCTTCTATTTATCCAGAAATGAAGCGGCGTTACGTAATGCAGCCGGTAATGACACTGTTAGGAGGGGAGACACTTGCTAGCCTGTTAGGAGCGGTGGCATAGGGCGCGACTCCACCAGCGATGAAAGACGCCTCCTTGCAAGAACGCTAATGAGGAAGTATCGGGCATACAGACATAAAAACTGGGGACTTTAACAACGGTCGTGCGGCGCCGAGAGCGGACAATAAAGCGGCGACTATTAGCGTCCCCGTTACAAAAACTCCACTGCTTTGCCGACCGTGTCCGCATTAACAGCTCTGCCGGTGCTAACAACACGGTGCCGCACCGAAAAACAAGTCGCATCTGCGCGCTTTCACAACGCAAATTACATTCGTGTTTGTAAGTCGACAAGCAAAGTGTGCCTTTGGACTGGCAACGGACTGTTTTCTAGTGCAGCATCCTCAGCACATCTTCGTTTCCTTCTTATGTAATAATTCTACGGGATGTTAAAAACAAACAGAGACTGGAAATAAAATACAAAGATTCAGTTATGCGAGGGGCGTTCAATAAGTAACGCAACACATTTTTTCTCGGTCAATTTTGGTTGAAAAAATGCAGGACTTGGTGTGGGACACCCTGGAATTTCAATCCCAAAGAAAGCAGGTGTAGACAGATGTGAAAATTACCGAACTATTAGTTTAATAAGCGATAGCTGCAAAATACTAACACGAATTCTTTACAGACGAATAGAAAAACTGGTAGAAGCCGACGTCGGGAAAGATCATTTTTGATTCCGTACAAATATGGGGACACGTGAGGCAATATTGACCTTACGGCTGATCTTAGAAGCTAGATTAAGAAAAGGCAAACCTACGTTTGTAGCATTTGTAGACTTAGAGAAAGTTTTTGACAATGTTGACTGCAATACTCTCTATCAAATTCTCAAGGTGGCAGCGGTAAAATACAGGGAGCGAAAGGCTATTTACAATTTGTGGAGAAACCAGACGGCAGTTATAAGAGTTGCGGGACATGAAAGGGAAGCAGTGGTTGGGAAGGGAGTGAGACAGGGTTGTAGCCTCTCCCCGATGTTATTGAATCTGTATATTAAGCAAGGAGTAAAGGAAACAAAAGAAAAATTTGGAGTAGGTATTAAAATCCATGGAGAAGAAATAAAGACTTTGAGGCTCGCCGATGACATTGTAATTCTGTCAGAGACAGCAAAGGACTTGGAAGAGCAGCTGAACGGAATGGATAGTGTCTTGAAAGGAGGATATAAGATGAACATCAACAAAAGCAAAACGAGGATAATGGAATGTAGTCGAATTAAGTCGGGCGATGCTGAGGGAATTAGATTAGGAAATGAGACACTTAAAGTAGTAAAGGAGTTTTGCTATTTGGGGAGCAAAATAACTGATGATGGTCGAAGTAGAGAGAATATGGCAATGGCAAGGAAAGCGTTTCTGAAGAAGAGAAATTTGTTAACATCAAGTATAGATTTAAGTGTCAGGAAGTCGTTTCTTAAAGTATTTGTATGGAGTATAGCCATGTATGGAAGTGAAACATGGACGATAAATAGTTTGAACAAGAAGAGAATAGAAGCTTTGGAAATGTGGTGCTACAGAAGAATGCTGAAGATTAGATGAGTAGATCACATAACTAATGAGGAGGTATTGAATAGAACTGGGGAGAAGAGGAGTTTGTGGCACAACTTGACTAGAAGTAGGGATCGGTTGGTAGAACATGTTCTGAGGCATCGAGGGATCACCAATTTAGTATTGGAGGGCAGCGTGGAGGGTAAATATCGTAGAGGGAGACCAAGAGATGAATACACTAAACAGATTCAGAAGGATGTAGGTTGCAGTAGGTACTGGGAGATGAAGAACCTTGTATAGGAGTAGCATGGAGAGCTGCATCAAACCAGTCTCTGGACTGGGGGAAGACTACAACAACAACCTCTTGGAATATTCCCGCTTCAGCTCCTATAATTTTATAAAGTTCCGATCTGAGGCGGTGCTATACGTAGCCTTCAAAATGACGTCTGTAACAGGATGAGCGTTCCCAGCAGAGAGCTGTCACTGAGTTTCTATTGGCGGAAAACCACAGCAATGCAGAAATTCATAGCCGCTCGGAGAATGTCTACGGAGACCTGGCACTGAACAAAAGCACGATGAGTAGTTGGGCGAGGCGTCTGTCGTCGTCGCAACAACGTTGCGCAAACCTGTCCGATCCCCCGCTTGCCAGCCGGCTGCACACAGCTGTGGCTGCTTCAGTGTTGGAACGTGTGGATTTGAGATGGTTAACGAATCACTATCAAACACAATCGACGAACTACTCCATGACAACGCAAGGCCTCACACAAGTCTGCGCACCTGAAAGGAGCTCAGATAACTTCACTGGAAGGGACGTCGAACAGCTTCCTGAACTATAGACCTATATCTCTAACGTCAACCGGTTGTAGAATTTTGGAACACGTATTATGTTCGAGTATAATGACTTTTCTGGAGACTAGAAATCTACTCTGTAGGAATCAGCATGGGCTTCAAAAAGACGATCATGTGAAACCCAGCTCGCGCTATTCCTCGACAAGACTCAGAGGGCAACAGACAAGGGTTCACAGGTAGATGCCGTTTTTCTTGACTTACGCGAGGCGTTCGATACAGTTCCCCACAGTCGTTTAATGAATAAGGTAAGAGCATATGGACTATCAGACCAATTGTGTGATTGGATTGAAGAGTTCCTAGATAACAGAACGCAGCATTTGATTCTCAATGGAGAGAAGTCTTCCGAAGTAAGAGTGATTTCAGGTGTGCCGCAGGAGAGTGTCGTAGGACCCTTGCTATTCACAATATACATAAATGACCTGGTGGATGACATCGGAAGTTCACTGAGGCTTTTTGCGGATGATGCTGTAGTGAATGGAGAGGTTGTAACAATGGAAAATTTACTGAAATGCTGGAGGGTCTGCAACGGATTGACGGATGGTGCAGGGAATGGCAATTGAATCTCAATGTAGACAAGGATAATGTACTGCGAATACAAACAAAGAAAGATCCTTTATCATTTAGCTACAATATAGCAGGTCAGCAACTGGAGGCAGTTAATTCCATAAATTATCTGGGAGTAGGCATTAGGATTGATTTAAAATGGAATGATCATATAAAGTTGATCGTCGGTAAAGCAGATGCCAGACTGAGATTCATTGGAAGAATCCTAAGGAAATGCAATCCGAAAACAAAGGAAGTAGGTTACAGCACGCTTGTTCGCCCACTGCTTGAATACTGCTCACCACTGTGGGATCCGTACCAGATAGGGTTGATAGAAGGGATAGAGAAGATCAAACGGAGAGCAGCGCGCTTCGTTACAGGATCATTTAATAATCGCGAAAGCGTTACGGAGGTGACAGGTAAAATCCAGTGGTAGATTCTGCAAGAGAGACGCTCAGTACCTCGGTACGGGCATTTATTGGAGTTTCGAGAACACACCTTCACCGAGAATTCAAGCAGTATATGGCTCCCTCCTACGTATATCTCGCGAAGAGACCACGAGGATAAAATCAGAGAGATTAGAGCCCACACCGAGGCATACCGACAATTTTTCTTTCCACGAACAATACGAGACTGGAATAGAAGGGAGAACCGATAGAGGTACTCAAAGTACCCTCCGCCACACACTGTCAGGTGGCTTGCGGAGTATGGATGTAGATGTAGATGTTGTTCCTAATCCACTCTACAGGCCGGACCTCGCATCTTCAGACTTCCATTTGTTTGGCCCAATGACACACGCACTCCGCGGAAAGCACTACGTGGACGATGTGGAAGTTATTTATACAGCAAGACGCTGGCTCCGACTACACGATTTCATAGCCAAAAGAGTGAGAATAATATGGTGTATTGGAATCCTGAATAAAACCAACCTGCTTTCAGAAAAAAGAGTTGCCTCGCATTAAAAACTCACTTTACACATGTACACAAGACTTTCAAATACGGATTAGCGAACTAGCGTTAGTATGGTCTGAAGTTGGTCTAAAACTGAACTATGATAAAACCAAGATCATGATAAATAAATTGACACCGGAGTAAAGCCTGTCTGTTGGCAGCAGCAATTGGACAGGCTCACAGACTACAGTTTGTTAACTGTAAGACGGCAACGCCTATCAGTTGCAGTGCTGGCACTACAAATTGCGCGCCATGCTTACACGAAAGCAGACGAAAGGCTTGGAAGTAAACCTCGCTTTAAATGTTGTTCGTAAACGAAACTGAAATCGTCATGTTACTATGCGCTCACAAACCATTCATCCGATTGCAATGAAACTTTGGTGAGTTGTTCTCCGAACGTAGAAAAAGAGTAATGGACCATGTTTCAACAGTTAGGTCACTGCAGCATGCGTAACGCAATTGTTTGGGTAAAGGCTTGTCATTCAGCAGACCCCGGTTCGATTCCCACTGCTCGCAATTTTTTTTTCATTTTATTTCATTCCCTGCAATGTTAAACTATTAATTATAAAATTTAAATATACTTAAATAGGCTATATAGTAAAACGTAACTGTCAATCTCTATATATAAATGAATGTATGTATGTCTGCCCTCTGTGCGTTCCCAAACCATTCATCCGATTGCGATGAAAGTTTGGTGATTTGTTCTCCGTACGACCACGAAGGTTCCTAGCCGAAAAAAAAGAAATAAGACACATTCTTGAGGAGATATGACGTCATAAACAATGAGATGCCACCGCGGGAAAATACCCAGATTTATGCATCCACTATTAGAGAGTGAGAGCACTTAGCGACTAGCAACAAACCTTACGTACAATTTCAAACCTTTACGAAAATTTTTCTCGCTGACACCCCCCACAAAATAACGAAAGGAAAAAAGGTTGTCGCTTACTACATTTTCTCAGTACATACCGTAAATCTGCCGCAGTAGGCACGACGTTTTAATGTATTATTTCGTTACTCTTAACTCTAATCGCAGCATATTTCGCATACAGTATCCACATATATCAGTAAATGCGCCGGCAAATTTATGTCTCTTTACGACATATAATTCAGGAGATACGACGTGGTAAACATCGAGATGCGTGAAAAAGTGCCGCGTCAGGCATGACGTTTTGTTCTATTATTTCTTCACTACTAACACTATTCGCAACACGTTTTGCAAACATGTTAAAACAAGTGTATAAAACCACGGGCGTATTCCTAAAAAACGTTGTGCCAAAATTTTAAATCAATCGGTCAACAAGTTTCCGAGATTTCTTCCGTTGCGCCCGCAGCTCGTGGTCGTGCGGTAGCGTTCTCGCTTCCCACGCCCGGGTTCCCGGGTTCCATTCCCGGCGGGCTCAGGGATTTTCTCTGCCTCGTGATGACTGGGTGTTGTGTGATGTCCTTAGGTTAGGTTAGTTCTAAGTTCTAGGGGACTGATGACCATAGATGTTAAGTCCCATAGTGCTCAGAGCCATTTGAACCATTTCTTCCGTTGCGAAGCACGGGCGTACAGCTAGTGTTTAATAAATATCTTAACTGCAGTTACGAAGTACGCTTATCGCAAGGAAAGGAAACAGTCTGAAATAGAAATAAAATTTACGACGCATTGAATGGCAGATTGTTTTTCGTACTTATTCGAGATGTCATACTTTTGTAAAAACATTTAAAGCCATGTGGTCCACCGCTTTCACTATCACTACGTTCCGTTTCTGTGTTTGATTGAAATAGAACAGAGATACAATTTACAACAAACTAATAGGAGATTGTTTTTGTTATTTATTCAAACTGTTATCTTTTGTAAAAACATTTCACGCCATGTGATCAATCGCTGTGTATGTAGCCGCTCTCACTGAAGATTTGTAAATGGGGCGAAGCAATTTTTTCTGTCCCCTTTCCCTTTCGCAGCTTTCAATCACACGCAATATAATTTTGCGAGCATCGCTACGTAATTCTGGTTTCCTTCTAACCCTAGGCCTACCGGTAGGGATTGTTGGCGACTCCCGAGATGGGCCAGCAACTGCCTCTTCACGCATTTTGATAATGTTTAGCACAACTGCACAATAAAAACACGCAGAACAGTACAGAGCAAAACAATAACGAAGCAGACGACAATGGCTACCTTGTACAACACAGTCAGCTATGTAATGTTGGCAGCAGTCGAAACTGCGTGCCTACCGAAGCCTTCCGACGTTTACCGACTTCTACCGATTCAGGACTAGGGAGAGGTCTGCCATCTAAAAGTTTACACACTGTACGTGTATCTGCGTCAGTTATTGAATATGAAAAGAGGCCTAAAACCAGAAATATTTCGACGTATTAAGTTAGGCCGACAAGCTTATGGAAGATACTCTTCAGTTTCGAAGTCTAAGATGTCGGCTGATGCGAAGAAAATGGTTTTTGACCAACATATTCTGCCAGCAATAGGTTATGGCTGTGAGACATTGAGACATGGCTGTGAGTTCATTGTCAGAAAATTAATAGTAATCCAAAGAGGAATGGTAAGCTCAGTGTTGGATTACACAACAGAAGACAGAAACAAAAGCAGCTGATATCATACGAACAATAGAGGTCAGTTACATAATGGAAAGAGTGGATGCCCTGAAATGGCAGTGGGCTAGTCATGTCGTTCGAAGAAAAGATGGCAGGTGGTCACGCCAAATACTAGATTGGAGCCTAGTTAACCAAAAACAACCAAGGGAAGACCAATAGTCTATTGGAACAGAGGCTTAACAAAACATCCGGATTGAATTGGCAGCGGGAAGCTCACGATCGGCAGAAATGGAAGAATCTGCATGCATCCTGTGTTGCACGCTTAATCAAACAGGCCACTTCACCAGGTAATTGATTTGGCTGATGCTGATAATTATGATATCAAAAGACAGACTACGACGATTCATACTTTCTTTAACAAGGAAGATAGATAAGGGTTAAGGTTACTTCGACAACCACCACATCGTTAGAGACGGAACAAAAACTCGGAATGGGGAGCCATATGAAATAGACCGTGTGCTTCCACAGGAACCCTCCCGGCATTCGACGTAAGCTATCTGCTGGAAACACGGACACCTCCAGTCTGGATGGCTGGACAGGGGTTTTAACCGTCATCCTACCTAATACGTGACCTCTGTACCACCACTACGCTTGGTGAAGAAGATATTTTGCAAAACCCTGGGACTGCTTCTACACTACACTATAACGAAAGAATGCGTCAATTATTTAAAAAGGGGCAGAGTGAAAAATAAAATCATAGAAAGCAGAAATGTTGCTTTAGAAAAAAACGGCGGAATAAATCGAGAGAATTACGAAATAATGTATCAATACCGACTAAATTTCAAACGATTTTACCAAGCGAGGTGTCACAGCGATTAGCACTCCGGCCTCGCTTTCAGAAGAGCAGCGGCCATCCAGATTTTGTTTTTCTGTAGTTTCTCTAAATCGCCTCAGACAAATGGTAGTCCCTCTGAAAAGGATGCGGCGGATACCCTCCACATCCTACCCCCAGTCCGAGCGAGTCCTCCGTCTCTAATGACCTCATCGTCAGTCAGTCATGATCATTCTTCTTCGTTCTTTAGAGTTTCAATTCATTTGCACCCTTATTTTAGGTTGTGGAAATCATCACAAATATTAATGTAATTTAACTAAGTTAGAATGAATTTGACGCCTTGTGCGCAACGACTGTTCGGTATTTAAATGTAGCCAGTCGCAAAAATCCGTAATTTATTGCAGCAGATCTAGATTAAGACTTAAACATAGTCATCATCAGTGCATTGACCTAGAGCCTTTAAGGTCCAAATAGCTCTAGCCTTTACATGGCAGCTATGTAAGGGTTAGTGGTTACACTGAAAAAAATAGTTTCAGAAAGTACTTTCTAACGAATTTATGTTGGATGTTAATCAAATTCTCTTTCTGAGAAACTTCTCTCTCGCTATTGCTAGTCTATATTTTATATCTTCTTTGTTTGTGCCATTATGTTACCTTGCTACCCAAACAGAAAAACTCTTACTTCTTTTACTGTCTCATTTCGCAATATCTTTCCCTCAGCCCGGCCTGATATAATACGATTGCATTCCATCGCCCGTGTTTTATGTTTCTTGATACTCATCGTATAACTTCTTTCCAAGACACTCTCCATTTATTTCAACTGATCTCCCAAGTCCGTTGCCGTCTGTGACGGAATTACAATGTCATCGGCAAGGAAAATTTTTAATTCTTCTACCTGAACTTTAATTCCCCCTTCATGGGTTGCACAATGTACAAATGGAATAATATCGGGGGTACATCTATATCGGCTTGACTACGCTGCAACTGACACTTAATAGCGTGGCACAAGGCACATCGAACCATTTTATACACGTTTCTCTACCGTTCTACGCTTAAACAGCGCACAGGAAAAAAGAAAACTTACATCTGGCCATGTGAGCTCTGATTTCTCCTACTTTATTACGATGATTATTTCTGGCTATGTAGGTGGGCGCCAACGAAGTATTTTCTCATTCCGAGGTGAAAGTTGGAGACGATAATTCTGTGAAAAGATGTCGCCGCAATGAGAAACACCTTTTTGTTAATGACTGCCACACCCAGGCCGTGAACCATATCCATAACACGCCCTCCCGTTTCGCGATAATACAAAAGAAGCTGCCCTTCTTCGAATGTTTGCGATGCCCTCCGTTAATTCTATCTGGTACGGATCCCATACGACCCAGCAATCTCTAGCACAGTCTCTTTACTCGATGTGTTGCATCTTTTAAGTGTTATCCTTCACAAAACGTTATCTATGTGATAGGCTCCAATTTAAGTTGTCTGTAATTGTCATCCCCAGGTACTCAGCTGCATTGACAGACTTTAGAAATTTAATGGTCCCTATTTAATACTCATTTGTATGGCCACATACTTTTCATCATTTAGGATAAATTGCCACTTTTCGCACTATAGAGATGTTTCATCTAAATCATTTTGCAATTGGTTGCGATCTTCTGATGGCTTTAGTAGACGGTAAATGACAGCATCATCAGCAAACAATCTAAGATGGCTCGCCGGCCGGTGTGACGGAGCGGTTCTAGGCGCTTCAGTCTGGAACCGCGCGACCACTACGGTCGCAAGTTCGAATTCTGCCTCGGGCATGGATGTGTGTGATGCCCTTGGGTTAGTTAGGTTTAAGTAGTTTTAAGTTCTAGGGGACTGATGACCTAAGATGTTAAGTGCCACAGTGCTCCGAGCCATTTGAACCATTTTTTTAAGATGGCTCCTCAAACTGTCTCTTAAATCGTTTACATACATTAGGAAAAACAGAGGGCCTAAACACTTCCTTCGGAATCGCCAGATATCAGTTCTGTTTTACGTAATGACTTTTCGTCAGTAACTAGGAACTGTGACGTTTCTGACAAGAAACCACGAACCCACTCGCACAACTGAGACGGTACTCATTCACTCTGATGTATTTCGACTATTATATACGCAGTGTGGTTTCTGCGCAAGTTTTAGGAAGACTTTCGTTCCCTCTATTTTACTGCTGCTACCTTTAGAATTTCAAAGAGCGTGTTTCAGTCGGCAGTGTCAAATGCTTTCTCTAAATCAGCATACGTTACAAACGTAGTTTACATTTTTAAACCTATCTCCTAGAAATCATTACATGTTTCACACTCCACTGCTCCACGAAAAAGAAAAATGGATGAGACGTAGTATGTAAGGCCCACTGACGATGGTAATAGCGACCCGAATTCCCAGGATGTTCACGGGCGCTGCTCTTGAGAAATGGCGTACGTTCGGCTGCCGTCAGTCTCCGGCACTGGCGTACGTGTCAGGTCGATATTTCCAGGAGAAGGCGGCTGCTGCTGCTGCTGCAACACGGCAGCAGGAACGCGCGTTATTACGGGGATGGGCTTTTCATCGCCGCCGCTCGCTATTCAATTCCGGCGCGCATTCACGCGGCGCGGCCGCAGGTATCCTTGGCGAGCAGCCAGCAGCCTGCAGGGCGCGGCGCGCTCCATCCGCCCCCTGCCGTGTAGAGCCGCCCGCAACACAACACGACACGGCACGGCACGGCACAGAGCAGGCGGGGAGGCAGACACAGCCCCGCGCAGAGGGAACACAACCCGCCAGCCTCGATCTACGGCTACTGACAGAGGAGGCGTCCAGCGAGGTGGGTCAGGGTCAGAAGCCCAGAGTACTTGCCCCCAGCTTCTTCTCGTTCTACGACGCACTTGGCAACATGTGTATTGAAACAAGTCAGGTCGTAAGGAGCTCCATCAGTAACGTCTTATACTGATACATCCCATTCCTTGAATGAGATGTCATTAGGTTAGTTACGTTTAAGTAGTTGTAAGTTCTAGGGGACTGGTGAACTCAGAAGTTAAGTCTCATAGTGCTCAGAGCCATTTGGACCATTTTGGACCCACTGTTGGGAGGTTTTTTTAAATTGCTGATACCAGGACTATCGATCCAGTGACTGTACGAAACTGGGCAGCAGTCGGACGACCCCACCTACTGAGTTGGATGATGATGACGTTTCGTTTGTGGGGCGGTCATCAGCTCCTGTACAAAGTCCCAATTTTTTACAGAGTCCAACTGCTAAGATGAAGATACGGAGTTCCATGCAGCGGGCGGCGCTGAAGAAAGAGTTCCTTGAAATCTTGAACACGAAATGACAATGATAATAAATGTATTGTAAATGTTAATTACCAAGTTGAATATCAGATCTGTTATGTATGTAGTACAGAGGGGCAGTATATATGCTGGTAACTGTCCTCATTTATCATGTACTAGGTTGTAATTCTGAAGATAATATAAGAAGTTAAATTGAATCTCACTTCTTATTTAAGTGAAGTTAACTTTCAGCAGCTTTATCTGCAGCCTGTAAGGAGGAGAAGTCTGAGCCAAGTTGGAGGAAGAAGGCACACGGATTCGGGGCACAGACTAGCTGGACCCCGATTCATAATACTTAACGGTGACCGAATATTCGGTGAGCATCATTCATTTATATAAATATTCAGATGGCAACTTATTAAGTATTTGGCGCATGATGTGAAGTATAACAAACCACCACACAGCCCAAGGCAACCTGAAATATTTCAGTCTCAAACACATGAGTGGAGCGGCCAACGACTGTTCCAGCACGACAGCTCGAATTGTCAGAAAGCACATGGTCTAGCACAGATAATTCGGTTTTATTTTGAAGGTAATTTGTGCTTCACAGATGATAACTGCTATAACATTTCATAATAATTACACTCACTGACGGATGCTAGATCAACTACTTTTAACCTACAACCGGTTTCAGTCGTTCAGTCTATCTTCAGGCAAAAAAGCGCCACCACAGAGGCACGTGTTCACATTACGATTATCAAACAAGTTTGTCAAGTCAATTTCCGTAAAAAAAATAGAAACCTGTTTCAACAAACACCTCATATTACACACATTTAAGGGGCGACTTCAACTGCTCATAAAACTTCGACAATTATCATATATTCTTCAACTTTCATAACTGTCGAACATTACATATATTGTCAAAATTTCATATAATCAAGTGTGTTGTTACGGGTGAACTTAGCTGTCGGCTTTATAGATACTGTACAATATCTGTTTCCGTGTCTAAATATACCACTGGTCAATTACACTCTGAACATCAGGTAGGTTAGCAAGAAGGAAGGCCACATAAATTTGCAGGTGATTTCGGAGCGCACAGAGTGCGAAATTTTATACACAGGGGTTCCACTGGTAGCAGTAACAATGGCTCCAACCTGGCTGCGCATTGCGTCTAACAGACTGAATGCCAGTTACGGGTGCGTCGTTCTACGCTTCTTCAAAACTAGGCCAGAGGTCATCAAAGGTCGTGGCTAGAGAGTGGTGGCGTGCCGGTCTCTCAGCAACCCATGACCAGGTGTTTCACTCTGGAGAACACCTCGCTTTATCGAGGTAGGTCATGATAGCACGGGCAACACGCGGCCTTGCGATATCTTGTTGAAAGATGACGTCACGAACACCTCTATCAAGGGGACCATCAGATCTGTTACCCACAAATTTTGATGAATCTCGAGTATTTTATAGAGCGACCTGTTCTGAGTGCCTGGCTAATGGCTATTCATGCGACAGCGTCTAGTTTTTAAAAAAATCAGTGCTGGAGTTTTATTCATACCTCGTATAGATGTAGCATTAGTCATGTTTCTAGTCAGATTTCCAGGTTCGCGACTAAAACGCCGTTGGCTCGAGTTCCAAACGCTTCCCGCGTACTTTATCTTTTTAAATTTCGTCGTACAAAATATCGCTATTACTACATGTCATGCAATATAGCTATTATAGTTGTTGTCCGTTGTAGAAATGCCAAATATCTGGATAACGTTCGCACAATTCGCGGGATGGGCACACTGATCACACATTTTGCACTGTTGGGCAACGGAAAATCCACGATGGCTGCCACAAGTGGTACATCAGCGACCTCGGCGGGGTAATGTATCGTGCGCCATTATGGAAGGAAGGATAATTGGCCCCCATTTTATCGATGGCAATGTAAATGGTGCAATGTATGCTGATCTCCTACGTAATGTTCTACCGATGTTACTACAAGATGTTTCACTACATGACAGAATGGCGATGTACCTCCAACATGATGGATGTCCAGCACATAGCTCGCGTGCCATTGAAGCGGTATTGAATACCATACTTCATGACAGGTCGATTGGTCGTGGAAGCACCATACCATGGCCCGCACGTTCACCGGATCTGACGTCCCCGGATTTCTTTCTGTGGGGAAAGTTGAAGGATATTTGCTATCGTGATCCACGGATAACGCCTGACAACATGCGTCAGCGCATTGTCAATGCATGTGCGAACATTACGTAAGGCGAACTACTCGCTGTTGAGAGGAATGTCGTTACACGTATTGCCAAATGCATTGAGGTTGACGGACATCATTTGGAGCATTTATTGCATTAATGTGGTATTTACAGGTAATCACGCTGTAACAGCACGCGTTCTCAGAAATGATAAGTTCACAAAGATACATATATCACATTGGAACAACTGAAATAAAATGTTCAAACGTACCTACGTTCTGTATTTTAATTTAAAAAACCTACCTGTTACCAACTGTTCGTCTAAAATTGTGAGTCATGTGTTTGTGACTGTTACAGCGCCATCTATCACAAAGCGAAAAAAGTGGTCCAACTAAAACATTCATATTTCTTTACGTACTACACGAATATGCAATAAAAATGGGGGTTCCTATTTTTTAAAAAACGCAGCTGATATCCGTTTGACCTATGGCAGTGCCATCTAGAGGGCCAACCATAGCGCCACCTGGTTTCCTCCTTCAAGCTAGACAAGTTTCGTTCTTTGTAGTTTTTTCGTTTGACGCTGGACATTACCAGAGCTCCCGCAGTTGGTGTCGGCACAGCGCAGCAGACGACTGGAGCGAGCACAGGAGGCTGGTGGGGGACTGCGCGGGTCCCAGACTGGAGGGCGCTGGAGGCCCCTGAGATCCGTCTTCATTGGGCGGCTGAGAGGCGCGCGCCGATAAACACAGCACTCCCAACTGGAGGCGCGAGAGTGCTCCAGAGCTCTGATACGTGGCTCTATTTTTGTGTAGGTGCGCCCTGCAGAGCGTAAGCATTTCGAGAAGTCGTATTTAAGAAGGACAGTAACCTCAGAACTCCACTACTAATGCCACGATCTGGAACTGTCGTGATTGTGCCTTTCTCGCTCACAACAAGCTGCGGCCTCAAACGGAGCTTGTTACTCAGCAGACCGTGCGGAACAAAGACAAGACAGTCCACATTTTTTCGGAGCCTTCAAAACATCGCAATTGCCAAAAGATTGAGTGCTTCCACTAGCACCACACCCAGTACACCAGTACGGTGTTACAGAGATAACTCAATCGTAAAATGATGGAGCAGGAAACAGACAGTGCCTTGTTGAGGCAATCATTCATTCACCGCAATTCCTTTACGACAAAGATCGTCAAATAAAGATCAAGATGACTCCACGGGGATTGGACGATGTTTCCTCCATAATACCACGAAGCGCACATTGTTATTCTTTTCTACGACAGTCTGTCACAGTGCTTAACTACTTATATATATTAGCAGGATTTGTTGAATGGAATGAACAGCGTAATGAGTACACCATATGGACTGAGAGTAAGTCGAAGAAAGACGAAAGTAATGATCAGTAGGCCAAAAGAGGACAGCGAGAAACCTAACATCGCAATTGGTGATCACGAAGCAGAGGAAGTTAAGTAAGGCAGTAAAATAGCCCATGACAGACCGAGCAAGAAGAACATAAAAAGCAATGCTGGCAGAAAGGGCATTCCTGGCCGAGACAAGTCTACTAGAATCAAACATAAGCCTTAATTTGAGGAAGAAATTTCTGTGAATGTACGTTTGGAGCAGAGCATTGTAAGGTAGCGGGGTAGCGAGAACAGACGAGTTGGTTGGTTGGTTGAATGGGGGGGGGGGGGGGGAGGGGACTGAACAGCGATGTCGTCGGTCCCATCGGACGAGAGAAGGACGGGGAAGGAAGTCAGCCGTGCCCTTTCAAAGGAACCATCCCGGCATTTGCTTGAAGCGATTTAGGAAACTCACGGAAAACCTAAATCTAGATGACCGGACGCAGGTCTTAACAGTCGTCATCCAGAATGCGAGTCCATTATGGTAGCCACTCGGTGAACAGAGGAGAATCGAAGCATTTGACATATAGTGCTGCAGAAGAATGCTGAAAATTAGCTGGACTGATCAGATAAGGAATGAAGAGGTGCTTCGCAGAATCGGCGAGGAAAGGAAAATATGGAAAATACTGACAAGAAGAAGGAGCAGGATCATAGTACTTCTGTTCAGACGTCAGGGTACTAGAGGGAGCTGGTGAGGGTAAAAACTTTAGCAGAAGGCAGAGATTGGAATACATTCAGCAGATAATTGACTATGTAAGTTGCAAGTGCTACTCTGAGATGAAAATGTTGGCACAGGAGAGGAATTCGTGGCGGGCGGCATTAAACTAGACTGATGATTCGGAGGTGGGGGAGGGGGGGGGGAAGGGAAGGAAAAAATATAAGCTATTCTTTGTATATTGAGTTATATATGCGGGGTGTAAATGATACCTGTTTACAACGTATCACAGTGGTGTAGGGGAGGCTGGGACGGAACAGTTTCGTACAGGACACTTGTGGGCTACGGATCTGCAAAAAGGCGGAACCCATATCTATAATTTAACTGCAAATCCGGAAAGACAGGAAAAGAGCTGCAGATACAAAAGACAACTTCAGACTCATCTACGAAAGACACCTAAGATACAGCGTACGCGCGCCGTCTTTAATACCCTCTCATCCTCTTATGCCATCGGTGTAGTCAGTCTTAACCGTTTGCTCGTTTCCTTTTCTCGTTAAAATCGTTCTCGGATGTTAAAATACCCCGTGTTGTTCCACTTAGAAACTGAAAAATTGCCGTTTGAGTAAATTTTACCGCTATATTTTGTGAATAGGTAAAATTAAGTATTACGTAGTTTTGTTTCTCTTGCATTTTTACTAGGAACATATTGTGCTTGAAAGGGTAAAGTTTACTTCAAATAGTAAATGTAATTAGTCTCTGCATAATTTTTACAAAAGCTTTTTTTCTTTCATCGCTCTGACGAGAAAGTTTGATTAACTAATGTAACTAAGCCGGTGGGGTAACAGAGGGAGAGAATATTAGAACACAAGTACGGCGCACATGCACTGTAACTAAAGTGACCTTTGTTGGTCAATCCGAGGTTGTTCCGCAGTTTGATAGACCACTAGCGTCCTATATCAAATTGTTCGTTGTACTCCCTTAACACCACTGTGGTACGTTGTAAACAGTTATCATTGCGAATGTACGACCATAAGGCCAATACGTATGAACTAATGCAACAGTCAAGAAAAAAAGAGAAATTAAACTTTATTAATCTTCTCTCAGATTATATTTTTTATAGCAAATGCTCCAAATTCTTGTCTCCAACATCGCTACAAAGATGACATCGTGAACAAGAGGTGAGCACAAGTGTACTCGCATACGCGAGGACTACGGTCCCAATTCCCATCCGTACAGGCCGGCCGGAGTGGCCGAGCGGTTCTAGGCCGCAGGTTCGAATCCTGCCTCGGGCATGGATGTGTGTGATGTCCTTAGGTTAGTTAGGTTTAAGTAGTTCTAAGTTTTAGGGGACTGATGACCTCAGACGTTAAGTTTCATAGTGCTCAGAGCCATTTTAACCATTTGAATCCATCCGTACATGCAGATTTGGTTCTCGCGTGCTTTTCCTAAATCGCTCCAGGTAAATTCCGGGATGGTTCAGAGGACACGGCTGATTTCCTTTCCCAGTCTTTTGGAATCCACGCTTGTGCTCCGTCTCTAGCGACCGCGCCCTCGACGGGGCGTTAAACTCTACACTGAGGTGACAAAAGTCATGTCTCGTAATATTGTGACGGCCCTCCTTTTGCAGGACGTAGTGCAGTATCTCGACGTGGCATGGACTCAACGAGTCGTTCGTAGTCCCCTGCAGAAAAACTGAACCATGCTGCCTCTATAGTCGTCCGTAAATGCGAAAGTGTTCCCAGTGCAGGATTTTGTGCACAAACTACCTTTTCGATGATGTCTCATAAATGTTCGATAGGACTCATGTCGAGCGATCTTGTTGGACAAATTATTCACTCGAATTATTCCCAATGTTCTTTCAACGAATCACCATCAATTGGGATCCGGTGACATGGCCCACTGTCATCCATAAAAGCTCCATCGTTGTTTGGGGACATGCTGTTCATGAATGGTTGCAAATGGTTTCCAAGTAGCCGAACATAACTATTTCCAATGAATGATCGGTTCAGTTGAACCAGAGGATGCTGTCCATTCCACGAAAACTCAGCCCACAGCATTATGAAGCCACCACCAGCTTGCCCAGTACGTTGTTGACAAGCTGAGACCATCGATTCCTCGGGTCTGCGCCACACTCGAATCCTAAAATCAGCTCGCACCAACTGACACTGGAACTCTTCTGACGAGGCCACCGTTTTCCAGTCGTGTAGGGTCCAACCGGTATCGTCACGAAACCAAGGAGATGATGATGATGATGATTATGATATCTCATTTGTGGGGTGATCAACTGCGCGGTCATCAGTGCCTGTACACAGTCCATTTTATACACAGTCCAATTTGTACACAGTCCAATTTGTACACAATCCAATTTGTACATAGTCCAATTTGTACACAGGCCAACGCAGCCACTGTCACTAATGACGATGATGAAATGAGGGGCACAACACAAACACCCAGTCGCGGACAGAGAAAAACCCAAACCCAGCCGAAATCGAACCCGGCACCCCGTGATCCACAGCCAGCAACGCTAGCCACAAGACCACGTGTTGCTGACAAACCAAGGCGAGGCGCTGCAGGCGATGTGATGTGCTGTTAGCAAAAGCACTCACGTCGGTCGTCGGTAGTCTGTTGCCAAAGCCCATTATCGTCAAATTTCGTTCGTCGTACGTCCCGCATTGATTTCTACGATTATATCACGCGTGTTGCGTTTCTGTTAGCACTGACAGCTCCACGCAAGCGCCACTGCTCTAGGTCGTTAAGTGAAGGCTGTCGGGCACTGCGTCATCCGTGGTGAGAGGTAATGCCCAAAATTTGATATTCTAAGCACACTCTTGGCGCTGTGGCTCGCGGAATATCGAATTCCCTAACGATTTTCGAAATGAAATGTCCCATGCGCCTAGCTCGAACTACCATTCTGCGTTCAGAGTTTTTAATTGCCGTCGTGCGGCCACAATCACGCCGGAAACTTTTTCACACGAATCACCTGAGCACAAACGGCAGCACCTCCAACTCAGTGACTTTTTACACCCTGTATACGCGATTCTGCTGCCATTTGTGTACGTGCATATTGCTGTCCCATAACTTTTGTCACCTCAGTGTAATCTTCCTTCATTCTTTGCTTCCTTCCAACATCTACACACACCAAAACACGTTCGGATACTGCAAAAATTTCCGCTGATTGGCTGTCGTCTGTTACCCACAGCTTCACAACGGTGCATTTCTGACCTATGGTTATTAGGAAAAAATTGTTTTGATTGGACGTGACTGTTACCTCCGACCTTACAGCTGATTTACACAGCTAGTTACGGGGGGACATACACTTCAACGTGGACTCTGAACACGGTGAACCTGATCCTGTGCGATAATACTCACAAGAATGCCGTAACTGGCAGAAATTTGAGCCGCAGACTGGATTTGCAGCCTGGCGCTTATCCTAGTCAGCCACCGTGTTACACATGTTCTCTACGCCAACAGTGACACACGAAATGCCCGAACAAGCTCGTACATAAGCGGCGCATTGGAAACGTAAAACCGCCTCTGTTATGACAGTGATTTATACGCGTAATCAGCAGATGGTCCTCTCCGCACTTCCACGTATCGAGCATCAGTCATGCCGGCCGGCGGCTGTTCTTCTGTCGGCGCCACGCGTCACGACCAGTGATCGATGATGGTCGGCGCCGACCGCATTAGCCGTCGCCTCGCCGATCCTGTACCGCTAATAGGCAGGCGCCATCGCGCCGTTCTTCTCCGGAACACGCATTCGAAAGCCAACACTGCTGTGGCTGTAGGGCTCGAGCCGTCACATACAGTACAAACAGTGCGGCGAACATCTGGACACTTGGCAGCTAACTTGCGTACCACATTACGAGCACGGCTGAAAGCCGTTTGATTGTCCTTGTAAGTGTCAGTTTCTCTTATTTTTCTGGAACATGATTATAATTTCCATATGTCGTCCAAATGACTTTATTATTCTGGAGTGCATGAACTTCACGGGGAAAAATAAGAGCATGATTTTACATGTCATATCAAACGAAGTTGTGCAAAATTTTTGAGGCCACAGTTCTGACACAGAAGCAGGTAAAAAATCATCTAAATGCGTTATGCGTCCAGAATATTTATGGTAGGCCTACTCAGTTACCACTGAAAGAATACTTTATTTTATATTAACAACAAAAGTCGACATCCTGACGATCTGGTTGTACGATAACTCGACTGAGCTTCAGTGTATTCGTTGCCTATCACGATCGACGGATAGGCAGGAGAGAATTAGTTTCATAAACACTACTACTTATTTCCGGCGCCTTTAAATAATCGGGACATATCGGCTAAGGTAGATAACCCCGAAAGAAAATCCTGGTCCTCCTAGAAGGGGGTTGAGCAAATGGCCGGTAACCAACTCTCAGAAAACACAGACTACTCCCAGTACCCAAACGAGACTCGGAAAGAGGATGGTCTCAAAGGTAAATGACAAGGCTATGAAAAAGGACAAACGAAAATGGATAAATGGACACATCAAACAAGCAACCTGGAATGTGAGAGTAATTTCCCAATTAGTAAATATACTAAGCTTCATGAATATCGATGCTGTAGCACTCGCAGAAACCGAAAAGAAATTAAGAAGAAATAAATATGAAGGGGATTACATTATATTCTACAGTGGTGTCGAACAACATAAAAGAGCAAGTAAAGGTGTAGCACTACTCCTGCATAAAAATGGGAAAAAGACATTCAAGATTGTACATACGTAAGTGAGAGAACACTTACAAAAAATTCAAATATGTGTGAAATCTTATGGGACTTAACTGCTTACAGACGACTTAACCTAAACTATCCTAAGGACAAACACACACACCCATGCCCGAGGGAGGACTCGAACCGCCGCCGAACACTTATAGTCAGGCTGAAAATGATAAGGGGGTAACGCCACCTTTGTAAACGTATATGCACATGAAGAAGGGAAAAAGATGAGTCTGAAAGCTTCTTGAAGAACTACAGAAGACTCTGAGTAAACACAGTGCTACTGATCAGATTATTATGATGGGTGATTTCAATGCCAGAATACGAAATATCCGAGTAACAAACGTTAGAGGTCCGTTAGGAGAACCGATGTGTAATGAAAACGGAAAATTACTTAGATGTTTTGCCACTTACAACAATCACAAATTCCCTTTTTAAGAAAAAAGGATATACACAAGTTCACTTGGGCCAGCAGAGTCTTAGAACAATAACTGACAACATCTTAGTAAATGATAAGCTAGTGGGCCAAGTAAGGGATACAAGAGTTTATAGAGGACAATAGGATCAGATCATTTCTTACTAATCTCCAGGACAGATCTTTTTACAAAACGGAAGAAAATAAATAAACAAGTAACAAACCAACGAGATCAAAGCGTTTATAAGGTTTACTTGCTTGCAGAGGACAGTATCAGACACCTGTACCAAAGGAGATTAAATGAAGAAGTAGCAAACTTACAAAATGAAGACAATATAGAAGAAGAATGGCAAACTCTGAAGAATACTGTATGCAGAGTAGCAGGAGAATCTCTTGGTAAAAAGAAAAGAATACGGAAAAGAAAAGGCCTAAAAATTTGGAATGAGGATATAGTGAAAGCTGTCAAAGAAAAACAGGATGCATATATGGGCTACCCCACTATTGAGAACAAACAATACTACAATGAGAAAAGAAATAACGCTAAATGCGCAGTACGGAAACCACATCAAGAACACTGGGATAGGTTTATTTCTAATATTGAACATGATATCCACGGAATACAACAAATGGCATATAAGGTTTTAAAAACCTTAAACACAACAGAATGAGAGAAGATACAAATAAATAGTATTGAAGAAGAACAAGGGATAAATCATTACAGCGAATTGTGGTATGATCATACAGTACAAGGAACTGAAATTGAACTACTAGATGAGAAAGGCTTAGATGAAATACAGTCTGACGAATTGACATCTGCGCTAACATCACTTAACAAGAGAAAAGCAACAGGAAAAGATGGCATTAATTATTAAAATATGGAGGAATGATGCTACACCAACAACTGCTACATCTCTTCAATGAATGTTGGAAGAAGAGTATTCCCAAAGACTGGAAAACAGCTAGAGTGATATAAATTTTTTAAAAAGGAGATAAACGCCTATGCAGTAATTACAGATGAATAAGTTTACTGGACTCAGCATACAAGGTGTATGCTAAGTTTTTTAAATACAAGACTTAAAAACATAGCAGAAGCAGTACTGCATGAGGAACAAATGGGTTTTAGGAAAGGACGCTCCACAATAGATACAGTTTTTATTCTACAGCAAATAATAGAAAAACGACGAGAGTTGGTTCAAATGGCTCTGAGCACTATGGGACTTAACATCTGAGGTCATCAGTCCCCTAGAACTTAGAACTACTTAAACCTAAGGACATCACACACATCCATGCCCTAGGCAGGATTCGAACCTGCGACCGTAGCGGTCGCGCGATTCCAGACTGAAGCGCCTAGAGCCGCTCGGCCACACTGGCCGGCAAAACGAAGAGAGTATAATAAAGAAACACACATTGCCTTTATTGACTTCAAAAAAGCTTTTGACAATGTCAATGGACGAACCTTTGGGAAATAGTGACGAATCGCGGATATCCAAAGCATCTAGTAAATGCGATAAAAAGTTTATATCAAGACACAAATATCACTATAGATCTCAATGGTAAAACAACTAATGAGGTACCAACTAACAAAGGGGTACGACGAGGCTGCTGCATCTCTCCAACTTTGTTCAACATCTACATTAATGAAATAATACATATATGGAATTCAGAATGGCATCTACCTAGATAGGAACATTCTTTTAAATAACTTACTATATGCTGATGATGCAGTGATCCTAGCAGACAAGGAAGATGACCTTCAGAAAGGAATCTTCTTGATAAACAAATAGCGTGGAAATTTCAAAAGAAAAAACTGACAATGGCCTTCATGGGGAAAGAACCAGTCAGAACCAAAATAGTGATAGATCGGAAGATTTTAGAGCAAGTAAACGATTTCAGTTACCTCGGATGTAAAATGACATATGGCTACAGCAGAGATACTGAAATTACGTTTAGTAAATTCAGTTGAGTATATGAAACAATCAGCAGGAACCTAAAAAAAAAAAAAGGAAAGACACTCAAAATAAATTTTACAAAACTGTTGCAGTTCCCACACTGCTCCACTGCTCTATGGAAGTGAGGCACAGGTGATTAGCAAGAAGCAAGTAAGTCGGATTCAGGCACAGGCGACACTGGATGCGGATACGGGGAGGCATGTGGTCAGCACACCACTCAGTTTACGAGACCGGAGCCGCTATCAATCAAGTAGCTCCTAAGTTTGCCTCACAAGGGCCGACTGCACCCCGCTTGCCAACAGCGCTCGGCAGACCGGCCATCCAAGTGCTAGCCCAGCCAGACAGCGCATAACTTCGGTGATCTGACGGAAACCGGTGCTACCACTGCGTTGGCGAGGGCACCCAAAACAAACAATTAATTTATGCTACACATGTGACATTTGCACAGACGTCTTATCGAAATGCCCCAAATATTTCGATTCTGTCGGCGAACCTCAACAGTCTGTGTAGTTCAAGCGTGTTTAGAAGCAGGATGACTGATTTTATAAAATTTAATATGAAACTAGAATACTGTAAGCAATACTTACGAAATAACATTCGCAAATACATAGTGCGTCAGTGTAACACATTCTTTCGGTTTCAATTGAAAAACGTACCATTTTGGGTTGTACCTTTGATGTTATTGTGTACGAGTAATCACCAGCAAAGTTTCTCCCTCTATTTTTGATACTTCCTAGGTAGAAATCTCACAAGACGAAAAAAAGAAGACGAGCAACTGCCAGAAGAAGCAGATCTACGTGTACATATGTACATCTTTCCGCAGTCAGCGGTTTCTTAAACGCAATAACGGGACCACGACCTACATGTTCATATACACATCCTTCTTCATTTAGCGGTTTCTTCAGCGGTATAAGGAAAGCACACTCTGACGACGATAAATGCACCTATACCATAACACCAGCTCCTCCGTAGTTCACTGTTGGAACTACACATGACGGCAGGTAATGTTCACCAGGCATTCGCGAACCCCCAAACGCTTCCATGGGTTGTCAAAAGTACAGCGTGATTAATCAGTCCAAACCACTCGTTTCCAGTCATCCACTGTCCAGCGGCCTCACTCTTTACATCATCTCTAGCGACTACAGAAACTTGTGGCTTCTGATGATCTGTTGGATCACTGTACCCCATTCCCTTTTGACTCCCTACGCACAGTAATTGTGGTACATAGACTCACCGTAGCACTTTGGAACTCGCGAGTGCTTGGTTCCACTCACTTTCAGCGATTTTTTACATCCACACTTTGCAATGTCTGACGGTTCCTGTCAGGTCTGCCTGGTCGTGCTTTAGCTGTGGTTGTTCCTTCGTGTTTCCAATCCGCAATCACATCACCAGCAGTTGACTTGGACAGCTATAGAAGGGTCGAAATGTCACTGACAGATCTGTTCCTCACGTGACAACCAGTGACTGGTCCGCACTCGAAGTCACTGAGCTCACCTGTCCGACCTACTCTGGTGTTACCGTTTCTCCGCTGACAGCACAGTGCTCCACGCCTCCTTTTACAGCGGCGGGCCCGCCCTTCCTTTTTTTTTTTTTTTTTTTTTTTTTTTTTTTTTTTTTTTTTTTTGGTCCATTACTCCTCATGTGCGTTCGACTGTTCTACTACTCAGTACATGAAATATAACCACTTTTCGCACCTACCACCCTACCTACGCTCTGAGTGATATGCACGTTTTCGGAGACCTGGAGAAAGTATTGGTTTTTCACATTTCCAATGTGATGAAGACGTGAAAACCGAAGCGTATGAGAAAAAACGGCGGTCAATAAAAGCCATTCTTCTCCAACAGGTATTCACGAAATACGAGAGCATTGAAACACTCGCGCGGTTGATATGTAGAGAGATGATGCAGCTCTATTATCCTCGTACGTAACGGATAAAATGAAATTAAGGTTTTCATTTCGACAAACCTCGAATAAGCTGTGCTTCGTTCGGCAATTAGTGCTCTGGAACGACAGAATTGTTGTGAACAGCCTTTGTTAGCTATATGCCCCACCTCTATCCTCGCAGACCACTCCGAAAGTACTTCAACAAATTTGAAATGCACACACACAAGCCTTTGTTTGCTCTGAGTCAGAGTTCAGCATCCCTCGACGGGGGGCTGTTGTCTGGCAAGTAACTACCGCCTTCCACTGCGAATTCGAGCATGACAGGCTGCTTAACGAAGTTGATGTGGCTGCTTTTGTATCAGTGCGTGGAGCCAGAAACGTTTTTCCTGCCATCGTGATGTGAGGAGATGACAGAGCCATTTCCAGTGTTGAGTGTGTCCGGGAGAACAAAGCACGACTAAAGCCACAGGGGGATTCTGTCCACAAACGTTGGTTTGCTAGCTATAGCTGATACAGACTGCAGTTCGTTTGTAGTCGGTGCGTTGCCACCGTTCATACGCTAATAGCACGTAAATTTTAACGTCAACACACGTTATCATTCGGTATACATGTTTTATCCCAATTACTCTTCGAAACAATTTAAACTTTTTCAAAAGTTCGAGCGTAGGACTCAATTACTGTATCATGTTCTCCGAGAACTGAAATATACGGCAACTACAAATACATTTCATGCTTTTTAACACAGTATTTGTGTCCCGCTGCAGTACCCTCTGTCACTAGAACTATCGCGTTTAGTCCGCACAGGGTCCTTACACTGACTTCGGTGTAATCACTTCTTGTTAATACTAAATATCTTTGTTGCATGGAAACCAAGAGACTGGGTACGTCAGAGTATCACCTATTATTTGATAATTTTTGATGATATTGTGTATAAAGACATGAACTCAATGAATAATTATAATGTAGTGAAATGATGGCCGAGCAGGCCAGAACTGTGGACAATGTCGTGTTTAAGTTAGTCAGTCATTCCCATTTTGGAAGCCCTGTGTTCCTCTCCCAGATAGCTGGGATCTGTCTTAAAAGCCAACGATTCGCCCTACCCTTATGGGTACAAAGTACAAAAACCCGACGTTAAGTCTCGACGAAGCCACTTCAACCGCACGCGCTCAGCTTTTTATACATCCTGAACTTGAAATGCTGGTTTTTGTAATTGTTGTACAATGATGTCCGCCCTACCTTTAACAAAGGTCTACAATTAGTTAAACAGCCGCTAGGCGGTTTGAAACACTAATTGTAACACATGTGTCCTCCTCCTACCCCATAACAATTGTTTGGAAACGCTAGATCAAACTCACCGGGGCTTCAAAAAATACAAGAACATTTCTATTCATCATATACGAATCGGTATTGGAAATAACACAATTAACAAAGCGGCACTGTCGTTGTTCGTACACATGCTGCTTCAAATTTATGATTTACAATGACTAGTTATAAAAAACTTGAAGTTTGGAATTTGTGAGACTGCATCTATGGAGCAAGTAGGTACAAATGTCAGGCATTTTCAAAAATGATCTGGTAAATGTGCACTTGATAGGAGACACGGCAGAAAAATATACTAGCATGGTACAAAGCTGTGTGTGTGTGAGCGTGCGTTCGCGCGCGCGCGGGTGTGTGTGTATTAGAAATTAATGCACATAGTTTTTCAAAACTATTTACCCCTTTACCACTTTTCACGAGGAAAATCTTCTAAACGAAGATAAATATATTGGTGAATTTTAACTTATGCAAATGACTACAAAGTTTTTATATTCAAAAGAACTATGGACTTTTAAGTGGGTATATCCTTTACGTACAAGCACATACAACCGTAGGACTCTTTAGACAACGTAAATCGAAGTTTTCGTTTACGTTTCACAAATCCTCAACGTGCCCTCCACCGAAAGACCGACGAGCACCCAGACAACGGTGAAACTTATCCGATACTTCAGCAAGCACGACTGGAGTTACTGCATTAAATGTTGTTGGTCTATAGCATCACAGTTGAGACGTGGAAGGTCAGGGCTATATGGTACATGCTCATTGTTAAGAAGCGTTCTTACGTTGAGGAGGAAGTCTGTTGATGCTTCCCTATGTTCCAGCATGTCCTGGATAGAACCACATCTCCATCACGTCGAAGTATATCATTACTGTAACCACATTAGTGGAAAAAAAGAAATACGATAAAAATATTTTGCCGCGCGGGATTAGCCGAGCGGTCTCGACGCTCCCGTCATGGACTGTGCGGCTGATCCCAGAGGAGCTTCGAGTCCTTCCTCGGGCATGCGTGTGTGTGTTTGTCCTTAGGATAATTTGGGTTACGTAATGTGTAAGCTTAGGGACTGATAACCTTAGCAGTTAAGTCCCATAAGATTTCACACACATTTGAACATTTTTGGAAAATAATTTCTAGGGCAATGGCGCGAAACATGTGAAGTTTTGGCGAGTCTTCTCACGCTCGACTACGATATGCAGGTGCTGTACTGCCCACAGTCCTACGTTTTGGCGATTTACTTATCCAGTCAAATGGAACGTAGCCTTATCAATGAACATCTCTACGCCTAGAATGAATTCACAAAGCTGTACACGTTGCTGTCTACCGTCATCACCAGGGGATTGTAGTAACTGAATCCTGTACGGTCTGAAACACAACCGTCGAAACAAAACAAGCCACACACACGCATGAGGAATGGCTATGTCTCAGCTGACAGGACACTTGTAGACTACGTGCAAAAATCTTTTGAATGCCTCGTAAGTCTTTGATGAGCACACAGGGGCGGCCCGTGTATTTCGCCTCACCCGAACAAAGAACGTCTTGATACTGCTGGTGCCAGCGTTGAATGCTTGTAGCTGCAGGAGGTGCCGTGCCGGACTCTCGGTGAAAAATCACTCAGCACATAGTAGCTGAATTTTGTCTGTTTGAACGCAGAACGCCAGACGCTTTTTGTTGCTGTGTTAATCACCGTCTTGAAGCATACTGCGTGACCAACGTGCGAGCGAACTGTGCGCTGTTGACACATACTGACAACCGCATGAACTGGCAGCTTAAAACTGGCGCCAAAGTAAGCTTTTAGTTTCGATACGTCAGTCAAAATTCACGCCAAGTTTCTATCTGCAGTATATTCATGTCAAATCGGTTGAATGCATTTTCAAACACCCCGTTCCTAGAGGCGCCATGGAGCCGTCCTGTCAGCTGTTAGAGACACCAGATCCGGCATCAGACGGTGAGATGCTTTGTCGAACCTGAAGTTGGTGAGCTGGTCTGTCCCAAATCCAGGTAAAGTGGGTTGCGATCGGAGCCTAGCAGACTCGCTAATGAGTTGCCCAAACGATTTTCCAGCACCTGTTGGAAATGCTGTTAGAGATAGCACCAAGTGGCCTACGATGATAACTGCATGCTGCTGCTGACGATGATTGGTTGCAAGACACTACCTGGAGGTCGCGACGTCAGCTGATGGGACAGCAGCTCTCTTAGGTGACCAGCTGTGAGTCACCTGTAGTGTAGCTGCTGATACGATAGCGTTATTCTCAGTTCAAGCGGTAGTGGCTTCCCATAGCCGGCAAAGTATTTCTTCCAGTACGGGTATTCCGTGGACAGGTGTGGAACGCTGCACAGTATTTCCGGTTTTTGCAGGCAAGCACGTAGCTTAGAGTACGTGGACGTCGTGGTAATCAATGGAACCGAAGGACTTGGCGACGTCTAATCGAAGGCAATGAACTGAATTTCTTGCCAGAAAACTGTAGTGTTTTGCTTTAACTTTTGATAAAAAAAATGGCTCTGAGCACTATGGGACTTAACTTCTAAGGTCATCAGTCCCCTAGAACTTAGAACTACTTAAACCTAACTAACCTAAGGACATCACACACATCCATGCCCGAGGCAGGATTCGAACCTGCGACCGTAGCGGCCGCGCGGTTCCAGACTGTAGCGCCTTTAACCGCTTGGCCACCGTGGCCGGCAACTTTTGATAGTTCGTTCTGAAAGACACCAGTGAGAAGCAGTTTCCAGTGCAGAGGCACGCGCCGTCCTCCAACAAGAGCAGCATAACTTCAGCAGAGAGCATACGTCGGCGATTCCCCGCAGACACAGGTCTGCCGCGGCACGGATAACAAGTGTGCCGCGGTATGCGACTGAAGTGTGGCGGCGACTGCAAACGTCCTCCAAGAGTTGAAGTACGCGTGACAGTACGATTCTTGTCGGCAAAACGAATTATTTTCACACAAATTCACCGTGAAATTCTGGCGGTATATGGACCAAACGCAATGTGCCTCCGGCCGTAGTGAAATGGAGCTAACAATTTGTCCAAGGGCGTACAGTCTTGGATGATGCTGATCGAGAAGACCAGATCTTGCATCGTCTGATTTCCATACTTAGGGTAGGGAAAAGCGTCTTGGAGGCCTCGGAAAGAGCGTTTCCCACGCTGAATACATTAACGCATCGATTTTCGAATGACTCCGCGACCAGGGAGCACATTTCTATCACCGAGGAACTGAGAGATTGGCAGAAATTTCCGAGTTTGTATGCAAACTAGGAGACTATGATGAAAAACAGTGTCATTTATCTGCGTCACTTTGAAGGGTAGTGCAGCATTAACCGAATGTTACTTGGTTTGCTATAGTAATGCTTAACTTACATTTTGAAGTGCTCTAGTTCTACACCACTGGCCATTACATTTGCTACACGAAGATGACGAGCTACAGACGCGAAATTTAACCGACAGGAGGACGATGCTGTGATCGAGTACAAATGATTAGCTTTTCAGAGCATTCACATAAGGTTGGTGCCGGTGGCGACACCTACAATGTGCTGACATGTGGAAAGTGTCCAACCGATTTCTCATACACAAACAGCAGCTGACCGGCGTTGCCTGGTAAAACGTTGTTGTGATGCCTCGTGTAAGGAGGAGAAATGCGTACCATCACGTTTCCGACTTTGAAAAAGGTCGGATTGTAGCCTATCGCGATTGCGATTTATCGTGTCACGACATTGCTGTCCACATTGGTCGAGATCCAACGAGTGTTAGCAGAGTAAGGAATCGGTGGGTTCAGGAGGGTAATATGGAATGCCGTGCTGGATCCCAACGGCCTCTTATCACTAGCAGTCGAGATGACAGGCATCTTATCCGCGTGGCTGTAACGGATCGTGCAGCCACGTCTCGATCCCTGAGTCAACAGATGGGGACGTTTGCAAAACAACAAGCATCTGCACGAACAGTTCGACGACGTTTGCAGCAGCATGGACTATCAGCTCGGAGACCATGGCTGCGGTTGCCCTTGGCGCTGCATCACAGACAGGAGCGCCTGCGATGGTGTACTCAACGACGAACCTGGGTGCACGAATGGGAAAACGCCTTTTTTTTTTTTTTTTTTTGGATGAATCGAGGTTCTGTTTACAGCATCACGATGGTCGCATCCGTTTTTGGCGACATCGCGGTGAACGCACATTGGAAGCGTGTATTCGTCATCGCCATACTTGCACATCACCCGGCGTGATGGTATGGTGTGCCATTGGCTACACGTCACGGTCACGTCTTGTTCGCATTGACGGCACTCTGAACAGTGGACGTTAGTTACATTTCAGATGTGTTACGACCCGTGGCTCTACCCTTCAACCGTTCAAAAGTGTGTGAAATCTTAAGGGAGTTAACTGCTAAGGTCATCAGTCCGTAAGCTTACACACTACATAACCTAAATTATCCTAAGGACAAACACACACACCAATGCCCGAGGGAGGATTCGAACGTCCGCCGGGACCAGCCGCACAGTCCATGACTGCAGCCCCTAGACCGTTCGGCTAATCCCGCGTGGCGCTCTATCCTTCATTCGATCCCTGCGAAACCCTACATTTCAGCAGAATGCACGACCGCATGATGCAGGTCCTGTACGGGCCGTACTGGATACAGAAAACGTTCGACTGCTGCGCTGGCCAGCACATTCTCCAGACCTCTCACCAATTGAATACGCCTGGTCAATGGAGGCCGAGCAACTGGCTCATTACATAACGACAGTCACTACTCTTGATGAACTGTTGTATCGTGTTGAAGTTGCATGGGCAGCTGTACCTGTACACGCCAACCAAGCTCTGTTTGAGTCAATGCCCAGGCGTATCAACGCCATTATTACTGCCAGAGGTGGTTGTTCTGGGTACTGATTTCTCAGGATCTATGCACCCAAATTGCGTGAAAATGTAATCACATGTCAGTTCTAGTATAATATATTTGTCCAATGAATACCCGTTTATCATCTGCATTTCTTCTTGGTGTTTTAATGGCCAGTTGTGTATTTATATTGTAGTAACAAATTTAACCTCGTCTCGTGGGTGAAAGCTGATTGACGCTTATTAAGGCATTTTTCTGAAGGTGCAGGAGTGCTGAGTATTAATACGGGTCCGCCGAAAAACGCTCTCAAGTTAAAGGAGTGATCTGTCGCATAAAAGTCTAAGAGTGTGGAACCTGCCCGCAGCTGCCAGGGAGATTAAGCGCGGCGCCGCGGCTCCTCCGAGGACGGCCGACCCCACTGAGTGAACTGTGTGCAGTGCACGGGCTCCGGCGGCACGGGAAGCCCGTGTCGGCTGGCTGCGGTACGCCTCCCACCACCTGCAGCGCCGGGGTCTGGTCGGCGCCTCCCGATGCCGCCACCTAAGTGCCGCAGAGACGTCCGTAACAGCGTTATGCGCCGCCGTCTGCCGAACGGGGCGGTCTCTGAAGACGAAGAGGAGTGGATGGGAGAGGAAGCGGCGTCTCGGACCGACAGAGAGCGTGCACACCGCTAATTAACGCTCAAGGCGGCGCCGAGGATGACTGCTGTCGCATACCGAGCACACACTCTCGCCTGCGATCCCGTAGACCCAACCACTCATCCACCCACCCACACACACACACACACACACACACACACACACACACACACACTCACACACACACCGTAATATTTCTGGCTTGGCAGCCATCTTTTATCAGAGCAGCTGAGAAGGCAGCGGTGGCAAGATGACGTAATGTGGTCGAAATGGTTCAAATGGCTCTGAGCACTATGGGACTTAACATCTGAGGTCATCAGTCCCCTAGAACTTAGAACTACTTAAACCTGACTAACCTAAGGACATCACACACATCCATGCCCGAGGCAAGATTCGAACCTGCGAAAGTAGCGGTCGCGCGGTTACAGACTGAAGCGCCTAGAACAGCTAGGCCAGAGCAGCCGGCGACGTAATGTGGTGTGCGGTACCGATGACAGATGGTTTGTTCGATACGGTTATCGTGAAAAATGCGCCTAAATTGTGGTCCTTCTCCGCGTTTGGCTGCTGCATTCGGCCGTTACGCGCCAAAATGACAACCTTAACCAAACAGCCTATTACTTGCACTTCGTATTTAAAGCATCTCTCAATAGTGTGCTATCATTCCATTATTTGGCAAGTCTTAGCAACCAGCAGAATAATAAACAACTGAGAAATGAAAAGGCAGACCAAGCACTTCTGTGAACTTCGGATCGCGCCTAACTTGGATGGCGGGCGAATTGGTTCGGGTGTAAGATCAGAGCTGGTTCGGCAGTCTCGGAGGACGGACATGTTGCCGCCGCGATATCAGTGAAGACTTAATTTGCAAGGTCCAGTTTGTCAATGTAAGAGCAGGTTCGGCAGCGTCGGAGGACAGACGTGTTGTCTGCCGCGGTCGGCGTTAGTTAAGACTTTATTAGCAGTGCATGGTTATTCGGAACATATAGTAGAGAACAATGTGACACTAATTACGGAGATACGCAGTTCAAAAATTTGTTGAAGAATAAAAATCATTTGTGATTCTAAAAAGGAATATAATTCTGCAGTTTCTCGTGTTGCGCCAATAAAAAGGCGAGTGGCAACTCGTATAAACAAACTGATTGGAAATTCAACCATTTCTAAAATAACAGTTCATCGCTAACAGTTTCTTACAGTCTCAAGATTATGACTTCACGACCTATTTTCTGCGCAGGAGACAACAACTGTAGAACACAGCAGGTTGGTGAACATTTATTAGAACTTATGCATTCCACTCAGGGCGGTGGAAACAAATAGGCACCTCGCGTGTACTGCAATCTTAGTACAAGTGAGATCAGTGACACGTCATGTGTGGTAACACAGAGGAGGTATTGAGGAGAGAAATATTTTGGAGGGGAGAGATTTATCATATACACGTACATGTAACTTTAACTTCTTCCTCACTCTCTCTCTCTCTTTTTCAACTTGCCGTAACACACACACACACACACACACACACACACACACACACACACACACACATCATCCATCCACGTATTTTGTGGCATTCGCAATACAGAATTTTTATGTCATTTTCCTTCGCGAGTCTTTTTTCCTTTTGGAGCGTTTTATTTCATTTTCTCAGTGATTAGCTAACTTCGGCTCCTGGGGCATTATCAAGCGACGTCATGAGGAAAATACTTAACAAACTCAGAGCACATAGTCAGTCACAGAGCAGCGTTCAGCACAACCATACTGGCTGTGGGGACAAAAACCACAGAGTCGAAGACTTTCCTTCCTTGGGCGTCAGCCGATGTGTCTAGTTTTCACGCTTTCCTTTTAATTTCTGCGTACGTTGTTACAGCCGGCATGTTCACGTTGTTCATAGTCCATAGTAAAGTGCTGACCTGGCAAATGGAAACTATCTGGATAAACACCCCTTATAATCGACACACCGGGTGGTTATAATCGAATTTTTCCTTATTTAACACGCTATAACACGGAAACTAATTACCGTAGGAGCGCCAAACTTCGTTGCATTAATTGCATGGACACGGGGAAGAGAAATAATGGAGAATGAATTCAACTGAAACACTTTTCATGTGCTGCTAAGATATATCATACGGTTATACCGGTACCATTACTGCTACAAAAGGGGCTCGATATGACGCCCACTCGACAGTTCTGTGTGTTCACCTCACCCGTCAGAGAAAAATGAGCTTGCTTGTCCATAGGATTAGCCAGGGCCAGCCCTCGTCAACTCCAATCCTTGCGAGAAAGTGGAGAGCGAAGTCAACACGTTGTCGTGTGTCCTGTGGTGCAAGCTGCTCTACAGTATGGATCTTGTACGGATACCATTTGAGAATGGTTCGAAGCATCTTCCGTACAGTGGACCACGGGATATGCAACTGTCGTGACACAGCAAGCGCACTGCCTGACGATCGGGAATTGGGCGGCAGCGTTGTCTGCCATAGTAAAGCGACTTCATCAACCACCTGCGGTGCAACCGGTCGTCAGCCTCTTCCCGGAGTGACACACAGTTCTCCAGATGATTCGAATTTCTTCATCCCGCTTCGCCCAGCAGATGGAGAAAGAAGACCCTTCCCCGGCGATGTTTTCAAAGTGCAGCTGCAGCATTACTGTCGTTTTGATAACAGAGCTTCAGCAATAATGGCCTGCTTCTTTTGTCCAAGATCATGATGACACGCCGACAAGTGTACTGAGACTAGTCAGGTGTGTAATGCTATGAATCACGATGACTGATCACGGTACCTGGTGGCCTTAGTTGGAAATGGACGGTGGCGCCGTGACGCATGGAAATCATGCACTCCATATTCTGGACACTAATGCTACCAAATTAGGCACTCGTAAGGTAATTAGTTTCCGTGTTGTAACGTGTTAAATACGGACAGTTTAATTATAAGCATACGGTATGTCATTTCAACGCTCAGGCTTATTTGATTTGATTGCACAGAAACAGAACAGTCCCACAGTGCTGGCGAACTTTGCTGTTTCGCATTGACACTCTCTACGTCAAATACACTCACTCTTCCCTCCGTAGTCAGACATGTACAGAGAATCCTTACTGCACTGTACACCAGTGACAAGTAGTGGACAGGGGGCAGAAGCAACAGAGTTTCTGACTTGACGAAATGTGCCAGACTGCGGCCGCAGAGCCATCAGCAGGGGTCGCACACGTGCTCGGCTCGCTGGCTCCTCTTTGTGTTACGCGGGTAGCGGCGATCTCCTGCACACGCTACGAGGCGGGTGCAGTTAGGAGTGAGACCACAGCGAAGCTGCGCGCCTCTCGCACAGACGGACGCATACGGTTCTGCGTAAATCGAATCGCTTCAGCTCTCTGCGTGTGGATGCGAGGTCTCCCTTGTGGAAGAACGCTTACTGCTGCGCAGCCAGAATACTTCCGCCATCAGCAGCGCCAACAAAACCATTAACACCTACTAATTATGACACTATTTTTCCTTTTTTAAACAACAATGCACAGCGGGCGCGCTTCCGCCCAGCGAGGAAGCTGTTTTCCTGCCTAGATGTTGAACGGTTAAGATCGCTCTCGTGCACGTGAAGATATTATACTATTTAAATTATTTACTTCGTAGGATTTGTAAGTCATGGAAAGTAATACGTCGTAGTGTGGAAGAAAGTATTCACGTTTATGTAGTTTATGTGAAAGTGGATTTTGCTGGAGTTCATTGTTTAATAAATTAACATTATTCAGCTGAAATTGTGTTCATCATTTAAGTAGACACATTTCGTAATCGTCCTCCAGATCCTCTCGATCATATTGGTCAGCACGATCGTGTAACTTCGTTCTTTCTATAAAAAGAATTACTCTACCTGCGGCTGTCAAGAACATTGGACAGACAGAGCCGAGTGGAAGTACTGTATTACAAAGTGCAAACAACGGTGATACCACCTCAATGAAGTACACTTGTCTTTACAGCAACGATTGATAACAAGTTTGCTCTGTAACGGTTCAATTGAAGACATAAAGTCTGAAAATGAGTCAGTGATCATAATTTTGGCACTTTATTTTACAGGTCCGTCTTGATCATACAAACTTATACACTCCACTATCACAGGTTTCGGCTACTGCCATCCTCAGATCTGTTATAAACAAAAAAAAAGGGTGTAATCAACTAAGTTCTGCTGACGCTAAATCTATAAAAGGCCTGTAACGGTTTTTTGGGCTTCATTTTAAAAGCATCGTCAACGACCTGAAGAACGTTACAGTTGATTAAAATATTGTATTTACGGAGATGACTATAAATATTTTACATTAGACTTTAAAAGGTAATGCTGTCACCAAGCCGAAAGTCGGTATGAACAGTACAGTACTTTATTACGGAAAGTCCTGTTGGACGTGTCATGCCGTCTGTCCTCTTCCGACCTTTGAACTCACTCAGTCAGCCAGTTACAAGCCAACTACTATAGTCTGAGGTGGGCTCCAAACAACGGTACAACTAGACGTTTACGTTAAAAACATTGCCAGAGGTGAAAGAAGTGATAAACAGCAGACAATCTTGCTAGGACCAGCCGAGATTCGAATATCAGATCTTACGATCCTAGTGTGACACGTTATCAATGAGCTACCCACATTTCATTTACAACAGTCACAATATGTTTTGTTAACAAGAGCTGCCACGAAAGTATGGATCATCTGGTTTACCATTACATACCTGACTGCCAGAACACACCTTATACACGAACCTCGAACCGATACGAAATTTAAAATACAACGAAGTACACCTCATGACGAGGATTACGAAGCAATGGTCGTGGGAACACGTAGTGGAGAAAATAAAAAGTGCCACTGAGGCACATTTGTTTAATGCAGAGCAAATATTATACACACGTTCCATTTGAACATTTCAATATTTTCCCGCAATTAGATCACGCTTTTATGACAACTTCCAGTATTTTATTCCTGTTCTATCTCACATGACATAAAAAAGTCACCAGCAGAACGAAACATAACGCTTTGTGGCCTACTTCTGTCCTGCAAAGAGGGCAGCTGCGAAAGTCGGCGGGGGATTTCGGAACTTGGCTCTTCTGTCGCACGAGGGAATAAAGAGGGGGTTGAGAGGGGGCGGGAAGGGACGGAAAGGGAGAGGGGAGGGGGGACAGGGAAGCCGTAGAGAGGCTGGTGCAACCAGCCGCCCGGGGAGCTCAGGGCGACCGAGGTGGTCGGGAAATTTCGCTCGGCTAGTACCCGCCGGCGGCTCTTATATTAATAGCGGACAAGATTTCCTCTCGAGGGTAGAATTTACTGCCTTCACCGGCCCGCCGGATTAAACTCGCGCCACATCTTACAGGCGAGGGAAGGGGTGGGGCAGGGGGAGGAGGAGGGGACGTTGTTTACTGTAGCTGCCGCTGGGCGGCTGACGAGTATAAATGAAGCGCCGGCGCTATAAATAAATTAAGACAACCGGACGGCAAAACGCGTCGGTGCGTGCGTGCGTCTGCGCCGCGCCGCGCTCACGCCTGCTCAACAGTACGGAGGAGGGAAGGAACAGCCGCGGGCGCGCTGGTTGCGGATGCGTGCCCGGTGTTCATATTGTGCCAAATTGTCAGTTAGCCGGGTAATGAAAAACCGAGAGCAGTGCGCGTGTTAACGGGGAAACGAGCGCTCCCACGCGGCGAGCCAGGCACCGGCAGCGGGACGCTCTGTCGCACACACTGCAGCGCAGCGGTGAGGGGCAGCAGCTGCAAAATGCGAGCACTACAAAAGTCAAATTATTACTAAATTGCCGTCTAGATTAACGAACGAGTTGTGCGTCACGAGTCCGCTCTGGTGGCGTAATGACTTACCATTCTGTTTCGAAATTTCAGTCCGCTTATTACACAAGAATATGGTAAATTCTCATAACAGCTGGTAAATTTACTGAATTCCCCCACTTCTAATTAAATTCCTCTAAACTTGACTTTTTCAATTAAATTTACTACCGCAATAACATATTTTACAATGCACACTTTTATACTGTGCACCTTAGATTATTTGCAGTCCACACCCTTTTGCAAAGCGTCTTTTTCCTTATTATATAATGAAGTTTCCAATACAGCGTGTCCTCCATGTTGCGCGCTAACTGAGTCTATTATCCTGACCTCTCATCTTGTTGTTCTAAGCAAGCGACGATCCTTCTTGATCCAGAGGGACCAGCTTCAATACGTAGGGTGTTTCTAATACCTGAGATACAAAATAAATTCATGAACCTAAGCAAAGTGTTTTTTAAAAAAATAAGTGGCTTAAAGAACATTATTAAACTATGAATACTTTCGTCATGTTTAACCAAAAAACTGAAAAGAACTGTCTTTTCAAATGCTTCTTACTTTCTTTTTACGGTTTTGTGCCTCTATCTTTAAAAACTGAACCTTCTCTTTTGTTGTCTGTCTTCTTTCTTTCTTTTTACGGTTTCGTGCCTCAATCTTTAAAAACTGAACCTTCTCTTTTGTTGTCTGTCCGAATGCCTGTCTGTCCGAATGACTATCTATCCAACTATTAAGACCACTTTTTCTCAGGAACGAGTAGACTTATCAAGTTCAAATTAAAGTCCAAGGTCCTTTGACGGTATAAAAATCTTAAGTTTCTAGGCCAATGTAATAAAAAAATACGGCCATTTATGTCACATACGTTGACACTCGCAGACTCACTCATGGGAACCCATGGCGTACTTCCCGCTGACCTAGAACCATGAAATTTGGCCGCGGAGGGTACCCGAGGGCTAGGACGCCTTGCCACGGTTCACGCGGCTCCCCCCATCGGAGGTTCTGGTACTCCCTTGGGCATACGTGTGTGCGCTGTCCTTAGCGTAAAGTTGTTTAAGTAAGATTAAGTAGTGTGTAAGCCTAGGGACCGATGACCTCAGCAGTTTGGTCGCATAGGCTCTTATCACCATGAAATTGCTAAGAGGCAATGTTTCACAGTATAAGTAACGAGAAAAACCTGAAACTGATAATTTGTAATTATATCACACGAAAAATATTTTTTTTTGTAATTTTTTATCCGACTTCAAATTCGAAATTAAAATAGTCTCGAAAGTCTTGGAATCTGAGGCACCAATTTCTTGCAAGTATCGATTTCGATAACACGCAAAAATCGTACACATCCTCGATTCCCGGACTGCGTATTCTGTCTATATACGTAATTACGCTTTTACGGGTCACTCGCCAGCCGGAGTGGCCGAGCGGTTCTAGGCGCTACAGTCTGGAACCGCGAGACCGCTGCGGTCGCAGGTTCGAATCCTGCCTCGGGCATGGATGTGTGTGATGTCCCTAGGTTAGTTAGGTTTAAGTAGTTCTTAGTTCTCGGGGACTGATGACCTCAGGAGTTGAGTCCCATAATGCTCAGAGTCATCTGAACCATTTGAACGGGTCACTCAGTGCGCTAGTTCTACTCGCACCAGGCCATCTGTTATTTGTCGAACTTGTGGCCTACTCTGAAGGTCTTGCATTTGTCTCCGATAGACGAAAAGTGGAACCCAGGGGACAAGAGCCGTGGGCAGACGGGGTGAAGTCCCTAGTCGGCACGTGCGTGTTTCGCGTGGTCTTCTGCTTCTTCAGTTTCTGGACGCAGCACTCCAGGGAGTTCACCACGGCCGCACCTGCCGGAGCCGCTGAGAATCTCTAGAACCGCAGCTCCATGACGCTCCGTAAGAGGCCCCCTGAGCAGCCAATCAGAAACGCCGTGTCCTCAGGCAGCATCCTCTGCGTCTTGGCCTTCCTCTACCATTACATCAGCTCCAGACCTGTTTCACCTTGTCAGTGACATTGCGGTGAAGGGTCTTCGGATACCGTGCTTTGACACAGGAGACAGACACAACACATTGCACCAGACCACTTTAAAATGTATTGATCACCGCCGCCGCCGCCGCCGCCGCCGCCGCCGCCGTCGTCGTCGTCGTCTCCTCCTCCACCACCACCACCACCACCACCACGGAAGGCCTAGCGCACATGTACATATTTTTGCTCACCATAGGTCACAGATTTGCATGGTAGCAAGAATACGCCCTTGGACTCTCGAAGCCTGGGAAGAGGTCGCTTGGAATGATTAGTCGTGGTACAACTGGTAAACACCGATGGCGGGTTACAGATACGTGAAGATTAATGGGAAGCTTCATCCGGAATGCCATCGGGGCAACTTTCAGACTGGTGGTAAATGCGTTCTCGTGTGAGATCCGTAGACATGAGACGGAATGGAGCCATCGGATCTTACTGCTCAACTACGTGGAAACTGCTGACCAATCATATCCATCTGTATCCCTTCATTATTCGCCTATAGCACGGGTGAGCAACCGGAGGTCTCAATCTGGCCCCGTGGAAGAAATTCGTGTGTGTGAGGGAGAGGCGGGAGGGAGAGAGAGAAAGAGAGAGAGAGAGAGAGAGAGAGAGAGAGAGAGAGAGAGAGAGAGAGACGCTCGGCTCGCGTAGTTTGAGCTCATGACGTAGTCAAAGTTTTGCTTGACCTGCGTATGCGCAATGACATTTTGCCTCTGCTAGATTTGAACAACACAGAGGAACACGTTTTCAGTCTGAGTGCGAAGTTATGGCCGATGTGGTCAGATTTGGGCGGACCTAGGTATGTGGGGAGACGTATTTTCACCTTTCGGGCCGCAAAAGACACACGTTATTTACTGCTTACTGCCTAAGTCTGTGCTACACAATGACAGATCGCAAACGATTCTAATAGGCAACAATGGCACGAAAGTTACCGATATTCGCGAAATGTGCCGATTTGAACAACGGCAGCATGAGCCATTACTTGGTGCAAAAAATTAGTTCTCCGTTCTCGGTTCATGCGAAAAGTTCTTGGGCCAGTTGGTTGTTGATTTCGTGCAAGTGTTTCTGTGCATCTCCACTCAGTTCATTCGCAAAAAGTCTAACGTTAAGAAGAGAAGAGTAGATGCTGAATGTCGCCAATTCCGGGAGAGAAAGAACGGAGAAATTTTCTTTTTTTTTACAATATTCAAAGATAAAAAATGGTTCAAATAGCTCTGAGCACTACGGGACTTAACATCTGAGGTCATGAGTCCCCTAGAACTTAGAACTACTTAAACCTAACTAACCCAACGACATCATATACATCCATGCCCGAGGCAGGGTTCGAACCTGCGATCGTAGCAGTCGCGCGGCTCCGGACTGAAGCGCCTAGAACCGCTCGGCCAGCGCGGCCGGCTTCAAAGATAACCCTGTTTGCATTCTGTGTAGTGAATTAAAATCTATTGTGAAGTAATATAATATGAAAAGGAACTTTTCTACGAAACACACAGCGCAACAACGTTTTACGGAGTAGTTATGGAAACACAACATGAAAATGTTAATTTCCGATTTTGTCTAGCAACAGCTTATGTTTGCCAAACTGCGGACTCAGTGCGACAATTCGGTTAAAGCTAGTTTTATAATGAGTAGAAAGTTGTCAAATCGTCAATGGCTTTTTCTGAAGGCGAATTCGTAAAGGCGTGCCTCTCAGAAATTGCAAATGTACTATGCCACGATAAAAAAATAAAAAACCCAGTTCGAACAAATACGTTTATCGACACCATCACTTGTTTGCCGAATTGGTATGATGGCTGGTGAACATTTTTAAAAAGTTGGTGTGATCGTGCTGCCTCAATTGAAGCATTAGCGACTGCTTTGGACAAAGCTCAGTCAGCAGTTCACGAAAACAAAACATTAAAATATTAATTTCCAATTTGGTCAGGCAACAGCATATGTTCACCAAATTGCAATTCGGTTAAAATTAGTTTTATAGTTAGTAGAAAGGTTGTCACAAAGTGGTTGGTGTAGATGTGGAGCTCAACTTAACGCAAGAATTATTAGCATTTCAGCCACTAAAGGAAAGATTGTTATTAACTAACGGCTTTGCAAAATTTCGCAACGGAAGTTTTTAAGGCAGGTATTGCAAAACGTCGTTAAGTAAAGAAGCAATGTTCAGAACGTGAAAATAAAGGCAATCGACTGAATATGTGGTGAACATAAAATTAATTTATTCTCAAAATGGGATGTTTTGAGGCACAATTTGTTGGCGTGGTGTGGCGGGAATGGGTGCCATTCATATGGGTGCGTTACCCCACAAACATTACTGTCACGGACGCTGAAGTTTTGGCCTTGTGTACCGCAGCGCTGCTGTCGTGTCACGTGACGTCAGGCCTGCGGTTAACCAAAGGTAAACTGCACCTTCAGCAAGACAATGCATGACCCCATCGCTCCCAAAGTGTTCTCAGTCCTGAACACAGCTGGGACGACAGTCAGCAGAACGAGCGCTCGCTGGACCCACATAAAAATAATCTAACCGGCTGGAGGGTGGCAAACGGGTGCTCTTGGATGGGGGTAGCTCCACAATACTTTCGTTGTACCGTGGAGCCTGTGCCACAAGAACTAAGTTCGCTGCGGTTAAGATGCTCACGTAAATTCTTTAGTGCCTGAAATGTTTTCAACTGATTAGTGATTTCCAGTAGCTCCATAAAAAAATTAAGAAAACACTGTACACAGGAAGGCGGAAAATAACATTACATTCGCTAACTAATGAAAAACGTAAAAAAAAAACGGTTATGAAATATTTAACTAATACTATGTACAGGGTGTCCCAAAAAATACCGACAATGCTTAGTATCTTGTGCAAACTGATCGGTTTACCAATAAGGAACCCAAGCACGCGTCGGGCGCTGGAAAGCATCGAAATCTGAGAACCAACGTTTCTGTCCGTTTGTTCCGATTCGTTTTGATGCCCGAATACGGAGGGAATGCAACTCTTTAGCCATTTGTGTACTGCGGATGGGCGAACTGAGCCTAATAACTTTCCTGCGCATGCGTAACATTCCTCCACACAGTCCTTGTGGGCATCCTAATGCGAACCTGGCGCGGTCTGCCAGTGCAATAGAGTTGTTAACAGCAATGCGGCGTGCACTATTAGGCAGCTGCGGGAATGACCGACGTGGTGCTTGCGTACGGCAAAGCGGATTGCAGTGGGAGAGCTGCTGCAAGACTGTATGTGGAGCGCTTTCCAAACAGGCGTACCCCACATAATTCCACGTTTCCGGCCATCGAGAGACGCCTCAGAGAAGCTGGGAAGTTGAACGTAGGTATTTTCTGCCTTTGGTGTGTCCTTTGTACGGTAAAGCACCAGCAATCTGTGCTTGGAACTCGCGAATACTATCCCCATTCTACTGCTTGTACTCTGGTAAGTGTCGAAACGTGACGTCGTCGTCCACGCTCGGCTCGAACGCGTGCCGACGACGTTCAAAGAGCACCCAGCCACCGTCACTCGGCAGGCGGCACGGGCAAAAGTGCCGTGTGGCGTGTCGTCCACGAACACCTGTTCCATCCGCAGAAAGTCCACGCATTACGGGGGACGACTACACACGATGGGTACCGTTTCGGCAGTGGTATTTACAACAGTGCATACTCCAGCCACAATTTCCTTACTTGGTGCTATTTACGGATGAATTCACATTTACTAAAGATGACATATTTAACATGGACATCAAGCGTGTTTGGGAGTACGAAAATCCGGGTGCGCAGATGACTGAGAATCACCAACACAGTGCCAGTGATAACATCTGGTCCAGGACAAATTGTGACCATATCAATGGGCCAGATCAAACGCCAAACAGACAAAGGTTGGTTGGTTGCTTGATTCTTCCCATCGGACGAGGGAAGGATGCGGAAGGAAATCGGCTGTGGCCTTTCAAAGGAACCATCCCGGCATTTGCTTGAAGCGATTTAGGGAAATCACGGAAAACCTATACCAGGATGGTCGGATGCGCGTTTGAACCGTCGTCCTCCCGAATGCCAGTAGCCAAACAGACTAACAGGACCGATCTACCTCACACTTATAACAGGCTTTTTCCCTACCCCACTGGAAGTAATGCCACTAAATGTCCGGATTGACACGTGTCTGCAACACGACGGAGCTCCAGCACACTTTGATGTCGATGTGCGGAATCATCCCGAAGTTGCATATCCCACTCGATGGATTGGTAGGGGTGGACCAGTTCTGCGGCCAGCACAGTCGCCAAATCTGTCACCTCTCGACTATTGTCTGTCGGGTAGCATGAAGAGTATGGTGTTGGACTTTTTTGCTCGAGTTCACGCAATGACTGAAACACTTCAAAGAGAATCGCGCTTGATGGCTATTATGCGCGAGGCTCAGCACCGCCAATGAAGTCTCTGCACTGACGTTGGCGCTACGCAGTTCGAATCCCGTCGGAGGTTCGAGTCCTCCCTTGGGCATGGGTGTGTGTGTTGTCCCTACCGTTAAGTTAGTTTACGTTAGCTTAAGTAGTGTGTAAGCCTAGGACCGATGACCTCAGCAGTTTGGTCCCATAGAAACTGACCACAAATTTCCAATTCTACTGACGTAATGTGAAACGCACACCCATCTCAGACTTCGACGCTCTCCAGCGCCCAAGCTGTGGGTCTTCGGGTATGGGTTCCTTCTTGAAAACCGATCAGAGTGCCTTCCCCTACAACAGACTAGCGGGTTAATAATTTTTTCATAATGTGGGGCCACAGTCATAATATATTTCTTTATATTCAGTACCGCCATTACACTGCTTTTTATTTGCAGTGTTGCATTACACGATCATTAAGTGTTTTAATGTTGTACAGGTGTAAGATGGTATACTGTCATTATTTAAAATACACTATTAGACACATTAGACATATTGTCAGTGTTTTTTGGACAGCCTGTATACATTCGTCATCATATATTTTCTTGTATAGAGATTCTTCTTAATTTTTATGGGTCCATAACAAATAACTAAACAGTTTAAACAGTTTAGCTACTACAAGGAATAGGTATGAGTATTTGACAGCAACAAACTTTATTGTTAAAAGAAATATGTTCGTTGCTCCCCCCCCCCCCCCTCTCTCTCTCTCTCTCTCTCTCTCTCTCTCTCTCTCTCTGTGTGTGTGTGTGTGTGTGTGTGTGTGTGTGTGTGTGTGTGTGTGTGTGTTCTCCCCTAATTGCTAATAAATGTAAATGACAGCTACTAACCTATTCGATAGTTAGTGCTATGCTCGCATGTGGTTCTCTTGTCACTTTTAACAGGTAAGTCACTGCTATTAGCCCTGACGAATGTACTAGCTATATAGGAAAATGTCAAGCTGGGCTGTATGGTGCTTTTGTTTCTCATGTATCTGTCTATTTTTTCACGAGCCAGTTGGTTCAGCTTGGGAAGCCAAATCTCAGATAAATAAAATTTCTACTTTATTATTTTGCAGCTATCTTTTAAAATAGACAGGTACTGTTTGGTTTCGATCGTGCCTATTAAACAAGTAGACAGCGTTTTAAATTAAACATGCAGACTGACTACCGCTTCGCGGGCTAACCACTTACGAAAGCCCGTAAGTAAGGGAGCCATCCCAGACATTTACGTATTGGAAGACCAGATGTTCCCATCTTTCTAGATCCATCAACAAGTCTCCCACCACTACACGATGAAGCATGTACCACGTACAGATCATTGTGTAAAGCGAAAACTGAACACAATATAAAAATGGAACTTTCCTTGTGCTTCGACCTTTTACTATGGTCGTGATGAAATAATCACGGATAATTTGCTAAAACTGCACCCCATGTTCTCCACAGTACACCACGGAAAATGTCGTTAAAACAACTTCGCTGTATGCTGTTAGAATTTGCTTGAAGAGGCGACCGAATTTTCGTTGTTGAAATGCCAGTTTTCAAAATATCTATTCGTATATATTACGCACATACAAATACTATTTTCTTGCCTCTGTTTTGTGTGTAAACTATATTATATCGCAGTAAAACTGCTGTCCGAGAATGACGACGTTTCTGGGACGATTAAATAAATAACGCAATTATCTTCTCGCAGATTTTTGTAGACTTCCACAACTTCTCATTCATACTGTCATTATATTCGTAAGTGGCTACACTACAAATAATTGAACTGACTGACTTGTTCTGTTATATTATAATTTGGAACATTCTTTTCCCTCTTTTGGGGTTTTACATTCTCGAATAATTGAAAATCACACTGTATAACTTCAGTTGAAAATTTATATATACATTTGAAAATAATTTGCCGAAACGTCAAATGGAAATCTTCCGTTTCTTCCTGCCAGAGGCTTTTCATATGAGGAGCCTGTAAACCACTTACTCTCCGCGCATCATATAAAATATCCATCAATATCGTTTGCCTTACATTGCGACACAGTAATGTCTATACTACATTGTCTGATCACATTAATGTGACCAGCTGTCAAAAGCCAGAATGACCACTGATTGGAGCTTGGACAGCTGCGAGACGCGCAGAAAGTGTCGAAGAGGATCTAGAATGAACAGACATCGATGAGGAGCCATGCTGACTTCTCAGTCTTAGCCGTTTCGGAAATTCGTCCACCCCTGGCCCGAAAGCCAATGATCACGCCCTTTTGGACTTCAGATAAATCGCTCCGTTTCCTCCTTACGGCAGTGAATGCACTGTTTTCTGTATCCTCCCGACGCGCTTTATATATCCTCCACTGCCAGTGCTGCCATCTGCCGTCTGAGATTAGTTATTGCACAATGATGTCGAACGTAGGCGGCGGTGAGATCAATGTGACTGGACTGTCTAAAGTGAAGCACTCATTGATCCGAAGACTGTTTTGAACAGCACTGTGCTTTACCACGCACTGTTCTGTTGGAGGTGGTCTGCCGGTGTCTTCCCCAGACCTTTGAGTTACCGGCCAGTTATAGGGGGCCTTCCCGTTTAACGTGGATTGAGAAGCACGGCGCAGCTCGTCATTTCTCACGTCAACAAACACTACCAGAAGTGAAAGAGAGATAAGGACAGATAATTCTAGGATCGAGCGGAGATCGAACCCGAGGCCTCTGGATTTGCAACTTGACACCTTACCACGGAGCCACGTAATGTGTACATTACAGAGGGAAAAAGCCATGACAGCGGATGGACGCTGCAACACGTAAAACTTTACTTCTTCGCGCAATCAGGACGATACAACAGCGCGGCACAAATTTAAGGCGTTCCCTTAGAACCGTGTGGAGGAAGGTGTTTAACAAGTTGATTGCCGCGACGACCTCCACCGCCGGTGTCACAGAATCGAATCTCCGGACCTCCCCGCTGTGCGTCTGCTAACTTTCTCCACAAGGGGGATTAGCGGCCAAGTCCGGCACAGTCGCAATCCCCCACAAAGCTTCCCCGTCTCGCTATTTTCCTTTTGTTCTCCCGATGAAAGAACGGCGCCTTTCTTCAAAGCCGTTAATCCTCTCTCCGGCACGACTCAAATTCTAAACACGGAGAAGGAAGCAACATTTTTCGACTATTTTCATCTCGTGAAACTGTCCAATGTAATTTCACTTAGGAACTTCGAAAGATGGCGTTTGCTCTCGTTTATTAGTACACAAATTTTATAACACCATCTCACACTATACCTTTTTGTCAAAGTAGAATCGTAACATCGAGGCACGACTGGGCCAAACTGTAGTCGGATGCTTCCGAAATGCGTGTCTCTGCGGGAGCAACGTGTCGGGGACCAAACAGGGCGTGGACAACCTTTCCTTTAGCCACCTGAAGCGTCGACATTAACGGCGGTGTTGTACGACACTCATCAAACTATTCTTTATATAGTCAACTTACATGCCGAGAAGCTCCTAGTGTGTACTGACTCGATGAGTGCCCTACAGTATCTTACGACGATAGCTGAAGAAAAAACTGTTAATCCTTTGGCGAATTCTCAATCGCAAAGGTAGTTGCGCTAACAGATTCATCGACAATTGATACCAGGACTTGTTGGAATAAGGGGCAACGAACTTTAACATCAGCAGGCGGAAATGGCGCACCGACATACCCCTACAATACAGTGATTTTCGTAGTACACTCGACAACCAAGTAAAAACGGAATGCTGCCCTTAAATTCCCAACTCACGAAAAGAGACACTGTTACAATTATGTACGAGCAGGTCACATGAATACCAATAAAATGAGGCATTTATAAAAATTAATTCATCCTCCGAGCTGTGATTTATGCCTCAGTGAGGCAGACACTGTACGTATATTAACAGAATGTGATACATATTATAATCCAAGAACAAAACGGTGTACAATATTTTAAAAATTAAAGACTATTCTTCTCTTAGAGCAGCTCTTAGTTTCACGAATACGTCCGTTGCCAAATGTATTTGCCATTTCATTCATCTTTGTAAAAGGTAAATTTGAAACTTCAGGATATATCTGATGTATGGGCACTCTATAACAAAATTATGACGCAACACCAAGGAATATCATCGAAGTGCCGCTGTGCTATAAGGGTGCCGTGAATGACAGCAAAGAGGTCCTGCTATGAAGACAAACGGCACCCCAGACCATCACTGCTGCTTGTCTGCTGTGCCGGTACAAACCCCCGTTGCTAGATGAACAGGTCTAGTATGCAAGGATTGCTCTGTGGAGAGTGAGCGCGCTACACGGTGCGTGATTCGCGGAAGCGCGTGGCGCGCCCGTGCGGGATTTGCAACTGTCGGTGGGACGCCTCCGTCCCCACGTGGCCCGCAGCTTGGGGCAATGTTTGGTGTTTCGCGCATTACGCGAAAACTGTGTAACTTGCGGTGAAGAGCGATGCGGCAGTGGATTGTGGTCAGCAATATGCACCTTCTGAAAGATCGATCTTTATTTCAAGTCACGAGACGCAAAAGTTACAGTAACCTCAAAATGGATTAATATCACGAATACTGATAGATTAATAAAAATAGTATATAACAACTCACAGCGATGGGCGAGCACTCGTTAAAAACGTTTCGTCATAGCAGATCGAGTGCCGTAGTCATATGTTAAGATTCAATTAAGTCCGTAAAGAGCAATAAACAAAGATTGAGGGAAAATTGTTTATAAAATTCAATAGAAAATTCATGACGTAAAGACCGGCACTATATAATATTTTGGGTGGCATCACACGTATTTTAAACTAGTTAAGGTATACTATACACTTAACTTGCAATAGTTTTCATTGTTTGCAGATTATGATTAACATTTATTGCCCATAATAAATTAATTATTATGGATATGAAGATTTTGAGCAGCGCAGTGTGTAGATCGCTGTAGATTACGTCTGAAAACGGTGCTATATGCAATTCTATGTTAAAACTTTGCAGCACAGATGTAAACAAACAAACTTGCGGTAAGTGGGGAAATTTTGCAAAAACTAAAACTTGATTCACAGGCGATAGAGTAATCCTAGAAATTAATGTAACATGGTAAAGAAGGTGTACTTTTTAGCGCGGTTCCGATGGTGTATTTATTTCTGTCGAGGGACTTATGTATCAAAATTTGTAACCTTAACTAGTGAGACTGGTACTTAAATGACCAGAGGGTTGGACATCCGAGCCTATATAAGCGAGCGGCCATCTTGGCCAGGGGTCAGTCGTTGGTCAGTCGTTCTGGAGGGTGGGTGGCCCCATGTGGTCGTTTGAGAATTCTTTTTCGCGCCGATTTATTTCGACAATGAGTATTGTTTAGTAGTGCAAGTGTGCAAGCATATATTTGGTGAACAGGAAGTGCTACGATTATTTGTGTGGGTAGGATTTACGAGGTATACATCGTCATAAGTGAACTTGTGGCGAACTGTGATTTCGCGCCAAAACTGTTAGAACAAAGAGGACAGTGGGACTCCTGGTTCTGTTCGAATTATTTCAATAATTTTCGTTTATAGCAGCCTACATTACTGCTATTGGGGGCTCGGAGTCAAATTATTATTAAAGTAAAACTGTAAACCGTCTCACCAGTGCTAATTTCATTGTATGAAAGGAAAGAACAACGCCAATAAATAGTGATTGAACTGTGTCGTGAAAAACTGATTTTAGTGTAATAATCGCCTAGTTCTCGTTCCCTAGCGTAAACTTTACTTATGTCTGAGTGAATAATTAATTAAAAAACTATGACAAATGCGCAGGTGTGGAAGTGTACTAATGCACCAAGTGTAGAAATCATCCCCTGAGACTTACGCGAGAGCCAAAATTTGCAATAACAGTTTTAACCAACATTTGTATACGCACATTTCGTGTGAAAACGCTGCAACCGCACTTCTTCCTTATTTGCCGCCCCGTCGCACGGCCCATATGATGGGCAACACTCAGGTGTAAGGGTGTACCCATAAACGTCTCCGGCCTGGACTCTCACTGAATGGAGATTTGTCTTCAGTGATGAGTCCCTCTTCGAATTGGGCCACGATGGTCGGGAAGACGTGGCCTGAGACGCCCCAGACAGCGGTGTCGTTCCAACCTGAGTGTCGTCTGTCATACGGCCCGACCGTCAGGTGTGAGGGTCTGGGGTGCCGTTTGTCTTCATAGCAGGACCCCTTTGGTTGTCGTCCGCGGTACCCTTACAGCACAGCGGCACACCGACGATTTTCTACGGCCCGTTTCCCTGCCCTCACGGTAAGCCATGCTGGGCTTACGTTTAAACAAGATAATGCCCCCCTGCACACGGGGAAAGGTTTTACTACGAGTCTTCCTACTTGCCAAACACTGCCTTGACCAGCAAGGTCGCCTGATCTCTCCCCAGCTGAGAAGGTTTGGGGCATTCTGGGCAGGGCCCTCCAACAAGCTTGGGATTTTGACGATCTGACGCGCCAATTGGACAGAATTTGGCAACATGTCCCTCAGGAGGACACCCAACAGCTCCATCAATCAGTACCAAGCCGTATGACAGCTTCCGTAACGACCAGCCGTGGATTAACGCATTATTGACTTGCTCAGCTTGTGAACTACTTTTGAATAAACCATCCAGTTTTTCTCATACTGTAATCATTTGTTTGTGCATCTACATCGCATCTACCGATTTCCGCCCCCATTCGGGTAATTCCTTCATGATGGATCGTTTTTTTATTTTCTTAGAGTGTTTAGATTGGGTTTTATGTTAATATTTCATGGCTTTTGTTGTAACGGTGTAGTCAGACTAACGTACTTTACTGACTTCTTGTCTCTTTCAATAACGTTTTATATTCTGTAATGAAATCAGACCAATGTCCTGTTTCTATCATTTTGTGCAATAATTAACTTGGTGAAATGGGCTCTGCCCGAAACGAAATAAAAAGAGAATAACAAAAAAGTTACTATTTCGGTGTGGCACAGCGTCATATTAAAAGAATGAGTCCTGGTGACGAACGAAGTTTTTATTTGAATCTTAAACAAGCTTCTTTTTGCTTCACTTCACAGAAAAATCAAGTTTCTCCACTGGAATAGTGGCTTAGTGACACTTTCAGCCACATGCATCTGAACGTTAGGGAATTTGGCAGAGGCGACTCACTTTATTCGTGCAATAGTTGTCGCCTTGCTTCATCCACTTACGAATAAACTTCTGAACGTCACTGCCCTCAACATTGGTTGGACCACTCGCACAGAGACTACTGGGAAGTTTTGCTTTTCAGAAAGTTTTCCCCTATACTCAGTGCATCTCTTCGTCCTTCCACACCACTGAATACTCGGCACTCCGACTTCCTCAGCATAATATAACGAAGGCGACGGGTGAGCGCGAAATTACTGTTTTTTTATCAAATGGATTTTGTCTTCGATGAGGCAAAAATGCCGATATGTGAGAGACTTATTTGGCTATACGGGTAGCTACGCCGTTGGTCTCGATAAATCATGTCACAAAAAATTTCCATATAAAGCTCTTTCATCAGTCAACGGCGTCCCGCTACACCGCACTGACGGTAATTACTTGTCAATGCGTCAGCGAGTCATTCAAACACGATCTGAGCGAACGTCACCTCCAATAGCGCACCAAAAAACACGACAAGACTGTGTGGCATAAAATACCAGAAACACCGTTCTATACCACGTCAATACAGTTGACGAAAAACTGGGAGCAATACGTTGCGATACTGAAAGCGACAGGTGTATTTTACATATTGTGTTCACTTATTTTAAAATGTACGAATAAATATTGTTCAATAGAACCACCACCGGTCGTCATGAACAATACAAAAAGGCATACAGATAGAGGAAGATTTTATGTAAAATATGTCATACAAAATTTTGTATTATTTCTGCCGATTTGTTATGCCACTAATTACACTGGTCTGCACAGCCATCAAAACGCACCGGCCATCATATCGCACAATTGCTCGGGTAAAATTCGAATGCATTCAACACGAAATTCCATAACGTAACTGACTTCCCAGGTAATTTTAGAATATGTATGAAAATTTCAATTTTAATTAAGTAGTAGGTTCCAACATAAGCGGTCGCACTAGGTGGCAATAGGGGGAGTGTGCGCTGCAACTGTATATGGTGTTAACAGAATGTTAGCTACATACAGATGTGTATAGGCTACTATATGTGCATAACACTACAACAAGGTGTTGTTGACAGCAGGAAGCTGAAATTTGGCGGCAGCATGTTAGTCGGAAAACAGACTGGCACAAGAATTTATTATTTTCGGCAGTACAATTGAACATTCAAGACGCAAAGGAGGTAAGAGAGGTTACGGTTTCGCATCCCGTCGACGACGACGTCTTTGGAGACGCACCGCTAGCTCTGATTGGTTGAAGGATGAGGAACAAAATCTGCCGCGTTCCTTTCAAAGGTACCGTCCCGGCATTTGCCTCAAAACAATGCGGACAAGACTGGAGTTCACTCGTGTTTCGTGCGCCATCGGTTACGGACGGATCTCAAGATAACTCCCGTTTTCTACACGCTGCCTGTAGATGCCATCTGCTGTTACATATTTCAATTACTTCGTGTACTCACGTGTTTACATCAGTAGTCAATTTATCAAACTGGACTGCCTTCCACGTACTTTTTGCTTATTTGGCATTTTTTGATTCCGTTTTGATATTTTAAATAGTTACTATTCTCGTCTTCAAGTTCCTCCTGCTGTTTGATGTGGCCCTATTCAGAAAACGGAAGGAAATGAACGAATCTGGAATACTTTCGGAGTTTTTTGACGATTATTATTCAGATGTTCATGGTGAGAATGAAGACCCGGATGACTGTGTGACTGAATGATTTCACGGTTCTGACAACGATTCCAGTGACAGTGACATCATTAGACCGGTAAAGAATCGTAAGTTGTCAGTGTCTTCAAGCGATTCCGAAAGTTACGATGAAGGCGATTCTGTTCTTATGAGACTTAATCCTGGCACTGGATATGTCAATGTACCAGTGGAAATAGGGCGCCGAATCGAATGTGTGAAGCCATAAAAAGAAACCACGCAAAACCTAAAGCCGGATGACCGGACGGGGATTTGAACCGGCGACGTGCAGAGACCATGTCCACTGGCTTAGCACTGTACCTCATCGTTCGATGGGATTCACTTGGATCCATCATTCTAGGTGCTGGAATGTTCTCAAACACTGGTGTACGAGATGACATCACCAAACAACGGAAAACAATTTTCACGTTGCAAAAACCATCTGAAAGTCCTTGCAACTGGAAATCAACTCCAGTTCTTTACGTCGATGATCTATAACATAGACTATTCTACGTTGCGCGTGTCGTTACATTTTTTCATCATCAGATGTATCATTTTTATTTTAAGATCTTAGTTGCATGGTTGTTGTAACCAAACGCCTATTGAGGAATTACAATAATATGATGATGAAAACGTAGAGGAAGAAGATGATGATGGAGGAGGAGGAGATAGAGAAAGACACCAATGCTCTCTGCGGATATTGGAAATTTTATGGTTGTGCGAGTTGTCTTACGTCAGTCGAGAGATTGTACCGGTTGTACATGCGTATCAAAGCGTGCATGGCCGTAACGTTTCAGGTTCGAGGCACCCGTCGTTTACAGCAAATTTCAGATGTCCTGCCCTTTGACATTGTCTCAGCCTAAGCTGAGCGAATGTAATTAGCTCCAGTTGCAATTTACGCTGTTAGGAGCTTACTGTTACTCTAGTACAAAGACCCTCTCAAGAAACAAGAAATTCAGTTCGCGCGAACACGACTTGCTATGAAAAGCAGTTCAGCGAGACTGTCTTAATTTATACAGACGCAAAACGGAGACTTCGGTGGAACTATGCAGAGGGGACAATAAATCTGTGACAGTGATAGACTAACGGCTACTGCCTATTTACCATCAAATATTTAATAGTGCCGGACTTGTATCAGTACGAAGACCACTACAGTCACGAAACATTCTCTAACTACATCACAAATCTGCTTCACGAACGAATCGTTACAAAACACAGAACCTTGTATGACGAAATAGAAGCGTAATGTGCAATGAATCGGAGCTGTCGCAAAAGCGATATTGTGCCCCCCCCCCCCCCCCCACACACACACACACACACACAGAGAGAGAGAGAGAGAGAGAGAGAGAGAGAGAGAGAGAGAGAGAGAGAAACAATGTGTACATGTACTCTAAACTATTAATTCTAAACTCTCGTATACGATAAATCTGTGTTATCTGGCCGAATTGATATTACAAGCTTACACTTTCCTCCGAATCTATTTCGACTGACACAAAAAAAAAAAAATCTACGGAAACAGTTTGAATGGCAAAACAGCCGTTTTCATTGAAGCTGTAATTTGCATAAAAGCAGCTCCTGTTTTAAAGCGACGACATTTTCACAAATGTGTGATCTGTGGTACACGAGGAAGTATACGCAATGCCTCCGAACGAGTGGGCTACTATTTACTGTAGACGAGTACTAACACGCCAGAATTAATTACTTCGTATAAATTACGGAAACACTCTCTAGCACACTCGATAGTGTTCCCTTTCGACATCACAGTTTTCATACTTGGTTCTGCACTGTAGCAGCTGCGAGAAAGATAACGAATCGGAACATGCAGCGCAGCGGCATGACATAGCAAAAGCGTGTACCGGGTGGTTATAATACTGAAGTGCAGCTACTTACACAGTTCGAATGTGAGCTGTCACTATCGTATGGAAGTGGAATTTATTCTAAAGTGTTACCGTGGAACCAATTTACGCTAGAAAAAATTAGTTCGAATTTTGGCCACGCCATCTGGCGCTGAGAATGCAGGAAAGATGTACTGAAATGATTCAATATGTAGAGGATTAGGAACAGGACGTGGGCACGAAAGGTCAAACAAGTGGGAAACGCACAAGGCTGATTTTATTATTAATCACCGCTTATACTATTCAATGTGAGCACCGGAGACGTCGATGGGAAACTGTGTGGTGACAGACTAGCAGCTGGTAGCCAAAATTGGAACAATTTTTTTTTCTAGGGCAATTCGGTCCCGCATTAACGCATCAGCATGCCTACCAACTTTCGCTGACATACGATAATTACAGCTCACACTGCACCTACGGCAGTAGCTCCACTTTAATCATAACCACCCAGTAGAGCGAAGGTTTTGAATGACATAATGGTTAACACGATTCCCACTTTTCTTTTTAAAAAAACAGTACATAAACATGGTACTTATCAGATATAGCACATTATTTCAGAATAAAATTCAGTCGTCAGTTGCAAATACATTTTTATTTCGCTTTATTGGGTTCGAGAAATTAATTTGTTATCTTCAATAGCTTAGTACTGTTTAAGCAGATGTCAATATCTTCTTCACAGAACCATAATGCCATGATATGTCCAAAATTTACATACTGTATATGATTATTGTAAACAACGACTGACATCTGCTAAACGAATACTAACCTCCTGAAGGTGACAAGTTAATATGTCGAAACCGCTAAAGCGAAGTAAAAATATATCTGCAACTGACGACTAAATTTTACTCTGAAATGTATACTACAGTTGCTGAAAAATAACAGCTGTGAGTAAAATAAACACATCAAAAAAAGTTTTGCATCACGAGAGTTCCGGAATCTATAGAGAAAATTGGAATAGAGATCAACATTAACATCATTTCCGCCCTTTCTATTGCTCATGAAAACCACGCATTGCATATTGTACCGCCATACAGCGAGACCTTCAGAGGTTGTACATACATTGCTGTACATACCGGTACCTCTAATACCTAGTAGCACGTCCTCTTGCATTGATGCATGCCTGTATTCGTCGTGGCATACTATCCGCAAGTTCATCGAGACAATGTTGGCCCAGATTGTCCCACTCCTCAACGGTGATTCGGCGTACATCCCTCAGAGTGGTTGGTCGGTCCTGTCGTCCATAGACAGCCCTTGTCAATCTATCCCAGGCATGTTCGATAGGGTTTATATCTGTGGAACGTGCTGGCCACTCTAGTCGAGCGATGTCGTTATCCTGAAGGAAGTCATTCACAAGATGTGCACGATGGGGGCGCGAATTGTCGTCCATAGAGACGAATGTCTCGCCAATATGCTGCCGATATGGTTGCACTATCGGTCAGAGGATAGCATTCACGTATCGTATAGCCGTTAGGGCGCCTTCCATGGCCACCAGCGGCGTACGTCGGCCCCACATAATACCATCCCAAAACAGCAGGGATCTCCACCTTGCTGCACAGCGTGTCTAAGGCGCTCGGGCTGACCGGGTTGCCTCCAAAAACGTCTCCGACGAGTGTCTGGTTGAAGGCAAATGCGATACTCCTAGGTAAAGAGAACGTGATGCCATTCCTCCATTCCTGAGCGATCCATTCAGCATGGTGTTAGCCCCATCTGTACCACGCTGCATGGTATCGTGGTTGCAAAGACAGACCTCGCCATGGGCATCGGGAATGAAGTTGCGCATCATGCAGTCTATTGCGCACTGTTTGGGTCGTAACACGACGTCCTGTGGCTGCACGAAAAGCATTATTCAACATGGTGGCGTTGCTGTCAGGGTTCCTCCGAGCCATAATCCGTAGGTAGCGGTCATCCACTGCAGTAGTAGCCCTTGGGCGGCCTGAGTGAGGCATGTCATCGACAGTTCCTGTCTCTCTGTATCTCTACCATGTCCGAACAACATGCTTTGGTTCACTCCGAGACGTCTGGACACTTCCCTTGTTGAGAGCCCTTCCTGGCACAAAGTAAGCACGGTATTGATCGTATAGGCATGCTAGAACTACAGGTAACACGAGCCGTGTACCTTCTTCCTGGTGGAATGACTGGAACTGATAGGCTGTCGGACTCCCTCCGTCTAATAGGCGCTGCTTATGGATGGTTGTTTACATCTTTGGGTGAGTTTAGCGACATCTCTAAACAGTCAAAGGAAATGTGTCTGTGATGCAATATCCACAGTCAACGTCTATCTTCAGCAGCTCTGGGAAACCGGGTGATTCAAAACTTATTTTGATGTGTGTACTGGAATATTATTTCTACGCCTCTACAAAGTAACACGTAGTTGAGTTTCTTTCTACAAATAAAGCTGACCAGCTTTCATACCATATGGGGACTGGAAATGGAGGTCTCTCGTACCTGAAACAGAAATAATATCATTAGTTAGTCTCGTACCTTACAAGAACGACAACGCAACATATTTTAACAAACAGCTACGAGCTAAATTAATTTCACACAGCAAATAGGCAAGTAAAACGAATTTTTAGCAAAAATAAATCCAAATTTCGTAGATCCATCGATTTCACACGACTCTCTGAGATAGAAAGCTTGCTACTCTGGTTCCTGTTTCCCTGTAGAGAATATGTCTTGGGTTATTAGACGGCACGTGTCTAATGTCACAGCGAGCACCAGACACATACCGGTGAATTGCTTCTCCTCTCACCATTATAAAGTGAAGAAACAGTGTGGCCAACGAACCGCGCTCGTATTACGGAGAACCCTGGGTTCGCACAACCCTCTGCATGATCTGATTTAGGTTTCGCAATGTTTCTTTCAGTAAAACATGTCAGGTGAATGGCGGAATGATTGCTCCGAGGCAACGACAGGTTCACTCCGAATGTGACTTCTCTGGAATTTTCAGAAAAATCTCTTGCTTTTACTATGTACGTGTTCAATGGAACATTATTTCAGTCAGTTCACGTCAACCCTTACATATCGATATATCTGTCTTTTCCAGCATATACGTTTTGATAAATAACTTGATTTTTACAGTCTCTATTAGCAATATACAGCGCTCAGAGGGAATCTGACAAAGTTTCTTGCTACTCCCGTACGCTGAGAGTAACGTATGTTCACATGTGAATAAGTTGGTTCTTCAAGACGCATGCATTCACTGAGCACCGATCCAATATTACATACATTGCTATCGATTATTAAAAACAGTTCTGGCAACCCTACAAATGTGAAACTCTATTTAACCGTTGGTAAAGATGATAGTTTTCTATGTTAAGAATTTCTGATACACAGAAAAATTACCTGAAACACAGAATTTAAGCATTTCCTTGATAAATAACTCAGCAAGTTTTCCGTATCTTAGAAGTGTAAAGCTCACTTCTGTCCTTCAGGCAACTACAGACTGGGTTAATTTGTTTTTTATTTGCTTTTTGTGAATGTTTTATTTTGTAATTTCATATAAATTTATTTCGTAATGGGGACTGGTCGATAAGGGGAGGTGTCTGGCAATGTGAATCGAAATACGAAGCTCACCTACCACTGTGTTGTTCGACCAATCAGAGAAGAAATCGTTCGCGAGCTGTGGGACTGGATGAGGAATTTCGCGCTTCAGGAGAAAAACAGTCCGTGGTCAGTTCCTGTGAGTGGTGATTCCGGAGCTCTAGCCATTTTGGTTGAGGGTGAGTAATGGTAATTTCTTTTTCGTTTACAGAATGTAATTTATCGGTAAAAGTTTATTTCAAACGAAAATTTCGGTCTTTTTTGTGAGAACCAAGGCTTTCCTCCAGAATGTATAAATTGCGCGTGAGGTGATGTGTAGTCATAAGGGCGAACATTGTAACCGTCCGCTTATATTCGGGGTACGTCCGCATTTTTATTTCGCCTCAAAAATAATAATTTGAAATGAAAAGCTAGCATGATTCAAGGAGAATGTTGGGATGGGATAAGGGCTGCAACTGCGGATTGTTTTTAGAAAATCTATTAAATGTAAGAGCGTCCGCTTCGCCACGAGGATGCGCTATCCACAGCCGCTGCTGCCGTCACAAAAGCAGGCTGAACGAAACTTCATAAACATCAGTCTTCGTTTTGTGTTCGTTCTTGACTGACGTAATCCATTTATTTGCGCCAGGCCAGATTAATTCAACTTAATATTACTTGACTCAATGGAAGTTAGACAAGGCGCAGTTACTGGTACCTGGTTGCACAGGATATACTCAGATCACTGGTTTTGGTGATTCACTCTTTTTCTTGTAGGTGATGAGAGGATCGAGTGACAGCGTGCTGACTTATTTTTGCCTCAACGCAGTGCAGTGCACTTTACTTAGTATTTAACGAATTCTGCGTGTAACAGAGAGACCTATTCATCCTTTGAATGTATGCGGACTATACCCTGGAAATGTTCCACGTCAGCAGCGGCGGAATTCTTATTGTCGAAGGAAATCGGACCAAATTCGCAGTAAGATCGCGTAGTTTAGGACACCAGCACGTCTATTGTACTGGGAGAGTGACAATATTCGCGTGTGTTATGTTAGGCTCCTATTAACGCCAGTTCATCCGAACCAAGTTAGTTAAACCGGTACCACTACGGGATTTCAGTGTTCGGCAGGTAAGAACCCGAATTTTCTCCGTTAAACTCAATCTTCCAGTATAAACAGCACAGACGGTCACAATGCGTGTCAGGAAGCAAAGTTTACATATTCTGTTGAGGCACGAAAATCAGAGTCAACAAAAAACAACACACTGGAACAAAATCTCAGCTGTACTGCAAATTGCAGAAAGCCACAGGAAATAAAATGAACCCAATGACGATGGTGGAACTTCACCGAAACATGTTTGTATTTTAAACAAGACGACCTAGCTCAAAGGAGAACCGTATTTTCATCATTACATATTACGAGGCAAACACGGACAAAAAGTGACCTTCAGCCACAAGATGAACTATAGATTTTGTGCGTTAATTTTGTAATTTCCACGCAGGAATGTTGGCATCTGTGCATCTACAGTCAAATTAGGAAATCTAATGCAGAGATCTTATCATTTAAAAATTATATTCGGGGTGACTCCATGAAGACGTTACAAACTTCCAGGAATAATGGACAAGGGTAAATGCATCAATTTGAGGTTAGTGACTCTGGACCGGAAATGACAGAGAACAAAATAACAAGCGAAAACCTTTCTAACACCTCTGACAGTGGACTGAATGTACCGGTACTGTTGTTGCCAATATTGCAAGGTAGGGGTGGTAAATGTAAATGTCGTGTGACTAGGGCCTCCCGTCGGATAGACCGTTCACCGGGTGCAAGTCTTTCGATTTGACGCCACTTCGGGCCCTTAGGATTGACATTCTGTCGCGCTGACCACTCAGCTATCGGTGGCGGACGGTGGAGGTGGTAGTATGGACCAAAACGAGAAAAAAAATGTCAGTAAACATGAGCTCTGAGGTGCATACCTAACCAACTACGGGCACCTGCTCATCTTCGATACTGTGGAACACATCTCTTCCACTGCATGCTCTTTGGTTTCCATGTTTCTGCAGGAGGTAGTACGTACAAGAAAAAAAATTTCGAGTAAGTAAGAGCTCTAAAATACAAACCTTTATAAATATGGGCACTTGTTCAGCGGAAGCGTTTGTTTCAGAGTGGCGAGCATGAACTAGATCTTAAGCTTTGTAGCATTTTAGAGCCCATGTTTAGTGATTTTCTTTTCTCATTTTGATCCATACTACCACCTCTGAAAGTTGCCTACCCTATAATATTGGCAACAAAAGTACCCGTTCTTTAGTCCAGTGAGACACACATCCAACGATCTTCACTTCTAGCTTTCGACTCGGCCGTTTCCGGACCAAGGTCCTTTACCTCAAAGTGATACACCTACCCTTCTCCATCAGTCTTGAAAGTTCGCATTATCATCAAGGAATCACCGAGTGCAGATGAGTACATGAATTTGTGACAACATGTCACATAGTTTGAAAAAATACTAATTACTGTAAATAATTACATTTAAAAATTACATTTTACAGTCACTGAAATGGCATGCCATGATCATACGTACTGATTTAGTTTGCGTGTGAATTCGGCAGGAGTAAGATATTTATATACTGAACTAGAAATATTTGTGAACTTTCTGGGCTTGGCAACTCTCTAAAATACGAGTATTACAACTGATGATATGAGACACCAAGACAACAGCACAGAACTACGTCGAGCTCAACATACTTCGAACGTATTTCTTTTGAGTCTACGGGCATCTTGCGACAATCAGATGAGTATAATAAACTACATACAATCTGACGGATATATTTGCTGCAGGAAGACTTATTGAATTATTAGCGAGAGGGAAAAATAAGAATGGAAGACCGCGAACAAAGTGCTGGGATTACATAGGTCGTAAGGCGTGGCCTTATCGGAGTAACAATGCCAGAAATAAAGGAAAGGTTCAAGACCGTCAGTAAGGTTCATGGTGAAAGAATATCAGTGATAAGACCGACTGATGACATTTCTAGCCTCAGAGAAAGTGCGAAGGGACTGCAGGACCCGTTAAATTGAATAAACAGTCTAATGAGCACACATTATGGATCGAAAGAAAACTGAATAAAGAAGAAAGTAATGAGAAGAAGCAGAAATGAGAACACTGAGAAACCTAACTTCAAAATTGGAAAACACGAAGTGGACAAAATGAAGGAACTTTGCTACACTGGAAAGAAAATAACAAGAACTTTCAGAGAATGCAAGTCTGTAGCACAACATTGTAAAGAAATGAGTTACTAAGAGAATCGGAGCGTTTGAAAAGGGGTATTACATAAGGATGCTGAAAACTAGATTGACTGATAAGATAAAAAGGTTTTGTGTAGAATCGACAAGGTAAGGAACACGTGGACAACAACGACAAAAAGAAGGGACAGGATGACAGGACACGTGTTGAAACATCAAACAATAACTTTCATAGTAGTTGCGTGAGCTGCAGAGGGAACAAGGCAGAGGTTGGAATACATCCAACAAACAGGTAGGACGCAGGATACCTGTGCTGTTTTGAGAAGGGAAAAAATGGCTCTGAGCACTATGCGACTTAACTTCTGAGGTCATCAGTCGCCTAGAACGTAGACCTATTTAAACCTAACTAACCTAAGGACACGACACACATCCATGCCCGAGGCAGGATTCAAACCTGCGACCGTAGCGGCCGCTCGGTTCCAGACTGTAGCGCACAGAACCGCACGGCCACTCTGGCCGGCTCTTTTGAGAAGGGACCACAAGGCAATTGGATTTTTGTAATTTTTTGTATTTGTGGTGCGCGAAGTTCAGCACTCAAAGCAAAAGACTTTCGATGCAGCTGTCAAAAATTCTCGACAAAATCGACTTTGCAGTTTTGCGGCCGTCTTTAACGTACTAAAGCAAGGTCAGTTTTTCTCGATAGGTCGCGAGGCTGTGTGGCAGACGCTCGCCTTGCACATTTGCGATATAGGATCCATTCTCAGCACTGCAGAAACTTTAAACAAAGGTGCATGTTCCATGAACATTTCCATGAAACGTAAATTACGTATAAGGATATAAAAGGTATTTAATTTGTAATGTTTTTTTAATGTAAACAACGTTTTATAAAAGATCAGTGATGAGGAATGTATATATGCAACGAAAACTGGATTTTTGTGCGCGATACACAATTACAAATAAGAAGACGCGCATTTTTCTAAAAACAACAATTAGATATTAGCGAGCATTATTTGATGAATTTTATATTTAAATTAGGTTTACCTGACATTGCGTTGCTGTGGCTCGGTCTGGTTAAATGGAGAATTGCTAAATATGTTTGGGAAATGGATATACGTCCTATCTCCTTCTCCCTGTCTCTGTCCATCTCTTCCTCCAGCTTCCCCTTCTCTCTCTCAATCACCCTCTCACCTTCTCCATCCCTCTCTCTCCATCTTCTCCTACACCGTCTCTCTGTCCATGTCCTTTTTTCCGCTCTCGCTGTCAATTTCCTCCCACCCCTCTGCCCATCTCCAATCTGCCTGACCTTGAGGTTTATCTATCGTTATTACTAATTCAGATGTTGTTGTAATATTTTTTTGGACCAAACTGCTGTGGTCATCGGTTCCTAGGCCTACACACTACTTAATGTAACTTAAAATAACTTACTCTAAGGAGAACACACACGCATGCCCGAGGGAGGACTCGAACCTCCGACGGTGGGAGCCGCGTGAACCGTGGCAAGGCGCCTCTGACCGCACGGTTACCCCGGGCGGCTGTAGCTTTCCAATCGTAAGCTGATATGCCATAAATACAACTTTTCAACTTGCTAACGTTTTCTTATTACATATTTTATATTAACAATATATGCCCTATATGTGTCCAAATGTTTATCGCAATAATGTGTAAAAATCTGAAGTAAATCGGTAGAGTACTTTTTGAGATTTGTGATAGCAATATTACCGCTTTATATATTACATATATTAAAAATATATTGCCGTGTGAATGTTCATTAGTCTCTAGGATCGTATGGAACACCTTTGGGATGTTTTGGAACGCAGTCTTTGTGCCAGGCTTCACCAGCCGACATCGATACCACCGCTCAGTGCAGCACTCCTAATTGAACGTATTCCTGCGAGAGTGGAAGCTGTCATCAAGGCTGCGGGTGGGCCAACACCATACTGAATTCCAGCACGCCAGCCGGAGTGACCGAGCGGTTCTAGACGCTACAGTCTGGAACCGCGCGACCGCTACGGTCGCAGGTTCGAATCCTGCCTCGGGCATGGATGTGTGTGATGTCCTTAGGTTAGTTAGGTTTAAGTAGTTCTAAGTTCTAGGGGACTGATGACCAAAGTAGTTAAGTTCCATAGTGCTCAGAGCCATTTGAACCATTTATTGAAATTCCAGCACTGCCAAAAAAAAAGCTCCGAATTTGGTAAAGAAACAACATTAAATTCGGTAAAAAGAACATCAAATTTGGCAAAAAACAGCAGTACGTAATTTGGCAAAATACACCAGCACCGAATTTGGCAAAATACGACACCGAGTCTGGCAAAAACACCGAGTCAGGCAAAAACAACACCGAATTTGGTAAAAACAATACCGAATTTGAAAAAAAAGGGACACCTAATATAAAAAAACCACAATCTAACAAAACGAAATTTGCCAAAAAAAAATTTGCAGAGGAAAGAACATTAAATTTGACAAAAAGTAGCATCGACTTTGGCAAAAAGTAACACCGAATTTGGCAAAAAAGTAGCACCCAATTCGGCAAAAAGTAACACCGAATTTGGTCATGGAATAAAATAATTTTTTCCTGTTTCTGTATGTAAGACAATTGCTTTCTTTATTCATTATTACTTGACGTATTGTGTTGTCAGAAACGCGTGTGAACCTGTTGCCACACGTACAGCCACACGGTGGACAGACAGTGCCCAATTGGGATAACGACCGTGTTAATTAATTTCTGTATTTTTCCAATTACATTCGTTGCGGACTCTTCGAGTCATATGGTACCCCTTTCGGATTCGTATTTTACGGGAGTGATGGCACTGTTTAAGTGTTAAACCAAATCCAAAAAATGGAAAGTGCAGGGGGCAATGGTTTGCTCATCAGAATAATGTGTTGTACACTTCTCTCCACTATACTGTCAAATTTTCTTCGAAGACTATATCCTTGTCCAAAATCAAATTCAACGCAACCACTATCATATTATCACATTAACCGATTAGTATGGGGAGAGGTTAATGTGCCCTTGTGAGATGAGGAGCTTGGCACACGAGAGGAATTCGTGGCGGGCCGCAGCGAAGTAGTCAGGAGAGCGATTAATTAAAAAAACTGCGTGGCAGGACAGTGGGACGCCGCCGACTCGTCTACTTGGGTCCTGGGGGCGGAGCCCGGCTGCTGTGGAGGGCACTGGTTGGGCAAGCTGCCACTGCCCACTGCCCGCTGCCAGCTGAATGCCCGGCCCCTGAAAGGGCCGCCGCGGTACATCACGGCTCTGAATGCGGCGCCGAGCCGGAATGCATAATGGAGCGCAGATCGCTGTTTGCGGACGCGGCCGGAATCTCTCGGCCGACTCTTGGCTCGTGTGTGAGCAAACACACACACACACACACACACACACACACACACACACACACACGTGCAGTGGTCGCAGGCGTCGCGCGCAGAATTCGGCAGCATCGTGTCGGCCGCACACAAATTATGCTAATCGGGTGTTCGGCAGCGCCGGCACAATGGCCGCGTCACACAAACAGAGCGGCGGGCCGTGGAAATAAAAACACTGCACGCGCCGCATTTCACTGTTTTATTAATTCGCCAGCGGGCGCCACTGCGTGTTGCTCGGGAGTGTCGGCTGTGATTCGATTTCACTGCCTCAGTGCAACAACGCGCGGTCTGGGTTCTTTGCTAACGGGACCCCTCCGTACCAGAGCGAGAGACGACTCCAACGACAAAACATGGCCTGTTCTTCGGAGAAATTTTCGGATTATTTTGGTACAGAGGTGGCTCGATACAGAGCAATATCGTAACTAAGATTTATTCGTATATTATTCCAATTACCTATGTTTCTGTGAAAATACCTTCAGAGCAGTGAAAAAGGCTAACACTGCACTCACGAAAACTTCCAACATAAAAAACAGAGCAATGCAATAACTCTCACAAGGGAACCTCCCTATCGCACCCCCCTCAGATTTACTGATAAGTTGGCACAGTGGATAGGCCTTGAAAAACTGAAGACAGATCAATCGAGAAAACAGGAAGAAGTTGTGTGGAACTATGAAAAAAATAAGAAAAATATACAAACTGAGTAGTCCATGTGCAAGATACGCAACATCAACATCATGTGAACCCAGGAGCGCCGTGGTCCCGTGGTTAGCGTGAGCCGCTGCGGAACGAGAGGTCCTTGGTTCAAGTCTTCCCTCGAGTGAAAAATTTAATTTTTTATTTTAAGACAATTATCAAAGTCCAGGCACTCACATGTAATCAGCTTCGCTCTCCAAAATTCCAGGACATGTTCAGATTTGCTAGGACATATGCAGGATTTGACGGTCTACACACGGAAAAATTTGAAAACGTTAAAAACATGTTTTGACAGAGCACAGGGAAAACTGTGCGACTGTGAAACTGTTGCATTAATTTGTTGCAGTTTATGTGACAAACACGTTATGTTTTCATCACTTTTTTGGGAGTGATTATCACATCCACAAGAGAACCTAAACCGGGCAAGGTAGAAGAATCTTTTTACCCATTCGCCAAGTGTACAAGTTAGGTGGGTCGACAACATATTCCTGTCATGTGACGCACATGCCGTCACCAGTGTCGTATAGAATATATCAGACGTGTTTTCCTGTGGAGGAATCGGTTGACCTATGACCTTGCGATCAAATGTTTTCGGTTCCCATTGGAGAGGCACGTCCTTTCGTCTACTAATCGCACGGTTTTGCGGTGCGGTCGCAAAACACAGACACTGAACTTATTACAGTGAACAGAGACGTCAATGAACGAACGGACGGATCATAACTTTGCGGAAACAAAAACGTAAATTTTTCACTCGAGGGAAGAATTGAACCTAGGACCTTCCGTCCCGCAGCTGCTCATGCTAACCACGGGACCATAGCACTCCTGTGCTCAAACTATCCTTAATGTTATATATGTTGCACATGGACTACTCAGTTTGTATATTTTGCTTCTTTTTTCATATTTCTACACAACTTCTTCCTGTTTTTTCGATTGATCTGTGTTCAGGTTTTCAATGCCTATCCACTGTGCCAACTTATAAGTAAATTTGAGAGGGGTGCGATGGGGAGGTTCCCTTCTCAGACGAGAGACGTAGAAGTTAACCACAGTCTGTGCATTCTATTCTGTCGATGGACGTTATAGTACGAAACGAATGCAAAATTTTTCCTTCACTTTATTGACTGTGCATGACGAATTGTAACTATGGTTTAAATTGGTGATTGATTACGGTATAATATGCAAACAGTTGCGCCTTTTTTTTTTTTAAAAATTGATTTTGTGCACCATATAAATCGTGCCCTGCCCGAGACGTAATAACATACTATTTTCTATCCGAATATTAAGGTTTAAAGATATAATTTAACCACTGAGTCAAGAAACTGCGCTGCTAGTCAGCGAATATGTACGCCCAGAATAATGAGAGCGGCGTATCATTATCATCTGTATTTTGTTCTATACAAGAATGCGCGTTCGTCTTCTCATTCTCTTCTTTAATCGCGCGCCTTTCCGACAGCATCTTGCGCTATCAGACTCATATTTTCTTCCATTTTGTTCGAATGAACTTGTATTCCTGCGAGGAATTTATTTAATCATTCTATTATTATCGCCAATTGCGAGAACTAATATGACCTTATTAGAATGCGCCGGCCATGGTGGCCGAGCGGTTCTAGGCGCTTCACTCTGGAACCGCGCGACCGCTACGGTCGCAGGTTCGAATCCTGCCTCGGGCATGGATGAGTGTGATGTCCTTAGGTTAGTTAGGTGTAAGTAGTTCTAAGTTCTAGGGGACTGACGACCTCAGATATTAAGTCGCATAGTGCTCAGAGCCATCTGAACCATTTATTATAAATGTTTTATTCTTTCCCTCCAGAGTTGAGCTAAGATTATTGTAATTTCCAAGTATTTCGCCGAAATACGGCACAATTCTTTGTTATGTTCAGAACTGGGAGAATTATTCGCAAAATGTTAGATTTCTGTACAAGTTATTTACTTCATTAAATAATAATTGTTTAATTTAACATTTTTGCTTTCATTTAGTAACAGCAGTCCCAAATTTCCAATTTATAAATTTCTTTACTACATTTTTTTCTTACGGTGCCAACGCGACACTCACGAGATTAAATCAAATTATTCTCAATATCTCGCTAGGCGAGAAGACGGAAATTTCCCTGAGATTACAAAAAACATAAATTAATCGTTTTTCAGCACGCTGCTTTCCTACTGATCTTCACTTCAAGCAAAAACTGTAAAAAGAGTAGAATAAATTAAGAGGTGAAGTCTTACTATTGTGCGTCCAATAGTATTGTGGACATTTTATGATAAAAATAATTTATATTATAAAGTCAAAAAAGGTGGCGTGTGTGTGAAATATCTAATTCATTTACTTTTAATTAGCGATAAGAAGTGATACCTCTAACTATTCCACGTACTAATAGTTGTGTGTGAATATTAAAGTTAACTATCTCATGCGTATATTTAAATAACAGTAGAACAGAAAATTTAATAGGGATACATTAAGTTTGAAGAAATTTTGCTTGATAGTCGTTCAATTATTGAACTATTGCCAATATATGAATATACTGCAAGCATAGGTTACACCCATCGTAATTTACGCTAGCCGAAGCATAAATTTCCACAATTCCATAATAATATTCATCCATATTTATAAAATACACCATAGTCATAAAGATTCAGTATAACCGTTAACTAATTACGAGGGTCGGAACTCAAATAGTGGCAACTTCTGATTCACAACCGATACAAGAGAGTTACATGTCTGCACCTGTTACTGTCCTTCATAGTAGGCAACAGCGTTGTGTAGAACCCGTTGCCAGCGATGTTGAAAGCGTAGCATACCGTCAGCAGAGCCTGTTCTGCTGATGGTGCGAATGGAGCGGTCTACTGCCCGTCGAATCTCTGGAACAGTACTGAGGCGAATGCCACGAAGTAGTTCCTTCATCTTCCGAATAAAATCGAAGTCTGAAGGACTTTAAGTCGTATTACTGTTCGTTTTTGAGCATCACCTGCGACTAGCTTTGCGAGAGAAGCGGCACTTTCTGCGCAACCCACCCATCATTACGCACGACAATGCGCGGGAGCATTTGGCGCAAGCTGTGGCTGCTCTGTTCGGTCGATGGGACTGGGACGTGTTGTACCATCCACCATGCTCCCCGGACTCAAGTCTGCTTGAGCAGTGCTCTTTCCATCTATCTGGTGTCGGAAAAGAAAACGCAATTTATTCCGGTTTCTCGCTACAACCGGAGACATCTTCATCGCCGAGAAAGCCGCGACAATCAGTGTGAATTACGGCGCCGACAGGAGTGGCGGAATAATCGATTATGTTCAAGTGGGGGCGATATTTATGGCGGACGCGATAGGCCCCCGGCAGAAGAATGAAAACGCTTTACGCCGCGGCAAACCGTTAAATGGCGCGAGTTAATAATGATTTAACGACCCGAAGCGGCCGCCGTTAAACATTACGGCATCGGCCAGCGCTTTAAACAAAAATTTATACCCTGGGGCTTTTAATGGCTATTAGCAGAATGGAGCGTCTTAAAACCGTGCGCAGAAATATGATGAACTATGAAATGTTACATTTCCGCTCTAATTACGCACTGTGACAACTACGAGATATAAAACGCCCTCACCGACTTTGAGAGTGTTATACAATGAAGCACCAGTCCGATATTCAAGGACGTTGCCAAAATGGGGGGGGGGGGGGGGGGGTGTTCAGGGGATAGATAACCTCTGCCCCCTACTCAACCCTTCATCTAAATGAAATTACACACGACCTAGTTGCCGCACAGTGAAATGGAAAGATATTTTGGTTTTCAATCACGCGACGAAAAAGGGATACGCCCTATCGACAGTCAACAAGGTCACTGTTAGATTTAAGCTATTGCCATGTCGACAGCACTATGGACTACCGCCCATGCGTAATTTAGCCGAGTGCAACTACTGCGCATATTTGGCCTTACTTGAAATCAGATGTTGTTTTGTTAATCACTTCATTTCTTACCTGCAGTTGAATTTAATGCGAGTGCTGCTGTTTATTGCTTTTGTGCTGCGTGCTGTTGCGACAGTTTCTAATTACGGATAAGTTTGTAATGAGAAAGAAGAGGAAGATCGATTTTAATTCGTCGACCAGCACTATGTCAATTTAAAATTATGTACGCACTACTATATGAGTCTTTATCACCTATCTGCGGCAGTTTAATATTAGCATTGGAGTCGTTATTTGCAGATTGGTAGAACCTTGGGGTTGCACTATTTCAGTGCTTCACAAGACAGTGAAGCGGTAAACATCATTACAAATAACATTAAATTAAAATCAGTGCGCAAAAACACACTTGGATTTGCCTGTGTAGCACAAAAAATCGCAACTGATCAACAAAAATATCGCCCAATCGATGATGGTTGCATCTCTTTAAAAATTTTGCTCAAATTTCGATCATTAGTAGCCCAAATGGAAAAATATCGCCCCCATTTGATCACTCGGACGGCACTCAGCTACGAACACCAGTTCCGATCCAGAAATGTGGAAGGCTTTGTAGAGAGCGGAAGTGGTTAGTGATGACAGCACATTCTGTAGTTCGTTCGCTGCTGAAACATGTTTTCGCCGGCCGAAGTGGCCGTGCGGTTAAAGGCGCTGTAGTCTGGAACCGCAAGACCGCTACGGTCGCAGGTTCGAATCCTGCCTCGGGCATGGATGTTTGTGATGACCTTAGGTTAGTTAGGTTTAAGTAGTTCTAAGTTCTAGGGGACTAATGACCTCAGCAGTTGAGTCCCATAGTGCTCAGAGCCATTTGAACCATTTTGAAACATGTTTTATGCGGTTTGCTCGAATTCTTCCAATCCGGCTGCGCCCTATATTCTGCCCCCCCCCCCTTCCCCCTCACCACCTCCACTTTCGTCCAGAATCTATTTACGCTCTTGTAATACAACAACAACAACTCAAGATTTTCTAGTCGTCCTGCGATTATCTTCAAACTGAACTGTTCTTAAGTTGTAGAAACAATGATATGAAAAGTATTTTTAGTTACTTTTTAAGCAGTGCGTATACTGAATTTGGGGAACAGTTGTTTACTTCTCGGGCAGAGTGTATTTAATTTTAATGTTGGTTCGACAATATGCGTAGTTCAGCGATATTTACATTGAAGGCGTCTAACGATCATAATTTTCTACTAAAGCGTATGTGTCTGTGCATAAAAATGGCTTACTTGTGGAATGGCGATGTATCATGTCAAGTTTTCCTACAAGAACGATGTTCTACTACAAAATGTCTTATTCGAAATATCCTAGGAACAGTGAGTCCTGCCGTCAGAGCTGTAACACATTTGTAACTAAGCGTCATACAAACGACAATATAAGTTTTACATCGTAGAGGACTTTATTAGCATCAAGACCTGCATAAACATTTTATCATCGCTAAATACAAACTCAGTTATGAGGTCGCACACACTAGAAGTTCTGCTGAAATCAATGCGTGAATCAACGTTACGATCCCTCCACTGTAGCTCATAGTGACGGTGTGTTCCGTTTTGATTTATAAATAAATTTTGAGGCTACTGTTTCAAACTGACTGGTGAAATAATAATTTAAAAAGTTCTTGATCACTCAACAAAACTAAAGAATTTTAATGAAATTAAAGTAACATCTCACAATGAATAGAGGAACGTAGGATAATTTGGTGTGCTGAAGGTAATCCGACTTGGTTTCAGGTAAGTCGTAAATTTAAATATAAGATTGTACTGGGCGTAAAATCGCTCTTCTTAGGAGTTTTGAACATGTTCAACTCTGTAAGTTACTGATCCCATTGTCAAGATTCTTCTGCTCTGCGTTAGTGAACTTTATAGCAGAAGACTGAGCTGTGATTTGTTAGCAAAGAGGTAATACATTATATTGGAATTTTAATTCGTTTGCCATTAAAGTGAAGTTATCATATTTCCAAATAAATACAGTATTTAATTGTGCATTTGGGTACTCCTCTTATGTACTGTTGAGAATATACGTTAAACCTTTTTAAGAAAGACTTTTATTGATTAACTTTATAGACCAAATAGGCTACTATTTGTAGGAAGGCCACCCAAAAGAAAATCACGCGCATTAAAAGTAAAAAACAAATACGTGTCTTTTCAGAATAAATGAAAAATATGAGCCTTTTTAAGGTCTTCTTTAACAAATCGGACCATCCCTTAGTTAATGTTTCGACTGGCTGAAATGTTTGCACACTGCACGTTACAACACACAAAACCTAACAAACTAATCCTTCCTTTACGCTTGAGATAAATAATGTTATCAAATAATCTATCAACAATTTCTTTTCATGACAACTCTGTAAAGAAATGATAACTGAAAGTTCTTAGATCTTACGGTCTATCGGTCCTCGCTTTATCATCATCATTTACAGTTGAACAGTCGTGGAAATTAAAAGTGGACTGTACTTGGAAGAACTAGAGCATGAAACGAGTTGAATTTGTTCCAGTCATTCTATTTGGTTTTTGTTCAGCTGATGATTGAAAGATGTCTTTAATTATAATTAGGTGAACAGTTAGTGAAGAATACATCAACCCTAACGTCGGTTCCAACAGTGAAGTGCTTTACTAGAATTGGTGCTATGCGCCTTCCTGCGATCCGTGAAGTCAGTTACTGGTAATAATCAAGGCTTGCCCCTGACGTTTTTCAGACAGACAATGCCCCGTTAGACGCCAACTTAGGACTAACAGGCAAAAAATGGCTTCAAAGCAATAGAGGTCTACACGCAAGACTCTTAGGGTACGAGCCTAACACACTTTTACTTAGCACCCAAAGAGCACTACATTAACTACAGAGAAAGATACGTGTCTTAAAGATACATTGAAACTGGTAGTTGATGTACTTCTGTGGTGCAAGACCAAAATTGAATCAGAATCACATACTTTTTATGATCTGCACCAGCGGTTCTCAAAGGAGCAGGAATCAAAAGTTATTAAACGCTTGTTTAAAAAAAAGTTCTAAATTACTTCCAAGCAAAATTAGTCTGCCTCTAACAAAGGAACCTCCCCATCGCCCCGCCCCCACAGGTTGGCCAAGTGGATAGCACGTCAAAAAGCGAACAAAGATCGAGCACGAAACCGGGAAGAAGGTGCACTGAACTACGAAAAAAGAAGAAAACTAGAAACAGTGAACGATCCGAGCTCAAGATATGCAATATCAAGCAAGAAACAACTTTGGCTCCTGGTCGTGTGGCCACGATGTTGGACCACAAAGCGGAGGATTCGTGTTGAAGTCTGCCTCGTCCCCTATTTTTTTTTCAGATAATTATGAGCTTTCGGTCCGTTGATTGACACGTCTTTTTTCTCCTTCTGTAGTCTTGGCAATTGTCATACTAAACACTTGTTATAGACTATGAGTCATGTGGTAAGTATATATTTGCGTTGCAAGTAAATTTGATGAATAGTGAGAGCAGGTGAGATGCGGCATTAATCTCTTACAGAAAGGAAAACAACAAATAAACGGGTGTGAACTGTGTCTCAACAAAGAAATTCAAGAGTCAAAACTTGCAAAACAGAACGCAAGAGTCATAACATGTTGTATTTGTGTAGAACAAGTAGAAGGTACGTAGCTCTGGAGGTCCCTTTCTAACACCTCGCTGCTGCATACGAACGTTACTCCGCGACACAGAAATAAATCTGACTACAGCGAACAGACTCGACAATGACCGCACGGCAGTTCATAAATGGGGCACGATTGGGGGGGGGGGGGTGTTTGAAGACGGGTCTTCCATTTCGCAGTCCAACACCGTGACCACACAACCACGACGCCTACAAATTTGCTCGCTGCTGCTTATGTTAAGCGTGGACCGTTAACTGTTTCTATTTTGCTTCTTTTTCCACAGTTCTGTGCATCACTATAATATGTTTGACAAGATGTAAACGTTGGTTTACTGAAAGAGTACAAGGTGTCTCTTTTTTTTACGTTGCTGTCTTTCCTGCGGTGCGCCTCCAGCTTCGCCCTGCTATCTGACGCATTTACGCGGTGGGCGAGCAGTAGCACGTGCAGTTCACAACACTGGGGCGCGACAATCTGCGACTGTTGTGGCCGAATCAACAAAGCTTTGGAAGGATCAACATACGTGCAGAATAGAGAAAGTGTCTTGAGTTTTGAATGGTTCATTCAATTTTGCAGTGCTTCAAGTACGTGAGGCTTTTCGTTCAGTCGACATTTTTTCGAAGTCCTTCAGAGTCACAGTGTACATCTACACAGTACATTCAAAGGATTACTTACGTGGACCTCTTGTTAAAAATCTATTTCTGTTGCAATTACTATTTACAACAGAGGTAAGTTCACATATTTTGCCTTGCACAGATATCATTTGTGTCGAAATTTCCAAATCTTTGTTGAGTGGAAACAAATGATGATGACATCTTAGTCTTTTGTCAGCACTTGGACGCACTTAAGGAAGCTTTTACGAACTGATTTCAGGGTCTCCTTCAAATTACAATTCCAGGTTGGCTACTTGACCCTTTCTTGGTAAAATGGCTCTGAGTACTAAGGGACTTAACATCTGAGGTCATCAGTCCCTAGAACTTAGAACTAATTAAAGTTAAGTAACCTAAGGACATCACACACATCCATGCCCGAGGCAGGATTCGAACCTGCAACCGTAGCAGTCCGGCGGTTCCGGACTGCAGCGCCTAGAACCGCACGGCCACCGCGGCCGGCAATACGGTATTCTTGGATTAAGACTGTGACCATGGAGTTATTGTTCGAAAAGTGTGTTATGATTTAAACTGTTTGGAAAACATTGTGTTATTTATTTTTTATTGGGATTGTGTCTCATTTACTTTCTCTGAAACGATGAGTAATTATTTCTTCGAAAATGGGGGCGGTGGACGAGAAAATGTTGAGGTCCTATGATATAGACTGCACGAACTAATGAGTGCCGAAATCCAATATATTATTACAGTCTTAGTATTGAGGCATCCACTCACCAATCAGACTTATCTGCTTTTTCAGATGTCATCAGAATTATCTCACTCTCTGAAAAGACTCTGCACTCAACTACGCAGAAATCAAATCTCCATTTTGCTGACACATTGCTCCTTCACAAATTACTGAGTGAGGTGACATGTTTGTTAAGACATTGGACTCGTTTCCAGAGGTTTGGTATTCGAACCCAGTCCAAACGAAGAAAGAAGGAAGGAATATTAGCGGTTAACGTGCTGCCGGCGACAAGATCCTTAATAAGAGACGCAAGAAGAGCTCGGATTGGGGAAAAAATGGAGGGGGGCTGGCAAGGAGAACTGCGCGCTGTCTTACAAAAATTAAATTTGCCTGAAGTAATTTAAGGACGTCATGGAAATGAGGATGGCCAGATGAGACATAATCCCCGCTCCTCTTGATTTCTCATCGTGCTGATTTAGGTCTTCCGTGGCTTCCCCACACATTTTAACGCGAATACCAGGATGCCTCTTCTAATAAGATCTCGACTAATGACCTTTCCGACCCGCATTCAGGGCTAGTGTTGTGTCCCTAATTAACTACCCGTCGGCGGAAAGTTAAAATCCAAACTTACTTCTGAACACCCCAAGACAATAATCACAGCTCACTAATTTCTTTCCTTCTTCACAAATTCTCTGAATACAATAAACCAGTTACAATTCAGCACTTTTCCCTTTTGTCATGACTTCGCCATCGGCGAAGAACGGTTAGTTAGGAAATTCTTCTCCGCGACTATCTAGCGAACTCTCAAGGACGGCAGCACTTCTCCAAACTCCAGCGGTCCGAAGTTTAATTTCCTTACATTCTGCAGCGCTAACGTTTGACTGCAACAAGACCTCCGGAGAATCGATTTCTGGTGCGGATGACGGGGCTCCTCGGTCTTCAAGACAACTGAATTTAACTTAGGCGCACAAACAGGCGGAAGTGCCCACTACAGACTGATTACACGGTTGGCCAACAATCACTGGAAACGGTGGCAACTGCTGAACACCCATGAATATGCGTCGGGGGAAAGGCTGATGGTCGACCGAGATACAAGGGGAGAACGCTAGGGGAATATTATCACCCACGAAGGACGCAGGCTACAAAACTCTCTCGTTCGAGCAGTTATTGAGCAACACACATCGTCATGGAACCTGCAATTAAGATTAATGTATAATAAGAATAGCAGCTAGTCCCCCCTCCCCCCCCCCCCCCCACACACACACACACGTTCGTTCAGCACACGTCGAACATGAATGAGATGATCACACAAACCGCTATGCAGCGTACATCGAAAGACAAGTGGAGCTTACATATAAACGTCCTCCCACATACATCGCATAAACATGGCTGTCAAGTTGAACAAGTAAGGGGGCAATTAAGTGGTACACAAGTACCCATCGCCATACACCGTAAAGTGGCTTGGGAAATATCGATGTAGAATTTTAAATATATGTTCAGAACACTGACTAAGCATGAGAACAAATGGCTTCAGAGTATTTAACACACGTTGCGACAGCTTGCACAACAGGTAGTCGAGAATGTGTCCCAGTCCATTCACAATAACAAGTAACAAAACAAAAAACTAAAAATTTTTTTTTCAGTGCGATAATCACAATATTTACACTTGTCTAAATTGAATTAAAAACTTTCTCCGCGCGACAGAACTGTCTGACTACACCTGCAGGAAAAACAGTTCCCAGTGGAGCGGAGCGAAACAAAATTTGCAGATGACAACGTGCAGGAGACGGTTCTCGAACACGCAGAGGATTCAAAGCGCGATTACGCAAGAAATGAAAGCAGAACTTAATCGAGCAGATTTAACGATTCTGCACCGAAAGGTCTTTTAGTTATTACCAATTCAATTTCAGAGTTAACTGACAAACACGATCGATAAACAATTTCAGTGTCTGGATTCTGGATGTAGCATGTCATGAGCTATACGATGTACAGTAGTTATTTTTCTTTTTTTTTACTGAAATTGCTGCAGCGCAACAGAGTCGTGGATATAACAGAACGCCCGAGTTGAAGACGCCAAAATTGTTGGACATTTGGTCATTCGATCAGTCAGACATTTACAAACGAATAGAGGTTTTGTTTTAAAAATAGTTTACTGTCCAGCACAATCATACTCATTTACATTACGAAAGTACTGGTTCCGGCAGTCACCACACATCTTCGGATCCGTAAGACAATTAAGTTTAAAAGTTCGAAGTGAAGCTATGCAAATTACGTCAAATAAAAACATATTGGGTACAGCGACGTCATACCACAAGACCGATGCAGTAGTTCCCTCCGACCGCTGAGACAGGCACATGGTCAGTGGATGTACACCGATGGGTCAAAACATTATCATCACCTGAATGATATTTTCACTCTGCAGCGGAGTGTGCGCTGATACGAAACTTCCTGGCAGATTAAAACTGTGTGCCGGACCGAGGCTCGAACTCGGGACCTATGCCTTTGACGAGGTACTGGCAGAATTGAACTGTGACGAAGGGTCGTGAGTCGGGTTTTAAGCTGCCAGGAAGTCTCGTAGAGCACTTGTCCGCGTAACGCAAAGGTCCCGAGTTCTAGTCTCGGTCTGGCACACAGTTTTAATCTGCCAGGAAGTTTCATTATGATAATCTGCTCAATAGCTTGTTTGTCCGTCTTTGGAACGAAACACATCACTGATTCTGTATTAGGGATCCGAAAGTTCGTTGGTGGGTTTGTAGAGGCATGTGGCGTTAGATGTCTACGCGTAAGTAACTGATTTGCGTACGCGGTGATGGCGGCCGATGGCGACCCGGATGGTTCTAGCAAGAAGGTGGACCTAATTCATCATTTATTTTCTGCAAGCAACGAAACAGAGCTTAGAATTCCATTGCGGTAAGTATCCAACGATTTTTAACGTCTTTCAGCTTTGCGTTTGCCGGATCTGAATTAAACGTTGTCATTGCACCCTTTAAGTAAGTTGATTGTTCGCCTCGGTAGCTGAGGAGTCAGCGCAGAAGGGGCACAGGTTCGATTCCCAGCCGGGAACTGGGTGTTTTGTTGTCCTCAACTTCGTATCGTTAAAACTGACACTAAAGTCGCCCAAAACACAGTCGTATTGTTTTCCTCTATTGAGATGGCTGCAGGGGCACGAACGGACAGCCACTAAATGAATAAGAAAAAAGTTGATAACGACACGCTATCAATTCGACCTACGAAAAATACTCTCCTATTCTTCTTGATGACCTCTTTGCCTTTGGTCGCTAATCTCTCCCCCTACCTCTCTTTCTCCCTCTCTCTGTCTTATTGGTGACGCTACGAAAAAGACTGGCTCTGTTTGTAACTAGGTCTACAATATTTCTTCGTAAATTTAGTTTTTTTGAGGCCGTTGTCAGACAATGTTTTCAATATTATTTCTCAAGCCTGTCATTAAAGGCATATGGGTGGCATCAGAGTGACAGGTACTTAGTTATGTGTGCTACGGGTCATATTAGTGATAAACGCTAAGGGGTGAAACGTCTCAACTGAACAAACACAGAAAGTATATTTTAAAGAAATTATATTGCTACATGCTGGCCATTCACAGGTTTCTTTCGGTATACATGACTTCTTATTTCTGTTCAAGAATTCCTCTATCATATACGGTATACATGACTTATTATTTCTATTCAAGAATTCCTCTATGATATAGTAGAAGTTGCTACGGAGAAAGGTCTTTCACCCACATTTGATAACACTTCTGCTGACTGCAACACATTTGATTTACATGAGCAGACTGCCAAAAAGTTTTGTAGCTGGTTATTTCGTCCCTTTCTGTACCAAAAATGAGATTCATTAAAGAATAAATCAGTCATTTCTCCTTCTAGTGTTGTGCTTGCGAATATTTCGCTACTCTCAAACTCAGATGGATTGTTAACGACAAATTTCATAAGTGAATAAATGTACTAGACAGTGCCGTTAATATTCCCAGCTGCTTAAAGACATAACTGCAAGATGTACCTATGTGCACTCGTGATTCTCATTAGATTCTTTTGTGCAATGGATATTTTTTTGCCTAAGCGAGGAGTTATGCAAGTATATTTGTGTGTAAGACATCAGGGAACGAAAATACACACAGTACGTCACATTACTAACTTCTCTGTTCCCAAACTTAGTAATTATTCTTACGGCGAAAGTAGCCGAACGTAAACGTTTATCAGGTCTATTACATGGTTTTTCCAGTCGATATAATTTAGTAGCGTTGCACTGGGACTATGATGCTACAAGGACAAAATGTTTTCGGCGAAGGAGAAGTGGGAGCGGCGTACGCTGATCCAGTCGGTTCGTGGACAGAGGACGCGCGCCGCGACAAGTAGTCGAGATGAGGGGCCGCATGTGACACAGCAGGCCGGACACAAGTAACTCTCGCCGCTCCACGGCATCAGAAGAGGAACAATTCAGTGATTCGTTTCGCCGCGCTCAGAGACAGGTTCGCTTCTGAAAACGCAGCTGTTGAGTGCAGGGGACAGGCACAACGTGACATGGGCTCGGCGCCTCTGGTCGTGTCAGCTGGGCGGCTGCTGCGCTGGTCTTTTGGTGTGGGCGAGACTTCGTTCGGAATGTAATACACACCGCCCGAAATGCCCGCAATGGCATGGCAGAGGGTACTCGAACCAATTGCGCGCGTCATCCAGAAAGTTCTGGCCATCGGTGGAGAAACTTGTCCTCAAAATGTTCAAATGTGTGTGAAATCTTATGGGACTTAACTGTGAAAGTCATCAGTCCCTAAGCTTACACACTACTTAACCTAAATTATCCTAAGGACAAACACACACACCCATGCCCGAGGGAGGACTCGAACCTCCGCCTGGATCAGCCGCACAGTCCATGACTGCAGCACCGTAGACCGCTCGGCTAATCAAACTTGTCCTCCCGTGTATTGGAGGCACAGTATACTACGTTACCGACAAGGAGACGTCCCCAGCGGTGGGCCAGGCTTTCTGAAACCGTCTGTACGGTGACGTAGTTTAAGATACCAGGCATCACACCCTGCAGCCATTCACCCTCGTTTGCGACCAATCGACGAAAAATAACTTTCGTGACAGCGATGAAAAATGGGTAATGTGGAGGGTAATGGATACGGTAAGGACTTCACAGGTGGAAAATCATGGGTTCGATTCTCGTCAAGTGCTTTGAATTTTTTATTTTTAAATCTTTATTAAAATTGCTTAGCTTATTTTTTTAAATCAATTAACTTGTTTAAATGCAATTTTTATTTATATTCCTTTGTGCCAGCATTTTAGTCACAGAATCAACTTTTTCTTTCGTTCTCTTTTTTCTTTCCATCTTTCTTTTTTTCTTCTTGCCATCGTTCTTTTCTCCATCGGGAATTTTTGTGAACGTGAATTTCATTATATTTACCTATTACCATATTTAAATATTTGAAAATATCGATCTATCGGTTGAAAGCCGGAAAACGAAATAATCTGTTTATATTACTGTGGAATGTTATCAAAAATGTACATTTCGTTACAAGCTATGCATTATAAGTAAAACGAAATTCAAGCAAAATGAGGAATAGAAATAATGAAAGCAATAACATGCCCAAAAAAATAGGATGATAAAATGAAAGAAATTAAATCAAAATTAATACCAAAAATTAAATAAAATCACATGAATATAGATTTCAAGCGGAAAAAGAATTGTAGGAGGAAACATGAGAGCTAATGAAGAAGTTGATATGACGATTTAAATGGTGTGACAATAGAAATAAAAAAAATTAGATGTAAACCATTTAACTGAATACAAATAATGGTCAAAATCATTTTGATAAAGGTTTAAAAATAAAAAAATTTAAAGCACTTGACTATATTCAATTCAACTATCTTCTGCAGTCCGCAGCTCGTTGTCGTGCGGTAGCGTTCTCGCTTCCCGCGCCCGGGTTCCCGGGTTCTATTCCCGACGGGGTCAGGGATTTTCTCTGCCTCGTGATGACTGGGTGTTGTGTGATGTCCTTAGGTTAGTTAGGCTCAAGTAGTTCTAAGTTCTAGTGGACTGATGACCTCAGATGTTAAGTCCCATAGCGCTCAGAGCCATCTGAACCATTTCTTTTATCTTATGCACGCGAGTCCTTGCCCTATCCATTATACCACACAGCCGCTCAGTTCAAAAGTAATAACGCTACTGACTGTCAGCCAAAATGTCGAAATTTGTTTTTCGTCGATTACTCGTAAACGATGGCCGCCCAGGGTGAATGCCTGCAGGCTGTGACAGCTGGCACCTCAATCTACATCAACGTACAGGAAGTTTCAAAAAGCCTACCCCGCCACTGGGAAGCTCTCCTTGTGAGTGGCCCAACCGCTCGTTACCTGCACTGCCGAGTGCCTGTTATACGTATTCCGAACGCCGTGGGTCAAGGCAATCCGGAGGATGCAGTATTTCGTGACTTCCGAGAGGCATACGACTCGTTTCCACACCACAAAACTTGTAACAGCACTGACGATTTACTGGAATGGCGTACGGAACATGTTTTGTTGGATGGGGAGCCGTCGAAAGGAGTGTAAGTAACTTCAGGCGCGACTCAGGGAAGTGTCTTGCAAACCTTGTTGCTCTTATCGTACATTAATCACCTCTCAGATAATATTAATAGTATTCTCAGACTTTTTGCAGAAGGTGCAGCTATCTATAATGAAGTACTATCTCAAAAAGTTTGCGCAAGTATCAGATCACATCTTAATAACATTTCAAAACGGTGCAGAGATTTGAAAAGTGTTTTAAAAACGCTGTGCACAGCCATAAACGCAGAATACTAGTAGCGTATGGCTGCGTCATCAGTGAGTCACGACGACAACCACCCTACTCCTGGAAATACCTAGATGTGACAATTTTTGCACAGATATGATATGGAATTATCACATCGGCTCGATCGTAGGTAAGGACGGTGGTAGACGTCGGATCGGCACGGGAACTTGAAGTCGCTTAGCAACCGAGAAGGAGGAGAAGAAGAAGAAGAAGAAGAAGAAGAATACGACTGTTTCATTTCCTCTCACCAAGTAACAAGGCTAACCAAGTAATAAGGCTGCGGAGATGTGGGAAAATACTGCTGAGCGATAACATCTTCTAGAAGTGGGGGATAAACTTTGTTTTAATATTTTTGATGAATGTTCTAATAAAACAACACGCCGCCACGAAGTAATTCGAATTACTCTGGGAGAAAGCAATCGTGGGGTGGCAGCAGCTTAAAAATGGGTCTCAGATATAGTGTGTCCAGACGCCAACACCGTCTACTGAAGATCTGAATGAACTGTAGAGGACAAGGAGTAATTGTTAGGAAATATGGTGCGAAATGGTGATTTAGTGTGTTTCAGTGTGCGACACGCCAGCCTCACGGCAAACGGCGGACGAAGGCTGGCAGGTGACACAGTTTTGCAACGAGCGTCGGTGCGTGTGTACGTGAGCGGCAGCCGTCAGAGCGCAGCATCAGCAGAATTAGGCAGGCGTGGCCCGCGTGTGGCGCGGTTGCGTTAGCCGACTCATCTAGGACCTTCTAATAAACACGCCGCCGCGTAACCGGCGGGTTCAGCAGCGGCCTGCACTGTTTGAGGGCATCACAGGTGGGCGTCGGCATTCGGTTCGACAGACTTGGCGTTCGGTCGCCGTCACGTCGTCGTCACCAGCGACACTGCCCCCGAGGACCGGCCAGTGGAGGGCGTTACCCGCTGCTGCACCGGCGACTCCCGGCGTCGTCACGAGCCGCCGCGTCTGCAGGGGCCGGGCCTCAGGCCGCTAACCTCCTACTGCCTGCGCAGCCGCCGACCGAGCCCGGCATCGCGTTCCCCGGACTGCGTGCATCGGCACGTCTCCACCACGACACGAGTGGTGGGGCTGAGCTACCAGAAAATGTATCGGGAGAACCAACAATAAAGAGGAAGATTGCTAAAAACAGCCACCTTCTTCTACCCAGCCACGCCCTACAACCCCGACCACGTCACCCGCTCCGGTCATCCTATTATAGAACTCTGAAAAACGCCAGTTTTGGTTCTAATTCGTAAGAGATTGACGTTTGGTGCAATCGGAAGATCGAGGTTCCATATTAGAGTTGGTACTTCAGGGCAGAAGCACGAGCTAAGCACAGTCGCTGCCAGACACAGCCCAGAGGCTCCGTACGCCGCCGCTGCTGGAAGTCTACTTACGTCATAGAGCAGCGCCGCTCGCTGCACTCTTTGATAGCGGACTCTGATAGCAGCTGCACCGTAATTCCCATCTAGGAGCGAGCTACTGTCACCAGTCAGAACTGTGACCCAAAGTTCACAGTATATATGACGTGATAACTGACTGTCATTCAGTGACGAACTAAACTGTTATCTTTGTGTTCTGCGATATTAATTGTACTACATATCCTCCCTCATATGGATTTTGATGTTCCCAAAGATAAGTATTCTGTATTAAAGTATTTTACTGAACCCGAATAATATTCTTTGTACGTTGTAGCATCCGCACGACCTCCTCCATAAGTCAAACCTACTGAACTGTTGTCACATATAAAATGGTGTAATGATTTTAGTTGCGCCACGCCAGATCGTTTAAATGAAGTTGTTATTACAATGAATTAAATATCTTGCAGACACTCAAGGATCACAAAGCGCAGTGCTTGTTCCAAGACGGGGCTTTTATGTCAAGAGTGTGTTTCAGTGATAACGTTCAAATGTGACGGTTAACCTGCTAATTTGCAGTGCTCCCCAATGTTTAATTAACCTCGAGAATATTAAGAGAAATTAAAGCAATACAATTACGCCTTTATGCGTAGAGAAAGAGCTTTGACTTATAGGTAGTGTGGCGTGTCTTTTGGATCACAAATCGATAGTTTAATAAAATATCCGTTCCATATTTTCGGGGACTTTGAGTACTAGTTCTCTATCGATGGACGTCTCAGCTGAGCCAGAATTTTATATTTATCCAGGCGGTCAGGATCGGGAGCCTGGAAGTGACAGCAGTAAGTCTCAAGTTCGCAGATGAAACCCACCACCAAATGAAGAGGGCCTGCTGGTGCCAGTCTGGTCAGTATAAATGCCGTTACCGTAATGGTTGCTCGACTTCAAGAGGAGATGGGAGAATAAGACGTATGTATGTACGTATTGAACTGGGGACCCAGAAACGACGGAGAGGCTTCGTCCCCGCCGTAGCCCTCAGTGGTTCACAACCCAACAACAGGATACAGCAGTCCACTCACCCCACTGCCGCCCCACACCGAACCCAGGGTTATTGTGCGGTTCAGCCCCCAGTGGACCCCCCCCCTCCCCCCGTCTCATTCCAGAAGAGTGTAACCCCAATTTTTGCGTGGTAGAGTAATTACGGTGTACGCGTATGTGGAGACAGTGTTTACGCAGCAATCGCCGACGTAGTGTAAGTGAGGCGGAATAAGGGGAACCAGCCTGCATTCGCCGAGGCAGATGGAAAACCGCCTTAAAAACCATACACAGACTGGCCGGCACACCGGATCTCGGCACTAATCCGCCGGGCGGATTCGTGGCGTGGAGCGGCACGCCTCCCGATTGGGATGCAACGCGATAGGCAGCACGACAAGCCGCGCGAGCGGGAACAAGGCGACCACTAAATGAAAGTTGGGCGGGCTCCTGGTACTGGACTGGCACCAAGAGCGTCGGTCAGTGTCACCGAAGGCCGTGAGTTCCGAGGAGTACAGTATACGCAAACAGCTTATGGTGGAGATGATGATGATGATGTCGAAGCGCGGGAGAAGTGCGGTGGAATTAATGCATGCGTCACGAGGCTACGCCATTTACATAGACGCGAAATCGATGTCGCACTGCACACGCATTTATTGGAATATTAATGGCAGTATTTTCATACACTCTACCAGGTTTGCTCATCAATATTAATTCTTCTGCATTAGTTATAGCGCCGGCCGCCGTCGACACACGCCCCTGTGGACAATGGGCCACCATTTCTGACACACGGACGCCATAACGCGGTTGATGCGGCTCCGACGCCGTTCCGAATAACGCGGTTAATTACCGCTATAAATATCGCGCTTTTCGGACATTTCGTTTAGCTGCATATTATAATATGCTGTCCAAAAAATAATGGCTTGCGGGTGGTCTAAAATAATTTAAAGGATGCTGAAAGAGAGATGGCGAGGGAGGGGAGGGACTAGACGTCAGAGGGGAGAAGGGATGCAGATATAACTCAGCAACAGTGTATTTCATGAAGAACAATGCTGGAGCAATTTGTTCGCTGCCGGCCGGGGTGGCCGAGCGGTTCTAGGCGCAACAGTTTGGAACCGCACGACCGCTGCGGACGCAGGTTCGCATCCTGCCTCGGGCATGGATGTGTGTGATGTCCTTAGGTTAGTTAGGTTTAAGTAGCTCTAAGTTCTAGGGGGCTGATGACCTCAGAAGTTAAGTCCCATAGTGCTCAGAGCCACTTGGCTGACATAAACTGAAAAGGACATTAAAGAAGTGGGAATAACTGATCTCCAGAACAGACAGTCTGCGAGACGTACCCTGAAGGAAGCCCAAGGATGTCAGGAAAAGCCACAAAGAAAAGATGCCCCCTGGACAAAAGAAAGGAAGGAGTTACATCGGCAGCGGATGCGACAGTTCTGGGCAAACCCAACTGTCGAACAAGCGTGGTCCAAAGTAGGACCATTCGGAAGAAGAAGTAGTAGTAGATGAAGAAGAACAACAGTTTTACTATTTGGGCAGCAAACGTACTGATGACTGCCAAAGTAAAGTGGATATAAAATGCAGGCCGGCAATAGCAAGGAAAGCATTTCCGAAATAGAGAAATACGTTTAACATGTGAAAGTATTTATCAGGAGTGTAGCCTTCCACTCGTTCCCTTTCCTGTTCCATTCCCAAACGGAGCACGGGAAAAACGACTGCCTGCATGCCTCCTCACCAGCCCTACTTCCTCTTATCTTTTCTTCGCGGTTGTTACACGAAACGTACGATGCGGCAGTAGAAAGGCACCGGAGTCAGCCGCAAGTGTCTTGTACGGTAGTGAAACGTGGACTGAAAGCAGTACGGATAAGACGAGAACTGAAGCTTTTGGAAAATATTGCTACAGAAGAATACTAAAGGTTAGGTGGATAGATCGTTTAACTAATGGTCGAATACTGAATAAAATTGGAAAAAAAATTGTGTTACAACTTGTATCGAAGACGGGACTGGTGTGAACATCCGCATGCATGAAAGAATCGTGAATTTGGTAGAGGAGGTAAGTATACAAGATAGGAAATTTCAGAGGGAGGCTAAAGGGACAAATACAGTAAACAGCTTCAAATGGGTGTTCACTGAGGTGAAAAAAGTCGTCGTTTACCTCTTAACATCGTGATGGACCTCCTCTTGTGTAATGCGACAGCTCGACGTGCCATGGACTCAACAAGTCGTTGGAAGTCCCCTGCAGAAATACTCAAGCCACGCTGCCTCTGTAGCGGAGGTGTTGCTGGTGCAGGATTTTGTGCACGAACTGACCTCTCGATTATGTCCCATAAATGGTCGATGCGAATCATGGCGAGAGATATGATTGGCCAAATCATGTACTCGAACTGTCCAGAACGTCTCCAAACCAATCCCGAACCAATGTGGCACAGTGACATGGCGTATTGTCATCCGTAAAAATTTGATCGTTGTTTGGGAACATGAAGTACATCAATGGGTCAATCGGTCTCCAAACAACCGAACATAACCATCTGGAGTCAATGACTGATTCAGTTGGACCAGACGACCAAGTCCATTTCGTGCAAACAGACCCACACTGCTATGGAGCCACCACCAACTTGTTGAGTGCCTTCTTGACGACTTGGATCTATGGCTTCGTGGGGTCTAAGCTACACTCGAAACCTACAATCAGCTCCAACCAAATGATATAGGGACTCATCTGACCAGGCCACGGTTTTACAGTCGTCTAGGGTCCAACCGATACGGTCACGAGCCCAGGAGAAGAGGCGCAGTAGGAGATGCCGTGTTTTACCAAAGGCACTCGCCTTGGTCGTCTGCTGCCATACCCCATTAACGCCAAATTTAGCCCCATTGTCCTGACGGATACGTTCGTCGTACGTCCCACATTGATTTCTGCGATTATTTCACGCAATGTTGTTTGTCTGTTAGTACTGACAACACTAAACAAACGCCGCTGCTCTCGGTCGTTAAGTGAAGGGTGTCGGCCACTGCGTGAAAGGTAATGCCAGATATTTGATTTTTCACATGAATCAGCTGACTACAAATACGAGGGTGAGTCAAATGAAAACCTTAAATTTGTAATAACAAACCGAAATTTCACGCCGTTATCCTGTAAGTTGGTTATCGTGCTACAAACAGCGTGCAGAATGACCTGTAGGTGTGTGCAGATGCACACATACCGTTGCAGTATCAGTATAAAGATGGCCGCCCCACCTGCGACTTGCACCAGGGAAGAACAGCGTTCTGTTATTCGGTTTCCGCGTGGTGAACGTGTGAAACCCATTGAAATCATCGACGAATGAAGGTTCAGTACGGTGATGCATGTTTGTCACAGCAGCAATGGAGTAGGAAGTTCGCAAATGGTGTGACTTCAGTGGAAGATGCTCCTCGTCCAAGTCAGGCACAACGAGTCGTGACTCCACAGAACTTTGCAGCAGTCGAAGCCACAGTGAAGGAAAACCGCCGAGTGACACTGAATGACAATGCAGCGTGTTTACAGATTAGTCATGGGTCAGCACACCACAATGTGCATGATGTGCTCCAGTTTCACAAAGTGTCTGCAAGATGGATGTCACAGAAGCTGATTCATGAAACGAGAGAACGACGTGTTGATGCTTGTGATGAACTTCGGCGCTTTGAACGAGAAGGTGATGGCTGCCTAGCAAGAATCGTTACTGGGGACGAAACCTGGGTTCACTTCCACCAACCGGAAACGCCATTCCTCTTCACCAAAACCAAAGAAGTTTCGAGCAGAACCATCAACAGGAAAGGTTATACTGACTCTCTTTTGGGACGAAAAAGGCATCATTTTGGAGCATTAGACGCCTAGAGGAACCACTGTCACCGGTGCATAATACACAGATCTCCTGAAAAAATAATCTGCGGCCTGAAATCAAATCAAAACGACGTGGATTGCTGTCAGCAGTTGTCCTTTTGCAACATGGCAATGCAAGGCCCCACACTGCCCGCACAACAGTTGCAACAATTACAGACCTGCATTTTGAGTGTCTTCCTCATCCACCATACTCACCAGACCTTGCCCCAAGTGATTTTCATATGTTTGTACCACTCAAAGACGCAATTGGAGGAAAGAAGTTGCGTTCTGATGAAGAGGTACGCCACGCGGTGCATGAGTGGTTGCGCAGACTAACAAAAGAATTTTTCCTAAAGGAATTTATGCACTTTGTAAGCGCTGGAGAACTTGCATTGAGCGTGGGGGAGATTATGTTGAAAAGCGATACAGCTTTGTGCCACTTCTGCACAATAAATAATATTTAAAAAAATATTTAAGGTTTTCATTTGGCTCACCCTCGTAAAAGCTCCGCCAATGTGCTGCCCTTTTATACCTTGTGTCCACGATATTTCCGTCAGCTGTATACGTGCATGTTGCTATATCCCGTGAGTTTTGTCACCGCAGTGTATGTACGCGGCAGTAGTTATGCAGGGATAAAGAAGTCTTCACAGTATATATTAACGTGGAGTGTTACATAAAACCAGTGTTCGGCTTCAAGATTACAATAAAAAAGCAATAGCAACAAAAGCAGTTACACTTAGGTTCCACACGCAGACAGGCCGGGAGAAGAGTTGGTACAGCAGGCAGCCAGCTGCCACGGACCACAGAGAACAAAGTTCCACGTGCAACGTTTCCGCGAGGGTCTTTTTAAGTCGCGGCACTCGCGGGGCCAGGGTTTTTCCTCGTCGGGCCGCACACCACACCACACGAATGCAGATGAAACGGACGGCCGTCTTAAGTAAGAGCTTTTGCGGCGCCCGCGGCGAAAAATGAATTAAAATGTGTCACCCCCACGCGCGGGGCGTTTCTGCCCGCGTTCAAAAGAAATCCGGCTGCGGCCCATCCAGAGAAAACGCGCCGCGCGAGCGGTCGGCTGAATTACTGTGTGTATACAGTGCAGCTTACTCTGAGCGGGGACAGCGGCCGGCGCGCCTTGTTGCCGGGCAGCTCGGCAGCAGGCGGCCGAGTCACCAGAGTGAGCTGCTCCACGCCGCTTGCCGATACTCCGCCAACTCTGTCGTTATATTAAAAACCACACACACGCACACATATACACACACACATACACATACAGAAACTTGCAACAGACGTACGACTTTCTTCGTCTCCTTCATCTGAAAGCGAGTCTGCCAATTTCAGTCTCCCTTTCGCATTCTTAACGACTGGTCATAATACACTGTTAAACATTTCCAACTATTCAAGTCAAAACAGTTAACGTATCCTATCAAAACTCCTAACGTGTGGCCGGCCGAAGTGGCCGTGCGGTTAAAGGCGCTGCAGTCTGGAACCGCAAGACCGCTACGGTCGCAGGTTCGAATCCTGCCTCTGGCATGGATGTTTGTGATGTCCTTAGGTTAGTTAGGTTTAACTAGTTCTAAGTTCTAGGGGACTAATGACCTCAGCAGTTGAGTCCCATAGTGCTCAGAGCCATTTGAACCATTCCTAACGTGTGGTATGACCTCTCACACACTGATGGAGACTGTGTTGACAACGCCGTGTCTTTCACTCGTACGGTTAGCACGCACTAGACTTGACTCCGTCATTATTTCGTTGTTATACAAAACAGTCTTACCCAATAATATGTGCAACGTAGTAAAGGCAGAGGAGTAACTACTCGAAAATAATATATCCACTTGTAGAGAGAAACTGCGCGAACAAAGAATAGTTTTCCGATCGAACAATTTTAGCGACAAAAATGGCGTAGTTTGATAAACAAATCAATCAATACAGAATATGATACCAGAGGAAAAAACAAAATTTAAATCCACTGACACAATGACGAACGGCGACAAGACGCAAACTTCGAACAGAATTCCTACATTCCCGCAAGGTTCCCAGTATTCCCTTTCAAAAACCTTAAACTACATCCTGAAGATAAAATCAGTAATTACTAGTTTATTGCACGACCTGTTTCTGAGCTTAGGTTCATCTTCAGGTGACACAAAATAATTATACAATCACAGTGGCCACCTGGACAGCACGAGATGGAAGTGATCCATTACTGGTCCTACACTTCCACGCGTTTCTTTGACATGGGCGTTACCCCCCCCCCCCCCCCCCCCCAACTACTGACAGGCCCGACGCCACACATTTATGTTTTTATAATTATTTGGTGGTACGTGAGCATGAAGCTTTAGGCTTCGAAATCGGTCGCGGAATAAATTAATAAATTACTGGCAACTGCAGCGGATTTTGTTATTCTATAAATGTGTTCCTCAGTTCTGAGCGTTCATCTGATCAAATATTTTGCACATCATAAAAGAAGAAATATCAACCGGAAAATAAATACCCTAAAATCCACTCAATTCAACTAACTTATCATTCTCCTTTAAAAAGGTGAGAATAGCGTACAATATGAATATCAATGAAGCACACGTACAAATATTAACAGAATCTTCCGTCGGTTCTTGGTAGAACAACATTCTAATAATAAATGAAAAGCACCAGTTTGCTTTTGTTCTACAATATTATTTTTATTGCTAACCGGTTTTCGGCTTACAAGGCCATCTTCAGACATTTTCTGAGTATTATCACCAAAGAGGTTAAATGTTAGCAGACAACATTGGAAGAGAAGTAACACATCTAGAGTGAAGTAGAAACATACAGTGAGTAACATCTTTGCAATGAAATAGTAAAAACTGAACAGTACATAAATAACAATGGAGTTGACAGGAAAACCTTTAGCACAAAATAGGAATAGCATGCCTACATAACAGTTTCTATTAATAAACAAAACTAATAAAATAAGATAAAATTAGTACTAGACAAGGCTGCATCAAGAGGTATGAAACATGAAGAGTGATACTCAACCAATTAAAAAAGAAGAGACAGTTGTCAATGTAAATACAGAATACACGAGGAACTTTAGCAATATCAATAAGATAAACAGAAATTAGCAAATGCAGGAAAATATTGTAGAACAAAAGCAAACTGGTGCTTTTCATTTATTATTACACGTACAAATACTCCAGTGTTGCGGAGTGAATGTAAAAGAATCGTGTTTCTCTCGCGAACAACTATGTGAAGCGTGTTCCCGTGTCCGACAATCACAATACGGCACGGTGTGAGCAATGTACTCCACTTCGTAGAGTAACCAACCAATCCATAACATTCTAGGTATGAACTTATCACGTGCTTTGGTCTTACCTTAAAATACATATTTGTAAACAAGTTATCGTTTGTCTTATTTTTACAAAAGATTTCCTTAACTTTTACTTTAACGATTATCTGTAACGAATACAGTCAATTTTTATTCTGTAATGTTATCCAGTAAGTTCCTTGTAAAAAATGCCAACGATCTGGTTGTGGACCACTGCGCAATTTCACGCTTTTGCGTAAGAGTATGCTAAGTCGTTTACTTGATCGGCACCTTCCACGTACTACAGGCAAAGCCGTGGCGCTCGGCTAGCATATCTGCCCTCTAACGGGCGCCATGTCGTCTTCTCCAGTGCAGACAGTTCAGCTTGGGCTGTGGGTAATGTCGCACTACATCAGCAGTGTGTGGTTTAAGTTTAAGAATTTGCGTGAAACAGAAGGCGTGCTAGGTTAGTCCTTGCAACTGCGACGGCCAACGTGTCCGGATGGCGTAGTGGTCAGCACAACTTCCTAGTAAGCAGGAGACCTGGCTTCGAATCCCAGTCCAGCACAAATTTTCAACTTGCCCCAGTGACATAAATCAATGCTCATTGGCAGCGAATGTCTTTAATTTCTTTGTATCGTGACCACAGTTCTACCCTATTGTCTGTTATGTATCTCGTTGCTACTAAGTTTTTAATTTTGAAACTTAAGTTACAGCTACCGATACGCGACTGGTATGTGAAAGTCGTGTTGTATTTATATACTTTATGCTATGTATCGAACGTCCTCATTTAATTACTCTTGACTTGTTTCAGTATACTGGCAATCGTAAGACTCTCATAACATCTACCATTATAAAAAGAAATTTTGTTTATTTATCAGGTCATCAGGTTATGTGATAATCCCGAAACGCGTCATGACGAGAAATAACACAGAAATTCACAAAAAACAGTCAACATTTTTGAGCAACCTCATAGCATGTTAAAGTCTATTTTATAATTACTGTGATACTGGTTGTGTTCCTCTTTAAGCATTTTCAACGAAATTTAGAAATCACAAAACGCGAAAGTAGTTTATAAGGATATACTTTGACTAAATTAGATGCTATACAGATGAGATGATTAATTACATTTTTTCCAGTTCAGAAAACAAACGGAGAAGCCTACGAAAAGCACGTCCTTTTTAGCACCATAAGTGAGAGAGTCATTAAATCGCACTAATTTTAGGGACTCTACAGTTGACTACGTTTCACACAGTTCCAAGCACATTTCCATGCACTTCATCCTCAACGGTTTGCCTAAGACGCGGTGAATCTGGAAAAAAAAAAATAATGAAATACTCGAGTGCACCATTTTGGAGCTAAAAAGCTGGTGCGTTGGGATCGGGAGAACTTGTGTGAAACAAAGAGGATGGCGGCTGGTGTCCCCGTCGGGTATTTGGAGGGGGAGAAGTGTTCCAGGGTGTTCCCGCTGGCTCCGGCTGGAGGGAGACTGATGGCCAAACAGGCAGCGCGAGCGAAGCCGCTGGGACGCTCAATACAGCACGGAACCCCTCTTCTCTTCTCTTCTGTTCTGTTCCGTTCCCTTCCCTTGTCTTGTCTTCCCTGGAGCCGGCCGCCCGTCTTCCGAAGTGGAGACCTAACTCTCCACCAGCTCGGCTCGGGTTCTCGGCCGGGGGGAGGGGGAGGTAGGCCTTACACGAATCAATTCCGCTCCAGAGCTAAGGGTCGCACGTCATTTCGAAGCGACCATCAATGAACGTTCTCGTTGGCGCAGTTTTTCAAACGAGCTGAGTGCCGTACTTTAGAACCAAAGTGTTAAGCTGTTCAGCTGGTCAAAAATTTAACAACGTCAGTGTACGATGTGTCAACGACCAAGGAGTTCGTTTATCAAAAATGGATCCCTGTATGAAAACCATAGGAATCGTGTGGCAATCTTACTCTGTACTAGCTTGTTCGCGCTGACGCGTTGCTCCGGCTCACTCAGGTTAAATGGAAAACAACGACAACAGAAAGCCGGTTTCTAATATGTATGGGAATTGGATATACGTCCTAATCTCGTTGCCCCTCCCCCCCATTGCCTCTGTCCATGATCTCCTCCTCTCTCTCTACATTTGATCTCCCTCACTCCACATCTCCTCCTGCCCACCCCTCTGACCTTGAACCTTATTTACTATTATCGCAAATTCAGATTCTGTAATACTATTATAATCATAAGCCGATAGGGATGAATACAACTCTCTTGTTCGCTAACAACATATCAGTATTATGAGTGTCCAAACGTTTACTGCAGTAACAAGTAAAAATTTGAGATAATTCGTTCGAATACTATTTCGGATTTTTGGTAACGATGTTTCCCTTTAACATATTAAATATACATTTATATAACAAATATATTAAAAATATGTAGCCTATGCCTGTCCAAATGTTCATCACAATATTGTGTAAAAATTTGAAGTAAAGCGGTTGAGCACTATTCGGGATTTTTGGTAATAACGTTTCCTCATTACATATTTCATACTTCGCCATACAATACATGTATTAAAAATATGTAGATAAGAACATACGCGAATTCGAGTGCAACGTTGTCTCGAAATTTCGATGATATATTGACTGACTCACTGATTTGGGGGAGGGGACCAAACACAGAGGTCATCGGTCCCATCGGATTAGGAAAGGATGGGAAAGGAATTCGGCCGTGCCCTTTCAAAGGAACCATCCCGGCATTAGCCTGGGGCGATTTGGGGAAATCACGGAAAACCTAAATCAGGGTGGCTGGACGCGGGTTTGAACCGTCGTCCTCCCAAACGCGAGTCCAGTGTGCTAACCACTGTGCCACCTCGTTTGCCGAAAATTTCGAAGCAATCGGTGAACAACTTCCGGAGATTTAAGATTTTCAACAAATGACCATTTACGTTTTAATTTCTACGGATGTCAGCGTTTCGTTATGAGTCCAGCTAGATTTTTTTTCAGCATCGCAAAACCCCTAATACATTTAACAGTTTATGAATCATACTGCAAGTTACAGTACCTAGTTTATGGTCACTTTAGTGGTGCGTAATGCGATCATATGATCTATTAGTAGCCTCACTTCAGAAATGATAAACACCTCTCCTCTTAAGATGAGCACGCGACCATCGGTGATAGACGTTGGCGCATGGTCTGACGAATCCCGATACCTTCTTCATTACGCCGATGAAAGGTCGCGAACCTGTCGTCTTCCTGGGGAGGAGCTACTCGATCTGTACTACGGGCCGGAGACAAACTGCTGGCGGCTGCATTATGCTCTGGGGAACATTCACGCGGGCATCCACGGGTCCAGTGACCTCGTGCAAAGCACCACGACGGTCATGGAGAATCGTGCACTGGTTGCAGACCACGTACATCCCTTCGTGACGATCGTGTTTCCCGAAGGCAGTGGCATTTTTCAACCATGATAATGCGCCATGTCACAAGGTCTGTAGTGTGATGGAATGGTTCGAGGAACACAGTGGAGAATCTCAACTGATGTGCTTCCCCGCCTCCCCCCAACTCGCAAGACATAGACACCCCCCTCCCGGAACTTCGGGAATTAGATGACTTGTGTGCGCAGATGTGGTGTCTCAGCTCCCTCCAGCGACCTACGAAGACCTCATCGCTTCCATGGCACGACGGGCCGCTGCCACAGTCAGACACACCGGCTATTAGGTAGGTGGTCATAATTTTCTGGCTGATGGGTATATTTAAACGACACGGCACCATAAGGAATTGGCCGTTGTGCTTTAAAGCAATGTGTGCACAATTCATGATACATTCACCTCAAAACTAAGAGCAAACCATATGAAATTAGTATGTTAGAGACAAACGTTTCCTACAATAAATGGCTCTGAGCACTATGGGACTTAACAGCTATGGTCATCAGTCCCCTAGAACTTAGAACTACTTAAACCTAACTAACCTAAGGACAGCACACAACACCCAGTCATCACGAGGCAGAGAAAATCCCTGACCCCGCCGGGAATCGAACCCGGGAACCCGGGCGTGGGAAGCGAGAACGCTACCGCACGACCACGAGCTGCGAACCCTACAATAAATGCAGACACTATTAACTGTTAGTGTGGTATTTAATATACGATAAATCACATATTTTACAGAGCTTACAACACGCACCTCCGGCAGATTTGAAGACAAGATCAGAAGTAAGTTAACAAGCAAAGAAATCCTCGCTTCCGTAGTTTTTGTTTTTCAAAAAATTGCAAGTAATCAGAGAGTTTAGTTAACACTTCTCATGCATACTGTCTGCGATTTACAATTAATATTCTTCCACTAATCTTCGGTGTTATATGCACATACTGTGACATGGGTTTCTTACAGATTGATGATTTCTTCGCATGAAAAATATTTTTTTGTTTAAAATCAATACATCTTTTACAAGATATGTTTCAGTGTCGATGATATGAAATAATGATGACAAAACACACACACACACATCCGAGCGGAGAAAATCTTTGACACGGCCGGGAATCGAATCCGGGGCCTCTACAACGCTGACCACCAGACCACGAGTTGCCGGTGATTTCTAGAAGTGTTCCGAGGATTGGAGAAGGGCACTGGTGTAAGTGTGTGATACATAACGGTAAAAATTTTGAAGAGGGTAACATTTTTTGTGGATGAATAAATAAAATACTCTTTCCGAAACAGAAATCTCCCTCATTATCGGAACATCCCTCGCACGTGCTTGCACTCTGCACTCCACGTAAAACGCGTGGATCAGAGAGGTGCCACCACAGTGGGACGGCGCAGAGCACGGGGGCACAATTAGTCAGGCCGGTAACCTGGCAGCACTTGAGCCCCTCATCTGTAGCCCGCGGGCTGCGCTGCGCTAGGCTAGGCGAGACGAGGCAGTAATCTGAGCGATTCCTCTGTCCCTGAGGCCGGGCTGAACAGCGCCCGCCGCGGCTCTAATGCGGCCAAATCCTGGAGCGCTGCAGCGCCGGCGCCGATTAAGCGATTACGGCGCAGCCACCCGGCTAGTACTGTGCGGGTCGCTGCAGCCACGTGTGCCGCCGGTCGAGTCAAGGGATGACCTGCAAAATGAGTCCCGCACTGCCAGCAGCGCGCGCGTAGAATATGTTCTTAAAAAAACTAACGAATACACCAAGGGTGCCACAGGTCAAATAGCCAAATACACAGAAGCGCCAAACAAACTGCTACAGGCAAATACAGAGATATGTAAACAGTCAATATGTGGCGCTGCGGTCGGCAACGCCTATATAAGACGACAAGTGTCTGGTGCACCTGTTACACCGGTTACTGCTGCTACAATGGCACGTTACCAAGGTTTAAGTGAGTTTGAATGTGGTGGTGTTATGGGCACAGCATCTCCGAGGTAGCGATGAAGTGGGGTTTTACCGTACGACCATTTCACGAGCGTGCCGTGAATATCAGGAATCCCGTAAAACATCAAATCTCCGACATCGCTGCGGCAGGAAAAAGGCCATGCAAGAACGGGACCAACTAGGACTGAAGAGAATGAGTCAACGTGACAGAAGTGCAACCTTTCCGCAGACTGTTGCAGATTCCTATGGTGGGGCATCAACAAATGCGAACCATTCGACGAAACAACATCGGTATCGGCTTTCGGAGCCGAAGACCCACTCGTGTGCCCTCTACGACTGAATGGTAGACAGCTTTATGCCTACCCTGGGGCCGTCAACACCGACACTGGACTGTTGATGACAGGAAAAATGTTGCCTGGTCGGAAGAGTCTCGTTCCAAATTGTATCGAACGGATGGACGTGTACAGGTGTGGACACAACCTCACGAATCCGACGACCCTGCATGTCAGAAGGGGACTGTTCAAGTGGTGGAGGCTCTGCAATGGTGTGGGGCGGGTGCAGCTGGAGTGACATGGGACCGCTGATCCGTCTAGATACGACTCTGACACGTAAGTAAGCATCCTGTCTGTTCACCTGCATCCATTCATGACAATTTTGAATTCCGACGGACTTGGGCAATTCCAGCAGTATAATACGACACCCCACACATCCAGAATTGATACACAGTAGCTCCAGGAACACTCTTCTGAGTTTAAACACTTCCGCTGGCCACCGTAACCCCCAGGCATGAAGATAACTGAGCATACCTGGGATGCCGTGCAACGTGCTGTTCTCCACCCCCTCGTACTCTTACGGATTTATGGACAGCACTGCAGCATTTGTGTTGTCAGTTTCCTCCAGCACTACTTCAGACATTAGCCGAGTCCATGCCACGTCGTGTTGCGGCACTTCTGCGTGCTCGCGCGGGCTCTACACGATATTACGCAGGTGTACCAGTTTCTCTGGCTCTTCGGCGTAGATTCCAGAATGCATCAGGTTTCTAGCAAAACGTAAATACCATAAGGTACCGCAGGTACACCGGAGTAGATCTTAATGTAGCAACGAAACAAGAAGGAAGAGCTTTTTGGCGAAAATTAACTTCACACTGGCGCACGAAAAACTAGCACCGTGTACACACTGCTCGCCGATTACGCGCGAAATGTTGCCCGTCACGAACGGATACAGCAACAAATAGATAAACATGTAATAATTAGATCATGAAAAATAGCAAATAAGCTGATGCGGAAGATCCATACTTACTGAACTGATCTTGTCTTTCACATTACATCAGGTGCTGAAAATGCCCCCCCCCCCCCCTTGTGATTCAATACGCTTTTGCGCAAGCTCTAACATCTTCATACAAACTATGCGCAATTCTGCCGCATCAGTTCTCAAAATTTCATAACAATATTGTCGTTCAAGTCAGCTAACGCTACTGAGTTATCTATATAGGCTTTTCCCTTTAGCCCCACAGACAAAATGTCGCGAGCGGTTAGGTTCGGCGAACACGGTGGCCACAATCCTTTGCTGACACTATGTTTACATGAGATACATCTTCCGGAAGACGAAAACCTAATTTCGGAAACCGTGTTTGGCTGTCGTGTTTACATGTTAAAGTCTGAAGCGAATTTGCCAACACAATTAAAGATGGCGCCTGGCAAACATTTTCTGATTTAGTCCGCAAAATCGCTATTTCTCTTCAATTAGACGAGACGTAAACAGCTTCAGTCTAATATTTCTGCTTATCCACCACCGAAGAAAACGCCACTCCGACCACTTTAGCCGAAAATTTTTAAAAACAAGACGAAACCAGACAGCCCAGGCACGTTTCAAAACCGGCAGCGTTTACATGGGATCGAAAGTCGATTGCGCAATTGGAAAACCCGCCGTCCAGAAGCGGTATTGGGAAATCGGTTTACGAAATCCTGTTTTGGGAACCCCATGAAGACGGGGTGAGTCCTTTCTTCTCTGAATCTTTCATGAATTCGTGACAGTCACTAGCGAGAAATGTGGCAGGTCGACCTATCCTGTTGAAGGACAGCATACGAACGTTCGTGAGGGTCAACTAGATGTAAAATGTCTCCACGATTCGCATATACACAGCAGTGTTTGTTATTGTTCCAAAAAATGTGAGACCCTAGATTCGACTTGCTGACACGGCACACCACACTCCGATTTTTTGACCGTGGAGAGATTCCTCTTAATCGTAAGCGAATCCTTTGCTGACCAGTACCGGTGTTCCGTGAGTTCACATGTCCTGTCAGATGGAACCACGCTTCATCACTCATGAAATACAGCAGCGGATCAAAAGTTCCATTCTCAGTTGTTTGACAGCCACGTACAGTAATACACACATTTTACCTTACCTTCATCCTTCAGTTCTTGGACAATACTCATTTTGGACAGCTTCATCCTTGCACTGGTGTAAACACGTTGACAAGACCTACGAGAAATGTTCACTTGTAGCGACAATTTGTGTGTGTTTCCTTGTAATCTGGATCATTCGATCTCAAATATCCGCGATCACAACAGGTGCACGAACGGACGGGGCTCGATCCTTTTTTGCGTTTTCATCTGACCCTGTGGAACGCCACTTCGTCACCAGATCCTGCGTACTTCGCTTCCTTGGTGTGGAAACCTCAAGAAACTTCTCTGTAAAAAATGTAGCGCGTTTCCCGAAGTGAAACGGCAGACACATACGCCTCCACTACGGCGATTCTCTCTTGAAGAGGATACATCTCGCACAGATATTACTTTCAACCGTCTTAATTAAGTTCAAAAATGGTTCAAATAGCTCTGAGCACTATGGGACTTAACATATATGGTCATCAGTCCCCTAGAACTTAAAACTACTTAAACCTAACTAACCTAAGGACAGCACACAACACCCAGTCATCTTAATTAAGTAGCAACAGCTTTCGTACTGACAATATAAAACGTAGTCGTGAAAGCTTAGAAAAAAATTAGTGGGCGATAATGATCGGTCTAGTACCTGGGGTAGGTTTTACTAATAAATAGGGAGTAGAAGTAATGATAGGACATAAAATGGAACGGATTTCTGGAAGCGTACAAGAATGTGATGCGACTCACTTGGCTGGAATTGCCGATGCCGTTTATTGTAGTTTTAAGGGTTCTTATAAACAATATTCGCCCGAAAGAGAATATATTACTTATCCTGTACATGATTTCGTAGACAGACTCCATCTCAAGGTAACCAATTTCTCAACAGATGTGGATGAACTACAAAATCTACTAAAAGACGTTTCTGCGAGAAGAAACAAATTATATTGCTGAGACGTTATACAGTCACTCCGTGATGGCTTACAGTCGTAGAACATGTGATTACAGGCAAGAATATCTAAATTGTCTAACATATGAGAGAGCGACACAAAAAATTTTGAAAAAATCAAACAAGGATTGAATGATTTTATTATTTTCTCAAAATATTTCCATATAAGATCTACACATTTTTGCATTCGATGAAACCATTCGTTAATCAAACGATGCGCCTCCGTCTGAGACACTTCAGAAACCAGCTTTTTATTCTGTTCCACGGCTTCGTGATTCCATGCACCTTATCTTTCTTTAATTTTTGGAATTAGGGCAAGGTTGTACGTGGAGAGTCCGCGGTGCTGGCCGTAAGCACTTTCAAAGAAGTCTGTTGCTGGTTTTGCTGCATGCGACGATGTGTTGTCGTCATGTAAAACCGTTTTTCCTTTTTGGGCCTTTTTCACGTAATTTCTCAAAAATTGTCGGTAAACAGACATTTGTGTAGCAATCGACAGCTGCAGTACGTTTATCTTCTAAAGCTGTAGAAGCAATATAGCCTGTTTTATTAAAAGTTCTTGCCAGCACTACGAAGTTGTCGGACTTGTGTAGGTTTGGGTTCTGTTCGAAAGACTCATCAAGGCGCACAGTTCTGACCTCGTGACCCGGACAGTTGTCCTGACTGAAGATGCCATTGCCGCCGAGGGGGACATGAGGTATGAAGAGGCGCAGCAGTATGTTCACGTAGTCCACAGCTGCCACAAGGCATTCTATTAGTGCCACAGATCGCATACCCACGGGAGCCCGGCGAGCGGTGCATGTTTCGAGCAGGCGTTCGCCCGCATGACGGCGTATCTGGACCTGACCAGCGACCTGGTGTGACGAGAAACGTAATTCAGCCGACCATGTGACATGTTTCCATTGAGCTGCAGTCAAACCTCGATAGTGTCTCGAGCCCAGTGTTGTAGTTACTGGCGACGTCGTTGGGTCATCATGGGAGCAAGCAGAAGCTGTCTGCTGCGGAGGCGCTCGTTCGGCGGTGCGCTCCGAAACATCTGTGCCTGTGCCGTCACGTGTCCCACTGATGGCTGCTCATCCTACTTTACAGAGCGGACAAGCCCCAGACCTCCACGTTCTGTGAGGAGGCGTGGAGGTCCAGCAACTTGTCGCCTAGTCCTGGAGCCCTGGTTTTAGTATCGCCGGTCCCGACAAGACTGCTGCCAGACGCCGACCCACAACACTCTGTCCTTCCTCGACGTCGCCTGTGTCAGTGGGTTCCCCATTTGTGGCCCATATCGTTGCTTGTAAGAGTCCCCGTTCGCCCCTGCTCCATTTACATATACGATGTTCGGAAATTCCCGTTACAAACTTCTAGAGCTTGTACGGGGAAGTGAGTAGATAATACTCTGAATTGGAAGCCATGTCCCGAAACGTACCGTTCATGTGCAGCAACCATCTCAGAACATGTTGGTAACGCGACCACTTCTACACGTAACTGATTAGGCGTGAAGCAATACCTCACTTTTACAATTCCACTCATTAACAGCCAAAGAAATTGTCCGTGTACCCGTTGACGGGCCCTCTTCAACGTGATGCAGTACGGTCTCTTCCAATACGAACGTTCCGCGCCTCCTCGGAGCTCCACAGTCACGCCTGCTGACGGTGGAGGTACCCTTTCTCGAAGCCGTTGCGTAACTGTGGCGAAAAGGGAATCCGACGGAGTCTGACATTGTGGAGAACTATCTTCATAAAGGCGACGAGTAGCTCTTCCATTACCGTGAGCTTTGTCATTCATAAGAATCGCGCGGTGTATTCTGCAAACATGTACTCAACCGTGTTGCCTTAACACTCACAGACACGTGGGTGAGGCTCGAGTCAGGTCAGCGAGGTAGGACAGCCGACCAACTTAATAGCCTCCCCTCCCCGAGATGACTACCCCGTTGCACACTCACATAGCAAACATGTTTTCAAACGACTGTAGTCCGGGAACGGTACGATTCCGGACATGGGATCCTGTTCGAAATATTATGTACTCAGTCCCCTCTACATGCCCTAGAATTTTGTAACGGGAATTTCCGAAACACATCCATGGTGTCATCGTGTCATTTTTTAACACAACCTATGGAGCGTATTTGATCGACTTTTATTACATCTGTACGGTATGACGTCATAATGACGTTGGTGCGACTGCTGATTAGCCAGTGGCTAGAGTAGCTGTGCGCTCATATGACAGCTGCCACTTACGAGTACAGAACCGTCGACCAATATCTGCATTTCCACAGCCGGCGCCAGCTGGCTGCAGAGCTGGAGCCCTAGCGTCCCGCATCCCCCAACCCCTATCCTCCAGACGACCCCCGTGTAGCCAGAGCTGAGTGGGGCGGTTCGGCAGGCCTCCGCTGGATTAGACCCGTCAAGTCGGGGACGGAGCGCCCCGCATTAGGCACCCCGGGTAGGTCGACAGCAGCGGCGGCAAATGCAATTTGCGTGTTGGCACGGCGGCGCAGTGATTGTGCCGCGTCGGTGTCGGCGTCGGCGTCCCCTCCCGCTGGCTGCCCTCCAAAGGCGTCCGTCCATTCCGGGACAGGGCCGGTCACGGCTAAGTAACGCGGCCTGGGCCAGTCTAGGCCCCGAATAATTGCTTTCAGCTCGTCGGCTCTCTGGCGGGACTGCCCATCCTCATCCTCAGAACAGCGCCTTCACATCGGCTCGACTCGAGCGAGTCAGCCCCTCAAAGAGCTGGGCGTCCGCAAAACCAGCCAGCTGTCTGCCGCTGTATGGGCCGTTCAGAAAGTGACGCCACCTCATAGAGCAGTTGTTCCCAACTACACCTGAGTGCTATCAGACATTCGCTAGTACCCCCCCGCCCCCCCCCCCCGCCATCTTTCGCCCCCCTCCCTCCCCCATATTATCACAACTTCAGCACCTAAGTAAAACGTAGAATGAAGAACTTTTCTTGGAACACTTTCATTTTTAAGATTATGAACGATATTGTGTGTGTGTGTGTGTGTGTGTGTGTGTGTGTGTGTGTGTGTGTGTGTGTGCGCGCGTGTGTGTTAGAATGAAAGACGAAGGAATTCGTTGTGTACCGCAAGTGCTACTCACAACTGTTTCTCAAAAAAGAAAGCTAACTATCCACAGTGAGGCTACACACTCGTTACAAAACTTGCTTGCCCTGCATTACTCCTCTCCACTACGGCCCTTGCTTTAACTGCACGCTGCTACCACACTTAAAATCAAACAAGTTCAGATGTGTGCACTATACTTACTCTTCATAAATCACTTCGTTGCTGCACTTATTTCTTCTGAACTGACAGAAACTGGACTATTTCAGATCGTTAATGTTTCGTGTCTAACAACAACAACAACAACAACAACACTACTAATAATAATAATGTGTACAGTACTACAGTAGGCCTTACGTAGTTAGTGTTGCGTCGTGCTGCAATTAGTTCATTTATCTGTTTCGAAACGAGTAATGAAGCAATTTCTGGACTACAGCAGGTGCTGTCTACAACTTGGAAAAGAGATTTTCTTGAGATATTTAGCATTTGTTACGTGTATATCTCACTTTTATCATCAGCGATGTAGAGGGCAAAGCATAACAAATGTGTGTAGCGAATGGACTATGAAAGGAACCTGTAACCTCCACCGCATTTATGCTACTAATTGAGAAAAACTGATTATTGATAACTTACATAATCAGTATCAGAGTCTTACAAAATTGTGATAATAGTAAACATCTTTTGAAAATAATTTAGTTTCGTGACTGAAACAGACTTCAATAGTTTAGTTTTTTCCCCTCAGAAAATTTCATTGTACCCCCAGGTACCACAGTTATACAGCAAGTGGATTACATACACCAGTGGGCAAAACTTCGGGACGAAAGTAACTTTAGCATGACGCGTTAATGCCAAATAACACAGCTCGATAAAACTTGGACCACAGATAAAAAGAAATGCTACAGAAGCTAAACTGAAATAAATACGCAAACGCCCGAACAGGAATGACAGTTTTATCCAACGGCAATAATTACACTGAAGACACTGCGGTTCATGGTGGTTTTTACCATTATAAAAGGCGGGACACGGTTCTTCATACGGCGCGTAATCACCACGGCCCGCAACGCATGCTATGCATCGTGATTCCATGTCGGGCAGAAGGGTGGTGAGGAGTTCACAAGCTAGCGCGTTGCGTTCCTCTGACAGCGCGGTTGACCATTACTGACACCTGCTGGGTGGTCATTCGTGCATGTAGACGTGCCGCAATACAAGTGCCCAAAGCATCCCACACGTGCTCGATGGCGTAAAGTTGGGAGAAAACGGGCAGGCCAGAGCATTCGCCGAACATCCTGTCGTTGCAACAGATCCTCCACCTGCGCTGCTCCATTCGGTCGCGCATTGCTACCCACAAAAATTAAGTCGCGGCGGAGTGGACCTCTGAGACGAGACGCACATGGGAAAGGAGTTCACCGGAGGGCGTACCTTCTTGAAAGATTTGGAGGTCAGCTGGTCGCCTTCCCTCGGCGTAACATCTGATCCGCCAAAACGATCATGTTCGGCAGTGTTCCTGGTTGCATTACGTGTTCCCATCTCTCGCCTAAATCGCTACTCAGATTGAATCTGCTCTCATCTGAGAGACCCAGATAACTGGAGCAAGCCTAACAGCATCACTGATGAAATATCAAAAGCGTTACACACGACTTACAAGCAGCAACGATTAATACAAGATCATGACCCGAAAAACACCCTATACCACAATATGGTGCACGGCATAATAGAGATTCAAACACTGATATGTAATCAGATGAACACATAGAGACATTCAACAAAAGCCCGTGCCGAACTACTTAGCGTCTCTCTTGCAGAGTCTTCCACTGGAGTTTATCATCTCCGTGACGCTTTCGCGATTACTAACGAAGCGCGCTGCTCTCCGCTGAATCTTCTCTGTCTCTTCTATTAACCCTATCTGGTACGGATCCCACACTGGTATTCAATCAGTGGGCTAACAAGTGTACTGTAACCTACTTCCTTTGTTTTCGGACTGCATTTCCTTAGGATTCTTCCAATGAATCTCAGTCTGGCATCTGCTTTACCGACGATTAATTAGTAGTAGCGGATGACACGACTGTAAGAATAGTACAAGTAGTACGTACATGGAATTCAGAAATAAGTTAGTAACAGACATAAATCAACGAATATTCCAATTTTCCTGTTTTCAGAAGTAAAACAAGTAATTGTTTAGTTCTCAGGATCATTGTTTTCAAACATATAACTGTGTAATGGATAAGATGCAAACTTTAAAACATGTGAACTTTATAAAATTGTATGTAAACGTACATATTCAGTATAATAAGACGCAAATACACAAACAAAAGCGAACAACAGTGATAAGAACCGCCCTTCGGGGAGACGAGGCTCGAGGTCACCTCCAGCGGCTGCCCTCCCGCTTACGGTGCGGTTACCTGGAGGAAGCAGCTGTAGTAACAAACAGTGCTGTCATACCCTGTACATAAATCGCGTGGAGTTACAGTATCACAACACACATTCACATAGTAGTAGCTATATTAGAATAGAATATGCTGATTCAGATAAGACGAGGCTCGGAGTGTTTATCGAAGCCCTCCCACTTGAAATAGCCAGGTGAAGGGACCTCTTTTGCTATCTAAATCTTTCCTTTCGTGTATAATTTTCTTCTTAAGAATGTAGCACAATTTGTACTTTATGTGTCTCTTCTGATTTTAGTTTTGTTTTTTCTTTCTGATTAACAATTTAATCATATTAAAAACAAGAAAAGTGCTAAAATTCTGAAAATTGTCTAGTTTATAGTAGCAAATGACCCACTATATAGGGTGTGGCATTTAAAACTGTTTGTCGGAATATTTGGCGGAATACACATCGGATTAAAAAAAAGTGGTACTAAACGTTGTTCACCTCGAAGTGGGACATCCATTCACAGAACGCTCGACCGCCTTGCACCACCCCTGGCGGCCGGTGAGAGATGACTTTCAAATCTTAAACAGGGTTATCTTTATCTTGGGATTCTGTCTTCAAGGAAGCTATAGAGATTAGATTAGCTAATAATTTAACAAATAGAAATAATGGTTTAATTTGGACAAAGCATAGAATCCGACTCTTGGGGTAATTAAACTGCAGAGAAGTCGTCATCGTGTGACCGCCGCCAATTATTCATCGATAAGCGAATCAAATGGCAGTACGCCTTCGCCACAGGCGGCGCATGTGTAAGCGTATGTCTCTGCCGCTGACCAGCATCTGTGACCCGCATGCGCAGTAGCGCCGCCGTGGAGCATATAAGGCCGCGCTTGGCATCTTGTCGCCACTCTGAGGATGGCCGGACGATACGCGGCCGAAATGTTAGTGGAGGAGGATGTATTTGCGCGGCTGCATGCCGGATATTTAATGCCGCGAAAAGTTGAAAATGCACAGGAACCCCTATTTTTTACTACACATTTGGATTCTCCGTGAAAAAATACGTAACTTCTGTACGAAAGATTTCTTTCGTTTCACGATAGATGGCGCTGTAACTCGCACACCTGGATATGGGGTGACAATTGTTCCAAAACGGCAATACCTCAAACAAACACACAACGTTTATTAACATGTGTATTTCGCCAAATATTCCGACAAAAAGTTTTAAATGCCTCATCCTGTCATTACCAACGTGGCGGGCCACTCTGTAATGTCAATACATAAATAAATAAATAACAACCTGATCCGAGAAGAGAACGAGACACCACAGCTCGCTGATCCAGTTGCTATGCTCTTGGCACCATCGCGAAGATCACCGTTATTGTGACACTGTACGCCTTACACACAGGTGTCTTTCCAAGGCCGCATTCGGCCCTGACTTCATTTTTATGGATAACATTGCAAGCTCGAAAAAGTGAAGTTATTACGAAATTATATTTTTGTTTGTTTCGAGGCACGTGCACATGCTTTCAACCCTGGTAGACAGTGAAAACCGCCCCGTGCCATAGTACCGCGGCAAGCTGTTAGAAGAGCGGAAACGACGTGGCACAGTCCGTTGATTGTATGAAGAACTGTACGGTAATTTGTTTTCTGCACTGTAAGGGATACAACGATGAACATTCCACGCTCAGTACGGCAGTAACGCACCATTAAGTGTGGATACGTGGCGCACACGCTTCCAGCATCGTCAAACAAATCTTTATGACGAAGAACGAAGTCGCAGACCACTTCTTCGTGAAGAAACGGGAATCGCGAGCGCAGTGGAGGCGTTCGTGCTGGAAGACCGGCGTACCACAATGGAAGCGATGGTCGGAAATGAAATGTATATCAGTCTGCAATACATTGCACGACATTTCGAACCTGACGAAGGTAGCCGGTATTGTCCACACTTATTCAAAATGCATGCTGGTCGAAGTCAGGCAGCAACGAGTATGTGCGAGGGGTGCTCAGTAATGTAAAATATTTTTTTCTTCCCGGTCAATTTCTATTGAGAAAACGCGGAATTTGTTGTGGGACATCGTGGAGTATTCCCACTTCAACCCCTATGTTTAGTGAAGTTTCGATTTGTAGCGGCGTTATACGCAGCCCTCAAAATGATGTCTGCGACGGAGGTGCGTACCAAGCAGAGAGCCGTCAACGAGTGTGTTTTGGCGGAAAAGCCGAGCAGTTAGCGGAGCCTTCCAGTAGGGAACGAAGAGTGACGCGGAGGTGACGGTCGGCAGGGGAGATCCTCCACCATCAGCGACGCTCCCAGTCGTGCGCAACCTGACGCGCCCCACGAGCCGCCGTCTACTTAAGAGTCCTCGGGCGAACGCGCGCGGGCGGCCCGCCGCAAACAGCGCCTGCACAGTAGAAGGGCGGCGCCGGCTGCGGAGTACGCTCGCCGGCAACCGGGAAGCCAGGCAGCCATCTCACGTCGCAGAGGGCGGCGGGGTGGCCGGCGTCTGCTCCAATTTTTGAGAGCGCGGCGTCCTTTCTGTGTCTCTGTGAGGAGAGGAGAGCAGAGGAGCCCCGTGTGTGTGTGTGTGTGAGGCAGGGCGCGGTCGATGGCGGCGCCTTCTTTTGAGTCGCTGCCTCGCCCCGCCTCCCGCCGCCCCCGGCTGCCCCCGCCGGCGCCTCTGTAGCCGCGCCGCCTTGCATCTCAGGAGGCGGCGCCCCCTCGCGTCCGCTGCCCTCTTCCGTCTGTCTGTCTGTCTGCACATAGCCCTGCTACCACTGCGCTGCTCTGCTCTGCCCTGCCATCTCACGCAAATCATTCACATCAGCGTCCTACCTAATATTAAAAAGACACTACCACAGCTCTGCTCATACACATTTCCCACAGCTGCATCTACAGAATTGTTATACAAAATTAGGCTACTAACGCATGTATAATGCGGGCTCTTAACTATCCTATGGGAGCGAAACTTGGTATATATTTTAATGCGGTACTCGGCAACCGATTTATCCTTGGAAGAAGAAAAGGTACCGATTTTGGCCAACACGTGCACATCTGCCGCTGTGAATGCAATAAGAACGTAGAGAAATATTTCCATATAAAAGGTGGTAAACTGATCGTGACCGGGCAAAATATCTCATGAAATAAGCGTCAAACGAAAAAACTACAAAGAACGAAACTCGTCTAGCTTGAAGGGCGAAACCAAGTGGCGTTATGGTTGGCCCGCTAGATGGCGCTGCCATAGGTCAAACGGATGTCAACTGCGTTTTTTTTTTTAAATAGGAACCCACATTTTTATTACCTATTCTTGTAGTACGTAAAGAAATATGAATGTTTTGGTTGGACCACTTTCTTCGCTTTGTGATAGATGGCGCTGTAATAGTCACAAACATATGGCTCACAATTTTAGACGAACAATTGGTAGCAGGTAGGTTTTCTAAATTAAAATACAGAACGTAGGGACGTTTGAACATTTTACTTCAGTGGTTCCAATCTGATACATGTACCTTTCTGAACTTATCATTTCTGCGAACGCATGCTGTTACAGCGTGGTTACCTGTAAATACCACATTAATGCAGTAAGGGCTCAAAATGATGTCCGTCAACTTCAATGCATTTGGCAATACCTGTAACGACATTCCTCTCAACAGCGAGTAGTTCGCCTTCCGTAATGTTCGCACATGCATTGACAATGCGCTGACGCATGTTGTCAGGCGTTGTCGGTGGATCACTGAAGCAAATATTCTCCAACTTTCCCCACAGAAACATATCCGGGCCCGTCAGACCCGGTGAACGTGCGGGCCATGGTATGGTGCTTCGACGACCGATCCAGCTGTCATGAAATATGTTATTCAATACCGCTTCAACCGCACGCGAGATATGTGCCGGGCATCCATCATGTTGGAACTACATCGCCATTCTGTCATGCAGTGAAAATCTTGTAGTAACATCGGTAGAACATTACGTAGGAAATCAGCATACATTGCACCATTTAGATTGCCATCGATAAAATGGGTGCCAATTATCCTTCCTCTCATAATGCCGCACCATACATTAACCCGCCAAGGTCGCCGATGTTCCACTTGTCGCAGCCATTATGGATTTTCCGTTCCCCAATAGTGCGTATTATGCGAGTTTACGTTACCGCTGTTGGTGAATAACGCTTCGTCGCTAAATAGAACGCGTGCAAAAAATCTGTCATCGTCCCTTAATTTCTCTTGTGCCCAGTGGCAGAACTGTACACAACGTTCAAAGTCGTCGCCATGCAATTCCTGGTGCATAGAAATATGGCACGCGTGGAATCGATGTTGATGTAGCATTCTCAACACCGACGTTTTTGAGATTCCCGATACTCGCGCAATTTGTCTGCTACTGATGTGCGACAGCAGCTAAAACACCAAATTGGGCATCATTATTTTTTGCAGGTCGTGGTTGACGTTTCACATGTGCCTGAACACTTCCTGTTTCCTTAAATGCCGGCCGCGGTGGCCGAGCGGTTCTAGGCGCTTCAGTCCGGAACCGCGCGACTGCTACGGTCGCAGGTTCGAATCCTGCCTCGGGCATGGCGGTGTGTGATGTCCTTAGGTTAGTTAGGTTTAAGTAGTTCTAAGTTCTAGGGGACTGATGACCTCAGGTGTTAAGTCCCATAGTGCTCAGAGCCATTTTTTTCCTTAAATAACGTAACTGGCCGGCGAACGGTTCGGACACTTGGATGATGTCGTCCAGGATACCGAGCAGCATACATAGCACACGCCCGTTGGGCATTTTGATCACAATAGCCATACATCAACATGATATCGACCTTTTCCGCAATTGGTAAACGGTCCATTTTAACACGGGTAATATATCACGAAGCAAATACTGTCCGCACTGGCGGAATGTTACTTGATACCACGTACTTATACGTTTGTGACTATTACAGCGCCATCTATCAGAAAGCGAAAAAAGTGGTCCAACTAAAACATTCATATTTCTTTACGTACTACAAGAATAGGTAATAAAAATGTGGGTTCCTATTTTAAAAAAACGCAGTTGATATCCGTTTGACCTATGGCAGCGCCATCTAGCGGGCCAACCATAGCGCCATCTGGTTTTCCCCTTCAAACTAGACAAGTTTCGTTCTTTGTAGTTTTTTCGTTTGATGCTTATTTCGTGAGATATTTGGCCCGGTCACTGTCAATGGACCACCCTGTATAATGCATAAGGGGCAGGACGTGGGCAGAAAAGGTCAAACAAGTGAGAGAGAAATAATTTTGATATTTTTAATTAACGGTAGCTCAAACAATTTGTGCAATATGAGCACCGGAGAAGTCGACGAGATGCCATACAACGTCAGATTTGCAGCTGGTGGCCAAAATTGGAACTAAGTTTCTTCCAGCGCAAAACGGTTCCGCATTATGGGGGAACGACAGGTTGACGGTCGAAAAAACTCGACGTTTTTTATTAGGAATTCTAATGAATATACACTGATGAATAATTCCCGAAAATATTAATCGAGAACTGCAAAAAGTAACAATTCTGTGAACGTTTGAAGTTAAAGCAAACGGTGAACTGGGATGTTATAAACAAAAAACGTCACTGCCACAAGTCGTTATCGATGCCATCACCGCTATTTATACCCATTTGAGTAAATCAGACTTGCTGGAGTGCTGTTTGGGCGGTTTTTCTCAAAATGTGAACGAAAGTTTCAATAGTCTTATTTGGAGATAAGCTCCAAAACTAACATCCAGCCGAAGCGAAATTGTCAACATTGCTTCAAATTTGGACGTATGTCTATTCAATGTAGGCCATGCTCATTAATGCACGTGGCAAATGCCCTTCAAATCAATATCGGCGACGAAATGCGCCGATTCTGTGAAGATACAGACGCAAGTGGCGATGTGCTTTAACGATGAAAAGGACACGGAGGACGAAAATGAGGGTTCATCAGGTCAAAGTAGCAGAAAGTGACCATCCGCCAGCCAGGGCGGCACTTATTATGGACCAGGCATCGATGATATACGGTGAGTTTCAAGCTTTGTCGCTTTTTTTATGATAAATGCTTGTCAAACTTTAAAAGCGTTTTTCTCAACACTATGTTTTTCGGTATGGTTGTCGTCGTCCACGCTACAATTTCCATGCGATTTCAATGATTTTTGGTCTCCCTTGAAGCAAAATGAATTCTTTTCAGTTTTTTATTTTGCTATTTAGAATTTTTTTGGCCAAAAGAGGGGTTCAAAAATGTCCACTTTCTCAAATATCTATAACTCCGCCAAAAAAATGTTTTTTTTTTTTTCAAATCCCTACGATGAACAAAAATTACATGTGTAAGGATTAGGGTGATACGTTACTTTCATGTTTCAGATAACCTAATCCGTAGTTACAGCAACAAATGTCTGTGTACCTCCTTTCGGAGCTGCCTCGGCAAAATCCCAATTACACAGTGAAGATGCTGATATTTTTCAAGAGAAAAATACCAATAAAAACTTCAATGCATGCTTTATTCATTGCAGCAAACCCCATTTGGCCACTACATTCCAGTACAGAGAAAAAAAAATCCTGAATTTAAGCAATATTTTCGTCCGTCACCCTGTTCCCCCTACCAAGTTTCGCTAACGTACGATAATTGCAGCCCACACCGGACCTCCGTGAGAGCGGCTGCGCTTTAATTGAAGCCACCTGGTACTTTCTCGGAAAATTTAAAAACAAAGCAGAGAGTGATGCAGAACGCTTCTTTTGCAGTGTCTATTGTTGGAGTAGGCTGACAAACTCTGTGACGCTTTCGTCTTTACTAAATGAATCTGTAACGAAACACCTTCCTCTTTCTTGAATCTTCACTATTTTCTGCGTCAATCGTTCTGATCTGGTCTTTTGCTGAAAGTAACCCACTATAGTTCAAAAGGAACAACGATGTACATACTTGCAGTACCAGAACAAAACTGGCATTCATTGTTCCAGATTAAGTTCGACTGTAGCCCAAAAAACAGACGCTCAATTATGATACCAAGTTCTTGATCATTTACACAGTGATATAAAATGATGTAAACAAATTGTTGAGAAACTTTAACCTTTAAAACTCCTACTCCGAAGAAGAATTTTTACTTATGTAGGATGTACAGCTTGGCGGGTAGGCATTACTAATTGACATCTGTATATTACGGAAAGAACGTGGTAGATGTTCAGCATAAAGCTAAATTTACATATTAATGTATAATCGAAATGTAAAATGATCCTTTCTACATCACTACGACTAACACAAATACTCTATGGAACGCAAAACTAATAAACCAAGTAACAACTCATGGGCTAAATATCAGCTGCTCTAAGATTATTTGTTCTAAAAGAAGCGTACAAGTATGGCAAAGTCATAATCACTGTGACATGATGGGACAAAAATCCCTTTAGATGAAATTCAAAGATTGACGAAAGTGGTGTCAAATATATATTTTATTTAAGTTCGTGAAGAAAACATACATAATCAAAAATTTAGGAGGATCCGTAAATCGTGCAGTGTGCCCAAAAGAGATGTTTCTGTTTATTTTTTATGTTTGGAAATATACTGTTGCAGTTCCACTGGTTCTTTGTTCCATTTAACAATTACTACTAGTTCATGTTTTATTGGGATGAATAATAATAAAACTTGAATTGTTTTGACATTAAGCGGTAATTCTCCGCCGGCCGGAGTGGCCGTGAGTTCTAGGCGCTATAGTCTGGAACCGGGCGACTGCTACGGTCGCAGGTTCGAATCGTGCCTCGGGCATGGATGTGTGTGGTGTCCTTAGGTTAGTTAGGTTTAATTAGTTGTAAGTTCTAGGCGACTGATGACCTCAGAAGTTAAGTCACATAGTGCTCAGAGCCATTTGAACCATTTGGTAATTCTCCAACTATTGGAGTCGTGGAATTCGAAGCTTGGATGTGAAAACGTGATTGATTTGGTAACTGGTGAAGAGAGGCTGAATGGTCGCCAGTAAGTGGGAAGAATCGTAAACACTGCTGTCACGCACGTCGTAATCCCGGTACCAAATGATACACTCCTGGAAATTGAAATAAGAACACCGTGAATTCATTGTCCCAGGAAGGGGAAACTTTATTGACACATTCCTGGGGTCAGATACATCACATGATCACACTGACAGAACCACAGGCACATAGACACAGGCAACAGAGTATGCACAATGTCGGCACTAGTACAGTGTATATCCAGCTTTCGCAGCAATGCAGGCTGCTATTCTCCCATGGAGACGATCGTAGAGATGCTGGATGTAGTCCTGTGGAACGGCTTGCCATGCCATTTCCACCTGGCGCCTCAGTTGGACCAGCGTTCGTGCTGGACGTGCAGACCGCGTGAGACGACGCTTCATCCAGTCCCAAACATGCTCAATGGGGGACAGATCCGGAGATCTTGCTGGCCAGGGTAGTTGACTTACACCTTCTAGGGCACGTTGGGTGGCACGGGATACATGCGGACGTGCATTGTCCTGTTGGAACAGCAAGTTCCCTTGCCGGTCTAGGAATGGTAGAACGATGGGTTTGATGACGGTTTGGATGTACCGTGCACTATTCAGTGTCCCCTCGACGATCACCAGTGGTGTACGGCCAGTGTAGGAGATCGCTCCCCACACCATGATGCCGGGTGTTGGCCCTGTGTGCCACGGTCGTATGCAGTCCTGATTGTGGCGCTCACCTGCACGGCGCCAAACACGCATACGACCATCATTGGCACCAAGGCAGAAGCGACTCTCATCGCTGAAGACGACACGTCTCAATTCGTCCCTCCATACACGCCTGTCGCGACACCACTGGAGGCGGGCTGCACGATGTTGGGGCGTGAGCGGAAGACGGCCTAACGGTGTGCGGGACCGTAGCCCAGCTTCATGGAGACGATAGCGAATGGTCCCCGGCGACACCCCAGGAGCAACAGTGTCCCTAATTTGCTGGGAAGTGGCGGTGCGGTCCCCTACGGCACTGCGTAGGATCCTACGGTCTTGGCGTGCATCCGTGCGTCGCTGCGGTCCGGTCCCAGGTCGACGGGCACGTGCACCTTCCGCCGACCACTGGCGACAACATCGATGTACTGTGGAGACCTCACGCCCCACGTGTTGAGCAATTCGGCGGTACGTCCACCCGGCCTCCCGCATGCCCACTATACGCCCTCGCTCAAAGTCCGTCAACTGCACATACGGTTCACGTCCACGCTGTCACGGCATGATACCAGTGTTAAAGACTGCGATGGAGCTCCGTATGCCACGGCAAACTGGCTGACACTGACGGCGGCGGTGCACAAATGCTGCGCAGCTAGCGCCATTCGACGGCCAACACCGCGGTTCCTGGTGTGTCCGCTGTGCCGTGCGTGTGATCATTGCTTGTACAGCCCTCTCGCGGTGTCCGGAGCAAGTATGGTGGGTCTGACACACCGGTGTCAATGTGTTCTTTTTTCCATTTCCAGGAGTGTATATTCCAGCAGGATAAAGCATCACCCCAACCCTACAATTCACAACACAAACGCCTTGAGGAATATATGGGCCACTGACTCGCCTGCCTCATCCCGTTGACGTAAGTTGTCACCAGCAGAGCTTGTTTGCGATGCAATGGGAGACACATACCTTCATACCAGCCTTTAGCCAGCGATCTCCACGAACTGATATAGTACGTGTTTCGGGCAGTTTCATCCTTCTCTTGGTAAAAGTGTCCGTTATTGTTTCTGTCTGTCTGCAGATCTATCTCGACGGCCTCTTTACCCAAATTCCTCCACGAAAAACCGGTCCGAACATTTTTCTGAAAATGTTTCTTTCCAGATTTTCAATCTCACTTATCTTTGTTTGGCCACGAACCACCGTAGTTTCTGCAGCTACTACTCTGTTGTAATGCCTTAGTTTTGCATTGGAGATACTTCTCATGGTGGCGATTGTATGTGATCTTATATGCTTTCTGTAATTTTGAGATAATTTCTTAATTGGCTATTGTGTTCAGTCCTGATGGTTGGATGACCTCTCTTAGATATTTAAAGTACGTAATTTATAACACTTCGTCGTACCGAGTTATAATGGAGAGAGTACCTGCAGGCTTTCTTTCGATGTATTGAGTTTTCTAGTACGACATTTCGTGAAGCTTCTCCAGGGAACTTTTGGTTGTCTTTTATTATTTGCTGTTATTTTTCAGAACAGCTAGATCTTCTATGAAAACCAGACGCTTCACATTTATTCTCTGCTCTTTTTGAATCCGGTGTTAGATTGCTTTTCACTTGTTCTCACTTTTTTTTCAGAATTATGTTTAATGTGGGGGGGGCAGTGGGGGGGGGGGGGTCCATCTCCTTGGAGAACACTTGGGTGGATTTGAAATTTTTCTGCAATTTCTCCCACGGACTTAACTTTAGAGGTAGTACCAGTTAATGACAGTTGGACGATTTCGCTTGTTTTACTGCCGATTCTGACTTCCTTATCTAAAGTACTGAAAAGTGTTTGCCTATTTGTCGAATCACAAACCTTTTTAAAGTTGACAAAAGTTAGCACTGTATTTCTACATGTTCTTATTTGAAAAATTGTCTTCAGGTTCGATAAATGTTCTATGCAGGATCACTTTTTACGAAATCCTGCCTGATCCTCTCCTATTAATTGGTCTGCCATTTCTCCTACAGATATTTTGAAAGAAATTTGTACACAACAGGGAACAGTGAATTTCCTCTTTACTTATTCTTTAGACATATATCCCGTTGCGACTCATGACAATATCCCATGCAGACACGAACAATTCGGAGGCACAAGTGAAGCCGCCTGAGTCAATGGCCGGCGGACTGCCGCTAGAGGGAAATGCTGAGCAGGTTGGGGTCAACGCGGAGGCGACTGCAACACGTGGGACTGCAAGAGCGCCCTAGCCTGCACACGAAGCACGATAACATCACGGCAACAGAAATAGGCTGTCATAATGGTGACCGAGCTGCGTGCCACAATAAGGTCCAGGTACAATGCAACAGTAGCTATTCAGGAAGCGACGCAGCATTAAAAAAAAAACCTGTCTTAAAGGGGAAGTTATGAAAGTTTGAAGCCACCAGGAGAGCTGGCCAATGGGAAAACTGGTAGCCTTTCTTAATCAATGATCTCAGTTGCAGTGTCCTGTGGACTGAAGGCTATGTCAGTCGATACTCTACGTACCTACTCGTCTACCATTATCTACGGAGCCCCCAGTCTTGGTGGAGACACTATGCTACTACACGCTGCAGCGCCAATTTGGGAGTCAATAGTGATGGGGTGCAGAAAAGCTGCCATCAACCTGCAGGCCTACTGGGGGCGAAACCCGCGGGGTCAGGAAGCTGTTGGCCATCTCCCACCACGAGGGCTGGCCACTCTCGCTGCGCGCCCTTTCCTCCAGAGGACACTGACGCTGCCAGCTTCTAACTGGAGGCTGTGGCTCCAACTCTGCACGGCAACGAGTACCTCAGGCTGGGCTGGAGGGCGAGTCTCTTCGACGTCAACGAGAGCACTTTAGCGATCAGCCCGCAGAGCTTGTGTGTGTCGCCGTACAGCGAGGACTCCACCGGCGACGACGCTGCAGGGGCACCGACCAGCCGTGACGTAACGGCTGCAGGACGGGCCGTCCAGTACGGCAGCAGCGGACACGTGCATGCTATAATAATGACAGCGGTACCACCTGACTGAGCTGCCAGCATCATGGGAAGACGATTTATATTTCTGAACAACAAATATGTCACTGTCAGTAACGTTTTCTTGGCACTCGCAGGCGTAAACGGATTCTCACCGTAGCACCCTGCTCGGCACAGTCCTGATTACTGTAGGGGTCTCGGACTGGACTCACACATATCACTCACTTTTATAACACACGTAAAAGTGTGCAGACTAAGAAGCGGACTTCGCAGTGGCAAGACTGCTTCGATGCAGCTGTCCGCGCTACTCTATTTTCTGCAAAGTCTCTCCACACCTGTGTACTGAGGCAGCCTGCATCCACATCATATCGCTGGCTGTATTAAAGCCTTGGCCTCATTCTACAATTTTGTCCTCCCCTATCAAATTCGTGATTACTCGATGCCTCACGCTACCGATCCCTTCAAACTGTGCCATAAATTTCTTTGTCTAAACAAACTTCTCTTTTTGTGAGATACATTCCTGGTTATTGCCAGTCTGAGTTTTATATCCCATCTACTTCGGCCTTCGTCAGTTATTTCGCTGCCGAAAAAGCAAATTCATCTACCACTTTTACAGTCTGATTAAAAATTGAAGAATGGAGGGCATTCGGACTTACGTTTACACAGAGCTTTTGTTTTGGTCTGGGCAAACAAGCGCTCAAAGTTTGCCAACGTATTTCTCAGAGACTCAAAATCTGTGTCGATTACGCAGGGAACGGCGTCGCCCACTGGACAAAAGGCTCGCGAGCAGTGACTAACTCCCCCCCCCCCCCCCAGTGATTCAGTCAGTCGGTCGCAGAGGCGCCCGGAGGGAGCAAGTTGCCACCGCCGCCTGGGGGCGAGCGTTCGGCTGTCGCTCGGCTTAAGCCCTTTCGGCTCGTTCTCCCGCGCCCGCCCGCCTGCGGGCCCGCCTCGGTGAGCACTTCAGAAAGTTTCCAGAAGGCGGCGCTGCTACCCTCCAGTTTACACTTTAAACAGCTCTGGAGCAAGTGCCGAGATGGCAGTAAATAAAGAAGAAACTTGCCTTCCAGACAGCAGCCGGAAAGACACCGGTTCCTTCCGCATCCGAACCCTCTCCCTTCGCCCCCTCACGCCCACTTCTTTTTTCCCCTCCAGAGGGATTATCCTCGGACGTCGCGGATTACCAAGTTGGTGCTCGTTAGAAGTTGCTCTTAGACGAACGCAGTTACAACCTCTTCGCTGCTCGCTGCACTGCGCTGCCACACCTGCTTTCAAAGGCCTTGTGCTCGCCTCCACTGCAGAGGGGTCGATCCGTCGCAACTGTGCAAGGAAAACACCGCAGTACGGTACAATGGATTCGTAATAAAACATTAATTTTTTCAAACAATTTCAAATATTTACCTAATTACATTGCCATTCAGTATGTTTACAAATTACACATTCATTTGTACGAGGGCAGTTCAATAAGTAATGCAATACATTTTTTTTCTCGGCCAATTTTGGTTCAAAAAACCGGAAATTTCTTGTGGAATATTTTCAAACATTCCCGCTTCGTCTCGTATAGTTTCATTGACTTCCGACAGGTGGCAGCGCTGTACGGAGCTGTTAAAATGGCGTCTGTAACGGATGTGCGTTGCAAACAACGAGCAGTGATCGAGTTTCTTTTGGCGGAAAACCAGGGCATCTCAGATATTCGTAGGCGCTTGCAGAATGTCTACGGTGATCTGGCAGTGGACAAAAGCACGGTGAGTCGATGGGCAAAGCGTGTGTCATCATAGCCGCAAGGTCAAGCAAGACTGTCTGATCTCCTGCGTGCGGGCCGGCCGTGCACAGCTGTGACTCCTGCAATGGCGGAGCGTGCGAACACACTCGTTCGAGATGATCGACGGATCACCATCAAACAACTCAGTGCTCAACTTGACATCTCTGTTGGTAGTGCTGTCACAATTGTTCACCAGGTGGGATATTCAAAGGTTTGTTCCCGCTGGGTCCCTCGTTGTCTAACCGAACACCATAAAGAGCAAAGGAGAACCATCTGTGCGGAATTGCTTGCTCGTCATGTGGCTGAGGGTGACAATTTCTTGTCAAAGATTGTTACAGGCGATGAAACATGGGTTCATCACTTCGAACCTGAAACAAAACGGCAATCAATGGAGTGGCGCCACACCCACTCCCCTACCAAGAAAAAGTTTAAAGCCATACCCTCAGCCGGTCAAGTCATAGTTACAGTCTTCTGGGACGCTGAAGGGGTTATTCTGTTCGATGTCCTTCCCCATAGTCAAACGATCAACTCTGAAGTGTATTGTGCTACTCTTCAGAAATTGAAGAAACGACTTCAGCGTGTTAGTGGGCACAAAAATCTGAACGAACTTCTCCTTCTTCATGACAACGCAAGACCTCACACAAGTCTTCGCACGCGAGAGGAGCTCACAAAACTTCAGTGGACTGTTCTTCCTCATGCATCCTACAGCCCCAATCTCGCACCGTCGGATTTCCATATGTTTGGCCCAATGAAGGACGCAATCCGTGGGAGGCACCACGCGGATGATGAAGAAGTTATTGATGCATTACGACGTTATCTCCGACATCGACCAGTGGAATGGTACCGTGCAGGCATACAGGCCCTCATTTCAAGGTGGCGTAAGACCGTAGCATTGAATGGAGATTACGTTGAAAAATAGTGTTGTGTAGCTAAAAGATTGGGGAATAACCTGGTGTATTTCAGTGCTGAATAAAACAACCCCTGTTTCAGAAAAAAAATGTGTTGCATTACTTATTGAACTGCCCTCGTATATTCAGTGTGATGTTTCGAAACACCTTGAGCTTTTTATTCATATTATCACCCCAAGTAATATAAACACATAAATCATCTTATTTTTAGCGCTCCGTGCCTCAATCTGTAAAAACAGAACCCTTATAGGATCATTTTGTAGTCTGTCTGTCTGTCTGTTCGTCAGACTGTTAAGAACCCCTTCTCTCAGAACGGACAGACCTATTAAGTTCAAACTTATGTCACATGCTGAGGTCAATGGTGCCTCGCCGGTGTAATAAATTTCAGCTTCTAAGTCAATGCATCAATGCACTCAAAAGTTCCGGTCACTTAAGCCACATATTTTTATACACGCAGACTCACTCAGCAAAACCCAGCAAAACCTATGGGGTGCTTCCCGATGATTTCGAATCAAGAAATTAGGCAAGAAGCAAATTTTCACAGGACAAGTACAGTAAAAAATCTGAAAGCTCTTTAATTGTAATTCTATCACACAACAAACATTTTTTGACACTAGACATACATTGCGTTCATCATTCGTCAAAAGCGTAACAGACAAACATTACTGCATGCAAATATAAATGTAAGTTTTAGTAATGTTTTAGTAAATAAATAAATACAAATCTTTCACTACATCTTCTCTTCCTAGATATATGAACTGAAGTCCCCTGCTCGCTTCTTTTCGTATGTCCGGGCTAGTCTGAGGAACTACTGTAGACATTTTGACAGTCTTGCAGTTCAAGGCACCAATATGATGCCAGTATCGATACCGAAAGCAGGTAAAAATCGATGATATTCTCGACTTCCAAGACGAGTGAACTGTGTACACACATAATTAAGTTTGTACGGAACCCTTAGAACTTGGCCAGTTTTGTTCTGTATCATGTGATGTAACACACAGGTCCGCTCGGATAGCTGACAGCGTTGAAGCTCTGTTCCCGGGAGACAGGGAGGCGCACCGGTCCCAGATCGAATCTGCCGGGCCAATTAACGACGCGGGCCAGATACGCCGGCCAGTCTAGATATGCTTTTCAGGCGGTTTCCCACATACGGCTAGGTGAATGCGGGGCTGGTAGCCACATCCCGCCTCAGATACGCGCCAGTCCAATATTTGCAGTACGTTCTCACACTTGATCATGGGGTAGTAACAGACGCAGACAGGTGGGGGTACACTAATTTTATACGGGGTCGGGGTGCGGGGGAGGGAGAGCATGGGGCAGGAGGGTGGGGAGGGGGTATGGGGGAAAGCGGGGAGTGGACTGCTGGAGTCAAGTAAGGCATTCAGCCATCCACTAACATTCCCACATCCGAGATACAACACGCTGGCCTCGTGGAAACAGGGGAAAAGGCTAGGAAGAAGAAGAATGAGGAGGAGGAGGAGGAGGAGGAGAAGAAGAAGAAGACGTGATGTAACAGTCTCAAGTTAAAAATGCTTATCACAGACAATCGTATTTCACTTCCAAATGAATATGTAATTTGTAAGTATATTCAATAACTATGTTAAGTGACTAAACAGCTAGCCAGCTAGTTTTCAAATACATAGATATCATAGAAATGTTCGTGTATATGCATGTTCCACATCTCCTCCAAAAGCCAGTGTACCGATTTCATTCAAACTTGGTACACATATCAACTACTGTCTGGAAAAATAGCCAAGTGCAAACCCAGATTTTATTCATCCTGTACTTGAGAACGGTAGCAGTTAGTGACTTGCAACAAAATTTACACATAATTTCAAACCTTTACGAAACTTATTCTCGCTCGCTAACAATCCCCACAAAATGGTGAAAGGAAAAAAAGTTCATTGCTTACTACATTTTTCACTTTTCATCCAGTAACACTGCCGCATCAGGCATGACGTTCAAATTGACTACTTCTTTGCGACTAACTCTATTCGCGGCACATTTAGCAGAGAGACGCCGCTGAACGTGCCTACAGGATTATATCACTGTACGACGCGTAGTTCAGCAGATATGACGTCATTAATATTGAGCTGCGTAAAAACAAAACTGCGGGCCAAATTCGCTACAGATACAGGTGAACTATGCGTACAAATATGTGTGAATTATGTTAAATATATGTGACGTATAACATGTGACCTGTGCGTGCGCAGCAAAGCTATGCGTAAAACGCGTCTCCTAAACCCCTGTATCCATTTCGACGAAACTTCGGCCTCATTCTACTTACTATCTTGATTGAAAAACTGTGGGAGCAAGAACCAGCAATTTCCTAATGGCGTAGTCGTGATAACGTGGAGAGAGGCCCGCAATTGAAGACACTGTGCAGCCCCGTTTAACTGTTTTCACAAGACTGGCAAATGATGTGACGTGCAAATTTGAAGCGAATTTTCTGCCAACTAAACTCCAACCTGCAATTTAATAGACTCTTCGTTTCCTCCGAGTACAGTGTTCGACGTTTCTCTAACTTATCTAAGTCCTTAAAAACATATGAAAAAAGAGGGTTATCGCGTTGGATAAGATATAAAAGCTTCTTTCTGTAACATATCAGCTGACGCGTATTTCCTCATACTGATCAGTTCATGGTTTCGTTTGCGCAGAGAAAAAGTAGCAAATAAAAAAACCACCTGGAGAATTAGGGAGTAGTTATAGCATATGGTAGCTTAGTTCGATAGTTTTAGAACGAAAGAAGGATTTGTAGGGTTTAATGTGACACGGACGTCGAGTTTACCAGGCGAAGCATTAGCTTAGTAGGAGAGGGGGAAGGTGACTGAAATAGTCGTCATTGTCTTCTTGAAGGTAGCAACTCACCTCCAGAGATTAAGCGAACCCACAGACAAGTTAAATGTGGGATTTCAACTGGAATATGAATTCACTGCCTGAACCACTGAGCGAAGTTACAGGTTCGAGCCCCGATGTGACTCACAGTTTTAATCTGACACAGAGTGTCCAGAATAAACGTTATTTTCCTCTCTTTTGGCAACACCGCCATTCCTCCATCTTTTTCGTATGGCAAACCTCAATATGCGAGGCCCCAGTTGCGGCAGAGCTGTGCCCGAAATGTGAGTTCCGGAGGACGCGGTATTTACGCACACATCAAAGTCTCACTGCGTCGAGACCTACGTCATGTGAACGTGAGAGAAGAAATGGTGACCGAAATTAATTGTCAAATATGAACAGGTAAGATGCTTCGAAATGGTGTTGTGAATTTCAAGCGGGAAGAAAGCATGCAGATGATGAAAGGAGGTCGTGAGAACTCTTCCGTAGTCACTATGGAACCACCAACACGAGTGAAAAAGATCCTCATCGGTAGTCAACAGCGGATATTATGAGTTCTGAAACGATTACAGACTTTTCTGGCAGCCGAAAAAGTAAGCGCTAGTTCTGCACTGAAGATCGTGACCTGGATGAGGTTCGATATTAAAATTCCGCGCATGCTGTGAACACCAAGGACACCACTTTCCAGAAAGAACAATGAAAGTCGGAACTAACACTAAGAGTCACAGAGTCAAGCTGTAATGGAATGGTGACTCATTTACTAATTTTTTTTAAAAATCCGGTTTCAACTTCACTCAGAAAAAAGGCAGTAACTTTTCTACACAGAAAAAAAAAAAAAACAATTCGAGGTTTCTTCGTCGAGGAGACATTTTAGTGGCGATATGTGCTGTAAGACGTTACGAAGAACCTGCTTCGGGCCGTTCAAAACGAATGCTGAGAATTGCTGTCACGATGAATCTGTTTACTGAACCGTCGCGAGCAAAACATCACGTAGCAAACAGGAATTGTGGCAAGTCTTAGGATGGAGGAAGGAATCAAGATTGGGGTTTAAAGTTACGACGAGCTCATTAGACATGGAGCACAAGCTCCGATTTCCACACAAAGACAACCTTCAAAAGACCTCACTGTATTCCGGATTACTCTACCAGTACCAACAGATCTTATTACGCAGCTACCTCTGACATCTCAGCGTTTATCAATCATCATATTCGCCACCATCGCCGCTGCGACAAAGGTCAAAAGAAAAACAATCGGTAAACAGAATCACGGTTTGCTTTCGCCACGTTACATCTAATATTGTGGAGCTAATTATCTTTGGCGCCGCAAAAAGTTTCTGTTGGAGTAATCCGGAAGGTTTCGGCAGGCTTTTTAAATCATATAAAGCCTTCTCTCGGCTGACGAGGATGAAAAACGGGAACAGGCATCCAGTGAAGGCTTTGTCAGAATACCAATCCTGCGAATACTCGCTTTCATGTCTTGCAGTTTGCGGAAATATCTGTAATGTTCCGCATGTTAAAAGAACTTTAATTTACTGCATCTATTGGTTTTAGAAATGAGACATCCGGACAGAAATTTCTGGCCTAAACCCTGTGGGATTCTGTTGCCGCCTCCATTACCAATAAGAAATCTCATTTTGTACCACTCAATATATGAGGATAGCCTCTAATCATTTTTCAATTTGATCTTTCGTCCCTGAAGTTGTGTCCTTTCGTTTCCGTTGTAATTACGGAAATAAGCCGTATGCAACACAGTTTCGGAATTCACGCTTCACTTTCGCCGTTCTCGTGGAAAATGTAGTTATAGATTGCACTCTATTATTTACTTAAATAAGTTAAATTTAACTGAGCATGTTCTTACCGAATTTGCCGAGAGCAGGCAACTGCCAGTGGGTAGCGCTGTTGCCGTCTTCCAAGCTCAGAGTTCAAAAGCGTGTAGCAACACTGACTGAAAGACACAGACAGCTGCCTGAAACTACTCAACGCCCAGACGTTGCCAGAGAAACGGAAACAATATCGCATTACGTGACTGCTCATGGCAGACAGGTGATCAGCGGCGTCTAAGCTCACTTTGGCTGTTAGAGATGGGCAAAGTCGTTCATCCGTGGGAACTGGTTCACTGGTGATCGCTCTTTTTTGGGAACCGTTAATTTTTACTCGTTCACCGTTCATTGTGCTTGGTATATGATTCTTACCAAAAATTGAAAATTAGTAGCATAGGTGACTGAAGATGAACTTAAAGTTCGTGGCGCCCTCCATCGGTAATTCTGGAATTCAATATGGTGTTGGCCCATCCTTAGCCTTGATGACAGCTTCCACTCTCGCAGGCATACGTTCAATCAGGTGCTGGAAGGGGAATGGCAGCCCATTCAGCACGGAGTGCTGCACTGAGGAGAGGTATCGATGTCAGTCGGTGAGGTCTGGCACGAAGTCGGCGTTCCAAAACATACCAAAGGTGTTCTGTATAATTCAGGTCAGGACTCAGTGCAGGCCAGTCCATTACAGGGATGTTATTGTCGTGTAACCACTCCACCACAGGCCGTGCATTATGAACAGGTGCTCGATCGTGTTGAAAGATACATACGCCAACTCCGAATTGCTCTTCAACAGTGAGAAGCAAGAAGGTGCTTAAAACATAAATGTAGCCCTGTGATGTGATAGTGCCACGCAAAACAACAATGTGTGCAAGCCCCCTCCATGAAAAACACGACGCCACCACACCACCACCGCTTCCGAGTTTTACTGTTGGCACTACACACACTGACAAATGACGTTTACAGGGCATTCGCCATACCCACACCCTGCCATCGGATCGTCACATTGTGTACCATGATTCGTCACTCCACACAACGTTTTCCGACTGTTCAGTCGTCCAATGTTTACGCTCCTTACACCAAGCGAGGCGTTGTTTGGCATTTACAGGCGAGATGTGTGGCTTATGAGCAGCATGTCGACCATGAAATCCAAGTTTTCTCACCTTCCGCCTAGCTGTAATAGTGCTTGCAGTGATACTGATGCAGTTTGGAATTCCTGTGTGACGGTCTGGATAGATGTCTTCCTATTACACATTACGACCCTCTTCAGCTGTCGGCCGTCTATGTCAGTCAACAGACTCTACGTGTCTCTTCACGTCATATTCGAAGTCCATGAGTTCCGCGGGGCGCCCCATTCTGCTCTCTCACGATGTCTAATGACTACTGAGGTCGCTGATACGGAGTACCAGGCAGTAGGTGGCAGCACAATGCACCCAATATGAAAAACGTATGTTTGGGGGGGGGGGGGGGGGGTCCGGATAGTTTTGATCACATACTGAATATCCTCTTATAGGGAGAAACTACGCAAAGAAAAACTGCTTCTGTGAGGAAAACATTTCAGCAACAAACAAATCGCCGAGTACAGAATATGTTAGCAGAGGAAGAAAAAAAAAAACAAATCCACTGATATAAAGAACAACCGCGACGAAAGCGTAAACGTCCCAACCGATCACTAAATTCGCTCTGTGTTTCCTATACGTACTCGTAGCAAACGCCTGAACATTATCATAGAAGCAGAAATGTCATCCGGAAAATAAAACCCTCAAGTCTGTATCCATACCACGAACTCTTGCTGTTTCAACTAACTTACAAGTCACCTTCAAAGGGCTCAAACTTTCCTAAGATTAGCGTACAATGTGAATTTCAATGCGTACTCGTGCTAATATTCCAATATTGCTGAGTGAATTTAAAACAAGCACGACTCTCGCACGGGGAACTACACACACGGTGCAATCACTCTAAGGTGGCTACCGCTTATGTTCGACGTCAGTGTGTAACAGCCACTCACAGAGGGCGGGTGGCAGCACTGGCGGCGGAGGGTACGTAGAGCGTGTCGGCGGGACGGCGATTCATCTGATGTCCGAAAGGGCGCAGAGGTAATTGTCGTGTATAACGGGCCATATACGATAGGGGTCAACGATGGCTGCTGGGGATTTGCACGGGCGAGTAGACGTGCAACTGCTGAGCAACAAACCGACCAAATGGGCTACCGACAGCGTCTCCTCAGCGAGCGTTCAGCGAGCGTCGCTGCGTGTGGGTGTCCGCAACAGGCGCCTGGTCCGTACACCCACGCCTGAGCTGCTGTTCATCAGCGACGAAGGTTGGAATTTGCACGCGAATGCCGCAGCCGGACGTCCAGTGAGTGGCGGCAGGCGGCCTTTCTTGATGAATGGTGCTTGATGCTCCGTCGGATAGCTGGCCTTTTGCATGTATGGCGCGAAAAGGTCGAAAGCAAACGCCCTGCAACAATCGTCGGAAGAAGGATGTTTTCGTGGCATTCACTAGCTGGTCTCATCATTCTGTGAGGCACAGCGGATCAAGGCAAGTGTGCATCTATCCTTGGGGACCTTGTACACCCACACATACAGTTTGGTTTTCCTCAGTAAGATGGCTACTAGAAGGACATTGTAACGTGTCACACGGCTCGAAGTGCACGTGCGTGGTCCGAAGAGCACCAGTCTGAGTTTACCGTACCATCCTGGCCAACAAACTCTCCGGATTTAAACCCAAACGAGAATCCGCGGGACCACCTCGGTTTGTTCGCGCCACGGATCCTGGCGACGGCACTGCAGTCTTCTTGGCTCCACGTCACCGTCGGTACCTATCAGAACTTCACTGACTCTCCTACTGCAAGTCTGTGCTGCAAGAGGTCTTTATTCACGCTTTTGCCAGGTGGTCACTTTAATCAACTTGGATCGTGTGTGATGTGCGTTCGCGGAAAACCAACGCGCAAGAAAAACACCGAATGTATATTACAAGAATACACTATGAAGAAGTTAGATGTCATACAATTACGATGAATAGCTGCATACTGTAGTTTTGTCTTGAAACTCTTCCACAGGCCCATGTTTGCGTACAAAAACAACAATATTGGATTGTGCGTCCGCCTTGATGCAAAACACTTCAGTTATATATTTATTTACTTATTCTCCCAAACTAATTTCAAAAAAATGGCTCTCAGCACTATGGGACTCAACTGCTGAGGTCATTAGTCCCCTAGAACTTAGAACTAGTTAAACCTAACTAACCTAAGGACATCACAAACATCCATGCCCGAGGCAGGATTCGAACCTGCGACCGTAGCGGTCTTGCGGTTCCAGACTGCAGCGCCTTTAACCGCACGGCCACTTCGGCCGGCTCCAAACCAATTTCAGCGACAAATCTCGCCATCATGAGTCAGTTCTTTAATACTAAAATACGCTGAAATAGCATAATTATAAACCACTGTAAAACTTTATTCTATGTGTACTGTTTTGTTCTGAATATTGTTTCTGTTAATAATTTCATAATACCTTACTTACTATACGTCATAGCATGATTTTACAATTGCCGACGGTGTTTCCGGCATATTTTCTGCGTTTTTTTGTGTTATTTTTCTCGGCATACATTGTGTCACCTGCAACTGTAGGAATGGCTGTTAGTAAACAAACACAAAAACGTCAGTATTACACATCTGGGACTGCGATGTATTGTGGATACAATTTTGGTGTGTACTAGGTTGTTACGTAGGCAGTCATGTACTCACGTTCATTGGATGGCTTGCAGCTACTTTTATAGACAGAGAAATGATTTTGTGTGTGTGTGTGTGTGTGTGTGTGTGTGTGTGTGTGTGTGTGTGTGTGCCGCTTGGGATTAGCCGAGCGGTCCAGGGCGCTGCAGTCATGGACTGTGCGGCTGGTCGTGGCGGACTTTCGAGTCCTCCCTCGGGCATGGGTGTGTGTGTGTGTGTGTGTGTGTGTGTTTGTCCTTAGGATAATTTAGATTAAGTAGTGTGTAAGCTTAGGGACTGATGACCTTAGCAGTTAAGTCCCATAAGATTTCACGGAATTCTTTTCTTTTTTTGTGTGTGTGTGTTAGTTTTCCCGTTCTGTGTCCTGTGTCTGTTCTCTTAGAGCGGTAAGTTCAAATGGTTCTGAGCACTATGGGACTTAACATCTGAGGTTATCAGTCCCCTAGAGCTTAGGACTACTTAAACCTAACTAACCTAAGTACATCACACACATCCATACCCGAGGCAGGATTCGAACCTGCGACCGTAGCGGCTGCGCGGTTCTGGACAGAAGCGCCTAGAACCGCTCGGCCACAACGGCCGGCCAGAGCGGTAAGGATTGTGTTACTACAAAGTGTTGTATTTTCGTTTATTACGTTTTTTCGTCCCACTGTTACCTTTCGCATCTAATAATTTTCGGTGTAAACTGTTGTGTTTCAGGGTGTGTAGATCACTTTCGATATTAGAGTGGTTGTGAGTTTTGTTCATAAGGCATTCTGCGCAAGTTGAATGTGTTCTGTGTACCTTGTTCGGAAATTTCTGCTTGTTTGTCCCACGTACTGGGCCCGACAGGAGTTACATGTGAGCTGGTATAGTCCGGCATCGCTGAATTTGGCGGAGGTTCTTTTGTCTGGTCTTAACCTTTCTTGTTTGTTCTGAATGTTATTGGGATCCCTTGCTTTTTCAGTATGTTTCCACTTCCATGGGCTATTTTATTGTTTTATGTCCGTGTGTTTCTTTTTCAAATGGTTGAGATGGCTCTGAGCAGTATGGGACTTAACATCCGAGGTCATCAGTCCCCTAGAACTTAGAACTACTTAAACCTAACTAACCTAAGGACATCACACACATCCATGCCCGAGGCAGGATTCGAACCTGCGACCGTAGCAGTCGCGCGGTTCCAGACTGAAGCGCCTTAAAACGCTCGGTCACCGCGGCCGGCGTGGTTTTTTTTCCCTGATGTGATGTGGTCTGGTGTATTGTCTGTCTGTCCTGTCCTGCCTCTGTGTTCTCACACCCTTTGGTTGTGCTCTTGACTGGATGGCCACTATTTTTATGTTTTTTTTTTTTCAAATGAGGAACAAACGGGAAAAAAGGCCTAGCGATGTGCGCCGTTTTCAGCTAGTACATAAGTAAATTGTTTGTTTCCAGGGAGTGAAGCATAAATAATGCAGAGGGATTTTAAATGCGACATTTGAAATGGTTCGGAAATACAGTGAACAGTTGTTTGCGATAAAAACCACGTGTATCTTGGATTACTCGTGTTTTTTCGATCATTCGTCGAGGCCGGTGCGGAGCCTCCGCGGTGTTCGGCGCCCCCTGTGCGGCAGCGGCCGCCGCCTCCGGAAGACGCCGCCTCCGGCGCGGCGCTCAGCCACGGGCCGGCCGACGCCGCCTGGGTTCGCCCCGGGCGCTCGGCCTCGCGGCCGCCCCGAACAAAGGCCTAATTACATTTCCATATTCCGACTCGAGTTCCCCCCGCGCGCGCCGCCCCGTATCTGAATTTCGTCGTAAATTAACGGCAGCCGTTCGCGATACCCTGGCTCCTCACCTCCTTTGAGAGAGCGGTGTTAATTTCTGGGCAAACTTTGGACGATTTGCATGTTAACTTTCAGCATCACTAAAGAACTGCTTCAAATACAAAACGCTTTACCCAGTTTAATTTCAAGTTGCCGGAGTTTTTTCTGTAAGACTGCCAAACTTTTCGAACGATCAGAACGTAAGCTCCCTCGGTGAATTTCACTGATGGTATTTCCAAACAAATCAATGCCAGTACTATTTATTTGCTCGTACCTAGATATTTCTGCACAACGAGCTTGCCCGTTTCGGCTTAAAATGCAATTTTAAAGTGCACCTGCGGGTGCTTTGAATAATGGATCTTATTTACATCTAACTTATGATCAAGAACGTATTTTTAGAGAGTACGTTACTGCTTTCGTCCAGGTGGACTTCACGATCATATGGCATCCAGGGGTCAAACTGAGAGCTTTCTGTTGCAAAACAATCACGTTGCTGTCATAATACGAAAATTTTCGTGGTAATAATTGTTTGACGGCTATGTAGCAGTTGGGATCCTTAGATTCTATATATTTACAGATTATTTTACGTTTGGGAGTCACGGATGGTGTGTTTGTTCCATAGATATTAGATCGTTAAATTTTTTGTTTATGTATAATCTATGATTTCATGTGTTTATCCTTTCTCTAGCTCGAAAATTTCAGTACAATTTTCTAAGTGGAGCGGGTGTTTCGGGTCAATTTGTCCACTGACTAAGTCGTTCGGGAAATTTTTCAAAAAAATTGTTCAAATAGCTCTGAGCACTATGGGACTTAACATCTGAGGCCATCAGTCCCCTAGAACTACTTAAACCTAACTAACCTAAGGACATCACACACGTCCATGCCCGAGGCAGGATTCGAGCCTGCGACCGTAGCAGTCGCGCGGTTCCGGACTGATGCGCCTAGAACCGCTTGGCCACCGCGGCCGGCCCGGAAGTTTTTAGTATGAGTGCATATCTCCAGTTATTCCAAAATATTCATAGTACATCTTTTAGATATTTCGTGTGTACTGTGTTTTCACTGTGTTCTACTTTGTGGTTTTCACTTTTAAGATTCAGGCAGAGCGTTGACTCCCTTCACATGCTGTGGTATATCCTTCAATATTGACGTTTCTTCCGCTTTGTCCGATGCAGAATTTCGTGCACTTTTCACAAGAAATGATCTAGACTCCTGTGTTCGAAAATTCTGGGAATTTCGCTTTTCCTGATCGAATTCGTACTTTCAGATTATTGGTCGCGCGAAACGCTAGTTTTACATCGGTGTTAGGTAAAATTTGGTTCATTTTATTTATTGTATGGCCTACATAATTTACTGATATATATGTCGCATTTCGACGTAATTCATGCTCAGGCCCTACTGAGAAAAAACTGATGGTATTTTTCCCTGGTTATCAGCTGAGTAACGGCTTTGGACAACGTTGACTGGAGCAGACTCTTTGAAATTATGGAAGCAGCGGCGTTAAATACTGTGAACAAAAGATTACATGCAGCTTCCACAGTTATAAGAGTCGAAGGACATGAAAGGAAAGCAGTAAACGTAAATGTCGTGTGACTATGGCCTCCCGTCGGGCAGACCGTTCGCCGGGTGCAAGTCTTTCGATTTGACGCCACTTCGGCGACTTGCGTGTCGATGGGGATGAAATGATGATGATCAGGATAACGCAACACCCAGTCTCTGAGCGGAGAATATCTCCGGCCCTGCCGGGAATCGAACCCGGGCCCTTAGAACTGACATTCTGTCGCGCTGACTACTTTTTTTTATTCATTTTGTTCGATTTTGGTCGTAGCGTTTGGTCTGGGCGGACGTCACAAGACATCCGTTCACGTTTATCGTTGATTCTTTGACTCAGTATTTTTTTATTACAGAGAGCACGCAGCCCTCTGACCGAACACGCTGAGTTAACGTGCCGGGGGCAGACAGGAAAGCAGTAGTTGAGAAGGGAGTGAGACAGAATTGTAACCTATCTCCCGTTATTCAATCCGTACACTGAGCAAAAGGCAACGAAACCAAAGAGAAATTTTGAGAACGAATTAAAGTTCCGGGATAAGAAATAAAAGCTTTTAGGTTTGCCGGCGGCAGTGTAACTCTTTCTGAGACGACAAAGTAGTTGGCTGATCAGCTGAGCGAAGTGTATAGTGTCTTGAAAATAGGGTCTAGGGCGAAAATCAACAAAAGTAGAACAAGGGTAACGGGATACATTCTAATTAAATCTGGAGGTGCCTAGGATATCAGATTACGAAATAATACACTTGAAGCAAAAGACCTATTACCGTTACATTCAAGCATCTGTCAATGTCGCACCCCTCTGCGAACGCACCACGGAAGTACGAGAAATACGAGGGCTGGAAAACCCTAAGCACCCTCTGCTGCTTCGGATCACGCGCAGATTTCGTCGAATTGTTTTGGACGGTCCCCATGGTTCCAATCTGTACAAAAGATCAAAAGCAGCGGTCGCGCTGCAGTCCAAAGCGGTACGATCACGTTTAATGGGGAAGCGTCCGTACAGTGTACTCAGAGAAGGGTTGAAATACCTGGGATTGTTAGCAGTGTTAAAGGCTGTCGAGGACTTCGTACTGTTGCGCGTCACACCGTGAACTGCCGTTTCTGACCGCAAAATGTGTAGCAATCAACGCCCCAGGGAGCGGGGTGGTTCCACTGGCGCCCTTTATGCCACCCCTAAAGTGCATTCTGCGCGGCGGTGTGTCTGGAATGTTTTTTTTGGCCATTGATAAGTAAACCGCGTAATTTCAACATTTTACTGCTCCCGTAACACCAAGTTCCTTTCATAATATCCACAAATTTACACCAGGCTATAGAGAGAGAAACTGCCCATCGTGTCACACGTCCACGATTACACTGGGCAGATTTGAGGTGAAATTGTGACATCATTAAACAACTTTTCGCGTCAAATGAACTTCTGAGTTTTTTTCGCACGTGTCGACACCTTGCTGTCTGAAGCCCGAGGGTGGCGTTGCAGCTCTTGCACCGTCACAGAGGAAGGTTGTAGGCAGCTCTGACTCAAATTTCAATCTTACGCGTCGCAATGGGAAGCAGTTACGGCGTTTCGAAAAAGTAAGACTTTAATTCTGTTGCGCACTGTATATTCAGGTGAAACTATCTTTTAAAAAAAATACGATAAAAATGAGGTAGGGAACTGTAAATTCCCATATATTCAAAACGAAAATAAACGAATACCTTATCAGACACTCCACTTGTAATTTATCAGAATATTAGGATCAGACATGTAAATTCCGTTCAAATCTAAGTTTTATATTAAACAGCGTTTCACTTTGCCGTTATGGAAGTGGCTAAAAGCATTCTATGTTAAGTTACATAAATGCTTTGTTCAAAGTGTTAGATAAAAAGACCTACTGGGTATTGTAGGAGAAGTAGTAGTGGCTGTTTTCAAAGTAGTTGCTTTATCTGATTATTATTCCTATAATTATCTGTGTGAGTAGATTTGCACCAGTTATATTGCGTTGTCAGTAGATACACTTCACACAAGTAGCGTGCCGCGGCTGCTTCTTGTTAATGTGCAAGTCGCGTTCTGCACCCCTGAACGCTTTCCTCCACGATGGTATTTACGGAACATGATGAACGAAGGAATGTAAAAACAATGCACTTGGTGAGGAAAACCTAATTTCCGGCGCAAATACACGCCATTAGTATTCCCCGTCCTTGTAGATTTCACAATGTATACTGGTTTGCTGAATATTTCACAGCGGAAACACTTCTTTCCCATTAAATATCCCTCTCTTGTCATGTCTTAGGACGAGCCTAAAGGAATTCCAAAAAATGCAGTGCCACCTTTGCAAATTGTCAGCTGCCTACTTTGGACGGAGGTGTTTCATTTCAAAGTGACCAACTCAACATTTTACTCTTTCGTTATACCAAGTTCCTGTCATAATATCTACAAATTTACACCGGGCTTTAGACAGATGAGGAATTTCGTGAAATGCAGGGAAATACCGGTGTCATGAGTCACATTTCTATCACAACAGTGAACAGTGGACTCTGCGATGCAATCGGTGTCGTGTTATTCTACAACAGGAGAACAGAGTAACAGAACGGCAGGTGAACATGAATGTGTGGGGAATATCGTGTGCTCTGCTGTAACCAAAGCGCATAGAGCAGTGTAACAAAGTGTGAATATTCGCTAAGGACAAAGGAAATTCAAAACCAATTGCCACGTCTCTTTCTAATCTTTAAAAAGGTACGAGTAGTTATCATCCGAGAGGAAGACGTACTGCAGTCAATCTGTGCAATTGATACTAAAAGGAGTAAGCAGTTTTTATTCAAATGTTTATTTTAATAGTAACTATCTCATCGTTAAACTAATAACAACAATAATAATATGTGTAATAGAAACAACATGAAATGCTATGTACAAACAACGACGATGTGTTCACGTTAAACAGCTGAAAATGGGAACTGCAGAGCCCGAAATGATTCGTGCATTTCAGTTAAAAAACAACACGATTTGCGATTGAAGGCGATTGCTATTCCTTCCATATTTTACGAATTTAAGCCAGTCAAGGCCCGAGAACAAACCACACTGGATAAAATTAATTTACATTTACGATTTATCTGGGTACTGCAGTTTTCACAAAAGTCAGTGTGTATTATAAGCAACCGAAAAAGCCTAAAATAAACTGAACGAAATGCGCATGGAAAAACCGGAACAGTACACTGAATCCATACTATCAACTAATGAGATGTAATGGATGGCGAACGAACGTTACTCAGAACGCATTAGCTGGTTATACCACCACCGCCTCCATCTCGCGTACAGTTCGCGGTCACCTGCCCGTTCCGTCGCCACAAAGTTTACGTACATCCACCCAACCTTTTCCTTGGTCGACATTCGTTTCTCCTTCGTTTTTTTATAACTTAGGATAATCTTTCATCACTTAATTTGTTAGCATGTTGTTTAATCTTACCTCTTTATGCAGTTATTTTCCCATTAACAGCGCATACCTTCAACCGATTACGAATGTTTTCATCCCTAATTAGATGTCTGCTGCTTGTATTTTGTTCCCATCTTTCTACTTATTTATTCGAATCTCGCATCCATACAACAGAAGTGATATCACCATAGTACTATAAAATGTCATTTTTTCGGGATTTTTAGTTAAATGTTTTTGGTTTATCGAACCATTCGTAGGGATTTTCAGCTACATCATTACCACACACGTTGCTCTTGCTGCAGCCAAGACATTTAAAATATGATTTGTGCTCAATTATAGCTTTTTTAATTACAAACTTCGATCTTGCTTCGCATTTTCCTCAAAGGGCTACATCTTTCCTCTTACGTAACGAGATTTTACGATTGTATTATGTATTTCTGGGTGAAGCGACGTGCTGCCGACTGCTGTTCACTTTTAATTTCTTCTGTTATTAGTTTACCATTATGTGGGTACCATAGCTTGTGCAACATCGTGTAAAGATACAAGACTTACGATTATTTTACAGTGCAATAATTTTCCTATTTCAAAAGTTTCTGTATCATTTGACATTTTATGCTATCACACTGCCACAACGTGATTCTTCAAAGTTCAGCAGAACATAAATATACCAAGGCTGGAACTTTAATAGTGGCAACTATTAATTTACAGCTCGTACAAAACAGATATGCGTTTCAAAGTTTTACTGATCTTCAAGGTAGTCACCAGCATTGTGTACGACCAGTTGCCAGCGATGTGGAAGTTGTAGTGCCAGTTGTGTTGACAGTTCGAGCGGCGCCGTCTACTGCCCGACGAATTTGTAGCAGTTCTGAAGCGAATACCGTGAAGTGTTTCCTTCAGTTTAGAAATGGAGTTGAACTCACGAGGCCTTGAGTCAGGGGAGTTCAGCAGGTGGTATAGCACTTAGCAGCCCTATCAGTCAAACGCATCAGTAACAGCTTGCACTGTACGTGCTTCAGCATTGCCCTGCAAAATGCTGGTCAGGTCCTGCAGAAAGTGTCATCACCTCTGTCTCTACGTTGTTTGTTTTTGGAACACAAGCTACGACCAGCTTACCGGAAAAAAAACAATGACCATCACTTTTAACCTTGATTTGCTCAATCAAGCTTTCTTCCCTCACGGTGAAATTGGGGCCTCCCAGTGCATGGATTGGCGCTTAGTTTCTGCGAAACCAAAATTCATGACATGTTATCTCTCTTTCCAAGAAGTATGGATCGTTTTCAGTCTCCGTGCCAGTACAAACATTTTCACAAGTTTCTTTTTGTTAGACTGTGAGAATTTTAAGCACCAGTCTCGCACACACTTTTCTAATAACTTAGTTACGTAAAATTTGCCTTACGCATTCTTTGTCAAATCGGTCAGATTCATTTTATCTATATCTACTTTTTACTATCTACTTTTTTGATATTTTCATTCGTTTTTGATGTTGCAAGGTGTAACGGGTGTGAATCACTTTCAATGTCTTCCTGGCCGCCTTGGAAATGTTTGAACCATTCAGCAACTCGCGTATGTGATAAATAGTCTTCGTGATACTCTTCTTTTAGTAAAGAATAAATTTCAGTAGCAGTTTTTTCAAGTTTCATGTGAAACTTCTAGACGATTCGTCGCTCTATTCTTACATTTACCATTTTTCCGGCAAAACAAAACAACAGTTCTTGCACAAACGAAATCCACGACAAAACTGAGTTGTCTACAGACACCAGAGATGCTGCTTTCGGCTGAGAAGTGAGAAGGCTTCAGGCTTCACAGCTATTCGTACTTACTCTGTGATGGCATCAGATCCGGTACTTTATAGCGACACTCATATATGTGCTTACTGTGTATTTTTAAACACTTACTTCACTCTTCAACTATTAGTAACAATTACTCCGGAAACAGTTCCAGTAGATATTTTGTGTAAACCACAACAATGTAAACATTATCGGCTGCCTACAAACAGGTAACTTAAACAGCACATCAAAAAAAAAAAAAAAAAAAAATTAGCTTCTTTTACATCAAATGACTCACCAATGTAAAATAATGTAAGATAATACGCCAATGGAAACGACTGCCCCAATGGAGATAAATTGTTTTACTGATAATTGTTGACTCCAAAAATACCTCTGTCTTAGTTCGTTTGATCAGAAGCTAATAGTTGAAATTTATGCGCATAAAGCAACCGATAAACCGCAGTACGAATATAAACGCAACCAGAAAAAACACGAAATAATTGGAATAATTATCAATTTTTTCTTTCTTTCTATGTGCTCATCAATCAGAGGATTGTTGGCAGCAGATCTTCACTCCTCGTGTCTTAGCGATTCTCTCTTGATTATTCCACAGGTCGTGCATCAATCATCTTCCACAATTTGGTCTACGTACTTCAGCAGTGGTCTCCCTTTACGCCTCTTTCCATTAAAACACCCCTCATGCCTCATTAGATGGTCAATGAGTTGTCCTCTTTGTTTGACAACTGATTTCTACGGGGTTCTCTTCTCACCCCCTCTTTTATGGGCCTCTTACTTCGTAACCCTTTTAGACCACTTTATTTAGAGCATGCGTTCATGTTGTTGTTGTGGTCTTCAGTCCTGAGACCGGTTTGATGCAGGTCTCCAAGCTACTCTATCCTGTGCTTGCTTCTTCATCTCCCAGTACCTACTGCAACATACATCCTTCTGAATATGTTTAGTGTGTTGATATCTTGGTCTCCCTCTACGATTTTTACCCTTCACGCGCCTCTCCAATACTAAATTGGTGATCCCTTGATGCCTCAGAATATGCCCCACCAACCGATCCCTTCTCCTAGTCAAGTTGCGCCACAAATTTCTCTTCTCTCTAATTCTATTCAATACCTCCTCGTTAGTTATGTGATCTATCCATCTGATCGTCAGCATTCTTCTGTAGCACCACATTTCGAAAGCTTCTATTCTCTTCTTGTCCAAACCATTTATCGTCCACGTTTCACTTCCATACATGGCTACACCCCATACAATACTTTCAGAAACCACTTCCTGACATTTAAATCTATACTCGATGTTAACAAATTTCTATTCTTCAGGAACATTTTCTTGCCACTGCCAGTCTACATTTTATATCCTCTCTACATCGACCAACCTCAGTTATTTTCACTCCCCAAATAGAAAAACTCATTTACTACCTTAAGCCTCTCATATAACACTAAAATTTAAAACAAACTAGCTTCTTCTCTTCTTCTGTTCACAGAGTTGTAACTGAAGGCCAACCACAGCACAAACACTGGGGCGGGCGCTGAGCCTCGTGGGCGAACGCAACCTGGAGTAGGCGGCTCACCAGGCCTACGCCATACACGCGTACGTCGCACACAGACGGAGCCACTCGCATCACTGAAGAAGACACTGCGCCACTCCACTCTCGAATCGACTCTTCCACGATACCAGAGTAGCAGTGCTTGGCGCTGACGTGATGTCAGTGGTAGCGTGCCCCTGAGACACACGCAGGCTAAGTCCTGTTGCAAGTAGACGGTTCCCAGTGGTTCCTGACGACACAGCAGGTGGAACTTGTGCCCGGATTTCGTCTCTGGATGATGTTCGGTCGGTCACTGCTGCTCGCACAATGCGTGGACTTCGACCTGCGTCTGCGCTAAGCGGACGTCGAGGGCCCCCCGGTCTTAAACGTGACGTAACGTCTCACAGACCACTGTTGAAAGCAACGACACCCTACAGATACTTTTTGCTCAAGATGTGCAGCAATTCGTCCATACGTATCCAACTTCCAGCACGCCCACAATGTGACCCAGTTCAGATTGCTGATGTTGTTCAACGGCTGTAGATACTCGCCAGTGGGCATGGTTGTACCCTAGAATCAATGTTGCGAACACTGCTCACCTCTTAACTCAGAACACTTACTGCCCCATCTGATCGCCACAAACTAATCAGGAACACTATAGCCCCTCAGTATGCATATATCAAACAAGCTGCCACTGAACAAAGTCTTTGAGGGTATTGCATTTTTCTTCCAGCAACATATTATCATGTATTTACAACAATGTCAGCATATGCTACTAGTTATGATAAACCCTGTACGTACACTAATGAAATTCGTTCCCGACAATCCATAGCAATTTCAGAAGAATAATGATGTCCATTACAACATTAGAAGAAAAAAAGTGACCCTAGTGGCCGGCTGATGTGGCCGAGCGGTTCTAGGCGCTACAGTCTGAAACCGCGCGACCGCTACGGTCGCAGGTTCGAATCCTGCTTCGGGCATGGATGTGTGTGATGTCCTTAGGTTAATTAGGTTTAACTAGTTCTAAGTTCTAGAGGACTGATGACCTCAGAAGTTAAGTCCCATAGTGCTCAGAGCCATTTGAACCATTTTTTTTTACCCTAGTGACCCATTCCTGAAGCTGTCAGGGGCACAGAAAGGAGCTGAACTTGTAGCCCGATTGATCATTTTGATCATTACCATAAAATGTCTGAGAGGTAGAAAAGCAACTCCTACACCTAATCTCAAATCATTTCTTTTGGGCAGCTCCTACAATTCAACAGATGAACAGTTAATTAAACACCGGAGCATCAGTCGTACAGTAGACAATAATATTTACATTGCTATTAAAGCTGTGTTTCACTTGTAGCCTAAACAGTAGCAAAGACTAATTAGTATGTTCATTTTTTTAGGCCGCTGGGTTACTTAAAAATCTGTAAATGGCCAGCATGCGAACACACACAGTAACACAGCTCTTAACTAACATTTTCCACATAATTTTGGCACAATTCGTGCAAATGTAACATCTAATTAACTAAGTAATCAACTTCGGTTCGATTTTAAACAGTAGAACCGTTTTTGGTCTCAGATAATCGTCTCTGATTTTTACACAACAGCAACGGACTCTAACAATACGTGCTCCCTGTCCCCGTCGAAGCTTCGGATGGCAGTCTTCGCCAGCGTGGTCACCATCAGATAGTGCCTCGCTGCCGCGGCAGCTTCGGTAGCAGGTGACCCGAGTTAAACCACGACACAGTGGGGGGAGTCCCCATGACAATGAGTACTCCGTGTGTACCGTCAGAACAGAACAGAACAAAGCGGCCCGTGTAAACGACAGGCGTCCCTGTACACACAACACAACACAAACCCCGTACCGCTGATGCTCCGGGCTGGCCACGACAGTGCGACCCCTCGCTTATCGATCTCTCGTCCCAAACAGTCGCGGCTACGCACTGACAACTATTAGAACAGGGAACTTTGGTCAGTAACAACGGACTACACAGCACGGCTACCTGACATGGATACTCCACAGGCAAAACAATGTCGTACACGTCCGCCACTAGACAAAGACGCGGTAACAGCGCAACGAGACACGCTGATGTTTATTCAGTGGCAGGCCTTGTAATGGAGCGGGCTTCGCAATAGCAGGTGATAGGGACGCTTGATCCTGAGGCTTCTGTACCTACTCCTGGTGCCGGAAGTAATTTTTCTCACTGAAACAACTACGGAGCCTAACCGGGATCTAAGAAACTAGGATACTTGCCTCTGCACTCACTATCTCCCATTATTGCCTGTCTGGCAGAGTAGGACACGAATTCAGTTTGCGAGGATATTCTCTCTCTCTCTCTCTCTCTCTCTCTCTCTCTCTGTGTGTGTGTGTGTGTGTGTGTGTGTGTGTGTGTGTGTGTGTGTGTGTGTGTGTGTAAGGGGGGGGGGGGGGGGGGAAGCTGCCTTCCTCTGCTGCTCGATCGATGTGCCCTTGGCAGTCGACAGTCGATGTCACTGAGTGAAGTTGTTGACCAAGACCAAGACAAGACCTTTCTGCATTTCTATCCATAGACACGCCAAAGGACAATCTTTCGAGAGGAATAAGCTATTACACAACGGTAATTCATCTGTCCCTACCGACGGATTTTATGCAACTCATAGCACCATCAAAAAGCACGCGCATGATTTTCATATTCCGTAGCTCGCTACGCACGAACTATTAGTCCTAAAAGTAAAATCAACAAGACACTTTCGTAAGAAATGTAATGTAGTTAAGTGTTGTACTGGGATACCTTTTCGCTGGAGGCCACCGTTTCCGAGTTATTCAAGAAAAACATACAGATGTGACCTTCAAAACGCACCTCCACACTCGTCCCTCACCAGTCAGGATTTATAGCACGTTGTTCGTTATGATCCGTTCTACCACTGTACAAAAATTTCCGTCTAGACGAAATATTCCCGATATGCGACCTTTTTTGTATCTGCTCATTCAGCCTTAACACCACCAACATAATTGGCTACTTTGTTGACATTTAAACGTGCGCCTCAGGGTAAAGAACGAAAAACGACCCTTGCAAACGTTACACTAAAACTAGTTACGTTGAGAATTTCATCCAAACTTAACCATTAAAAGCACAGCAGTGTCACAAGACGGATACAACGATGTAACTGTTGATTTTATTCTGTTAAAATTCACAAAAATGTTAGATAAAATTTACACAAACGTCAATTCTACTATTTGTAAATGCTCAACTAACCTTGTGGCGTAATAAGGCCAGTCAATGAAGACCAAAAATGGACGAATCTGGAAAATAATTCGAGCACTCGAAAATACTTGTACTGTCGAAGTATGGAGTGCCGTGAACACAATACGAGAGCTCCTAACCAGTGCAGACTGCGTGTGGGAGTAGGGGTGCATTCGAAGGTCACTTTCTTCAATAACTCGAAAACTAAGGCCTCTAGCGAAAACACATTCCGATATAAAATTCAAATACAGTACATTTCCTACAAAAAAGATTTGTTCGTCTTTTTTTTTTTTTTTTTTTTTTTTTTTTTGTAGGACTAATAGTTTGCTTGTAGTGAGCAAGAGAATATGAAAATCTCACACGTGGTTTTCGAAGGCAATGAGGGTCGCATAAAACCCATCGGAAGGGGCAGACACATTCTCCAGTGCCTGTATTAATGCCGTCGTCGTACGTTAATAGCAATAATAAAAGAATGGTTGGTTGACAGCGGAAATTACAGGACGAGCCAACCACGCAGAACCATATTAAAGCTGACATCCAATTGGATGGAGCAGTAGTCCTGACGCCACACAAATGTCAACAACTTGTTTATTATTGTTTCGTCACAGGGAGTCTAAGTCCCTCGGTAGACCAAAGGCTTACCTCCTGTCACTGTACATAATACGGGACGCTAATTCCGGTGGATCTTCACGCCGCCGGAGATAAGCATATGTGACTGGGCAGTGTCCTATACAACGTTCGTGAGTAAAGATGGAAGTGCCGTGTGGCGAGGGCCTCCCGTCAGGTAGACCGTTCGCCTGGTGCAAGTCTTTCGAACTGACGCCACTTCGGCGACTTGCGCGTCGATGGGGATAAAATGATGATGATCAGGACACGCAGGACGACCCAGCCGGGAATCGAACCCGGGCCGTTAGGTACGACATTCCGTCACGTTGACCACTCAGCTATCAGGGACGGGCAACGTTCGTGAATATCAATTCGTCTCTTCTAGGAGTTCGAAAGGAAGCGCGTTATGGTGGGATAGTTAGTTTGACCTACAGCAGCTTGTTGTTGGCCACTCCCTGCCACTGTCCCTCCCATTCACCCGATACTCTCATTGTTATCCACGACACGATGGCCTGTAGCGGGACTTTAAGATACTAATTGTAAGATTGGACTTCAATCTCACCTTGCCTTTTCATACTCATCCACAACACAGCCACTTCACACGAGTACTAACAGACTCCCATACCACACTATCACAGAAAGGCACACCACACAGTGAGTTTCTCAGTTATAGGTAGAATAACATATTTTCAAATAATTAAGGCTGCTTTTTCATTGATGTAAGTGTGCAGGAGTCCAGCAATGCGTGTAACAGCTATTTCACCGTTTAGTTTGTGAAAAAGCTTCAAAGAAGAACCCCTACGTGAAGGACAATACAGACCGAATTTTTAAGATGCTACGATGGTTATTACTTAGGAAAATTTCCAATAATAAAGACTATACGCCTCAAGGCTAAATCACACTTATATCTGGTTTTATGCTTCCAGTGTGCAACAGCTGTTCTTGTACAAAAACTGCTAAAAGACGCAACCGGGTTGCCTTTGACAATTATTTGGGAATAAATAATTTAACTAATGACATAGAAATGAATGTAGACAGAAAAAGCTCCTCCAAACAAAATTTTGGGTGCTTAAGGCTGTTTAGTGATAAGTTACACTGCCAATGTAAATATATGGAGAAATTTATTAAACTGGGAATCTATAAAGTTTATTTCTAAATGTTAACTAAGACAATAATTATGAGTAAACACTAATAAACAAGGTGAATCCGAAAACCATCGTATAGATTTCGAACGTTTTTCACGGATATTTTCTGAGTATTTTGCTAAAAAGATCGCGCGGTATGGTCCATCCCGTATTTTTTACGCTTACTGCAAATGAAAATACGTTGAACCAAATGGTTAGTAAAACCCACCACAGAAACAGCTGCTTATAAAGTACAAATAAGGAAGGAATATACAGTTGCGACGTCCAGCCTGTCTCGAAACAAATTAATGAATTTTATGTGCGTCTCGGCGCACTGGTATTTCCTCTAAGGAAATACAGTGTAAAAACCTAAAACGTGTACGCCCAGATCCTGTTCCGTCGCGCTGTAATTCTAAGTTTTAAAAATGTGCGTGTCGTAAACTTTTCTTCCGGTCCCGTCATGTCATGTAGTTTGCGTTCCCTTCATGATGCTTCCATACATAGAAATGTTGCCGTGTTTTCCGTTGCAGCACGTTCTGACCACTGACTCAATTTCAGTATCCAACTAGGGTTCGCGCTACTGAGATATTCAGCTATCCGGACGGTAAATAACATTTCCTCTAAAAATTAGGCGTTATTAGTAGACTATGGCCCCGTTCTGTGTCGGTGTGCATAGTGCGAGATGATGTCGAGAGCGTGTGGAGCGCACAGACTAATTTAATGAGAGTGCTGGAATTTTAGATGCGGTGGTCGGCGTGTGGCAGCGGGATTTGGACGGGACTAAAAAAACTGTGCTTGGTGGGTTTCGTCCACTCATTTCGTATTAGAAGAGGACCCTATCTCTCGGCTTCGCGGAAGTGGCTGGTGCGTATCGTGTGCGATGGTAAACGTATTCACCGGATCCGCAGCGGGTAACAACTTTAGAAAAGCGGGTTAAAATGTAGAAAACACTGGAAGATACGGACGAACTGATTTCCGCAAACACATTTCCAATCGGCAGTGTTTCACGGCAAGAACGCCCGTAAGAGAGGGAAATTTACATATTTTATATGATTTTGTGGATATCCTGGGAACGTTACAAAGGAGAAGAACAGTTACGAACGAAGCAATCACACGAAGCATAGCGTATGGGAGTTCAGGAGTAAAATGAAGACTGCAGGGTTAAAAGCAACGCACCAGGATAAGAACATAACAATTGAAATATACTTGCTGAAACAGTTCAGCAATGCTAGAAAACAGTATGAAAAGTGAACTATAAAAAAATAATATAAGAACTTTCAATAGTAAAATATAACATTTCGTCCTCTATGGGTATAAAATATTTGCTATTCGTCGATCGCTCACAATAGGCTATAATGTCCGTCTATAACGAGGTTTTAGATTGCTGCTTAGTGTAATCTGTGGTGCATTCTATTGCAGGAGACGCAAGAAAATATGAAGGAGGCAGCTAATAATTTATCTTTACCTCCCGCCCCTTAATATTTTCCTTACCCATCTATGAGCCCTTTTCCATTGCCTATGAGCAATGCTGGGCCCTTATGAAAAGTTTACCTCAGACGTGTGAAGTCGGGGATATCTCCTAAAGATTAGCTTTGATACTCTGTGTGAGACGTGGAAAATTATGATACATATCAATGAGTAATGGGCAGCTCATTATTATGTCACCAAAGACGACTTCACACGAGAGACTACGCAATGCTGCCGAGATAAAAATAATGTCTAGAATTAAGTGATGAAAAATTGAAATGTTTAGAAAATCTGGTGGGCTAATTGGGATGGAATTGCTGTAGTTGAGTGCAAGAGGTGGAATAAAGTGTAAGATGCTATGGAACGTCTGGAGATACAGTTGTAACACCTAATTTTGACCTATTTTTGTATCTGTATCGATATTTCTGTGTCAGTTTGTAGTATTGCTTATGTATAATGTTGTATCTGTCATGGAAATTCTTTGACTATGTATACACGTTTCAGCTACGTGAAATTTTTGAACGATGTTGTTTAAATTATGCTTATGAATTTAAATAACTAATAGAATGACTGTTATATAATGTACTGTAAATGACTTGGTCCATAGTTAGGGAACGTAGGGTTGAATGTAAAAGATGTGGTGAAGCCCCGCAGCTACGGAAGTAGCCTGGCGGAGTGGAAAAGATGTTCAAAATGGTTCAAATGGCTCTGAGCACTATGGGACTTAACATCTGAGGTCATCAGTCCCCTAGAACTTAGAACTACTTAAACCTAACTAACCTAAGGACATCACACACATCCATGCCCGAGGCAGGATTCGAACCTGCGACCGTATCGGTCGCGCGGTTCCAGACTGTAGCCCCTAGAACCGCTTGGCCACTCCGGCCGGCGTTTAGAAATTCCGCGCTCCAATAAAAGTGGAAATACTGGCAGAAACGTGTCTATTCCATCCCCTGTGTATAGGTTGCCCTTTAATTACAGGTATGTTGAGTGCGAACAGTACCAGCCTGCCAAATAAACCACCTTTGCATGGCAGCCTACATATCAGGGGCAAGAAACGGTTTTCAGGTCCCAGAAATGTAGCCTGCCCTGCAAGACATGCGTGTTGTTGTCGTCACGTCTTTGTTGTTGTTGTTGTTGTTTCAGAATGCTTTATTGACTTGCTTTGCAAGCCAGCCTGCAAGTATGGATGAAATGCATGTTTTTCAAGTCCTCAATGTGTAATCTGCCCTGCATGACAACATGCCATGGGAGTAGTATTGGCCTCGTTTATTGAACTGCGGTGTGGGGATTACATATTCTAATGAACATAGCAACACAGCTGAGGATAGGTTGAGATGGATAAAGGAGGTAATGGACAGAGGCTGTGGGAGGAGGAAACAGACAGAGAGAGTGGTGGATGAGAAATGCATGAAACAATTGGAACGTGTAGAGAGGTAGTGGGTAAGAGATATGGAGGAGAGGTAGACAGACAGAGGTGGGAAGTTGAGTTGGACAGACAGAGGAAGAAACAAGTGGACACAAAGAAGGTGAGGAGAAGGTGTGTTCAATGTGTGTCGAACATATAAAATCATAATTCAACACATGTCTACGAATTTTGACATTATACGTTTTGAAACCGTACCTGAAGAAAAAAACCTAAATTCTATCATCGGGCCCGAGGACCTCACGCTACCTACCGGCCGCCATATCATCCCGTGCTGACGTCCACGATAAAAAAAAAAGGCCTTGACGCTCATCGTGCATATCCGACAGTAGGCCTGGGCTCGCTCGCAAGCTCAGCTAAGCAGACGAACTGCATTTCTACACCTGTTAACTCCCGGGAAGGGTATAAGGTCAGCACACCCTATCCTCGCCGTTGCGGGCTTTCCAGCGTTCGAAGCCGCTATTTCTCATTCCATCAACTCTTCAATAGACACCACAAGGCCGAGTGGATCCTGTTCCACAAAGGAACGTACCAAGTAAAAATCTGTAGCAGTTCCAGAAACCGAACTCGGGTCCTCCGCGCAGCAAAAAATGGTTCAAATGGCTCTGTGCGCTATGCGACTTAACTTCAGAGGTCATCAGTCCCCTAGAGCTTAGAACTACTTAAACCTAGCTAACCTAAGGACATCACACACATCCATGCCCGAGGCAGGATTCGAACCTGCGACCGTAGCGGTCACGCGGTTCCAGACTATAGCGCCTAGAACCGCTCGGCCACTCCGGCCGGCTTCCGCGCAGCATTGAGAGGCGCTGAGCACTTTCTTAAAACCCATTTCAGCCTGGCCTTCGCTCTCCACGTACGCATTCATCGGCTGAGTGGACACAGAGCCGTTTTGGAAGGCCTGGAACAAGGAAAAGTGGACCCCAGGGCCAGTATGCAGTGCTTTTCACACTACTTATTTTAATACCATCACAGCCACACGCCACCGAACTATGAAAGCAGACGAAATCCTGTGTAACAATCAAAACATTTCGGCAATGGTAGATTCCTGAGGTGTAGCCACGTGAAGAATTACATCATCAATTCGCAAAAGTGACACCAAATTCTCGAAACACATTCAGAACTGTATGGCCAAACTGATGCCATTAATATACAAAGCCTTATCAGATAACACATTCGGCCCCGCGGATCAAATATGTCTCCTCCGGTTTCATAGGTACGTAGGCTGCTCAACAAAATTAATTTTATGTACGCTGTGGACCATTAAAATTGCAACCTCACGAATGAGGCATACAAAAATGGTATCAGCTGTACTTCATGTTTCGATATGTTAATGAGTAGCATTTCGTAGCAATTGCGCAACGCTGTGTGAAATAACAGTATACAGATTTCGTGACAGCTTTCGTTATCTTGGTAAAGAAAAAAACTATTGTAAAAAGCGCGACTGGAGTGCACGCAGACGAAATTTGACTCTGATTTGAACACAGATTATATACTACTGATACATTTGCATCCATGTTTTAATTAACTGTAGCGCCGCGGGTGTAACACCATAGATCGAGGGTCGACCTGCGACAGCAATCGCACAACTTGCGTACGTACCGCTAGACGCCGCCGCGAGCTCTGAGAGTGCATTGCGATCGCAGGCGCGCGTGTTGCGTACGGGCCGCGGGGTGCCGCCACGAGCGCAACCGTATATAAGTGCCGACGGAGTTCAGCCAGCTCTCATTTGGTTGGCATCTCATTTTTTCCTATTCTCTTATTCGCTTAGTTGCTTAGCTCTTATTCGTTTATGGCTCATGTTATTGCGCTGTCTTTCAGCCATTCTGATTGTTTTGATTTACTCACAATTGAGAAATGCTCATTTTGGCATTTCACTTTTGCATATTTCTCATTTTGCTAATAATATGCTCCTTAGCTTTTTACTGTTTAATTGATTAACATAGTCTCATGTACTGTTTGTTCATTTCAGCCTGTTCATATTCTGATGTTCTTTAAATACTGTAATAATTATCGGAAGCATTTCTTCCCTTAAACTTGTGTAAGGTATTCTCGATGTAGGATTTGTTCTGTGACACAGGTGTAAGGTTTTGAATATAAATTATATACGAAACTGTGCTTTAAAAGGAATTTATTTTTTCAGTTTGTACTACATCAGACGACAATTTTGTGATATGAGGGAGAAATTTGAGGGGCGAACTCATGGAAGTAGTCTTAAGTGATCCCCTTTAAAAATAAAAATTTGTGTGACACTGTAGGCACGGAAAATTTATAAATATAAAATTATACGTCACACGGGGTAGCCGTGGGGTCTAGGGCGTCTTGCCACGGTTCGCACGGCTCACCCCCGTCGGAGGTTCGAGTCCTCCCTCGGGGATGGGTGTTTGTGTTGTCCTTAGCGTAAGTTAGGTTTAGTTAGATTAAGTAGTGGGTAAGCCTAGGGACCAATATCCTCAATAGTTTGGTCCCATAGAACTTACGACAAATTTCCAAATTTTAACTAACTAATGTTTGTTAATATTAGTGGTTACAATGAAAAAATTACGTGTATTAAGGTATTTCGACTTTGAACATCTACTGTGCTACTTCAGAATCTATTTAAAAAAACTGTCGAAGCGTAAACTGAACAGTATTCCTCTATCAGACTTTGCAAAATTAGTTAATGGGAAGCTATCCCCACAAACCTATGTCACCGATGATAAGAAATGATTCAGACTTCCAACACAGGTTGTTAACGCTGGAGAGAATTTCTAAGAAAGAAACCAAATACGAAAACTTGAAGCACACGAAAAAAGCTCATAAACTAAATACAAGTAAAAGGATAGATACGAAAAAGAGACAGATAATTTAAAGCAATTTTGTATGCTAGTTTAATGTGTCAGTTATGTTACATCATAATCAGCCTTCACTACACGAAAATTTAGGTTATAGTGAACAAAGGGCATTTCTTCTAAACCAGTCCATTAAGAATATACCAAGTGGACACACTATCTCTGAATTACGAAGGGAGAAGAGAAATCAATAGAATGACATCACAATGACGATGTGGTGGTAGTAGTAGTTGAGCGGTGCGTTTTGTTGACAGATGTGGCACAACGAATCACCAGTTCGATTAGCTGCATGGACTTTAACGAGTGGATCTCCACAACACATGTACTGTCTGAACATGTACTGAACTTAAAAATGGCAGCGCCTTACAAGGACACAGATGTTTATACCTGAGGTTATGTGGATACTGAAGACTAAAGTTTCTTACAAAATATTTGATCAGGCGAACATCCGCAACGGAGGATATTAAAAGAATAAAAAATCCCCTTCAGTTGTCACTAGTTTCTAATTTATTGTACAGTCGGTTTCGAAATCTAAAGCTTCAACTTCCTGACTAAAATTTTTTATATGAATACTTCGTTTTCTCTCTTTAAAACGAGTCTATGCATGATTAACGACCTTAACCGTTGGCATGTTTCTCCTACCACACTTCACTAGTCACTGTTTTATTGCTCAAATTTTACATATATATTTTTGTATACTATCGTACCACCTATTTTTATCGTTTATCCATTTCTTGGGATGCACAGTTTCACGCTGACTTTCAGGCATTTTTGCCGAACACTCATGCTTACAAGTCATTACACTTATTCTTATATCTGTAATTCTCTTTCGTATCGATCCCTCGAACAACATTTATGTAAGCAGATGGACCAGTCAGTACCTGTTGCCGGCTCTTTTCCGGCTACCTGTTTCGGTTCTCTCCGGTTCTGTCTCCTACGTCAGTCGCTTCCGCCGCCGCGGTAGTCTGAATTCTGCACCGTTTGCACTGTGCAATATACAGTGAATTCCGTCTGCTGAGGTGGGCGCCACGGTTGCTGGTCCCACGCTTCAGTGCAGTTTTTTATTTCTTATCGAGCTTATTTTTGTCCACATCCGTCGTATGTTAGGGCGTCTGTTCCAGTCCCATGTGTTTGTCTGCCTATCTGCCCCCCCACCCCCCCCCCCCCCACCCTACCACCAAATAACTAAGTGAACCCAGCACCACACATTTACGATTTCATAACTATGTAAGCAGACCACTTTTCACAACTTAAACTTTCATTTTGTTGTCAACCCCATAGTTCTTTAAATTGAGATTGTCACTCTGCAGCAGAGTGTGCGCTGATATGAAACTTCCTGGCAGATTAAAATTGTGTGCCGGCCGAAGTGGCCGAACGGTTCTCGGCGCTACAGTCTGGAACCGCTAAGGTCGCATGTTCGAATCCTGCCTCGGCCATGGATGTGTGTGATGTCTTTAAGTTAGTTAGGTTTAAGTAGTTCTGAGTTCACGGGGACTGATGACCTCAGAAGTTAAGTCCCATAGTGCTCAGAGCCATTTGAACCATTAAAATTGTGTGCCAAGCCGAGACTCGAACTCAGGACCTTTGCCTTCCGCGAGCAATTGCTCTACGCACGCACTCCACTGCAGAGTGAAAATTTCATTCTGGTAACATTCCCAAGGCTGTGGCTAAACCATGTGTCCGCAATATCCTTTCTTCCAGGAGTGCTAGTTCTGCAAGGTTCACAAAAGAGCTTCTGTGAAGTTTGGAAAGTAAGAGACGAAGTACAGGCAGCAGTGATACTATGGGGACGCGCCCCGAGTCGTGTTCGGGTAGGTGAGTCGGTAGAACACCTGCCTGCGGAAGGCAAAGGTCCCGAGGTCGAGTCTCGGCCCGGCATACATTTTTAATCTCCCAGGAAGTTTCCCACAGTTCTTGGACGCAAGTAGTTCCTACTCTTGTTCGGATTTGTGGGCACACGGAGATCAAGGTGTAGGTTTCGAAACCGATCGCGCATAAATGAGAAACTACTGACAACTGAGGCAGATTTTTCATTCTGTTAATAAATTTTCTTACCCCATGGTTTGGTACATGCGCGGGAGGCAGGGAAGATTTGTATGCACGTATATCACTGAATGTACCCACAAAATTATACGACTGCACGACACGTATTTCGGGATATTTTACTTTTTAGGCATAGAATTCAACTTGTGAACATTGTGTAGCTGTCGACAGCGAGGACTTTGAGGCACAGCTTAATCTCTGATAGCACAACGTTGGGAAATTTTCCGGACGAGCTGCTGAATTCTGTTCCTCCCGAAGACGAAGTTAGTGCCGTAACCGCCGTACCATCTCGTTGAGTTTACTATAGTAACCGTTATACCACTCGCAAAAAGGAATTCAAGTAACTACCTCTCAATCTGAACGGATGAAGGGGCGATGTGAACATGGGCCGCCTAGAAAGCCTTTACAATATCTTAGTAAATGGGTCACGCAGCTGGATGTCGGTGTAAAATTTCATCAATTCGTTCCGAAAACACAAGGCCAGAACGAATAGTTCGAAGCATGTCGAGGCAGAGATGTCGGGGGAAATGTGCTGAGACGAAATGCGATTACGGCCGATACGCCAGTTGCACGTGTTGACCTGCCACGCTACGCGCTACACGACTCCTTACTTCACTTGTCTCTTTTTTCCCCCCGCGATGAAGTCGCACCGCACCGCACCGCACCGCAGCGCACCTCAGCGCGCCACAGCTCTCGCAGCCGCAGGTAGCCGGCAGGCAGGCAGGCAGCGGCGGTGACAGAGTGGGGCCTTTGTCCGGCAACCCCGCGCCGCGCCGCGCGGCTTTTGTCCCGCCGGTGGGGGCGGGGACGTGGTAATGACGCGTACGGCGCCGGCGCCGTGACGTCACTGCCGCCGCCGCTCTGCTCACTGCCACCTCACGAAGACTCCAGGTTCTTCATCTTCAGCACGACACGTTTCCACAATTTATTCTCACTATCGAGTACGAATATTTAAAATGTCATTTTACACGATATCTGCATATAAGGTGTTCTGCTTGTCTTGCCCTGTAGCCGTCTTTTTCAGGTATACTGTGCCTCCTTCATTCTGCAAAAATCCACGCGCAACGTTTTGCTTATAGTGGCAGTCACGGCTCGCGCGTGTACGCATTTATGCACGATGAAGGAGGCAGTGAGCCGTGTTGGCACGTATCGATGTCTCGTGCTTCGAGGCCCACTGGCGCGACTGCGCCGTTGTCAGTTTTGCAGTTATCTCTGAATCAAGTTGCGGGCCGGTCTCTCCGGAGAGAGGGGGGAGGGGGGCAGGGGGAGAGGGAGAGGGGAAGAGGGGGGGGGAGAGGGAGGGAGAGAGAGAGAGGGAGAGGGAGAGAGAGAGAGAGAGAGAGAGAGAGAGAGAGAGAGAGAGAGAGAGAGACGGACGTTGGTTGAGGCACGAGGCCGTGCCCGTGTTGAAATAGTGTGCTGTCTTGTAGGCGAGAAGCGTTACGGTGGAAGGTTCATCTATGCGGAACTTAGGAGTCTCGGTGTTTGGAAAGGTGTTTTGCTGGACCATTCCATTCGTGGGCTAAATGGATCAGTCCGCCGCATTCCTGGCGGTTTGCGCTGCATTTACTTGGACACCGTGCGCCTCCTGCGACAGCCTACAGTTTCCTCGTGCATTTGGCGAGACGCTCAGTCGCATTGTTGCTCATGCCGACGCGTTGTTTTGGGGCGGGCTGCCTCTGCCTTCCTCTTGCGTCGTATTGCTCTCCGGCACTTTATTAATGTTAGTGTGGGCGCATTTGTTTGAGTATGGTCTTAATGCTTTCCATTTGTAATTTTTCACATTTATGACATCTTGGAAAATTCGATTTTCGACTTCGTTGATTTGAAAATGGGTTTCGGCCAGAAACAAGTCATCGAATGAATAAAAAGTAAAAATTTGCAACTTGGTCTGGTTTTTCGTTCTACTGATGATTTTGCCCGTCGTTCCAACGGGGGAGGCTGTGCTTGGCTACGAAACCTGTAGGGGAAAAATAAAAAAAAATAAAAAAAAATGGGCCTGTTCTGTGGCCCAGCAGGCGACAGTTAGCCACTTGCCCGCCCAGCAGACTGGCACCACAATTATTTTCTTCAGCCCTGGGCACACCAGTGTGAGGTGCCGACCAGCTAACAGAACTCCTGACCAGCGCCGCTTAGGGGCCACATTTGGAAGGACCACCGGCTGCCGCCTCGCCTGCGGCCGCGTCTTGTCCACAGCAACTCTCCACCATGCTGCGGTGAAGTTCAATGATTTGTTACTCCGCGCACAGTCTAGTAATGATGCTCGGATACGATCGCCGTCTCGGTCGTTCGGCGATCGCGAGTATTCCGCGACACTGCGGGGGAACAGCTGTCGCGGGGGAACAGCAGCATCAGTCAGCCACGCGGTAAGGTTCACCGAAATCTGCCATCCCCTTTCTGTTGCCTCGCTGATGCTTTACTAGTCTCTGTGAAGCCTTCTCAAGTTAAAGTTGTGTAGGTACTGGTCAATGCCTTTCCTGTGTGTCGTTATGTGTATGTTTTCTAAGTCAGTGGCGACTGCCCCATATTAGGCGTACCTTGCTCTGTACTATGTGTCACTGTTTATTTTCAAAATTCTAAATCTTTCATTTATCAGGGTTGCGATTAGACCACCTTTCCCCAGGATCCATTCAAATCAGTGGCTCCCCTGCGAGTAGGGTCTCTTAGCACATGCCTTCCCCACGGTCTGATAGTGGGGAGAATATTAATATGAGATGCCGAAGGTGTCTTGTATGAATATCAAGAGCTCAGATGGAAACCCAGTTCTAAGCAAAGACGGGAAAGCAGAAAGGTGGAAGGAGTATATAGAGGGTCTATAAAAGGGCGATGTACTTGAGGACAATATTATGGAAATGGAAGAGGATGTAGATGAAGATGAAATGGGAGATATGATACTGCGTGAAGAGTTTGACAGAGCACTGAAAGACCTGAGTCGAAACAAGGCCCCCGGAGTAGACAACATTCCATTGGAACTATTGACGGCCTTGGGACAGCCAGTCCTGACAAAACTCTACCATCTGGTGAGCAAGATGTATGAAACAGGCGAAATACCCTCAGACTTCAAGAAGAACATAATAATTCCAATCCCAAAGAAAGCAGGTGTTGACAGATGTGAGAATTACCGAACAATCAGTTTAATAAGCCACAGCTGCAAAATACTAACACGAATTCTTCACAGACGAATGGAAAAACTAGTAGAAGCCGACCTCGGGGAAGATCAGTTTGGATTCCGTAGAAGCACTGGAACACGTGAGGCAATACTGACCTTACGACTTATCTTAGAAGAAAGATTAAGGAAAGGCAAACCTACGTTTCTAGCATTTGTAGACTTAGAGAAAGCTTTTGACAATGTTGACTGGAATACTCTTTTTCAAATTCTAAAGGTGGCAGGGGTAAAATACAGGGAGCGAAAGGCTATTTACAATTTGTACAGAAACCAGATGGCAGTTATAAGAGTCGAGGGGCATGAAAGGGAAGCAGTGGTTGGAAAGGGAGTGAGACAGGGTTGTAGCCTCTCCCCGATGTTGTTCAATCTGTATATTGAGCAAGCAGTAAAGGAAACAAAAGAAAAATTCAGAGTAGGTATTAAAATTCATGGAGAAGAAATAAAAACTTTGAGGTTCGCCGATGACATTGTAATTCTGTCAGAGACAGCAAAGGACTTGGAAGAGCAGTTGAACGGAATGGACAGTGTCTTGAAAGGAGGATATAAGATGAACATCAACAAAATCAAAACAAGGATAATGGAATGTCGTCTAATTAAGTCGGGTGATGCTGAGGGAATTAGATTAGGAAATGAGACTCTTAAAGTAGTAAAGGAGTTTTGCTATTTGGGGAGCAAAATAACTGATGATGGTCGAAGTAGAGAGGATATAAAATGTAGACTGGCAATGGCAAGGAAAGCGTTTCTGAAGAAGAGAAATTTGTTAACATCGAGTATAGATTTAAGTGTCAGGAAGTCGTTTCTGAAAGTATTTGTATGGAGTGTAGCCATGTATGGAAGTGAAACATGGACGATAAATAGTTTGAACAAGAAGAGAATAGAAGCTTTCGAAATGTGGTGCTACAGAAGAATGCTGTAGATTAGATGGGTAGATCACATAACTAATGAGGAAGTATTGAATAGGACTGGGGAGAAGAGAAGTTTGTGGCACAACTTGACCACAAGAAGGGATCGGTTGGTAGGACATGTTCTGAGGCATCAAGGGATCACCAATTTAGTATTGGAGGGCAGCGTGGAGGGTAAAAATCGTAGAGGGTGACCAAGAGATGAATACACTAAGCAGATTCAGAAGGATGTAGGTTGCAGTAGGTACTGGGAGATGAAAAAGCTTGCACAGGATAGAGTAGCATGGAGAGCTGCATCAAACCAGTCTCAGGACTGAAGACCACAACAACAACAAACCCGAAGGTGTATGAATATTTATCTCGCTCGCTATCTGGGGCAAGCTCTTTTCATGTAGACTGCCCGGGACACGAGAACTGTGGCAGGCAGTTTAGGGGCGGTAGCGCAAGTGGGACGCGACCCCTTATCACGACGCGCGTGGTGTTGAGAACACAGCCAGACGGGCGGGCGGCTTGCACTGAACATCGGCAGCCATCGCACGACGTGACACTGGCTACAGAGTGTACCGGGAGCGCTGCCCGCGCTGTCACTTGTGCCACGCGGCTGCCTTTCGCTTCACGCGCCGCGGCACACGAATGCAGGCAACCCGCCACACATAGCGGCCATGTGCCCGCACAGTGGCCAGCCTACGCTGCCCCTGCGCACAACTGGCGACCGTGCCAGGACAGGAGACTTCTGTCGGCGACCCTCCGCACCGCTTCTATTAGGTTGGCAGGCTGCAAATACTGGCTAGTCTCGCACTGCACGCACCACTGACGTAATGCTCTTTGTCGTCACCACCAGCTAATACCCACACGACGCGCCGGTAGCACAGTGGGCCAGCAACACACTGGGTTGCTGGTCCGTGGAAGCTATTGTCGTGTCGCCTGTACTGCTTCCCGTACCAACTTGCTACCTTGTACCACAATCCGCAGGCCATATAGTACGTTCCTCAACCATATTCGTGTCTCTACATTACAAAGTGTAATAACAAGCTTTTGCAATACAGCAACATTTATTTTAAATTTTGGAATACTCCTTCTGTAACACTAACTGCGCGACTTTACTTAAGTGTCTTACTGTAAATGGGCAGATAAATCGTCCTGCATTTCGATATGGCTTCCAAATGTTTGACGTACAGTCTTTCACTCAAGTTGTCTTTCCTCAAAATAAGGCAGTGTCACATGGGACAAGAAGTACACTATAGTGACTTGAGTTCCTGATATTTAAGGTCTCGTGATACTGAAAACGGCTGCAACAAATATGTAGCATTCTGCAAATACCTCCCAATCAAACTACAAATTTTCGTCTCCCTCTTGGACGGAATTTATTGAGAAACACGTGGACGGCAATATTGCATGCATCACTTTGTAGAAAAGCTCTCGTTCCTATTCATGGCTACCATCATTTTCTTCCTCAGAGATGCAATTTAAGTATGTGAAATATTCAAGCTTATTCTGCGATCTGGTCTGAAATGACATTGTAATTAACACGAGTTTCGCGCTCATGCTAACGTAACTCTCGTTACGAGGTGCACCACTTTTGAATTTGTTTGACCATTATTTTTCGCTGCGAGAGGCAAAGTGCTTTCTGGGTCTGCAGCACGAGACTTTGAATACAGATAAATGGTTTTGGCTTTAATTTAGTCATTTGCAATTATGTGATCTACAGCTGTTGTCTTGTGTCAGGCACATATTGCAGAAGCAGTCTCTTAAGTGACCAATTATGATCGTGGAACACGTCCTCGAGTTACCGTCAAACCACTTTTACCGCTGAAGATTTCTCTCAGTTAAGAACGACGTGCTATATTATGTTTACAAAGGAATCTTCAGTCCAGTTACAAAGCTGGGCTATACGTTCGTATTCTGTTTATTATTACTATATTAGTGTTGAAATTATTACTAGTCTTTAGTTTTCTGTGTTTCCGGAAGGAAAAGTACCTACTGTAACCCAGTTTCAATTAGCTTACCTATCGTCGATGGATAAACTCCATTCCCCATCGACATGAACTGTTAAGAGCGTATATGAAACGACTTTCGACCTAGAAAGCCACCGTCCAATAAAGTGAGTGTCTGAAGATATTAACATTACAGAAAATGTTATAGCGAAAGTACCTAGGCTTTAAAACATATCCCCAAGATTAGAAAAAGTCATTTACCTTTACCCCCGCGGCAGACTAGATAATGACAAAATCGATTAAAAACTACGCACCAAGAGAAGCAGACCGCTAGCAGGCTCCTACGGAGCACTACGTTCTCGATGGTTCCACAGTGCCAAGAATACGACGACCTCGGCGGCTGGTGCACCTGGCGTAATCTGGCGCGCTATCGGAAAACACTTACTGTTATCGTGGGGACCAAAAAACCGGCTACATCTCCAGGTGAATCACGTTTCCTGCTCCACGTTCACTGAATTCTGGGGGCTGTAACAGGAAGGGCATCCAGCCACCTCTACAACTAATCCGGACAGCGTAATGTTTACGACGACTGCTTGCGTAAAGCAGACATTCCGGGTTGGACTCCTGGACCAGCACAAATTATCTGTTGTCATTACACATTACCCACCCTGCAGTTTCAGCATGTCTGAACGGTCAGCACTGGTACCATTCCACGTCATTCCATCTGTACTAATTTCAACACGATCGATTCACTAGTTACATTTCAGCACAACTAATACATTTCAATCCCTATTCTAACATTTGCAGTTAATCAAATGGTTCAAATGGTTCTGCGCACTATGGGACTTAAATTCTTAGGTCATCAGTCCCCTAGAACTTAGAATTACTTAAACCTAACCTAAGGACATCACACACAGTCACGCGCGAGGCAGGATTCGAACCTGCGACCGTAGCGATCGCGCGGTTCCAGACTGTAGCGTCTAGAACCACTCGGCCACACTGGACTGCCTGTAATTAGTCACTAGATGTTATTCACTTTATTAACTGAAGCACTACCTTCTAACCCCTAGTCCAGACACGGTCCACCCCCCACCCTCCGCCACCAACCCCCCCGAAATACCTCACAGTGTGGCGTTTGGAGCTTTTGAAGTCCCACCCGTTCATTCGACTCCTAGTTCCAGCACCCATCCAATACGCTCAACGACTTCAGAGCGATTAGCTAGCTTTACTTACACTATATGATCAAAAGTATCCGGACAGTTCCATGCAATGCGGGACTGACCACCAGAGGGCCGGAGCCGGCATTATAAAAGGAGGAGCAGGGAGTAGAGTGTTGTACGATAAGCAGTGACAACAGACTGGGTCGGCAGGAGGTTCAGTGACTTAGAATGTGGACTAGTCACCGGACGTCACCTCAGTAACAAATCCATCAGCGACATTTCAACCCCCATAAAGCTACCCGCATCAACTGTTGGTGATGTAGTTGTGAAGTGGAAACGAGGAGGAACATCCGTCACTAAACCGAGACCAGGCAGACTCCATTTACTGACGGACAGGAACCGTCGAACATGGCGTATTTTGGTTGTAAAAAAAATCACATGAAACCAGCGAAACGATTCACTCCTGAGTTCCACTCCCGGTAGCGCAATGACTGTGCTCAGGGAGTTACAGACAATGAGGCCCAATGGTAGAGGAGTTCCTCTTTTTTTTTCTTTTTTTTTTGCCAAATTATACATCTGTTACCCGATGTTTTAAAACGAGTCATACATCTTACAATTTTCGTTTTTCATCTTTTTACAGTTTTCTTTTCTTTTGTTTTATTTACAACATTTACAAAGAATAATACTTTTCAAAATAACAATAATTTAAGGTTGAAATGCAAATAAAATTTTCTTGTTTTCTAAGAAGCATAGAAACAGATGATAGAATACAGGAGAGATTTGTTAGAAGATTTCCTCATTGCTGCGACGGCCGCTATCCGGTCAGCCGCACTTTGAAATACGCCGCCGCGTTTCCTACAGCCTCCACCGCTCCACGAGCGCGCCGCTACCAATCAGATGCAAGCATCCCCTGTCCGGAGCTCCAGCGGGGGGTCTACTTAAGTTCGAACATTCACACACAGACCACATTTTGTGCGCTTGTCAGTTGAATATTATTTTCAGATTTTCATAGTGACTAGGGTTCGACATCTGAATAGATATTGTGCTGGTGAGTGACAGATTTAGAAATGTTCTGCATCTGTACATATTTCTACATAAAAAGCCACTGCAAGCAGCTGACGCTGCAACTGCAGCAACAAAGTTATGTTTTGTTTTTACTGTTTACATGTAGAATAAATTAATATCCGAATTCTCTGTTCACGAATGGCACATGTTCCTCGCTTCTGTATCTACTAAAGAACCACACAGCGTGCAAGGAAGTTATAACACTCAAAAGCCAAACATTTCCATAAGCATTGCTAAGTGGCGTTTGACGTGATGTTGTGAACGATGCCACTGGTCATTGGGTGATTGGAAACGAATGATTTGGGATAACGGTATACACTGTGCCAATCCAGCTGAAGTGTTTGGGTTTCGGAGGATGCGTGGAGAACGTTTCCTGCCATGATCTGTAATGCCAACACAGAGGAACGTAGGAGGTGGTGTTACGCTATCGGGGTGTCTTTCGAGCTGTGTGGTCCCACTTCTGCGCTTAACAAAACGCTAAATGACGAAAGACATGAAACAGTTTACAGCTTGTGTACTGAGTATAGTAGACGAACACTTGGGAGATGATGACTGATTGTACCAGCATGATAGTGTACCATCATCTGTGAGGCAATAATTCGTGGACCACAACATTCCTGAAATGAACTCGCCTGATCAGAACCCAACGGAACACCCTTGAGATGAGTTAGAACGTTGACTTCGCTTCAGACACCATCGTCCAACGCGTATGCCTTCTCTGGTTTCGACTCCTTGGGAAAAATGGGCTATGGTTCATGTGCAGAAACTACGGTACCTAACCGAGAGTGAACCCAAGACAGTTCAAGCCGTCATAAAGGTGAAGGATGGACGCAGCCACTATTAATATAGGCCTACAGGAAATGATGGACCCATTTTCAAAAATTCGTATGTATTCAAGCACAAATACAAGATGAACAAATTTTGTACCAATGAAAAGAGGAAATTCCAAAGTTTTTGGCTGGCAGCGGCGGGCGGGCGGTGATGGTTTCCGAAGCGGCCGGCAGCGTTCGCGAGGCAATAGGGCCGTCATTCCGTTTCACTGTCAGGTGTGAGTGAGATGGCGACTGTGGAGCACCAGGTTTTCTGCGTTCTGGAGTTCGCGAGAAGTGAGTCGCAAATTGCAGTGCAGCGGGCATTTCGTACCAAATTCGGTATTCAACCATCAACTCGCGAAAGCATTAGCGGTTGGTTTAAGTAATTTAAACAGACTGGGACTGCGTGCAAAGGAAGAAGCACTGGCCGACCACACGTGTCAGAGGACGATGTCCGACGGATTCAAGAAAGTTTTGTGCGCGCAGCCCCTGTAACTCTACCAACAGAGCCAGTCGAAAACTTGGAATACCCCAACCAACTGTATGGAATGTTCTGAGACGCCGTTTGCTCTGCAAGCCCTACCGATTACAAGTTGTGGAGGCTTTTAACCCCAACGACAGAGAGAAGCGTTTCCATATTGTGCTTATTTGTTAGCAAAGATGGAGGATGACGCATTTCTACAGCGTGTAATTTTTAGCGATGAAGCGACGTTCTACCTTAGTGAAAAAGTCAACAGACACAATATTCGCATATGGGGTTAGGAAAATTCACATTCACCATAGCAACACGAAAGAGACGCACTGAAGATCAACGTGGTCTGTGCCGTATCCCGTACAAAGGTTTTTATGGACCATTTTTCTATGCGAAAAGAACTGTACCGGGAATCGCGTACCTGGACATGTTGTAATAATGGCTGTTCCCTCAAGTTATGGAAGATTCGCAGGACTTCATTTTCCAACAGGATGGAGCTCCGCCCCATTGGAACCGTGATGTACGAGGCTTTTTGAAAGACTCCCTCAGCGCTGGATCGGTCGCAAGGGACTGGCTCTGTACTTCTGACCACCGAGATCTGCTGATCTCACACCCTGCGACTACTTCTTATGGGGTTGTGTGAAGGTAGCCGTTTACGTCTCCCCTCTACCAACCACTCTGAACGATCTGCCGAGCCGGATTACTGCTGCCGTGCACTCAGTAACAGCAGATACGATTTCGCGTGTGTGGAACGAATTTGGCTGCCACGTCGATGTTTGCTGTGCAGGCAACGGTGGCCAGATAGAGCATTTATAACATTAATCACATTTCTAATTATTAAAGAATTATCAAAATTAATTAATTAAAAATTATTAAATTCATTAAATTGATATCAAACATTATGAAAAAAAACTTTCAAACTTCCTCTATTCATTGGTATAAAGCTATTTATTTATTTTGGATTTGTACCTGAATAAATACGAAGTTTTGAAAATGGGTTCATCATTTAGAATAACCTTGTACAATAATAGATGTCCAAATACTTTTGATCAGATAGAGTATCTTTTAATTTCTATTTCACCCAGGTTTTTCCTCTCAGTAGTACTGAAACAGTTTCAGTACATCCACGCCTCGTACAGAGCTGTGGTGCTCAGCCGGTCTGGGCAACTGCCATACATTTTAATACAGCGGCCCGAATAATAAATGGAACGCTACGTGCCCGTGTGGAAGGAAGACAGAATAGCGCGAAGGCGGGGATGACGGGGCAGCCAGATCGGAGAATATTTCAGGTGCAGTTTACGCGGGCGGCGCGTGATGTGGCCGGCAGATAGGGGCGCAGTTACAGATGGTAATACGTTTCTCAGCCCTTCTCCCTATCTGGCGCCGGGACAGCGAGAGAGAACTCCCGCGAATAAATCAGTGCCCGCACCAGGATTCCAGGAAAAAATGGAAGATGAATGTCACAGTCCCAGGAATATACGTGCGGCGGCGGTGCAGGAGCGCCCGTGCGCTGAGAGAGCCGCGGAATATTTCATAGCAGAAGGGACGGAAAAAAAACTAAGCCTTTCTCCACAAACGAGGTTAAAGAAACCATTTGGGTCGCTGTCGTGGTAACTGCAAGTTTCCGCTCAGACATTCGTGTCATAAATACTGTACTGAGCTGCGACTAGCTGTTGCGTACACGACTGTTAAGTACTTTCCGTACAAGAACGCGAAGTAGTACAGTAACACAGCTAACGACTCGAGCTGAGAGTTTCGTGTATTACGTCACACACCCAACAGGAGCATCAAGAACACTGTGACAATAACTATTCTACGAAAATCGACGGCAGTTAACGAAGTGCAGTTGAATAATGAGCCTTGAAATAGAAGAAAGGGGGCAAAATAGAAAGCAGATTCTTCCTATTATGGTAACCGAACCGTGTATAAAAAATGCGGCAGCAATTAGGTCCCGTAGCTACGCAGTAGGTCAGTATTTCACGTGACGAATGACAAGTTCGCATCTTTGCGAACGACGTAGCCTTTCCGACACCGTTACGACCACCAGAAGGGAAAGACGGGTTCCACATATGGCTCAGCGCAACATTTCCGACAAAGACCAGAAACGAAGAGTTGCATACGGATAAGAGGTAAGTCGAAGCGCTAGGCTTTTTCACTGGTGAATAATATCCACTGCCCATCTTTCTCAGTCTTCTGCAGTAGTTTTTATCATTATAACTACATCGCAGTTTCCCTTTCTTTAACATCTTGTTGTACTTTCTCCTTCCTTTTCTTCTTTTTTCTTCCTTTCGCTGTATCTTTCAATGGATCTTTTTAGTAAACATAACTTCGGTAGACTCCTCGTCAGTTCTATTCTGTTGTTATTTACTGAAATATTTGCCCTTCATCAGCAACAATTTTTATTACTTTCTCATTGCTGACTCCTTCCGTCCAGGTTACTCTTTCTAATTTACTAGACACTGATGTCACAAAGGCTGTTAACCTGTTTACTCCTGTTTTCCTTACTGTACCTGTCTCTGACCCACTCAAATCCAAACTTCACACGAAAGACATGACCAGTACCTTTCTGTTGTGTATTCAGCTTACAATACAGTAGCTTTTTATTTACTTTCGTCAATGTTTCGCCTCCGTAATTCTGGCGTTTATATTTTTGTTGTGTGTCTTGTTCCCTAAACACATATTGCACATATCTCCTCCTCCTACCTCTCTGTGTAACCTCTTCCTCCCCCCATCTCTCAGCCAATCTCATCGTCCTACCTTAATCTTTCTATCTCCTCCTGCCCACCCTCTCCAACCGTATCATACTCCCCTCTCCCTCTGCCCATATTCTACTCCCCCTCTCTCTGTCCATCTCCTCTGTGCATCACCTCCTCCCCTATTTGTCTATCCATCGCCTCCTGCCCCCTGCTCTGTCTGACCATCTCCTCCTCCTCCTCCCCTCATTTCTCCGTCCACCTCATCCTTCCCCCCCTCTCACTATACATCTCTCAGCAGTGCCTATCCTACTGAGTAATCGTGCCCATCCGCATGTCTAGCCCCTGCAAGGCACGCCAATACTGCCTGCACAACACACCTCACCCAGCCCCCCTTCATTCTCTCTCTCTCTCTCTCTCTCTCTCTCTCTCTCCCCCCCTCTCTCTATCCCCGCCTACCCAGTCTCCTCCTGCTACTCTCTCTGTCTAACTTCCCCTCTTCTTTCCTCTGTCCAGCTCTTCATTTTGCATGCTTCTGTCCGTCTCTTTCTACTCCTTTCTTTTTCTGCACCTCTTCCTTCCACACATTCTGTCTCTTTTCCAAGAAACTTTGCCTGTCTATGTGTTCAACACACACTGCACACATTTCCTCCTGTCCCCTCTGTATGTACATCTCTTCCTCCATCTGTCTATCCACCTCATCCTCCCACTACTCTTCTCCTGCCCTTCTCTCTGTCTATCTCCTCTACCCCCTTTCTTCCTCTCTATGTCCCATCCTTCTCCCTGTACATACCCTCCTTCCCCTCTTACTCCCTGCCCCTCCTCACCTCTCTCTCTCTGCCCACCTCCTCCTCCCACTCTCCCTGCCCATCTCCTCTGTCCCCTCTTCCTGCCCATCTCCTCCTGCCCATTCTCCCAATCCATCTCATTCCATCTCCTCTCTGTCTGTTCATTTCCTCCTGCCAACTTCAAATGCCAGTTCTCTATATTTTCACAATAGTGTTCCTAAAAAAGAAAGTCGCTTCTCTCCAGAAATTGCCATTAGAGCTCTCAAACCATCTCTGTAACAGTTGCATGTTAACTGAACCTAGTGGTAACATATCTAGCACCAGGCCTCTGGACTGCTTCAGTGGAGATCCCAAAAAGTATAGCAGTATCCAAGAATGCGTGTCACTAGCGTGCTTCATGTGGTCTCCTTGGAAATTCTCCCAACAGACCAAAGTCGATCATTCACCTGTGCTACAACTGACTTTACAGGCTCTTCTGATTTCTTATGCCAAGATATTTAATCGACATGGCTATCAAGTAGCACACCATTAACGCTGTATTTGAATATTACGGGATTGTCTTTCCCACTCAGCTGCACTAACTTACATTTTTCGATAATTAGGAAAAGTTGCCATTCATCAAAAAACTAGAAATTTTATGCATGTTATCCTGTATTATACAATCACTCAACGACAACATTTTCCCATGCACCACCTTTTACATCGGATCATTTAGGTATAGGGAGAACCAGAGGTGTTCCATCACACTTCCGCCAGGTGCACCGGACGATACCCTGGAACACCTCGCCGTCCAGGACATCGTATTGGTTTTCATTACTTACAAAGTCCTCGAGCCATTCACATATCTGAGATCCCAGTCTGTATACTCGTACTTCATTAACAGTTTGCTAGGGGACACTGTATCAAATGCTTTCAGGAAACATACGAATATAGAATCTGGCTCTTGTCCTTCAGCACGGTTCACAGAATATCGTGTGAGGAAAGGGCAAGCTGAGTTTTTGCACGAGCGATGCTTTCCACATCCTTGCTGATTTGTGAACAAAAGCTTTTCCGTCTCGAGGAAATTTATTACATTTGAAGTCAGACCATTACAGCTGGCGCGAGTCGTCGTGTGCAAGTAGTCGATTCGTTTTGCAGCGTGTCGAGCTGGTTACCACGTCGAGATCTGACCGCGAGCTGCGAGACGGGTCTGATGTTAGTTGCCTTTGACTGCCTCGGCAGGGAGTCTCGGTGAGAACGAAGCGCACTGGCCTTGCAGAGGTAGTTGGGTCACTGCAGAGTTGGGTCAACCAGTTACACGTGTCTTGCAGTGTGCGTGAAGCATGTGACAGTAAAGCTCTTACAAGTTGCAGCGACCATTTCCGGCGGGTAGCTAGTTACAGTTCAACATCAATTTAATAATTCGTAGCTGCACCTTTAAATGCAGTCACGCTCTCGATAACAGACGACAAAGTCAAGGATTTTAGCTGGTACGTCTTCATTCACATATTGACTTCCTGCCTGGCCCCGGACGTAGCCTAGCTTTTACAATGTACAGGGTGTTACAAAAAGGTACGGCCAAACTTTCAGGAAACATTTCTCACTCACAAATAAAGAAAAGATGTTATGTGGACATGTATCCGGAAACGCTTAATTTCCATGTTAGAGCTCATTTTAGTTTCGTCAGTATGTACTGTACTTCCTCGATTCACCGCCAGTTGGCCCAATTGAAGGAAGGTAATGTTGAATTCGGTGCTAGTGTTGACATGCGACTCATTGCTCTACGCTACTAGCATCAAGCACATCAGTACGTAGCATCAACAGGTTAGCGTTCATCACAAACGTGGTTTTGCAGTCAGTGCGATGTTTACAAATGCGGGGTTGGCAGATGCCCATTTCATGTATGGATTAGCACGGGGCAATAGCCGTGGCGCGGTACGTTTGTATCGAGACAGATTTCCAGAACGAAGGCGTCCCGACAGGAAGACGTTCGAAGCAATTGATCGGAGTCTTAGGGAGCACGGAACATTCCAGCCTATGACTCGCGACTGGGGAAGACGTAGAACGACGAGGACACCTGGAATGGACGAGGCAATTCTTCGTGCAGTTGACGATAACCCTAATGTCAGCGTCAGAGAAGGTGCTGCTGAACAAGGTAACGTTGACCACGTCACTTTATGGAGAGTGCTACGGGAGAACCAGTTGTTTCCGTACCATGTACAGCGTGTGCAGGCACTAGCAGCAGCTGATTGGCCTCCACGGGTACACTTCTGCGAATGGTTCATCCAACAATGTGTCAATCCAAATTTCAGTGCAAATGTTCTCTTTACGGATGAGGCTTCATTCCATAGTGATCAAATTGTAAATTTTCACAATCAACATGTGTGGGCTGACGAGAATCCGCACGCAATTGTGCAATCACGTCGTCAACACAGATTTTCTGTGAACGTTTGGGCAGGCATTGTTGGTGATGTCTTGATTGGGCCCCATGTTCTTCCACCCACGCTCAATGGAGCACCTTATCATGATTTCATACGGGATACTCTACCTGTGCTGCTAGAACATGTGCCTTTACAAGTACGACACAACATGTGGTTCATGCACGACGGAGCTCCTGCACATTTCAGTCGAAGTGTTCGTACGCTTCTCAACAACAGATTCGGTGACCGATGGATTGGTAGAGGCGGACCAATTCCATGGCCTCCACGCTCTCCTGACCTCAACCCCCTTGACTTTCATTTATGGAGGCATTTGAAAGCTCTTGTCTACGCAAGCCCGGTACCAAACGTGGAGACTCTTCGTGCTCGTATTGTGGACGGCTGTGATACAATAAGCCATTCTCCAGGGTTGCATCTGCGTATCAGGGATTCCATGCGACGGAGGGTGGATGCATGTATCCTCGCTAACGGAGGACATTTTGAACATTTCCTGTAACAAAGTGTTTGAAGTCGCGCTCGTACGTTCTGTTGCTGTGTGTTTCCATTCCATGATTAATGTGATTTGAAGAGAAGTAATAAAATGAGCTCTAACATGGAAAGTAAGCGTTTCCAGACACATGTCCACATAATATATTTTCTTTCTTTGTGTGTGAGGAATGTTTCCTGAATGTTTGGCCGTACCTTTTTGTAACACCCTGTATATCCGGCGAGGCAACTAGTGTGACGTCACAAATCCGTCACGAGGCCCGTACTGCTCGCGGGTTGCGCTGCCGACCCCGCAGTCCGCAGTGAGAGGCCACTGCGGTGCCGGAGGGCGTTACGGTGCGGGACGTGGCGCTCGCGGCGGCCAGCGGTCATTACATCGCCACGCCGCGCGTTTTGTTCCGCCTGTGACGTATTTAGCCGCCACCCATTGTCTGAGCCGGAGAGCTACGCGCGGGCAAAAAAAATGACGTCTGCGGAAGAACAGCCATTGTTCCGGCCGAGGCCTCCGTCTAGCTCACTACCGACTCTTCACTTTTCCCTGTAATCAACCGCAGCTGCGTCACCTCCCACCCTCAATCGACACCTCTCTCAGCTACCTGTTGTCTCTGCTGTGTGCACATCGAACGTAGCGTCGATAATTACTGAACAAGCAGCTCTGTTCTTGACACGGGAATAAGATCTACAGTCAACCTACATTACCCAAAGAATAACAAACCTTAAAAAAAAAAAAATGGTTAAAATGGCTCTGAGCACTATGGGACTTAACTACTGAGGTCATTAGTCCCCTAGAACTTAGAACTACTTAAACCTAGCTAACCTAAGGACATCACACACATCCATGCCCGAGGCAGGATTCGAACCTGCGACCGTAGCGACAAACTTAAAACTCAGAACAGTATTTTCTACCGAGGGAAAAAAATGTACCTCAAATAACATTGTCTACAAGTATTAAAGACATTTCTAAGGCAAACTTCTTTTAAAACGAAGAAAGAAATGAAACGGATTACAGAAACGCGTGGCGCGCATTTGCACGATGCGTAAAATCATGTATACAGGTAGTAAATGACGTGCCGACTGACAATTTAAAGTATAATGTTTAACTTCACATAGGAATAATGCGTAAAGGTAACAAAGCAGCCGACTGCACGGTCTACATAATCCACCAGACAAGTAGCCTCTAGTACTCTTAAGGATTTCATGTTATACACTGAACTTGAAATTCTCAATCGGTACCTCATTTGCTCTACACGACGTGTGACCAACGGCGGCGTGACAGGTACAGTGATAAATAAAGCCCGGATTTCTAAGCATAATAATATAGTAAAATAATCAGGAAAAATGTTGAAAATAAGCAAAAACGAAAGCACGCAAATATGATAGTCTCACAGAACTCCTGCCTTATTGAAGGCTGTTACAGTACACAAGCAAGATCATCCTTAGACTTTCCCGAGTAAAACTCCTGCGTCTATCAGTGAAGAATGATTTGCAAAGTGAAAATGTTCTTTCGACGTCGAATGACCTCACAGGTCCTTGCGAAAAGCTCCACAGTTTTTATTTAGTGAATTCCTCTTCAATATTTGTTTCTTCACCAGACACCTTTTTAAAAATTGGACGTAGCGTTTTGTAACCAGTAGTTTTCTCCAGCACCTGACTTGAGTTTCTTGAACACCAGTTTCGCAACCCTGTGGAGAATGTTAGCAAAATATCACTAGGGTGTGGCAATACTGACTGCAACTTCTGGATTTAGAAAGTTCAAAACATTTTACACGTCACTGACGCTGCGCTTTATATGAAACTAACTGTAACCAAGTTCCTCATCGAATTAAAACTGGCTGAGGGGGTGAGGCTAGATTTGGAAGGAGTTGACAGAATTTTTGAATTTTAATTGGTGACTTGACAAACACTTTCTTCATTCTAGAAACACGAAGATCTACGTCGTTATATTGACTTCTGGCAGTTTCACGGATACGATGTAAAGCGCGAGTAAGGCACGTTAGGTGAACTTACTTAGGCTGAAGAAATTTTAATCCAGTTCCCGTTTTTACGATATACGGAGCACCATCACCGAGATATTACAATACACTGTCATACTGTGTCCTTTCTGCCCACAAGGAAGTTACTGAATCACTGAAAAATGCAGCAAAAGTGGAATGATGTACTGGGTTGAGTATTTGTATATTAAGAACAAGCGATATGCTTCCTGCTTCCTTCACCAACTACAGCACTACACGCGCGCTCTCCCGACTAATCTGTGGTTCCATAATTAGAAATCCGCATGTTTTCGTGCTTCACCGCGTTCCGGATATTACACAGTACTTCTTGAAAACATTGGTATATAGTTTTTGCGCAATGTTTGCGTATTTTTCTATAAGTACACCAAGCTGAATATTATTCAATTTCCACAATGGAATGTGGGGACCACTTATGCCAAGGACACGTCTTTGTAAAATGTATCACTACAGCTCGACGTTCGCCAACATCTGTTTTAGTCGGTGGCTGTTTTAACTTTGATTTATTCTTAAACTTCTCCTTATGCCGCGTGACAGTAATGTGCTGCACAGTATCATATTTTTTCTCAGCAGAGACTCATTTTCGCATACCAAACAGAATAAGGCATTGCCTTCTCCATAGAAAATATTTCTTCTAAACTCGTTTACGCATTTGCGTAAGAATGCTGACAGGTTTTTGTGGGTGGCATTCCGTAATTACAGTAGCGAGCAATCACGCACACTGCAACTAACGGACGAGGCACGACACACCGCGCTTTGGAACTCGGGGTTTCACCGTTCATATCAGTGACATCGTTTGGATATGATAACTGACTGATGGAAGTGATGACTCATCTGCACAATCGCAGCAAGTCATTCTCCACGCAGTATTATTTCACGACATCCTGGCTGTGGCTTAGCATCGCTTCCTTATTCATTCGGCCGACATTAGTTTTCATAAGCCGATAAAAGAGAATCACTGGTTGATAAATGCCGGCTAGGAGTGAAATATGCGTTTTTTAAATAATAGTTTTCGGTAAAATACAGGGTGATTCAAAAAGAATACCACAACTTTAGGAATTTAAAACTCTGCAACGACAAAAGGCAGAGCTAAGCACTATCTGTCGGCGAATTAAGGGAGCTATAAAGTTTGATTTAGTTGTACATTTGTTCGCTTGAGGCGCTGTTGACTAGGCGTCAGCGTCAGTTGATGCTAAGATGGCGACCGCTCTACAGAAAGCTTTTTGTGTTATTGAGTATGGCAGAAGCGAATCGACGACAGTTGTTCAGCGTGCATTTCGAACGAAGTATGGTGTTAAACCTCCTGATAGGTGGTGTATTAAACGTTGGTATAAACAGTTTACGGAGAATGGGTGTTTGTGCAAAGGGAAAAGTTCTGGACGGCCGAGAACGAGTGATGAAAATGTAGCACGCATCCACCAAGCATTTGTTCGCAGCCCAGGAAAATCGACTCGCAGAGCTAGCAGAGAGCTGCAAATTCCACAATCAACTGTATGGAGAGTCCTACGAAAAAGGTTAGTTATGAAACCTTATCGTCTGAAATTGGTTCAAGCACTGTCTGCAGCTGATAAGATTAAAAGAATCGATTTCTGTGATTTTATCCTTGCTCAAATGGAAACAGATGAATCTTTCGTTTCAAAGATTGTGTTTAGTGATGAAGCAACTTTCCACACTAACGGGAAAGACAACCGTCACAATGTCTGTATATGGGGCACTGAGAATCCGCGGGAAACAACTCAGTATGAACGTGACTCGCCTAAGGTGAACGTTTTCTGTGCCATTTCAGCCAATAAAGTTTTTGGTCCCTTTTTCTTCGAAGGTGCTACTGTAACTGGACTACAGTATCTGGAGATGTTAGAGAATTGGCTGTTCCCTCAGCTCCAACAAGAAACACAACAATTCATATTTCAGCAGGATGGAGCGCCACCACATTGGCACTTATCTGTCTGTAACTACCTGAACGTCAACTACCCGAGGCGATGGATCGGCCGCCAGGCAGCCCGTGACAGAGCACTTCATCACTGGCCTCCAAGAAGCCCTGATCTTACCCCCTGCGATTTTTTCTTATGGGGGTATGTTAAGGATATGGTGTTTCGGCCACCTCTCCCAGCCACCATTGATGATTTGAAACGAGAAATAACAGCAGCTATCCAAACTGTTACGCCTGATATGCTACAGAGAGTGTGGAACGAGTTGGAGTATCGGGTTGATATTGCTCGAGTGTCTGGAGGGGGCCATATTGAACATCTCTGACCTTGTTTTTGAGTGAAAAAAACCTTTTTAAATACTCTTTGTAATGATGTATAACAGAAGGTTATATTATGTTTCTTTCATTAAATATACATTTTTAAAGTTGTGGTATTCTTTTTGAATCACCCTGTATACTGTTTTAATTAAAAATTATAAAATAAAGAAGCAAAAACGTTTTCTTGCAAAATAAGCACGAATAAGAGCAAAAACCATAGGTAAAACTGTCCATGTAGGTGCTTCTCGCGAAGTATAGCCTCTGCTTATCGATAAAAGTGTGAAAAAAATTACATGTTTTGCTTAGAAATCTGGGATTTACTGACAAATGACTGCAGGGAGATTTTAACGCTGGCGGAGTAACACAGGTTGAGAGTCCGTTAAATGTGATTAAAAACTGTGGCAAATCACAGGTCAGAATAGCGTTCACGGAAAATTGGCAGAGACAGGGATGGCTGTTACGGGAAAGTCGCAGTTCAGCGCACGCCACGCGCTGCCGCGGTTTCCACGGCAACGCTGCCGCCGGCCGTTCCGCCAGGCCGGCAGACCAGCCAGCCGCGATTTACACGCAGTGGAGCGGCGCGGCGCGGCAATTTGCGGGCTCCGGCGCGCGTGCGACTGCGGGGGCGGCGCCGCACGCTGCGGTCACTGCGGCGGCAGTCTTTCAGGCTGGCGGCGGGAAAAAGAGGGCGCCGGTAAACACGAAGAGCCTGCGGGCCGCACAAGGGCGGCAAAATACACTGTGGTCGGACCGCAGCGTCAGAGTCAGTGGGGCGGCGTAGTATACAACTCCTGCACCACTCGCTAGACTCACTGTGAATTGTATCTGGTCGGTAGAGTTTCAGGGCAGAGGGGCTAATGAGTGCAACAAGAAGTAGAGCCAGATCATGAGCTACTGCTGAAGTGCCGCGCGGTCTGCGGGCGCCTTGTCACGGTCCGTGCGGCTCTCCCCGTCGGAGATTCGAGTCCTCCATCGGGCATGGGTGTGTGTGTGTGTGTGTGTGTCTGTGTGTGTGTGTGTGTGTGTGTGTGTGTGTGTGTGTGTGTGTGTGGTGTCCATAGCGAACCTTAGTTCAAGTTAGACCGATGGCCTCAGCAGTTTGGTTCCATAAGAACTTACCACATATTTCAAAATTATTACGGGAGTAGACAACATTCCATTAGAACTACTGACAGCCTTGGGAGAGCCACTCCTGACAAAACTCTGCCATCTGGTGAGCAAAATGTATGAGACAGGCGAAATACCCTCAGACTTCAAGAAGAACATAATAATTCCAAACCCAAAGAAAAAAATGGTTCAAATGGCTCTGAGCACTATGGGACTTAACTACTGTGGTCATTAGTCCCCTAGAACTTAAAACTAGTTAAACCTAACTAACCTAAGGACATCACAAACATCCATGCCCGAGGCAGGATTCGAACCTGCGACCGTAGCAGTAGCGCTCTTACTTCCAAGTAAGTATCACAATAACCATGGTCATTAACGAAACGATAGGCACATTATCATTAACATTACATACAGAGCTATCAGTAGTGCTCAAATGAAATTTTTTTTTTTACTAAATACTACCGAAAGGTTGCGAACCCTCACAACCTCCCCTTCTGAACAAACGAATGAACTCGTCCAGCGTTTTGGACGAAAAATGGTCACTGCGCATCAGGCACCGTACCCTGTGCGGACTCAAGCGAGTGATTATAATTAAAGTGCACCTACTCACAGAGGTCCAGTGTGGCTGTAATTATCCTATGGCTGCGAAACTTGGTAGATATTGTAATGCGTTAATGTGGGACCGATAATCGCTACGCAAAAGTTCGTTCCCAATATGGCCACCAGGTCCAAATGTGATGCTGTGAACGCAAGAAAGACATACAGAAATACTCCCAAATATAATGGGTCAGGAACGCGGCGTGGGCAGAAGAGGTCGAAGAAGAGAGAAAACCACAATGTTATTTTGTTAATTTACCCCCGCTTACACAATTTATACAATATGAACCGAGCGAAGTGGCGCAGTGGTTAGCACACTGGACTCGCATTCGGGAGGATGACGGTTCAAACCCGCGTGCAGCCATCCAGATTTGGGTATTCCGTGATTTACCTAAATCGCTCCAGGCAAATATTGGTTCCTTTGAAAGGGCACGGCCGACTTCCTGCCCTGTACTTGACACGATCCGAGCTTGTGCTCCCTGTCTAATGTCCTCGATGTTGACAGGACGTTAAACCCAATCTTTCCTTCCTTTTGTTCAGTATGAGGACCGGAAACAATTTCAGCAACAGTTGTTCGCAGCAGTTCACGCGGAATACGAGCAACGTGTTCCGGGATTTGCCCTTCAGATCAGGTAGAGACCGACCCTGTCCCTGGTAAATGCGTTCTTTTAGATATCCCCAGAGTAGAAACTGACATGGATTCGGATTAGGTGATCTTGCAGGCAATGCGTCTGGAAAGCCTCTGGAAATAACACGTCAATGGAAGGCTGCAGTAGGGGGATTTTTCTCCGGGGCGAGCGACGTAAGGCGTTGCTCCAGTTTGCATCAAAACAGTGGTTTCCACTTAGTTGTGCTCTTCCAAAGCAGAAATCACATGTTGTGCAAGGAGGTCTGGATCATGTGTAACCCTCACGGTACACCTAACAAGCCCTCTTCAAAGAAGAACGGACCGACAATAAAAGTGCTTGTGAATCCACACAACACCAGTCACATATGGCGAGTGCCACGGCTCTTTGAGCACGACATGACGTTTAACAGTACCCCAAATCAGGCAGTTGTGTGTAAAATGTAGTGTCAAATGCGCATCGTCACTCCATACAATACTGCCCGCCACATGTCATCAACTTCGACCCGTGCCAGAAACCGAAGAGCAAATTCCGAACGTCGCTGCGGGCGTGAACTTTCAGTCTTTTCACCGTCTGGATCTTGTACGGGTACCAGTGCAAAAAGGCTACAGAACTTTCCGTACTGATGACCATGAGATGGACAGTTCTCGCACGAGCTCTAGCAGTTCCCCGAGGCGCGTGCTGCATGGTCAGTTACACCAACAGCAACCTCCAACCTCACCAATACCTTCCACCGGTACAGGACGTCCTCCTCTTCCAGGTGCCACACCGTCACCCGTGTTTTCGAATTTCATTACCATCTTCTCTAAACCATTTAATAACATCGGGCTTCTTCACGCACCTTTCAGTCGGCGGTTCTCTCCAAATGCAGCACTGATTACATCGCTGCCGTTCACATAAAACAATTTCACTAACAGAGTACGGTGTTTCCTCACGATAGCAATATTGTTGCCAAATGTCAGTATGGATGTCATACTGTCATACAAATAATGTACAGCGCCAAATTCGCACCTGGTGGCCATAACTGGAACTATTTTTTTTCCAGCGTGAATCGATTCCGCATTAACCGATTAGCGTATCTACGAAGTTTCCCTGCCACAGGATAATTACAGCCTACACTGGGCCTCGGTGAATAGCCGCTAAATGAGTTACTTAATGTGTTAAATGTTTGATTTTAATCATCTAAGCGACAAAAAGTTCTTCTGAAATTATGTTTAAAGTATGCTGGAAGTGCTTAAATGCTCTTATTAGTCAACGCTGGACGAGTGAAGTCCACAAATTTGAGCTCCATCTTAGACATAATCTAGTTTTTCACGCATCAATGCTGTATGACGTCATATCTCCTAAACTGTGTGTCGTACAATGATATAACTTAGCAAGACACATTAAGTGCTATATGTGGCTAATATATGAAAAATATATTGGGAATAGAGTTAAACGTAAGAAGTAATAAAAGGTTACGCCGGGGCCGGAAGTTCTACTTGATGAATAGCAAAAATGCAGTAAGCAATAAACTTTCTTCATTTCATCATTCTCTGGTGTGTGTCAGCGAGAAAAGTTTCGTAAAGGTCTGAAATTATGTGTAAAGTTCGCTGCAACTCTAATTCTCGAATACTGGGTGCTTCCGTGCAGCGAGTCATGCCGCCTCAACACACACACACACAGTAGCACTTGTATATACACGCAAACTGAAGCAACGAATAAAAATTTGTACCAATGGCAGGATTCGAACCCAGGTCTCCTGCTCGCCAGCCAGATGCGTTAACCACTACGCCACCCTGGCACAGTGGCTCTGCACGACTGCACGGACTACCTTAGTTCTCAGCGCGTCTGTCTAAATGAGCAAGAACCCGGGCTCGAAACCCAGCCTTGGTGCAAGTTTTCATTCGTCGCTTCAATCTGGACATATTTATACACATATCTGAGACTTGAGAAGATCTTCGGAGCTACATAGTTTCGTCTGTAATTACTTGTCTTACTTTGTTACACCTTTCATATCATATTATACCCCTTAATTAGTAGAATATGTCAGCATTTTAAAATTTACATTCGATAAATTCTTACACGAAAGGTCCGCCTTTGTAGCCGAGTGGTCTACGCGACAGACACCCATGCGGGGGACCCCGGATCGATTCCTGGTACTGCCTGGAATCTACCGTTGGTGGGACTGAACTGGAGCGCACTCTGCCTCGTGATGCCACCGAGGAGCTGCCTGACTGAGAGGTAGCGGCTCCAGGGTCGGAACGTCGAGAACGGCCGGAGAGCGGCGCGCTGGTGCGACGCCCCTCCACACCGCATCACACGATGAGTAGCAGAGGATGTCGCGACATTCGGTCGACTATCGCGCGGCCTTCAGGCCCTGATCTCGCAGTTTCCTTTTCCTTTATTTACACTGATGAGTCACACCATTATGACCACCTACTCCAAAACGTGTTGGTCCACCGCTTGAATGGAATTCAGCAGTGATTCTCCCTGCCACGGATTCGACAAGTACTTGATAGGTTTCCCAGAGGTTTGTGGCACCAGATGCCTACGCGAAGGTCACACACTTCCCGAAATTTGCGGGCGGTTGCCTTGTGGGGGCGGAGCTGGCGCCCGACAGCGCCTCAGTTGGGTTTCATCGGATTCCGATGAGCCCCCGAATTTGATGGCCAAGACATCAACATGAGTTCACCATCGTGCTCCTCAAACCACTGCAGCACGATACTGGCTTTGTGACACGGACGGTTATCCTACTGGAAGATGCATCGCTGTTGAGGAAGACATCAAGTATAATGGGTCACAGGTGGTCCAGTAGCTCACAGCTGTCACGGTCGGTGCCTTCGATTACTACCGCAGGTCCCTTGGAAGCCCAGGTGAATGTTCCCCACAACACAACACTGCTCCTACCGGCCGGCTTCCGAGGTGCGCTGCATGTTTCGACCAGCCGTTCGCCTATATGACGGCAAAGTGTCTCTGCGGGGCACCGTGTCCAACAATGTGCGCTGAACGGTGTGCTCCAAGACACTTGGCCTGCGCCAGCACTATTTATTTATTTCATTAACAGTACAAAATAACCCACCGCCTTGAAATGTAAGGTGTGTCGGATGCTTCTGAATCTAACAGCAAAGACTTCTCATTGTTACAGTCTTATTGGTATACAGTTGTTAATGCTTTTTTAAAATAATATAAATAATATAATATATAAAGATTCCTCTGAGGTTACAGCGAATTGAACGCTTAACAATTGTTAAAATGGTGTCCACCCCTCGTAGCTGAATGGTGCCGGCACGGCAGCTCAACGTGTTCGGTCAGAGAGCTGGCTGGCCCCTGTAATAAAAAAACTGAGTGGAAGGATCAACAAAGGAACCTGATCTGATGTCAGGTGACGTCCGCAATGACCAAACACAACGATAAAAAAAAGAAGGTCAGCATGACGGAATGTCACTCCTAAGGGCCCGGGTTCGATTCCCGGCTGGGTCGGAGATTTTCTCCGCTCAGGGCTGGGTGTTGTGTTGTCCTAATCATCGTCAATTCATCCCCATCGACGCGCAAGTCGCCGAAGTGGCGTCAAATTGAAAGACTTGCACATGGCGATCGGTCTACCCGACGGGAGACCCTAGTCACATGACATTTTTTTGTTAAAATGGTTCCGTATAATTTGTTACTACGTAGTTGATGAGAATATAATTTATACAATGCAAATGCCAAACAAAAATTTAAAAAAAGAAAATGTAACACAATGAGCGTGGTTCAGAATAATTTGTAATACATTGAGGGAAGTGATATGCTGTATTTGGATGAGTAATACAGTCTAAGTAGTATGTTGGTTAGTAATGGCCTATTTCTATCTATTTCAGATGAGAAGGTCTGGGTACAACCTCGAGCTATTCTCATCTGAAATGGTTTGCGCAAATGTATGTTTACACAGATTATACAGATTAAATGCTGATTGAGCACTTCACACATGGAATACATAAATTTTAGCTTCACACGAGAAATACACTTATGTTTGTAACTTGTTAGTTGAAATAGAATATAGTTCATTGCTACTTGAATGCATTATTCTTTAAACAACAGCCAGCACTGCACTTTGTCGTCAGATATGCCACAGACCGCCGCCTATCCTGCTTTACAGGGAGACCAAGCCTCCGACCCGTATTTTCTGTGCCCGCCGCGGTGGACGAGCGGTTCTAGGTGCTTCAGGCGGGAACCGCGCCACTGCTACGGTCGCAGGTCCGAATGTCTCGGGAATGGGTGTGTGTGATGTCCTTAGGTTAGTTAGGTTTAAGTAGTTCTAAGTTCTAGGGGACTGATGACCTCAGATGTTAAGTCCCATAGTGCTCAGAGCCGTTTGAACCATTCTGAACGTATGTTCTGTGATGAGGTACGGACGACAAACTTACTGTCGCCTACTCCTGGTTTAAGCTTTCATCAACCACTTTCCACAGATGCTCACGACAGTAGCCCGCGAGTAGCCGACCAGTTTGCCCGTTTCCAGATTCCCGCTCCCAGGCACTGGACTACAACAATCTGGCTGTTGTCAAAATCGCTTAAGCTGGTGGATTTCCCCATTTGCGCCACTTACCGTCGCCAATACTTTTCTTGGCGCGTCACGCGCCCTCACAACCACCAGCTGGCGTACACCCTCGTGGTGGGCAACGGCCACAATGTACATGAAATAATGGAGATCACATTTTAGTTGCCGCTGAACACTGTCGGACAGCCAACCTGCAACTGCTGCTGGGCTACCGTGTCCCGGACATGAAAGTAATTACCTTTAGTCACTCCTGATGGTGTAATTTCTCTCAAATGGGCATTTTTACACACGTTCTTGCTTACATTTGGTCATGGCATTTGCTTTGTTTTGTCTTACTGTCGTTTGTTCTGTTCTACAGAAATTTCCAGCGCAAAACATCACAACGATATATTCAGTGTCTGAGATGACGGATACGCACTACATGTACAACCGAGTAGAGCAGTCCGGGCGCAGTACGTCTCCTTCACGCTCAACGTTACCCTGCGAGGCAGTTACCTTGCGCACCAACGTTTCTGCCTCTCCAGCAACACTTGCGAGAAGCAGGTTAATATGAAACCACAGATGCAGATGCAGATGGCGGGAGACCACGCGTTGAACGAGCGCCTAAGCTTGAAGAAAGCGTTACACTCCGTCAACTAGTACAAGGAGAACTTCAAGAAGGGAAGGCGTTAATCAGACGACGATCTGGAACGAACTGCATGAAAATCTTCTGTGCTCGTTTCACCTTCAACAGGAGCAAGGACTAAAGGAGGCATACTTTCAAAGAAGAATAACTTTCTGTCATGTTAGCGTAGTGTGCTGTGCTTCTACAGGTCTTAGCGCGTACCTTATTCAATGATGAGGCTGGTTTTTAAGTGATGGGATCTTCACTTATCATAATAATCACGATTGGGCTTATGAACATTCTAAGACGTCAATAGGTTCAGCCTCAACGTCCGGGCTAGAATCATTCATCATCATCAGCCTCAACGTCCGGGCTAGAATCATTCATCATCATCATCATCTCACTGTACCCTATTTCTTTCCGCAACGTCTTACGAGACAAACGTATCTACAATTTCTCAGACACGACTTGCTTCATTTATTTGATGATGTACCTCTAGACGTCATGCAATGATTGTGTTTTATGCACGGCGGTGTTCCACCTCGTTTTAGACGGGTAGTTCGGCAGTATCTTGATAACTGATTTCCGAACAGGCGGATTGGTCGAGGGGGAGCCACTGCATTGCCTGCCAGATCGCCAAATTTAAATCCAAATGATATTTTGTCCCTTGGAGACATTTAAGATCCTTATTGTATTAAACTCCTGTACCGAACGTCGATCTTCTGATGGGGGTACGGGAATACGGAACACACCAGAAGTTTCCCCACAACATAGGCAAAGCTTTGTACGGGGGCTGAAGGGATACGTCGAAGCAGAAGCTGGTTACTTCGGATAATTTTGGTAAATGTAAATGCGTTTGGTAAATGTGTCATCTGTGTGCCATGAATTTTCATTTTAAATCACGATTATTTTGTGATCTCATTTTAATGAACTCAATCCTATACGGTGCCCAAACTATGCTTAAATTACATGCGAAAACCACGTGAAAATTTGTCTCGTAGTTTTGGAAATTAGCGTGTTCAAACACAGACACGACGGTCTTACAGATTTATTATTAGTATATACGTAAGAAAATCTGAGATCACATTAAAAGAAATGCACATTTTTTCAAAAACACATCTTTTGTCCTACGCCTTTGCTACTCACGAAGATAACAGAAACTTTTTCCCGCTTGTATTGAAATTTAATCCAGTCTATTTCCGCACGTCGCGCTGTCGTAGCACTCGGTCAAGATGGCCACTACACTCGATGTTCGTCTCAAGCAACGAACTGTTACAAAGTTCCTGTGTCGTCAGAACGGAAGCGTAACAGCCATCCACAAGAGGCTGAAGAAGACGCATGGAGATGACTGTGTGATGGCAGTACAATGAGTCTTTGGACAAGCAGATAGTCTGGTGCAAGTGGGAAAGCCAGCACTCCTAAGTGTACCTAGTCAGTGGGATGGCATCAGGAAACTCGCCGAATAAGAACGAATTCAAAACTGCGCTTTCAGTTGGAAAAGTTACAGCCCCTGTGCTTTTTCATTCAGAAGGACTGTTGCTTGTGGACACGATGCGGACGTTGTAACCCTAAAAAGCTTCATGCTCGCACGTGTCGCTTTCGACAACACCGGCAAAAATACGATCTTTTACTGCTGCATGATAAATTGTGGCCACATGTCAATGACAACACCGCCACCTAGACCACACAGCTTGGGTGGACAATGCTGCAGCACCCATTCTACAGGCCTGATCTCGCACCGTGTGGGTAGTGTCTCTTCGGTAAACTGATGGACCCCTTTAAGGGACGAGATTTGGCGCTGACGACTCCCTTGTGGCGGCTGCTGGACAGTACTTCGAACGTGCTGCTCCTGACTTCTACGGTGCAGGTACACAAGCCTAAGTTCCACTGTGGCGTAAGGCAGTTGAAAAGGACGGACAGTATGTGGAAAAATGACATTTTGTCTCTCAAGCATGTAGCGACCAAACGTAAGAAGTTCAAAGGCGTGAAAAATAAATATGATGTTTAAAAAACATTGTGCATTTCTTTTGGAGAGAACCTCGATTGTAATCCAATGTATCTGAAAATTATATCGTATGTTGAAAATGGTCGCCCTGCAGCCACATCCATTTCTGTGGTCGTGGATTTACGCAGAGCTGTAACGCCGATTTTACGAATTTTTCGGAACGCGTTTTCCTTCAGCTGCTGTACCATATCGGGATTATTTTCGTATACTTTTACTTTACAAATCCTCCAAGATAAAAATCACAGGCAGACAAGCCTGGCAAACGACACGGCCACAGACCGTTTTACAGAGCGTGCTTCCGTGAGGGGTCCACGAAGACGACACAGTGACTGCCGATTCGTGTAACAAGAGCTCCATCTTGCTGCAAAAGCGGTACTGTCCTTTAAATGAGGTCAGAAATTAAAGAAAATATATAGATAATAATGTATCCTGACAGTCGTTTCAATGGGCCAATAATTCGACTGCCAGAAACCGCGCACCAAAATCCACTTTCTTTTATCGTGAAGAGGAAATTGAGGCAGGATTTGACGGTTTTCTGAGGACCTGTGGCGATTCGTCTGTCTATTCACAAGGCTAGAAAGCTGGACCCAAGCTTGATCACTCGTAAAATAAGAACGCAGGTTAAGTTAGGAATGCAAACAAATTTTAAGCAGCCATTCGCAGTCCTTAACCTTGTTTTCTCTATCAGCTGAAAGTAAAGCGTGAATACACGAAGCGCATAAGGTTTCAGCTCGAAGGACGTAAGTGCAGTATGACAAGAGTTACGTTCAACGCTTGTCTGTGGCTAGAGGTGGTACCGCAGTGACTTTGTCGAGGACATACCACACATGGCGTGGCCACAGCGCCTCTTCATACCAGTTCCGAGCACAGACGGAGAGAGAGGGAGAGAGAGTAGTAAAATTAATCCTTTAATTCTGTTCGCAGACTCGAGCTCCCAGTAAAATTCTGAGCAGATTGATACCAAGCAGTGACCGGTTGGCCTACACAGGTCGTCCACCTTAATTACACAATTAATACTCTTAACCTGATTTTCCAAGGTCCACAGCATAATTTTGGCAATACACGTTCATTTAATAGAGAATGGGCTAAAATGGTGAAATCTAGCTTGGTTTCCTGGCCGTTATTTCGCGTCGTCGTTGAGGCAACACGCTGACGGAGACGTAGAAAGACTCGTGCGTTCTGGGAACGCGCGCCAGTTCGGGCCACCCAAGTTTAAGGCAATAACTCGGCCGCTCCAATCGTCCAGAACAGCAGGAGCAGCTACACCTCACCTCAACTTCTGTTAGACTGGCTTCGTATACCGCGGAGGTGCAATGTAGTTCGTCGGTCGAGCCTTTAAATAGTGCGGAGAGCAGCTCTCCACCTCATTCCGCTGCTCTTACCAACGGCGTCGGCACCGCGAAGTTCATCGTGCTGCAGTCACCGACGTTTGGCGACAAGTGTTGTCTTCCGCTACCTTGGCAGCAGCCTCGTGTTAACCATCCGCGAGCTGCTCGTGACGTTTACAATTACGAAGCACGCCGCAACTACGATGACTCCGTCTGTGCTGTCGCTGTATTTGCACCGCGTGATACCGGCGCTGCAAATCGTCATGTATGTTCTACTGTCCATCCCATGTTACTGTGACCGCATTCTTGCCCCACGGCTAGCGTCTTTGTTATTGTGATTTATGATAAATTATTTTGCGCGCTCTCTCTCTCTCTTTCTCTCTCTCTCTCTCTCTCTCTCGGAACTCGTCTTTATACTGCAGACATTACTGTTTGTGTGAACTTTTTTTTTACTCACTTGTCCTATAGCGAGCCCACTGTGCGCCTAGCGGCTGCGTCATTGTGGGTGATACGTTACGAAAATTGTGACACGATTGTCTCTCATTTGTGTGTACATTTCTGAACAAATGCACTGCCAGACGATACTTTCATTAGTCTGTTGCTTCTTTGCTGTCCCTTTAATCAATTCTTTACCAGGGGCCGAAACACCTGCTGTAAGAAACTAAATCCGACGTGTAGGTCAGAAGATCAGCAGGCGATCTGCTAGGGAAGAATGATAGCTGGTACAATTAATTCAGACTCTTAACAGGAGGGATGACAGGGACCACAGCCATAGCTACAGTCATTCGCCCAAGCAACCAAGACACAAGCTACAGGCTGTCTGACAAGAGTTTTTCAGGCTAACAGAAGAGTTCTGCAAAATGTTTGGAGCCGCTTACGGAGTTCGAACTAAAGACTTACGGCTACCCTTACAATTAGATACAACACCATTGGGCCATCATTGTGGTGTAAACTTTTGAACAATAATTTTTCCAAGAGTACTGGAGACAGAAGTTGTTCATGGAAAATTGAAACTGTTCGTAGAAATTACACGTCAGTTCTTAAATGAACAAGTGTGGATGTAAGGTTCAACTATACATACCCTTTCACTCACAAAATGCTACATACTTTACGTGAATAAGTCAGAATACAAGGAATGGACAGTGTCTTGAAAGAAAGATATAAGATGAACATCAACAAAAGCAAAACGAGGATAATGGAATGTAGTCGAATTAAGTCGGATGATGCTGAAGGAATTAGATCAGGAAATGAGACACTTAAAAGTAGTAAAGAAGTTTTGCTATTTGGGGAGCAAAATAACTGATGATGGTAGAAGTAGAGAGGATATAAAATGTAGACTGGCAATGGCAAGGAAAGCGTTTCTGAAGAAGAGAAATTTGTTAACATAGAGTATAGATTTAAGTGTCAGGAAGTCGTTTCTGAAAGTAATTGTATGGAGTGTAGCCATGTATGGAAGTGAAACGTGGACGATAAATAGTTTAGACAAGAAGGGAATAGAAGCTTTCGAAATGTGGTGCTACAGAAGAATGCTGAAGATTAGATGGGTAGACCACATAACTAATGAGGAGGTATTGAATAGGATTGGGGAGGAGTTTGTGGCACAACTTGACTAGAAGAAGGAATCGCTTGGTAGGTCATGTTCTGAGGCATCAAGGGATCACCAGTTTAGTATTGGAGGGCAGCGTGGAGGGTAAAAATCGTAGAGGGAGGCCAAGAGATGAATACACTAAACAGATTCAGAAGGACGTGGGTTGCAGTAAGTACTGGGAGATGAAGAAGCTTGCACAGGATAGAGTAGCATGGAGAGCTGCATCAAACCAGTCTCAGGACTGAAGACCACAACAACAACAAGGAAATGACGCTCACAGCACTCCCAAGCAACGAATGAAGCTGTGACGACAAATGCTGACCGCCTTCACGTGATTCAAAGGTCCGGCGAGCGGGAAATCACGTGATACTTGCAGAGCATCTTGTTCAATAAGAAGAGAAGAGAAAAAATAAAAGCAAAACATTGAGAAAGACGGAGCAAGGAATGAGGAGAGAGCGTGCACGTTAGTTACCGACGATCGCATTCAGAGCGTGTTCAGCAGTTGCTGACGGCGCGCACTGCCAGGCAGCCGCTCTGAAAGGGGCGAACGTGATTAAAACTGCGCCTTCAGCCCGCCAGCCGACACTCGCGGAACACCAGCGCCGAGGCAGAACCGGAGACCGACGCTGACAGCTAGAAGCGCGAGCAGTTGCAGTGTTCCGGCGCTCAGCTGGTTCGTCTCAGTGCGGTGGTTGCATAATGAGTTTCGTCGGAGCGATGCCCGCAGAAAGCGTAATAAGGCAGCGAACGGCGCCCTTAATTACACGCGCCCCGGCGTCCCGCGAGGCGGCAGATGCAGCCGCCAGGCGCTGGTAGTCGGCAGACAAACACTGAGGCAGCCACCCAGGGCCCGACAAAGCCCGTACCAGCGTCGCTTGGGACGACGCGACTCAGCACTGCATCTTTAACGGGGCGAAATCGACCGATTTGAAGGTTCGGCATGTTGACAGGACACAGCAGCAAACAGCCGCATTTCGCTTTCGGTTTACTTTACTACACTCCTGGAAATGGAAAAAAGAACACATTGACACCGGTGTGTCAGACCCACCATACTTGCTCCGGACACTACGAGAGGGCTGTACAAGCAATGATCACACGCACGGCACAGCGGACACACCAGGAACCGCGGTGTTGGCCGTCGAATGGCGCTAGCTGCGCAGCATTTGTGCACCGCCGCCGTCAGTGTCAGCCAGTTTGCCGTGTCATACGGAGCTCCATCGCAGTCTTTAACACTGGTAGCATGCCGCGACAGCGTGGACGTGAACCGTATGTGCAGTTGACGGACTTTCAGCGAGGGCGTATAGTGGGCATGCGGGAGGCCGGGTGGACGTACCGCCGAATTGCTCAACACGTGGGGCGTGAGGTCTCCACAGTACATCGATGTTGTCGCCAGGCGGAAGGTGCACGTGCCCGTCGACCTGGGACCGGACCGCAGCGACGCACGGATGCACGCCAAGACCGTAGGATCCTACGCAGTGCCGTAGGGGACCGCACCGCCACTTCCCAGCAAATTAGGGACACTGTTGCTCCTGGGGTATCGGCGAGGACCATTCGCAACCGTCTCCATGAAGCTGGGCTACGGTCCCGCACACCGTTAGGCCGCCTTCCGCTCACGCCCCAACATCGTGCAGCCTGCCTCCAGTGGTGTCGCGACAGGCGTGAATGGAGGGACGAATGGAGACGTGTCGTCTTCAGCGATGAGAGTCGCTTCTGCCTTGGTGCCAATGATGGTCGTATGCGTGTTTGGCGCCGTGCAGGTGAGCGCCACAATCAGGACTGCATACGACCGAGGCACACAGGGCCAACACCCGGCATCATGGTGTGGGGAGCGATCTCCTACACTGGCCGTACACCACTGGTGATCGTCGAGGGGACACTGAATAGTGCACGGTACATCCAAACCGTCATCGAACCCATCGTTCTACCATTCCTAGACCGGCAAGGGAACTTGCTGTTCCAACAGGACAATGCACGTTCGCATGTATCCCATGCCACCCAACGTGCTCTAGAAGGTGTAAGTCAACTACCCTGGCCAGCAAGATCTCCGGATCTGTCCCCCATTGAGCATGTTTGGGACTGGATGAAGCGTCGTCTCACGCGGTCTGCACGTCCAGCACGAACGCTGGTCCAACTGAGGCGCCAGGTGGAAATGGCATGGCAAGCCGTTCCACAGGACTACATCCAGCATCTCTACGATCGTCTCCATGGGAGAATAGCAGCCTGCATTGCTGCGAAAGGTGGATATACACTGTACTAGTGCCGACATTGTGCATGCTCTGTTGCCTGTGTCTATGTGCCTGTGGTTCTGTCAGTGTGATCATGTGATGTATCTGACCCCAGGAATGTGTCAATAAAGTTTCCCCTTCCTGGGACAATGAATTCACGGTGTTCTTATTTCAATTTCCAGGAGTGTAGATAAAAAAAAGAAAACAATACCGCTATCCATTTCGAATCTACACTATCTGATCAAATGCATCTACCTCTTAGTGGAAAATAATACGAGGCGTGTCCAGCCTTCGCCATTGCGACGACTTCAGACACGCCGAGGACACTTGCAGTGAGGTGTAGCTCAATGGCCGTGGAGGAACGTGGGATTAAAGGAACCAGACTGCTACGGTCATCGGATCCTTTTTCCAAAAACTAAAAACATCCACAGAGAATAAAAAACGAACAACAGAAAAGACGGCAGACGACACAGGACAACAAAGACACAGACATAGATCAGACAAAACGAATTATGGTCTCGCGGTTCTAGGCGCGCAGTCCGGAACCGTGCGACTGCTACGGTCGCAGGTTCGGATCCTGCCTCAGGCATGGATGTGTGTGATGTCCTTAGGTTAGTTAGGTTTAAGTAGTTCTAAGTTCTAGGGGACTAATGACCACAGCAGTTGAGTCCCATAGTGCTCAGAGCCATTTGAACTATTTTTTGAAAACGAATTAAAATCTCACAGTGTGACGGTGGTTGCCCGACCATAGAGAAAAAAAAAAAAAAAAGGAAAAGCCAACCACCGAGATAAAACTCAGTCTAAAACCGTAGGCCAAAGGCCAGAATCAACACTATATAAAGATAAACACTTAGAGCAAATGATAAAAGCCGCCTGCCCGAATAAAACGCAAAACTAAACCTGCTGTCAATGCCAAGCCGCAGCGACGCAGAGGGGGGGGGGGGGGGGGGGTCCTCACGTCGCAATAGGTGGCCGTGCGTCATCCGCGTGTGCCCAACGCGCAGTCGGCAGAGGACGACAGACTCCTTGCGAGAGACTCGCAAGGAGGAGCGCCACACAGTCGTCGTCTCCTTGACGGCACGGAGTTTGTTAGGGGTGGTCAGACCGCGCCATTCAGCGTCCCATAGCGCGAAAACGGACGAACGGCAGCCCATTCTTCTTCGAGATACGAAACCAGGGAAGGTTCTGTATTGGACGCTCGGGTCTGGAGCTAAGTCGTCGTTCTAACTCATCCCTATAGCGCCCCACTGGGCAGTTCAGTCCATTTCAGAAATTTAACCGTCCACAAAGCACTGCCTGTCTGACGCCACTTTATGACAGGGTGCACTGTCATGCTGCCATAAACAATAGTCGTCCCCAAACTGTTCCTGTGATATACGCAGTACAAAAAGCTGCAAAATGTGATCACATCCTTCAGCAATTAGTGTTCTCTTATGCAAAAGAAGAGGATCACGCCCTAGCCACGAAAAGCACCCCCGTACTGTGGACTCCCCTGCACTTCACTGCTAACGTTCTCGAGGCATTCGCCAATCCAAAGCCATCCATCGGATTGCTACAAGTATAAGTAGTGAGTCGGAACTCTCCATTACATTGATTAAATATTAAGTAAGGTTATTCTTTGCATTGTGTAAGAGTGAGCCGGCCGAAGTGGCCGTGCGGTTAAAGGCGCTGCAGTCTGGAACCGCAAGACCGCTACGGTCGCAGGTTCGAATCCTGCCTCGGGCATGGATGTTTGTGATGTCCTTAGGTTTAACTAGTTCTAAGTTCTAGGGGACTAATGACCTCAGCACTTGAGTCCCATAGTGCTCAGAGCCATTTGAACCATTTTTTTTGTGTAAGAGTGGAAATAAATAAGCACTCAGATACCGATACTAACAATCTGAGGGCGAAACGTGGGAGCGCGATTCTGAGCATTGTTGTGAGACGAGTCAGTAGTGTCGTTCGAGAGCTCGGAGAGCCGAAGACGTGTCACGCTGCCCTCACGCCGGTGATGGCAGATCTCACCGGACTCACGGCCTGATTTCATTCATATGGCCAGGAGAGATGTAGATGGCTTAATTACGCTTGAAGATGGAATTCAAGGTAAAATTCGCAAGCATAGCGTGAAGCGCAATTGCAGGTTTAGGCTAGAGATTGTTAGTCCGAGTTTGCAGTGATTCCATGATTTGCTTGTCACGTAAAGGAGCCTCCTTATCCTCCCAATAGTGATAATTATTCTCCACATCCAATTCACAAAAATGCTGTCGTTATTGAATATTAACGTAACTTTGAAAACGAAATAATTTGTTAATCTGGCACTCAGTCATTATTGATACTTATGTCATTGTCAGGCATTTCGCCATTATTAATACTTGTCAAACTATTATTGGTCACGACGATTTCCGAAGTTTTGAAATACACTTAATGCGTGAAATCCTTTCTTACAAGTTACGTAGTAGTTAACAGGACCGAAGCGAACTCCTTTTTCGTAAACTCATTCTTAGTAACGATAAGCTTTAGCTGCGTGCTGCTGCGAATTGCTGTAATCCACTTGGAAAAAGGCAGTCATCGAAAGAGGTGACTGCAAAACTTAGGGCCAAAACAGAGACACTGACACACTATATTCAAATACGCAGTCAGATAGCTTATCCAAATGTTAGTCTTGTCATGTAACAATCTACTGAGGGCTTAAATGACACTGAAAATGACACTCATACAACACGCTCACAGCGTTATGCAGGTTAGATTCCGATTACTCGTAGCTCAGGTTGTTATCGAGTCCATTTTCAGAGACGAACATATGCTCTATTTGTTGTAGGTATGTTACATTTTGTTGGAGGTACGTTACACAAGTTGAAGCGTGATTTATCGCTCCAAATCTCTTCGTTTCCAGTCACCCTCGGTCCAGTAGCGTTACTCTTTACACCTGTTATATGAACGCGGGGTGTCTGTTCTGTCGGACAGGTGGGAATGTGGGTCGGCCGGGAGGCGTCGCGAGGCAGTCCGCGCAGCTCCGGTAAACACTTTGTCCGGCTGGCGCAGTCGTTAATGCAGCTGCGCAGTGAGCGTGAGGTCGCGGGTTCGAATCTCGGTCCGGCATACGTTTTCACTCGTCACCACTGATACTGCATAAAGTGCCGGTGTAGCTGACATCAACAGTTCTCTCCCTCTCCTTTCCTTCCCCCCCGTCTTCCACCTTCAATTTACGTAACACTCTATACTCCACTTCAAGTGTCGCTTCGTACCGACTGCACACATGCGCGTCATATGAGGAGTTGCTCAACCACTGTAGCCCGTAGCCCACTCTTTTTAACTCCTTACGGATAGTCATTGTGCTAGATGGACTGCTGGTGGCACTTCGGGACTCACCACGACTGATTCCTTCTGCTGCCATCCGTAATGCTTGACAGTCCATGTCCGTCAGTACATAATGAGCCGTTGTGCATCACGGAGAGGCTTTCTCATGAAATTACTATAGAATACTTTCCGGGAAGAGTCGGACAATATATTACTTTCTCGCACATACATCCCACGAAATGACCACGACCAGAACGTTAGATCTAATACAGACGCTAAACGGCCATTATTCTTTCCAAGCGCCTTTCGGGAGTGGACCAGGGTAGAAGAGGATCAGTTATTAGTACCAGAAGTATCCTCCGCCACACATCGCTAGATGTTTTGATGCCTGTATGCTCATGGCTCAGCTAAGGTTCTTTCGTGTTTTCACTTCAGACTCACATAACCAACAATCGGCTAGGTCAGCTTCAGAAGGGTTGAAACGTCCCTGACTGATTTGTTGATGATAATGATGAAGTCCCATACTCCGTGACGGAGCGTAGGGGAACGATGCGGGAGACTCGCACCGCCGTACTAGGCAAGCTCCTAATGGAGGTGGTTTGCCATTGCCTTCCTCCGACCGTAATGGGGATGATTGATGATGATGATGAGGGCGACACAACAACACCCAGTCATCTCGAGGCAGGAAAAATCCTTGACCCCGCCGGGAATCGAACCCGGGACCCCGTGCTCGGGAAGCGAGAACGCTACCGCGAGACCACGAGCAGCGGACACTGATTTGTTACTCAGATAAAATTCAATGACTAGCCCACGTCTTAGAGTTTACACACTACTAAGCAATAACAGGAGTGGTCTTTGAGTTGAATAATTATGCACAGGCGTTCTCTAGCATTCGTGAAGACACTAGTGAGGGGCATACGTCGGATGTGACCCTGATCTTTAATTACAAAGGCGGCAGCCGTATATTCTGTAGGTGGCGTGTGGATTATTGACGTAGATGTTGTCGCTGTCGTTGCTTGACGTTGGAACACCTGGTGTCTGTAAGTACACGACTTACTGCACGCAGCACCTGTATCCACCTCCAACAGGTTGTGTTCTCCTACAATCGTAGCCGCATAGCTGCCTCACTCGACGTAACACTGCAGTTTCCCTTTCACTGTGCGATTAAACAGTCGACGACCTCGACAACATTTATTGTGTCGGCGAAGTCTTGAAAACGCATTGGCTGACTAAGTTGGGCAATCTTGTACCGTGTAGCGTAGGAGAGAAGGCGAGTAGGTTAAGTCGAGAAAAATAATACATGATGGAAGCTGACCGGCGGCGTTCGCAAAATGTAAAATCCCGGCTTAAAGACTCCTGGTCCGGCACACAGTTTTAATCTACCTTCACAACAGTGTAGACGCCCTCTACGGCAGAGTGAAAGACCACACGCAGTGGCCACGATCTACCAATGGATGCAGTCAAGTGGATTTGTCACAGTAGACTAGAATTCGACAGCAGGGGCGGAGGTATGATTTGTTTCCCCATATGGTCGTCACCTCGGTTTCTTTATAAAGGGTGTCTCGTTAAGAATGCAACTTTTAAGTGGATTATAGCATTCAAATTTATTGATGAAATCAAGAACGTTACACATTATTGTAGTGGATGGATGGATTATTTGGAGGAGGGGAGCAAACAGCTAGGTCAACGGTCCCATCCGATTACGGCACGATGGGGAAGGAAGTCGGCCATGCCCTTTCAACGGAACCATTCCGGTATTTGTCTGGAGCGATTTAGGGAAACCACGGAAAACCTGAATCTTGATGGCCCGATGCGGTTTGAACCGTCGTCCTCCCGAATGCGAGTCCATTGCGCTATCACAGCGCCACCTCGCTTGGTGATCATTGCAGCGTATGCTGCCTGTGACTATGTATAAAATACGATATTTACTCCAATGCACGATACTGCAGGTATCGTCTTGTTATTTCGATGAAATTTTTCAAGACTTTCCGGCATACTTGCACTACCAGTTCTGAAGTTATACGCTGAAACTCGGTCTTGAGCTCGGAAGGAATCGTGGTTTCTTAGCATCCACGTAGGATTTTAAATACCCCACAGAAAGGAATTACATGGTGTCAAACCAAACGCCTGCATGAGCAATCCGCGCCACCGTTCGAGAGATCACCCGGCTACGGAACCTCTCGCAACAAGTCCGGTCTTGCAGTCGATGTGTGACACGTTGCGCCGTCTTGCTGTAACCAAATGTCTTCGGCATTCACACAGAGCACAAAGTCACTCTCCATTCCTACATTTTGTTTGTTCACGAAGTCATTTAACGGAAAGCGCGCCTCGTCAGTGAAAATTATTTTCTCGATGAAACTGTTGTCCGATCTTTGTTCCGCAAGCACCAATTGGGTGCATGCTCTGCGCTTTCCGTGATCGCTGTTGTGTCGGATGGATTTTATAGGCTCAAAACTGCAGATTTTCTTTCACAATTCGTTGCATGATCGTTCTGGAAACATCCAGTTGTCGTGAAAGTCGGCGAATAGATTCCACCGCATTTAGAGCAACGTTATCGCTCACGATGACGACGTTTTCTGCCTAACAAATGACAGGAGGACGCTCCAGTGGTTTAATGCGCACAACCGAATCTGTGTTCTCAAATTTAGTAATTAGCCTCATCACAGTTGACTTATTCGGTGCATTCTGTTGACCAAACATTCCACAGAGTTTGTGAACAGTCTCTGCACAACATATGTCGCACTCGTTAGTTTTCGTTATGACAACACGTTGTTCCGCCGTGAAGCCCACCTTCACAAAGAAAGCAGATGAAAATCAAACCATGTTCTATGCTGGTTTACTAGAACAGCTTTGGCGGGCATTTGGAAAGTTGCGTAGTTTATAAATATAACTTGAGAGAGGAAAGCTGGACTGGTTTCTTTTAGAAAGTGACGACCGATTTCATCCCCCCTTATCGTTCAATTAAACTAGCGTCTGTTTAGTGCTAGGAGTAGATGGGACGTTAACCGCCATCTTAGCTGCCCTTCCTTGGTTTCTTCTCCATCACTAGCTACTTCAGTTACGCCGACCTGAACTCACAGACAAACCCATTTTCACGTCGGTTTACGGTACAGCATCAACAGTTTCCTCCACGAAGTACGTTCGGTGATAGAATATTTTCCCGTTGCGCCGTCTGCAAAATGGAGCTCCCGAGACGTAGTTCGGGCGGATGGAAAATCACAAAGCGAAACACATCACTCGTCAAGTACACGCACACCCGGTATATTTCCTGCCTGTTTTGCTCTGCAACTGCCGACAGCCTCATTTCCGTAGCGGCTTGTAACCTGACACGTGCCTATCATAAAACATTGACTGTAGCCGTAAACTCGTAGTCCGTACGAATGCTCTACACAATGAGATGGACCACTGGATTTAACACAGGAAATACTCTTGTCGAAGTGTTACACAACTCACAGTTTGGAGAAGAGCTGTAATAAATTACGCGACGCAGCGACGCTGCAGGAGGCAATTGCGGGCACAGCGAAAACAAATTAAATTTTTGTAAGTCGTACAGATGACCTCGTTTTGTAGCATACGAGGTGCGACAATAAAGTAATGAGACTGATGTGAAAGAAAATGTTGCTTACCGCTTTAGTCAAGTTCAGTGTTGTCTCCTTCAAAGTAGTTCTCTTCTGATTGCACACACTTTTTCCAGCACTTCTGCCATTGACGGTAACATTTCTGGACCTCATCTTCTGTAACATCCTCGAAGACCCTCGTCACAGCTTTTTTGACATCTTGTGTTGTTTAAAAATTGTGTCCCTTGACCGCCGTTTTGACTCTTGGAAATGATAATAGTCGCAGGGAGCGATACCTGGTGAATAAGGTGGCTGTGGTAGCACTGAAATTTGTTTTGAGGTTAAAAATTGCTGTACTGACAGAGCAGTATGGGATGACGCATTATGGCCGTGGTGCAGAATACAATTATCAGCAATGTTGGCACGGACACGAACCTTTTCTCGACTGATGTTCAGTTCTTCTGCAATCATTTACACGAATAAACTTCGATCAGATCGTACGAGTTCACGCACCCTGGCCAAGTTGACATCTGTCCGTGAGGTTGATGGTCGTCCACTGCGGTCTTCATCTTCAACATTCGTTCTGCCTTCACTAAACATTTTATGTCAACAAAAAACTTGAGCTCTTGACATAACCTCCTCTCCAAAAGCCTTCTGAAGCTTACCGTAAGTTGTCGTCGCGTTTTCACCCAATATAAGGCAAAAAGAAATGGCATACCGTTGCGCAATCTTATGCGGTTCCATTTCCGTGACGAGAGACTCAAACACGTGTTAACTTATTACAGCACAGCTCACGACTGAGCAGTTGCATCGATGTGCCACTTGGACTAGAAGCAGCTTATAGATCAAGGTCAAAGATATTGTGCCTACGCAAGCCTGCAGGGTTGCCACATCTTGCAAAGAAAATCAGTCTCATTACTTTATTGTCGCACATCGTATAGTGTTCACACCATGTTTAACAATAACAGTTCTTCTGAGGCTACGACAGGAACCAAACAGACGCTGCGTCCGAGTTGATAGCAATCCCATAAGCAGCCATGACTGCCATTAGTGCTAACCCAAGGCAACGGTCGACGTTTGGTGCAGAGATCAGAAGTCGACCCCCAACTTAACACAAATGTAACGTATTGCGCAAAGGTAAGACCCGTTATTGTTGGTTTACACGACTGTCGAACAACCGCTGGAAACAGTCACTTCTATTGAACGTATAAGAGTATGGGAGCAGAGAGATTTAAAGTGAAACTACACAGTGAAACTAATTGTATGAAAGTCAAACACCAAACTGAAATTCATTGGAAGAATCTGCAGTCCAGCCACAAGCCACAAAGGAGGTCTTTCGACCAATAATGAACACCGCTCATCAGTTTGGGATCCGTGCCGGATAGGATTGTTAGCGGAACCAAAGAAGATCCAACGAAGAGGAGCGCAATTCGTAACAGATTCGTTCACTACGCGCTAAAGCGTGACGGAGATACTGAACAGATTCCAGGAGCAGGTGCTCGAAAGAGAAGCATTCTGCCTCATGGTGTGGTTTACTGTTGAAATTCCAAGAGTGTACTTTCCTAGAAGATTCTACCAACATGTTGCTTCCTCCTACATACAACCGTGGAAAGGCTATGAAGGTAAAATTAGAGATATCCAGCCTCACACGGAAGCAGGCGTTCTTCTTGCGAAGCATTCGCGGCAGGAACAGGGAATGGGGGGTGTCCCCATTGGTACACAAAGTACCCTCCATCACATACCCCAAGGCGGTTAGTCGAGTATAAATGCAGATGTGGCAATATTTGCAATCACGTGATTCAACTCTCAGAATCATGTAGTGCTGCCTATGGAAACCTTTGCAAACACCGACTGATAACTGATACAAAAACTTTCAGCCTACAGTAGTACGCCGACTGATAATTGATGCAAAAACTTTCAGCCTACAGTAATACAGAAACTTGCAAAGCGTCATACCTTCAAGTGGAGCGAGTAAACAGTGACAGATGGTGAGCTAGAATTCAAAGTAGAAATCAGTTTTTTGGAATGGTATATACACAACGGAAAACATTAAAAGAAGTACACTTATTGGAATCGGCGGGTTCAAACTCTGAAGCTTTGGCAGGGCTAACGACAACGTGGCCATTCGCGTACATAATTAAGTTACCGAACAACCGCACTGTCAGCTTTGCATTTTTGCCGTATCGTGTACACTACTGGAAGTCGTCTCGAATAATACCGTATGAAACAAGAATGCTGCGTCTCATGACGAATGTCAAGGCGGCCAGTTTCTGGACATTCTTTATGCAGGGCGTTTCGCAATTCGTATTACAATGTTCCAGGCATTGCAAGAGGGTGTTAATACATAACGTTTCGGTTAAGAGCCTCGGAACGGAAACGTACAGTTTGGGTGTAAAATAAGTCTGTGAGAAAAATGGTATTTGATGAACGGAGGCGATCCGGGAAACGTTCGCGATACATGCACTCTGCAGCTGTATCACTACGTCCCGTGCCGTGGAAGCGAGGGATTTGAAAGTGACCCTGGACATGGGTTTCTTATCAAAAGGAGAGTGAGTGAGTGACTGAGTGTGCGTGAGAGAGAGAGAGAGAGAGAGAGAGAGAGAGAGAGAGAGAGAGAGGAGGACCTAGGTCTATTCTCACTTACAACTGACTTGACTTTCTATTTCCTCGCACTCACTAGAAAAGCACATACAGATCGGCTATTTTGCCTCTCTTTTCGCATGACTGTGGTACTGTAAATACGTGGATGCAGTGAATCCCGCTCTAGTGTGGAGCACTTCTCAAGGGCATTCCAGGGTACGAGGTTCAAACTTTTACGATACTGTTTGCGCTAACGGTCGAACAGCGCAATTAACTTAAGTACAGTACTAACATTTCTTGGAGATGCGAGTACTGCAGAATGCTTCTACGCTGCTGCAACGCCTCTGCTCTTCACTCCCCGGTTCTGCGTCAGCTGAATGCTCCGGCAGTCGAAAGTAATTTATGAACACTCCTCAAACGTGGGCATCAGAACGTAGCTCTCATAACATGGGCTTGGTGCAAGTCTGTGTAATGTTTCTCACGCTTTTATAATATGATACCATTTCAAACAATGTCAGAATATTAATGGCGATGACAAATTATATGCGGCATGACTTCACCGCGATTACGTTTTAATAAGTGCACGAATTTATCTATAAATAATGGCGATTTCATCAAGAGTCCTAATTATACCTTACCACCAACGTACCGCTACGATTATTATTATTGTTCCAAAGAAACATGTTTCTTTGTACCGAAAGAAGTTTACCGAGGATGATTGGTGAACAATTAAATTACGGGACTGCAATGCAGTACGCGCGCACTTCTCGCCTATCGCCTTGGCCTGTTGCTCTGAAGCTGCTGTTCGACACATGGTTCTGTCACACGGTATTCAGTAGTTTCGTGGAATTTTGAACCTCGATTTTTCGAAAACCGCTGAAAAAGGCCCATCAATATATGGTGTGTTCACTCTTTGCCTTTACAGTGGACTGAAGATCAGCAGTGGACACTTTCAGCGACATGTCTGAATGAATGACAGTCCCCTCTTCCTCAAGGGCCGAAACCAGAGAGGGTAGTGATGTTGGACGTCGGGGTCTGCGCCGGAGTCGACTCCCTGACTCATCCCAACGGTGTTTCACTGGGTTCAGATTGGGGACTCTGGGCGGTCAGGTCATTTCAGGAATGTTATCGTCCACAAAACATTGCTTTATGACAGGCTGAAATGTTAGGCTGTTACAGTCATCGTGGCCAAACTGTGCCTCCACTGGTAGCATTTTGGAACTTAGGAGGGATTCCTCCCGCTGACTGCACGCCATTTGTTCAAGTACTCTCCAAAATAGTCGACGGTCCCTATCCGTTAGTAGCCGCGGTCTGCCTGGTCTTGGTGTAGCTCTGGTTGTTCCTTCACGATTCCGCTTCCCAGTCACATCACGAATAGTCGATTTGGGCAGCTTTAGCAGGACTGAAATGTTGCTGTTGTCGGTGGTGGTGGTGCATCTGGAAGGCGCTCAACATCGCGGTCATCAAAGACCGTATGCTGACTGTGTGACGCGAAAGGGGCTATAGCACACAAAACGAGGATAGCCTACAATACGACGTATGACCACATACGCTCCCTTGTACTCTCTTTTATATGAACATACACGACTCCTCAGATCGGTACAACGGAGCAAGCGAGTCAAAGCAAAGTATGACAAACAATGAAATCAGATCTGGACAGCCACTAAACTTGAAATGTCACCGATGGATTTGTTACTCAGGTGACATGTAAAGATTAGTCAGCATTTCGAAGTCGTCGGGCTTTTCTGACCGAGGCATTCTGCTGCCAATGCTCTACACAATCCGACAACACAATCCCTCCACCACCACCCCCTCCTCCATTTACACTGTAAAGTACGCGTCTCGCACATCCAGTGGTCAAATGCTCATTATATAGGGGTGTCCGGAACCAATGGCCTTGCCGCAGTGGTAAAATCGGTTCCCGTCAGATCCCCCCCAGTTAAGCACTGTCGGGCTGGGCTAGCACTTGGATGGGTGACCATCAGGTCTGCCGAGCGCTGTTGGCAAGCAGGGTGCACTCAGCCCTCGTGAGGCAAACTGAGGAGCTACGCGATCGAGAGGTAGTGGTTCCCGTCTCGTAAACTGGCATACGGCCGGGAGTGCTGTGTGCTGACCACATGCCCCACCATATCAGCATCTAGTGACGCCTGTGGGCTGAGATTGACACCGCTGCGGTCGCAGGTTCGAATCCTGCCTCGGGCATGGATGTGTGTGATGTCCTTAGGTTAGTTAGGTTTAATTAGTTCTAAGTTCTAGGGGTCTGATGACCTTAGAAGTTAAGTCCCATAGTGCTCAGAGCCATTTTTGAGGATGACACGGCGGCCGGTCGCTACCGGCCTTCCAAGGCCTATTCCAAGTTTAGTTTTCATGGCTGTCCAAGTATTTTTGATCCGCCAGTGTATGTGCGAAAGATGAGAAAATCGGTTACCCGTTGGGCGTGCGCACCACTCTGCTGAGTAGTTTATTTATTTATTTACAATTTGCTGGCTTTGATGATGTGTTCGTAAAGCCATCTCAATGTCAATTATTACGATAAGAACGTGGGGGCAGTACAACGCCCACTCACCGAGCAGCGAACTGCTGAACAGTTAAAGTCATTTTTTTTCATGTTTTGTGAGACGCTGGACGGAATACAGTATTACAAGGCAGGGAACGATCCCCTGCGCTGCCATTGTCTTTTCTTTGGCATTAATTGTTCCTCGCAGCGGCACACGTTGTCTGCCGAGCAGTGACAGGACCCGACAGGAGGACAGAGGAGCGGAGAGGGGAAGCGCGAGGGGAAGAGGGAGTCCCGTGACGTAAAGAGGGCGCACGCACCCGGGCAAACGGCTAACGATCGTACACAATGGCGGGCAGCGGAGGAAAGCTTAAGTTTCATCGTTTCGAAAGAGACGGCAGAAAGACGGGCGGGGCGTCGAGGCGCGGGAGCGCAGGCCCTCATTAATGCCGAGCCGCCAGTTCTCGTGCTCGTTACTGGCGCCAGCGACCTGCGCCGGGCTCGCCAGTCAGCGATCCGCCGGCGCCAGCATTCCGCGTTCGCCGGCGCGCCTTATTGGCGCCCTGGGGCGCTGCCCGTTATTCCCCGCCAGCGCCCCTGGCAGAGTCCATTGCAGAACAAGTCTCTCGTTTGCCGACGTTCGATAGCTGTTCAGGGGTCGCGGGTGGCGGCCTGCGAAACACGGCTATCGAACTAACAGCTCGGCAACGAGAAATCTATGACGCTCGCCGTAAACAAGAAACAACTGCTTGCCGCTTGTTTAGCAAAGTAGGAATGACAGCAAATTATCACCGGGTAAGAAAATCTCCGTCTAGAGGACATGTTGCATCGCCAATAACCGTGTTTTAGTCATGTCTGTGCCGAGCGACAAGTATGTGCCTCAGTATTGCATACTCCAACATCCATGTTCTCACGAGGCTGATGAACGATGGTATTACACGCATACTTGTTCCGTGGATACGATAATCCTGGATGCTAGAACCGTACGATTATCGATCTGAGTCTCGTAAACTAGTCTCTTCACATTCGCCCAGACGAACAAGTCCACGGGTGTAAAATTTGAAAATTTCCCGGCGAATCAACGGTTCAATCAGATTTCGGGCTTGCAGCCGGTCGTCGTAAAGCCCGAAATCTTTTTGAACATGTCCACGGGTGTCACGTCTGTTGACCGAACTGGCCATGGAACACCACCACCGTGACCAATCCATTGTTCACCAAACTGTAATTCAATGTAGCTCCTAACACGAATATAAAGTGTGCCGGCGCCCCGTCATGTTGAAACTACGTAGCTGACGAATTCTCAGCGTCACATTTTCGAGGAAATGTGCAACGAGATGTTTGAGAAACGTTTTCTACACGACTCCGTTCAGTGTATCAGGGAGTAGGTAAGGTCGAATCACAAAATCGTTGACAATGCCACCTCTTATATTAGCAGCAAACTTCTGTTAAGAGCATGGACACGACATTGCGTGTGGATTCCTGTCATCTCATTCATGACTGCTATTCCTCCTGTTGAACATGCCATGTCGCCTATAAGGAAAACGAATGCAGGAAATTGGGGAATTTTTCGGCACATTGCTGTTCGAACCAATTTGCAATCGCTATTCGAAATGGAAAATCTTTGACTGCAATTATTGCCCCTACTACGGATGGTACCGGTGCAACTGTTGTTCATGTAAGACTCTCAGAACAGGTGAATGATACGTGTTCGGAATTCGTGCAACGCGAGGACCACCAGATGATGATGATTGTGGGGTCATCAGTGCCCGTACAAGTTCTAATCCTTCCATTTCCAGTCTCGCCACTAACCGAATGATGATGAGGTGACGAGGACAACACAAATACCCATACCCATTCCCCGGGCGAAGTAAATCCCCAGCCCCGCCGGGAATCGAACCCGGGACCCCGTGATCCAGAAGCCGTAACGCTAGCCACTAGACGGCTAGCTGCAGACTCGACCACCAGAGGCTGGACTGTCGCCAATGGTGTGTAACACATTCTTTTCCGTGTCGGGTGCTCTAGCGCACCTCACACAGCCAGTATCTTCCAGTATAGCTCGTGAGGGTCCAATATCTCGTGGGTCTCTACGTGTAGATGCACAAGTGCTGTGCTGCGGATGTACTCGGTGCGGGAACACCTCAGCACAGCGGCGATGTGTCGCTCTTCCACTGCAGTCAGTGAATCTGCACACGAGGTACGTATCGGCGAATTCTCCATCAGGAAACCTATCCACAGTAATGCTATGTACAGCTGTTAATGCACAACTAACACCGCTGGAAAACAGAACCCCAGACAGAACGGAGCAGCAGTGAGTGCAAACATGAGGATTCAAATGGTTCAAATGGCTCTGAGCACTATGGGACTCAACTGCTGAGGTCATTAGTCCTCTAGAACTTAGAACTAGTTAAACCTAACTAACCTAAGGACATCACAAACATCCATGTCCGAGGCAGGATTGGAACCTGCGACCGTAGCGGTCTTGCGGTTCCAGACTGCAGCGCCTTTAACCGCTCGGCCAAAACATGAGGGCAATGAGGCTCTGAGCACTATGGGACCTAGAACTACTTAAACCTAACTAGCCTAAGGACATCACACACACCCATGCCCGAGGCAGGTTTCGAACCTGCGACCGTAGCGGTCGCGGGGTTCCAGACTGTAGTGCCTAGAACCGCTCGGCCACCCCGGCCGGCTGTGTTTAAAGTGATGTACGTTTACTTTTATGGGCTGTGCATCTCTGCCCCTTGTGTGAGTCCCTGACTTAGGTGCATCCCTGATCAATTGCATTCTTCACATTTTATTTCGTTTCGGAAATATAATAGGTCACAGAGTTAGTTGAGATACACGAGAATGCCACGTCCAAAAGCGGTAAGGATTCGGCACTGCTTACAAAGCAGTTCCATAGAAGATACCATGGTGGACAGTTCGGAGTCGGTCTGTGATTACCGGACATCACTGACACCCCTGCTGTGGCTACAAGTTTACAGTAACGCTTCGTAGCATAAGAACTGTTTATGATGGCGGGTCATTAGAAGTTCGCTGAGAATGCAGTACAAAACTATAATTTCTATTTCACCGAATTCGTTGGCTTTGATTGGTTTATTCAAACACGACCATATGTTATTAGAACAGTCTTACCTCTCTCATTATGAAACTTATTTGCCGTGGTGAAGTTAAACGCAAACTAAAAAATATTGTAACAGTAAATCAAAGAGCCCAAGCAACCGCTGCAGTGTAAGAGGCCGTGTGGAGAAGATCAGTGCCAATTGGGTTGGTAGCTCGTAGGAGACCATCTCACAGCTGCAAAGTCAAAGGAAGCGTTCCGACGCGGTGCGAATCACAAAGGGTTCATTTACTGCGCGGCACGTGAAATACTTAAGCGCCAAAAGCTTTTGAAATAATAAAGACATCTTTGCAGCAGAAAATTGTTTAGCAGATCAAAGGCGTTCCTAAGTGCTTACCGAGTGTCTCGAGCTCCAAATTACTTCAGCACAGTCGCGAGAGCCTCCACAAACAGCACATGACACTCCAAGCGGCGCACAGAATTACCGCCAGAAAAAAAAAGAAAACAAGGCAAAGGAGAATTTTCTGTTTAATGGCGTGACAAAATATAATTCCCGTCATTCAGCTTAATTGTTCGCGGGTTATTTGTCGTCACGACGCTTCCCTAGCAATCGCATTAGCGGTGGATAGTCCGCCACCGTTACACAAGAATACGCGCAGCGTCAACTATTTCATTAGCGCAGCCGTCCCGTAGCGCTCTGTGTTCACAGTCGGATGCGTTCAATACGGCACGGAATGTTACACGCCGCTACGGCCACGGGGAGAAAGTTTACCTAGCGTAAAAATCTGAGGGTAGCAGGGATAAAATGTGGGGAGCGTCATGTTACCTACACCTCGTACAGAAACCAGACTTCAGTTGTAGGAGTAGAGCGACATGAAACGGAAAAGTAGTTAAGAATTGAATGAGACAGGGTTGCAGCTCATCCTCGATATTATTCAATTCATATGTCAGAAAGCTTTTAAGTAAATCAAGGAGAAATTTGGAAAGAGTATTACAGTTCAGAAAGTTCTGGGATTTGTTGATGACAATGTAGTTCTGTAACAGAGGGCAAGAGACTCAGACAACAGTTGAACGGGTTAGATAGCGTGACGAAAAGTGATTACAGAAAGATGTAAAAGAAGATGCTAACGGAATTAGAGTAGGAAGTCAGAAACTAAAGTTAATAGATGAGTGTTTTGTATTTGGGCAGTAAAATAAGTGCCGATGGCTGAAAACAAGAATACATAAAAAACAGACTGCCAGTACCACGAAAAGCGTCTCTGAATAAGGGAGTTTCGTTAACATCAAATATATATTTCCAGCTAAGGTTGTACTCAAAGTATCTGCCTGCGGTGTAGCCTTGTACAAAAAAAGGGAAAATGTATAATAAACGGTTCAGACAAAAAGAGAAGAGAAACTTTTTAAACGTACTGTACGCTTAATATTGAATTGAAATGGGGACGGAGAGGAACCAAATTAAGGCAGCTTTCGACTAAAACAATGGATTGGTTGACAGGAAACATCCGAAGATCGCAAGGAATAGTCAATTTGGAAAGAGAGGGTAGTAGGTTGGGAGATTGTTCAAATGGATGTAGGTTGCTGTCGAGTGTTGCACAGAACTAGCGCGGAGAATATTTCAAAACAGTCCGCGGGGTGAAGACTCGCACAACATGACCAGTTATGTCGAAAAGAAACGTCTAATTGTACTTAAAAAAACCAGCAGCCACATATAATCCACAAACCACAATGTGCAGTAACAGATGCTGCCTAGTGTCGAACATCTTGTGCATTATTTATCGCGGAACACATTTGTTTGGCACAGGAAATTGCGCACCCGTCTGGAGCAAGATTTTCCTTCAGGGCACCGTAACTTCACTCTGCTGCGTCCTACCTACTGTTTTACGACGACCGAGGTACTAAATCACATGGTGTCATATCTGAACAGTGAAATTAAAAAGCCACTCGGTGTAATGATCCTTTTTTTCTCATTCTGAGGGTGCGCCGTTTCCACAAGAATTTCAGTTGTGAGTTATGATTGTGATCTACTCTAATGTCTCGTGTGTCAGTCTCAATGCAATACTTTAAATTATTTCTTTTAACGAAATACGTGTACATCCACATGACTACTCTGCAATCCGTAAATAAGTGCCTGGCAGAGGGCTCATCGACCGACCTTCAAACTGCTCGTTTTTCACTACCTTTCTATTCTCTGCTCGCGCGCAGGGAAAACGAGCACTTAAATCTGACTTCTCTTATTACAATGATCATTTCTCCCTATGTAGGAGGGTGGCAATAAAACATTTTTTCGCATTCCGAGGAGAACATTTGATATGGAAATTTTGTGAAAAAATCTCGCCCCAACTCACGTATAATATCCGTGACACCCTCTCCCCTATTTCTTTTTAAGACAAAACGAGCAGCCTTTCTTCAAACTTTTTCGGCGTTCTCCGTCGGCCCAATCTGTAAGGGTCCTATACTGCACAGCGATACTCAAGCGGAAGGCGGAAAGCGTAGTTTAGGCAGTCTTGTTAGTAAACCTGTTGCATCTTCTAAGTGTTCGCCCAATAAAAACGCACTCTTTGGTTTGCCTTTCCCACAACATTATCTATGTGATCGTTCCTATATAAGTTATTCGTTATTTTAATTTCTAGGTATTTAGCTGAATTGACAGCATTAAAATATGTGTGATTTATCGAGTAAACGAAATTTAACAGATTCCTTTTAGCACTCATTTGGGTGATCTCACACTTTTCATTGCTTACGGTCAACTGTCACATTTCGCGTTTTGCAGATAGCTTGTCTAAATCATTTTGCATTTGGTTCTGATTTTCTGATGGCTTTACAAGACGGTAAATGAGAGCATCATCAACAAACGATCTAAGTGGGCTGCTCAGGTTGATTACAAAATCGGTCATATAGATCAGGAACAACAGAAGACTTATAACACTTCCCTGGGGAACGCGAGATATTACTTCCGTTTTACTCGATGACTCCCGGCCAGTTATTACGAACTGTAACTTTCCTGACTGGAAATCACGTATTCAGTCGCTCAATTGACAAGCTACTTCATAAGCACGCAATTTGATTACAAGCAGCTTGTGAGGAACGGTACGAAAAGCCTTTTGAGAATATACAAGCGCTATTCGGAAAGTAAGGAACGATACGTCGCGAAATGGAAACCACAGTGAAAATCAAAACTGTTTTATTTGTAACAGTTAGCTACAACTTCCAGCTACTTACCTCCATAGTCGGCGATCAGGCTTAAACGTCTGTCGTAGCGTTGTACCAACTTTCCAGTACCCTCGTTATAGAAGGCAGCCGCCAGTGCTTTCCGCCAGTTCTCTACGCTGGCCTACAGCTCGTTGTCTGTGCCAAAATGTTGTCTTCCCAGCCAGCGGTTCATGTGAGCAGAGATGAAACTCAGAGGGAGACAATTACGGGCTGTATTGTGGGTAATCAGACATTTCCAATTGAAAACGATGCAGGAGTATCTTCATTGCTCCTGCAGAATGCGGCTGAGAATTGTCTTGAAGAAGAAAATGCACGATAGTTATGTAATGTTGGCTGCATAGCTTCAGGCGAAATTTCTCATCAGGCCCTCGTAAGTGGGGGAGACACTACTGTTCTACGTATCTTTATGTGCTCCCTGTGTGCTCGGAACTTAAAATAACGACGTAACGCGATCTACGGGTATACAAGAGAGACTGCCCAACACACCTGTGCAAAACTTCATCGGATTTTCACTGTGGTTTCCATTTCGCGACCGACCGTTCCTTGCTTTCCGAATAACTCTCGTAGAAATAAGAAATCAATTTGAGAGAAACTGTCGATAACATTAATTATTCTTGAGAGTAAAGAGCTTTTTCTTTTACAAGAAATTTTCCGAATCCGTGCTGACTGTGTGTGAACAAATCGTTTTCCCCTAGGGAATAGATAACGTTGGAATACAGCATATGCTCGAGAATCCTACTGCAAATCGACGTCAGTGTTATGGGTCTGTAATTCATCAGGGTGTGACCTGTGCAAACTTTCCAGTCTTTGGATACAGATCCTACACTGAGCGAGCCGTTGTATACTTAAGTCCGTAGCTATTCCATAAGTATCCCCTGAAATCGAACTAACTGGTACACTATCTGACCGGGCGGTTTTCCTTTACTAACTGATTTATGTTGCTTTGCTACACGGAGGATATACGCTTCTGAGTTATTGATCTTGGCAGCCGATCTTGACTGGAATTCAGGAATATTTACTTCGTCTCCTTTGATAACGGAATTTCGGAAACGACGTATTTAGTAACATAGTAATGCCGCTTTAGTGGTACTGTCATCGATAACATTACCATCGCTGTCGCGCAGTGATGTTACTGACTGTGTCTTGTAATTATCAGCTTTACTAGTTGGTTAGTTACGATTAAACCTAGCGAGCCACAGACTGAGCAATTCAGTCAGCAGGTACACTTGACCTCACAGAATGTCCGAAATTTATCATTTCTATCGGAAGCGTCAGAATGGGGACATTTTAATTTTACTTCCGGAACAATATTTTCGCAGTGTTTCATATAATATCGGAAACCTGCGAGTGTGGAAGCGAGAGCTGGTTCCGCCGGCCACCTGCTGGCCTGCGTGCGTGAAGGCGAGGAGCGCCTGCGACAGACGCGGCCTGCGCGCCTCTGCCCCGGGATGCATTCTGCGGCGGCGGCAACTTGGCTCCTACGTTCAGAGGGCGCGCCGCTCGCAACCACATCAAGGGCCGCCCCCGCCGCCGCCGCCCCAGCGAGGCCAAGAGCCGGCAGCCGGCACCGCCGTGTTTATCGACTCCGCGCCCGGAAGGCGGGGGCGGCTGGCGCGACTCCAGGTGCGGCCTGGCCTCCCACACTCTGCGGCCCCACTTGCTGCTTCCCGCGCCCTTACACACGACCTCGACTCGTTCCTGTGGTCTCTCCAAATCGCTTAAGCCCAATGTTCGGATGGTGCCTTCGAAACGGACAGGGCCGCATTCCTTACTCATCTTTCAACAATCCGACCTGGGGGTCCATTTTGAATCACTGCGCCACCAACTCTTTCTTCGTTCAACTATTTGAGTACCTGTTGTTTCTGCCTGAAACCAACGTTTTATCATTATTATTAAAATTATTATTATTATTTAGTTTACTTCTCTGTCTTGGTAATGGGCGATCTGCTACAGTTAGTCGATAGAAAGTGAACTTCTTAGCCAAGATCGCTTATAAACTATCTTTATTGTCGATTACCGGTTTCGATAAGCATAAAAAGTTAGTTTGTGTGGCCATTCTCTGCAGCAAGCACAGAAATACTTGTTTCGTAAATAAAACAGCCTTTTCTAGCTGCAACTTTATTTTTTCCAGACGCGTTTCGCCTTTTTATGACTCTAAGGCATCTTCAGTGGGATCTAGAACGACATAGTTTTGTCATTTTTAGATTGTCAAACAGTTCATGTAGCTGAATATTATCCATAGTGGATGCTGTCGAACTCCGGGAATGTTCCTTCATAGGGTGTAGAAAAATATCCGCTACCAGTCACAAGAAAAGGTTATTTATTTGTCACACGATCGGTTTCGGGCTTGCGCCCATCCTCAGGTCTTTATACATTCATGTACATGTTTATACTGTTGGAGATCACTGTATAAATACCAAAAAATATATTTGCTGGTGACACACTTATATCTGTATCTGTTTAGCCACCAGCAAATAATTTTTTTGTATTTATATAGTGATCTCCAGCAAAAAAATGGTTCAAATGGCTCTGAGCACTATGGGACTTAACATCTGAGGTCATCAGTCCCCTAGAACTTAGAACTACTTAAACCTAACTAAACTAAGGACATCACACACATCCATGCCTGAGGCAGGATTCGAAACTGCGACCTTAGCGGTCGCTCGGTTCCAGACTGTAGCGCCTAGAACCGCACGGCCACTCCGGCCGGCTGATCTCCAACAGTATAAACATGTACATGAATGTATAAACACCTGAGGATGGGCGCAAGCCCGAAACCGGTCGTGTGACAAATAAATAACCTTTTATTGTGACTGGTAGCGGATATTTTTCCAGACCCTAGTTCACGTAGCGTTTTTTATGTAAATAATAATTACTTACAGTTTGTTGGCATCTGTGTTTCCTTTCATCTGGCCTTCAAATCGAACTGCCACTTCATTTCCGAAACTTAAGCACCAGTTCGGAATATAGAATTGTAATCAGGAATATGCTCTCCTCTGGCACTAATGCACCTTTTGCAACTGTTAGTCGTGTTGGCTACCAAACTGTTGAGCAGTCTCAAGGCGGTTTCCTGTTCCAGCACGGTTCGGGGAGGTGGTGTTCGTCTGTCAATAGCATCCCAGGCTCTATAGCGCTTAGGTAGGGGTAGTACGCAGGCCATTCCATACGTTCAGTATCTCCACTTGCCAATGTGTCCGGCATCTCAGTAGTCCTGTGTGGGCCCATTGTCGGTCATAACCAGGAAGTTGGGACCTACCGAAGCACTAAAGAGATGGACACAATCCGTGATAATCTCCACGCAATACCGCTATAACATGCTCGTACACTAACGAACTCTTTCTCGACGATGGCGTGGTTAAAGTGGGATCCATTTAACAAGCTTACGAGCATGCAAACCAACCTGATTTAATCGCCGCGAAATCGTTTTAGCAGAGACACGTGTATCGGTAGGGGTTGCAAGGTCTGCAGTGGTCTGCCTAGGAGTGAGACGGCTGTTGCTTTTCGCCACTAGAGCAACGTATCGATCCCCTTGCAATGTGGTGGTCCGCCTGCGACTACCGGCATACTTTCGCATAGCATTTCCACCTTCAGCAGCCTTTTCTAAATCGCGAAAAGACACTTTTGGGCACAGCCATTACTGTGGCCACAGTACTGACACATTGACCGAATTCGAGCCGTCCGCGGTCGTCGGCACTCAAATGATGTGCCGCAGACAAGTTGTTGCCGTACCACAGGGAAGGCCGCACTAACCGGTTCTGCAACAGCCAACATTCTTAGTCGAACACCGTGCTGGATGAAATGGTGAATGCATACACCGCATTCGCGCGCAGGCTTCGCTGCAGTAAACACGCCCAGCACTCTACATTTTCTTTTACTATATTGGTCGACTGTTCCGTAGCACTTGTCGGTTGCCCCGTACTAACTGACAGTTGCTCCTTAGCAACTGTCGCGCATTGCATGTAATTATTTAATTTTTTGTCATTTTCTAATCACACAGATCACAATGTTAAACATAAATCTTTTGCTAAATGAGTTTGTGTAAGTGTACATATTCCCAAACGCCTGTTGTTGCAAATATGTGACTCACCCAAACATACCTGAGAGGTGCAATGTGTCTTACATTTGACGTTATGTTCTCTATAACATTTCATTACAACATGCAGAATATGCTTTTCTGTTTGTTGTTCCTATTAGAGGTTTATTCAGGTGTTGAGGGATTAATGGCGTCTGCCACCCGACACTACTTACAGTGCACACGAGTTTCATCCTTCAGGTTAACCGACGACTGTGGCGGCGAGAATTGCGCCCAGCCACAAAGTTACAATAAAATAAGTCTGACAAATCGTGAGAGACAGTGGACCCCTCACGACGTGATAGACGCTAGTAAAGAGACAGGTGTGAATAAGGTATACTACTGACGGGCTGGAAGCTAGGATGAACATAGCTGGATCGTTAGTTTCCTTGAAGAAATTCCAGGCTGGTCAAACAACACCCAACGAGCTGGGCGCCGACTCACCTGGAGGTTGGGCGGGCAGTGGTCCAGCAGTTCCAGCATGTGCTTGATGTTCTGTGCGTCCTGGATCACGAAGTTCAGTTCCATGTCGAACTCGCCGCCGACCAGCTGCAACAGACGAAAACGTGTCAAGCAAGGGAGTCTCACACACAGGTGCAGTGGTCAAAACAAAACAGTCATGCACATTTCCCAGCAAACGATCAGTTTCACTTTATCTCTCAGGCTTTTGAGTTTCATAACAACGATTTGTCGAACGGGCAACAGAACGTAATTTCCCTGAATCTTAGAGCAACCTAAACAGAGCATACCTCGGTGGAAGCGTCTCCCATATGCGTGTGATGCGACACACTTAGGAGATGAACACACAAAGATAAAAATACGTAAGTACTGAGATTACAGAGAATGAATCACTGAATGGTAGAAATTAATTCATTAAGTTCCAAAATTAGCGAGTGTTCAAATTTAAATATTCATGTTATGTCTAATACAAGGCAGCTCATAGGTGACAAACACGTTAATGACGCGCTGCTATCTGACCTCGCTGCCGCTACTTCACATTTGAGTTGAGTACTGCTTTATTTATCCGACATTAAAGTTAGTATATAATTCTCAGGGAAAGCCCATATGAAATGAAAATTAAAAATAAAGCACTGAGATATTTACCTACTGTACCCAAACCACAAAAAGAAATTCTTAAAAATTTCCCTTAACTGTTGTGAACATTTACTAACAATATCCTTTTGGAATAAGTACTGTTGTCTATGTAGTGTCCAGAACCTGAAAATACCTTTTAGCACCACCTTAGCAATACCAACGCACATTTCGTGTTCGCAGAGCGAAGGGCACCTTATGAACACCACAAGAAAATTAAAAAAAAAGACAAATTTCATTAATTGTCGTTGACTTTCATTCACAACATACTTTTTAAAGATATAGATATATATAAGAAGAGTCCTGTACTTGAAGATATAAATATTACATCTAATGCGAAAAGTATTGCTCATTTGCAAGACCTATGTTTTTGTGTTGCATTCTAATCAAAAATTTAAAAATATTTTTTTCATAGTTTTAAAATACAAGGTACATGACTAGATTACAATATTTTCATAAGGTGGGCATAAAGTACCCCCGTATCCCCCCCCCCCCCAGCTCCCTTGGTACTGACAGGGGTTAATACTGCAGCCATTGTCCCACAGTTGCGACATAAACATAATTGAATTATGTTTGTCGAGTAGATAAGAAAAATTACATTTTTTTAAGCTGAATGTTTACTTTTTTCCTACCGAACATGTTTCATCTGTTCATATCCGGCGTCATCAGCGGCCAATGATTAACAAAAAAGTATTTAATTATACAAGAATAATAAATTTCCTTTAAGTTATATACCATCGATGACACCTAGCACGAATAGGAGAAACATAACTCGTTTAAAACAAGACAAATGTTCAGTTGTAAAAACAGAATTTTTCTTTTGTTCACCGTATACGCACTTACTGATCACATTGCTACGAACCGACTCAGGAACAGGGGTATTAAGTTCGTCGCGAGTTCGCCGCAACTGCTGCCTGTCATCTTTAGTCTGTGATGTCGTTTAATGCACAAAAAACAACGCCCACAAAGCCGCAAAGCCAAATTCTTGGACGGGCTGGAGTAAACACTGCGAATCGAAAAGTATGGCGAAACTGAAAGCTCGAGTGTTCGTCGGCGAAGTTGTGCGAGCGAATGGGGCCAGCAAGCTCTTAAGCCGCTCAGCAGGGTGTTGTGGAGGCAGTTATTGACAATCCATTAGCAGCCCTTAAGCCCGGCAAACAAGGATTTGCGACGAGGCGCATAACAGCTCGGCGGTTTGCCTGATAGGCAAGGCAGGGCGCGGCCAAGTCTGGGGCGGCGGGCTGCCGGCTTGCGCTCTTAATGCGAGCAGGCTACACGTCGCGTCGCGCGGGCTGCCTGCACCGCAGGCGCCACGGCCGCGGCGAGCGAGCACGGGTGGATGGCTTCGGTTCTCATCAAACAGGGAACTTTGTCAATCAGACAGGAGCTCTGTCAGTAAGCGACGTAATAAGCTAAATTGACGCCGTTCCGCACTGCCGTCTAGTGAAATAAATTCGGGCTTACCGAGTATCGGATATGATTTCCTACCAGAATCTGGACTTCTTTGCAGATAGAACTCAACATATGACTCTTAACGGAACAAAATCTACACACGTAATCTCCGGAGTACACCAAGGAAGTGTTATAGGACCGTTATGTTTCCAATTTATACAAATAATCTAGCAGATTAGATTAATAGTTATTCCACAGATCATTAATACGACACTTTGCAATGATGTGAAATGTGTCGATTTAACAAAAGGTTTCTCTACACGCCAAGATCAAGTTTCTTCTAGTTGTAAGATTACTTACTAATTTATATAATATATTCTTCTTACTGAGTAGAAGAAATTGTCACTCAGAAATTCTTTTAATTTGTTTTTAAATGTTAGCTGCTCTCTCAAATTTTTGATGCTATTCAGTAAGTGACCGAAGATTTTTGAGGCACCATAATTCACCCTTTCCTGTGTCAAAGTTAGATTTAAACCAAATTACTGAAGATCTGCCTGTTTCCTACTGTTTTAGCTATGCATATTGCTACTGATTTTCTGTTGAGGTGGGTTATTAATAACAAATTTCACAAGTGAAAAATATACATTGAGAAGCTACTTTGACTATCTCATTTTCCTTAAATAAATCTCTGAAAGATAATCTTCGCTGCGCTCCAGCAATTATTATGACTGCACGCTTTTGTGCAATGAATTTTTTTCCTTGATGAAGAATTACCCCAAACGAAAGCAGTGAATAAAAATACGCATAATAAGCTAATTTACTTATATGTTTATCTCCAAAATTTGCAATAAGCTCTTTAAGACTGTTCGCAGATGATGCAGTAGTCTATAAGAAAGCAGCTACGACAGAAGAGAGTATCGGTCTGCAAAATGACCTACATAAGGTTGATGAATGCTGCAGTCTCTGGGACTTGACCGTGAACGTCATTAAGGTAAAAGTAATGTATTGTGCATACATAGGATAGAAATACGCTATTATGAATTGTACTATTGAAGAGAATAACGCTCGATGGGCCAGAGACGTAACAACATCGTGTAATGCGCCATTTTTTCATTTCCTTTTCGACGGCGCCATAGCTCTCGCTTTCAATCAGCACTGGACTTTTTGCGTTCCTTTCGACATAAGCTTTCGTCTGTCTCGCGTTCTCTATAATTCCGAACGTATTTGCAAGTCATTCGGGAGGACATGTTTCATTATTTTGTAATTTTCAATTTAATACTGGTTTTCACATACATTCCGGCGAATATTGCTATTATCTTACTAGTAGTGCTCTGAAAGCTCTTCACAGAGACATCCGAACCAAAGTCCTCGCTAAACGTGTTTTCACACAAGACGAGTTTACAGCTCTACATCACAGCTGTCCAAAATTTTTCTGGTTGCGACTTCCTACTAACACACACAGTTTCACGAGACACCCTTTCATTAATTTTAATAAGAGGGAGTCTGTTGTAACAATTAATACTTCAAATTTTTTATTTCATTTCTAAGTAGAGTATAATTATACATTAAACACCTTTTCACAGACACGAAACTTTTCAATATTACCATGAATTCCACGACTCACGTCGGCTGGGCGAGCGCCTTATGCTATCTTGCATGTATGACAAATCCACATTAATTTCCCCATCTAACTTTCTATAGAACTGCACGAGATGACGTATTTTTTGCAACAATCTCAAGTTACGAGATATCTAGCTTCTTCAGCTTTATCAGACGTCTTCAATTTCTTAGTAAACAAAGAAATCTACTGCTTCTTCTGGCTTAGAATTTCCTTGAAATAGTTAAAAGTTTTTCCTTGTAAGTGTTTGTATTTCGTTGAAATTTGACGCAGTAACCGATTCCGTACCACGCTAGTATTGGATAGTCTTTCTCCACATATCACACACTCCGACGTAGAACATCCTTCATCTCAACAGCATGTGAATCCCATTATTAAGCATTCTTCGTTTTTACGGCCTCACTTTTGTGTTCTTGTTACTGAGTGACGGCGCGGCACAAACAGAGGTTTGGCGCGCACTATTTGATTGTTGTTCTTAATGTTCAGAAGTTTCAGATGCGTCACTCTGCATCTGATGTTTCATAAACTGCCAAAGGTCTCTTTGTGGCAGTAAATTTATGCAGTTCTGAAGAAAGTAAAATAACGTCATGTCAAGATCGAAACAGATACGGACTGAAGGAAGTGTGTACTATTTCCTACTATTGCCGCTCAAAGAGGTTGTTACGACATCGGCCGACACAGAGCGCTAATGTACAGCAACCGAAGAGAGGCATCTGGCGCTGTAATTGCAAACTTGCGGAATCCAAAGGAACGATCACTCGTTCAATAAACTGTTACACTGTACGAAGAGAAGGATCTATTGTATGGTTCTGTTACAAGTTTTTTGTTTGTTTTACACTCTGGATGCAGTCCGCAGCTCGTGGTCTAGTGGCTAGTGTTGCTGCCTCTGGATCACGGGGTCCCAGGTTCGATTCCCCGCCGGGTTGGGGATTTTCTCTACCCGGGGACTGGGTATTTGTGTCGTCCTAATCATTTCACCACCATCATCATCATCATTCGTGACAGTGCCTAAATTGTATTGTGTAAAAATCGGACTGTGTTCAAATTGGGACTTTGCACGAGCGCAGTTGAGAGCCCCACAAACCAAACATAATCATCATCATCATCATTCTGGATGTACTAGTCTCGCAACGCCCTTGATGCTACTATTTCACATCCCGCGGTGTCGGGACACCCAGTCTGAAAGCTCTGTTCTGCGCAGAGGTAATGCCTGCGCAGCAAACACAAACAGACGTAGTCTATATGTTGCGGGCTCAGCCAATCTTTACGCATTATTAGTCCCGTAGTTATTAGCGATTCAAATCTGATGGTATTCTGTCACACAAGAACGTTCGACGGACGAGCGAATAGACGTTTTCAACTGCAAAAAGCACCACCTTCATGCCTGTAAACATGTGTGCTCCTAGATTCAAGGAGAAGAGGAAATTAAAGAATGCACTCGCAAGACAAAAACAAAAAAAAGGCGCCACATGAAACTTACCCGAACGGGACGGAAATCGGTACATGTACCGGCAAACAAATTATTACATTCTCAGAAATACTGCATAATTTATTCAAGGGAAAGAGCTAAACAAACTGAGCAAGCAAACAAGCCGTTGGTCCACCTCTAGCCCATAGCAAGAGGTTATTCGGCTTTCATTGATTTACAGAATTGTTGGACGCCCTCCTCTGCGATGTCATAAATCCTGTCCGAATGGCGCGTTATATCGCCAAAATCACGAGCTAGCCGGAGGGCCCTGCTCATAATGCCCCAAAGATTCTGAACTGAGAACACATTCGGCAACCTTGCTGGCCAAGGCAGGATTTGGCAAGCACTGAAGCAAGCAGTAAAAAGTCTCGCCGTGCGCGGGCGGGTATTATCTTGCCGAAAAGTAAGCCCAGGACGCCACAAAGGACAAGAAAATGGGGCCTACAATACGTCAGCGTATCACTGTGCTGTGCTGTGATGGTGCCGCGGATGAGAACCAAAGAAATGCCATTCCAGACCATCCCTGGTTGTCGGGCGACACTCAAGCTGGCACCCCACAGCTGTCCGAGGCGTCTCCATACACGCCTCCGCTGGTCATCGCGGCTCGGTCCGAAGCGAGATCTGTTGTTGGCACTGAAGGCAGTCCTACCCCCACTGAATGACATTCCAGGCAAAAGACACGTCTGGAGACGCCCCAGACAGCAGACTGCTACAAAAGTTCGTTTTTCAACTACACACACATAGTTATCCTTCGATGCATTGTACCTCTCTCTGTTTCCCATAACATGCCCCTAAAATCATCAGATGCTTTTGTCAGGTATCCAAAGCCGAAGAACAGTTCGGTAGAATAGGATTATCTACCGCGTTGATGTTTCGCGCATGTATATAGACTAATTTGGGATCGCTCTGTGGAATGGGCACCTGAAATTTCACGTCAAAAATCATTTTGTTTGCAACGGGGAACAAACCGACGTTTTCCATCGCCGCTGGGCGTCGCATGAAACTGCAGCCAGTATTTGTTTGGGTTGCCTCCGGCTACGCATTCCAAAACCGAATTGCAAATGTCTGCCGAAACAACAGAGAAACTGCGCCTGACGACTGTTAGGAGAAACACCCTATATTTATATGGAAAATGTGTCATGAGCACACACATCGCATTACTACATAATTAAACTTATGGGTCCTTTGTTCACGAGCAATATCACACAAAGTAAATTAACATTAAAAAGTCTTGGTACTTTTAAAGCTTTGTAGAGCGATTGCATTTTCTACTGTTTCCCTGCTGCATTTCCCAAATATAACTGTTTAACACAAATATCTGTACCCATACCTGCACGTTACTAGGAAACAAAAAACTTGATGCACTAACTAGGTGTATGCAAAAATAACGAATACAGTGCACAGTATCTGGTAATTTCGTTGGGATTAACGATTAAGTTCATGGGCAGGCCAGCGTTTACTCACGTTTTAACGCTATCGATTAATGGCTTCAATGGAGTGTCAATAAGTAAAAGCTTTAATATATTTAACAAGCCGTTAAGGAAAATGAATGATGGACACACACACCAGATTACCATATTATTAAATTTATAAGGTCTTTGTTCACAAAGAATATCATATAAAGTAAATTAACGTAAATTTTTTTTCATACTTCAACGCTTAGCAGAACAGCACCTCCAAAATATAAAAGCAGAAAGCTATTAAACAGCGACGTAATTGAATTTTATTCACCAGTGGCAACTAAATTCCAATATAATTCCGGCGTAGCTGTTGAGCCAATGGCACGTGGCCAAATGAAACCCGCTGGAGCTGCCTCGACGAGGAAACTACTTGGGTGCGACCGAAACACCACACCTCGAGGACGAAGGGACGGAATCGCGATCTGCCACTGACATGTTGCTCTCTTTACAACCCCACCACCTGCTTAGAGACCAAAGAAGAGAATAGACCCAGACCTGTTATAAGGCACACTCTCAGCATTCGCCTGAAATAATTTACAAAAACCAAAAGTGTACAGATACGATGATAGCTATTAGTAAATACAATGATGAGTGACATCTCGGAAACGGTGAAGCTGGTCGGTTTGCCGCGTGCTACTGTCGCGGATATGTATGGAAAGTGGTCGAAGGACCGTAAAACCACTAGTAGGCGGCAAAGCGTCGTATGCCAACGCCTAATCACCTTAATTGGCAGCAACACATCACAGGGAAGTTACTATCGTCCTTAAGTTTTGCACACCAGTGTATTTACTATCCGTCCTGCCATCACGCTATATAATGTAACGTTCGACAAAGCATTCGCGCGAATTACTAATGCGGGACGAATGTAGGGGAAGCTGGGGTATAACGAGTATGAGGGGTGAAACCGCGAACTCTCGTTTCTCCTTACGATGTTGGTAACATTGACTGTTAGCCGTTAGGCCATGAAGATAGCCGCCAACTTCAGCGCCGCCATGAGGCTTGGTAGGGTCAGACGCGTTGTTGTTGAGCACAATAATTTGTTAGATTTTTGTGGTTGTGTACCTTACTTTGTGATATTTTGTGTTTAATGAGAAACTTATACGGTTGTATTAGAAGTATAAACTAATAATATCTTGGATAATAGTTTTAAGAGGCTCTATGAACATATGCCACGTTAAACGAGTCTTCACCTTCTTTCTTATGCAGAAGGAATTTTACGGATAAAGCTTACGTTGGGGTAAAACAGGATAGTAGCAATGGGGTAAAATCAGAAATACCTCATGTTATCTCATGACGCGTTACATATAACTTGCATGTGTGACGTAAGGAGTACAGCATGGGGCAAATGAAAGTGGCCTGGAGAATAGATTTCCAGGATACAAGGAAACACAGCAGAGGAAAGGAAATACAGTACTAACCTGACTATAGAAAATGTTGAAAGTGACCACCATTCGTCTCTTGCCACTTTTGTACTCTGGTCAGCAAGTTGCTGGAAGAGCACAGAAGTTGGACCGCTGGAACTGCTGCTATCTCATCCGATATGTGCTGCTGCAGTTCTTGAAGACTATGAAGGTTGCGGCGGTACACCTTAGACTTGAGGGCTCCCCACACAAAGTATTTGCAGACAGACAGACAGACCAGGTGACCTGGGTGGCAAGCCAGGGCGAGGACCACACTGACCTCTCCCAACAATACTGTCAGGCGTGAAGATCGTGTAAATGTGCTCCAGGCTTCGGCCGGCTGTACGGGCAGTTGCTCCATCCTGTTGGAAGTGACTGTAGGTCTTTTCCTCCTCCGTTGATGCTGCCACAAATTCATGTCCAACCGCATCCACTCCTCCGGCTCACTTCTATTTGCCCCACCCTGTTGTATATGCTTTTAACGGTACGCTACATGTGTGTACACGTTTTCATAACGACAATTTAATAATTACACATAGAATTCACAATTCCTTTGCGCTAATTTTTAGATTATTTCTGTCATTATGAATCTGATTAATTCTTACTGAAGAGGTATATTTTCATTTGAGATGGAACCACTGAGCGCTTGATACGATCAGGCAATTAAGACGTGGCGTAACAGCCATGCAGGAAGAGTGGCAGCCCAGTAACAAATAGCTCAGTTGTTCGGACTTGCATATATTAGGACAGCAACAATGCAAAATCATCTATCTGGGTTTAAAAAGCCTGGTGTTTCTCCGCTTAATGCAAACGCATTTGGCGAAGAGGAATTTGCACCATCAGATAAATCAGAAAAAATAATGCTAGATTCACAAAACACAACAGAGACAGTCACTACCTCTTCTCTACATCCAGGTCCGTCGACTGACGTGCAAAGGCAGTCTTCATTCATTGCGTCACCAGAGAGTATAAAGCCAGTTGCTTTTTACGAGAGACCATTATCAACCATGCGACGAAGAAAATGCGCCATGATGACAGGGTCTCCGTACAAACATGAACTATATGCAACGGAAGTATCTTCCGGTAGATTAAAAAAAACTGTTGTAGGACTCCAGGTCTAGACCACAAAAAAGTGAGAAGAGTTTGAAGACTTATGAGGCAAACAACTCTTCTGAAGATGAGAATGAAACGCCTTGTCTTCTTTGCAAACACACCTACTCGTCAACAAGAAAGACAGGTGACTGGGTAAACTATTTAAAGTGTGAGAAGTGGCCCATGAGAGTTGTATACGATGGACTAACGATGACTTGCGTGAGTATCGGTGTATTCCGTGACTCAGAGGGAAAATATAATATCCGTCGATTGTGCCCCACGCAGTACTGGGTTCAAAATGGTTCAAATGGCTCTAACCACTATGGGACTTAAGATCTGAGGTCATCAGTCCCCTAGACTTAGAACTACTTACAACTAACTAACCTAAGGACATCACACACACATCCCTGCCCGAGGCAAAATTCGAACCTGCGACCTTAGCACGCGCGGTTCCGGACTGAAGCGCCTAGAACCGCTCGGCGTATACTGCACAGTGATGACTTACGGTAAATAAATTTAAACCGTGAGAAATAAGTCTTCGTAGTTAATGTACGCTGTTCATGCCTTGTTTATCTTTTACTGGAATAAATTTGAAGTCCCAACAATGCAAATTGTTCTGATGGAATTACATTTTCCTAGAGACTTACGAGTCTCAACTGTATCTTCGATAAGGATAAAAACTGAATTAATTAATTAAAATTCGTGCCAAGGTCGCTGCACAGACTACTATAGTCCAATGCCCTCCCTAAGCAGGAGACCCGGGTTCATGTCCCTGCCTTGGCACAAATTTTAATTCATTATCGAATGAAAATTGTCGTTGTTATCTAGCTTCGTCATTAGTTGCCGGACTGCACGCCAACTTCATCTACAGCTGGGCTCCCCCACGTCACTGGCACCATGGTTAGGAACTACTTACGCGGTGAGCTGGAAGGGAGCGCTCTTCTGCGGCATGGTGCGCCGAACCGCTCCCTCCTCGGGACACACCACACAGGCGGCCTGCCTGCTGTGGACGCCCGCCTTCGCCAGACGGACAGCCGCAGCTGTTTGCGGCCAGATATGGATCGCCAAATGTTTGCTCGGCTCGTGATGCAGTTGTCGCACCACAAACACGCGCCGCGCCGCGCCGCGCCCCGCCGCTTGTCGGGCGGCAGCGTTCGAAGCGGCCGGCCGGCAGGCGCTTCGTTAGCGCTTTTTCCACACCAGTAATTGGCGAGCATCGTCTAACTCGAGGTATGCCGCAACACCGCAAGGGAAAATGGTGTCCCTACTCAGCCCAGCCACCTCTCAATCTACACCACACACAAGCAAATCAGTATTCGCTTCACGTGGGTCAGCTCAAACTTTACGCAGTGATAGTCAAGTTTTTTTACACCTTACACACAACTAAATCGAACGAAGGAGGCTTTCAACTTTCACTTGCTTTTGTGGACTGGCAAGACAGCCAATCCACGAGGACGGGAGGCCGAAGGGCACGCGTTTAGCTCACGCAGGCTGGCGTGAGGTCTGGAACAGGTCAAGGTCTTATAGTAGCAAAAATAGTACGTAGCTTCTGGAATACTTAACTTTAATCCATACTTGGTGAACATCGGTCTGACGGTACATGCATTACAAGATAAATAGCAATTGATAATGGCGTCTTGCTAGGTCGTAGCAAATGACGTAGCTGAAAGCTATGCTAACTATCGTCTCGGCAAATGAGAGCGTAATTTGTCAGTGAACCTTTCCTAGCAAAGTCGGCTGTACAACTGGAGCGAGCGCTAGGAAGTCTCTCTGGACCTGCCGTGTGGCGGCGCTCGGTCTGCAATCACTGATAGTGGCGACATGCGGGTCCGACGTACACTACCGGACCGCGGCCGATTTAAAGGCTACCACCTAGCAAGTGTGGTGTCTGGCGGTGACACCACAATTGCTATCTGCAACGGTCTTATCCCCCCCATGAACCATGGACCTTGCCGTTGGTGGGGAGGCTTGCGTGCCTCAGCGATACAGATAGCCGTACCGTAGGTGCAACCACAACGGAGGGGTATCTGTTGAGAGGCCAGACAAACGTGTGGTTCCTGAAGAGGGGCAGCAGCCTTTTCAGTAGCTGCAAGGGCAACAGTCTGGATGATTGACTGATCTGGCCTTGTAACAATAACCAAAACGGCCTTGCTGTGCTGGTACTGCGAACGGCTGAAAGCAAGGGGAAACTACAGCCGTAATTTTTCCCGAGGGCATGCAGCTTTACTGTATGATTACATGATGATGGCGTCCTCTTGGGTAAAATATTCCGGAGGTAAAATAGTCCCCCATTCGGATCTCCGGGCGGGGACTACTCAAGAGGATGTCGTTATCAGGAGAAAGAAAACTGGCGTTCTACGGATCGGAGCGTGGAATGTCAGATCCCTTAATCGGGCAGGTAGGTTAGAAAATTTAAAAAGGGAAATGGATAGGTTGAAGTTAGATATAGTGGGAATTAGTGAAGTTCGGTGGCAGGAGGAACAAGACTTCTGGTCAGGTGACTACAGGGTTATAAACACAAAATCAAATAGGGGTAATGCAGGAGTAGGTTTAATAATGAATAGGAAAATAGAAATGCGGGTAAGCTACTACAAACAGCATAGTGAACGCATTATTGTGGCCAAGATAGATACGAAGCCCACGCCTACTACAGTAGTACAAGTTTACATGCCAACTAGCTCTGCAGATGACGAAGAAATTGAAGAAATGTATGATGAAATAAAAGAAATTATTCAGATTGTGAAGGGAGACGAAAATTTAATAGTCATGGGTGACTGGAATTCGAGTGTAGGAAAAGGGAGAGAAGGAAACATAGTAGGTGAATATGGATTGGGGGACAGAAATGAAAGAGGAAGCCGCCTGGTCGAATTTTGCACAGAGCACAACATAATCATAACTAACACTTGGTTTAAGAATCATGAAAGAAGGTTGTATACATGGAAGAACCCTGGAGATACTAAAAGGTATCAGATAGATTATATAATGGTAAGACAGAGATTTAGGAACCAGGTTTTAAATTGTAAGACATTTCCAGGGGCAGATGTGGACTCTGACCACAATCTATTGGTTATGACCTGTAGATTAAAACTGAAGAAACTGCAAAAAGGTGGGAATTTAAGGAGATGGGACCTGGATAAACTAAAGGAACCAGAGGTTGTACAGAGATTCAGGGAGAGCATAAGGGAGCAATTGACAGGAATGGGGGAAATAAATACAGTAGAAGAAGAATGGGTAGCTTTGAGGGATGAAGTAGTGAAGGCAGCAGAGGATCAAGTAGGTAAAAAGACGAGAGTTAGTAGAAATCCTTGGGTAACAGAAGAAATATTGAATTTAATTGATGAAAGGAGAAAATATAAAAATGCAGTAAGTGAAGCAGGCAAAAAGGAATACAAACGTCTCAAAAATGAGATCGACAGGAAGTGCAAAATGGCTAAGCAGGGATGGCTAGAGGACAAATGTAAGGATGTAGAGGCCTATCTCACTAGGGGTAAGATAGATACCGCCTACAGGAAAATTAAAGAGACCTTTGGAGATAAGAGAACGACTTGTATGAATATCAAGAGCTCAGATGGAAACCCAGTTCTAAGCAAAGAAGGGAAAGCAGAAAGGTGGAAGGAGTATATAGAGGGTCTATACAAGGGCAATGTACATGAGGACAATATTATGGAAATGGAAGAGGATGTAGATGAAGATGAAATGGGAGATATGATACTGCGTGAAGAGTTTGACAGAGCACTGAAAGATCTGAGTCGAAACAAGGCTCCCGGAGTAGACAATATTCCATTGGAACTACTGACGGCCGTGGGAGAGCCAGTCCTGACAAAACTCTACCATGTGGTGAGCAAGATGTATGAAACAGGCGAAATACCCTCAGACTTCAAGAAGAATATAATAATTCCAATCCCAAAGAAAGCAGGTGTTGACAGATGTGAAAATTACCGAACTATCAGCTTAATAAGTCACAGCTGCAAAATACTAACACGAATTCTTTACAGACGAATGGAAAAACTAGTAGAAGCCAACCTCGGGGAAGATCAGTTTGGATTCCGTAGAAACACTGGAACACGTGAGGCAATACTGACCTTACGACTTATCTTAGAAGAAAGATTAAGGAAAGGCAAACCTACGTTTCTAGCATTTGTAGACTTAGAGAAAGCTTTTGACAATGTTGACTGGAATACTCTCTTTCAAATTCTAAAGGTGGCAGGGGTAAAATACAGGGAGCGAAAGGCTATTTACAATTTGTACAGAAACCAGATGGCAGTTATAAGAGTCGAGGGACATGAAAGGGAAGCAGTGGTTGGGAAGGGAGTAAGACAGGGTTGTAGCCTCTCCCCGATGTTGTTCAATCTGTATATTGAGCAAGCAGTAAAGGAAACAAAAGAAAATTCGGAGTAGGTATTAAAATTCATGGAGAAGAAATAAAAACTTTGAGGTTCGCCGATGACATTGTAATTCTGTCAGAGACAGCAAAGGACTTGGAAGAGCAGTTGAATGGAATGGACAGTGTCTTTAAAGGAGGATATAAGATGAACATCAACAAAAGCAAAACAAGGATAATGGAATGTAGTCTAATTAATTCGGGTGATGCTGAGGGAATTAGACTAGGAAATGAGGCACTTAAAGTAGTAAAGGAGTTTTGCTATTTGGGGAGCAAAATAACTGATGATGGTCGAAGTAGAGAGGATATAAAATGTAGGCTGGCAATGGCAAGGAAAGCGTTTCTGAAGAAGAGAAATTTGTTAACATCCAGTATAGATTTAAGTGTCAGGAAGTCATTTCTGAAAGTATTCGTATGGAGTGTAGCCATGTACGGAAGTGAAACATGGACGATAAATAGTTTGGACAAGAAGAGAATAGAAGCTTTCGAAATGTGGTGCTACAGAAGAATGCTGAAGATTAGATGGGTAGATCACATAACTAATGAGGAAGTATTGAATAGGATTGGGGAGAAGAGAAGTTTGTGGCACAACTTGACCAGAAGAAGGGATCGGTTGGTAGGACATGTTCTGAGGCATCAAGGGATCACCAATTTAGTATTGGAGGGCAGCGTGGAGGGTAAAAATCGTAGAGGGAGACCAAGAGATGAATACACTAAGCAGATTCAGAAGGATGTAGGTTGCAGTAGGTACTGGGAGATGAAAAAGCTTGCACAGGATAGAGTAGCATGGAGAGCTGCATCAAACCAGTCTCAGGACTGAAGACCACAACAACAACAACAACAACGGTCTTATAGTCCATTTATTTCTTCTCAAGAACAGGTAAAGGTACAAAACATATACAGGTCGTTTCAGCTGCCCATACCTATGAATTTTATGCAACCCACAACGCCTTCAAATACCGCGCACAAGATTTTCATTTTATCTTACTCGCTCTGCGCAAACCGTCAGTTCTACGGGAAAAATAAAAGAACCTCCTGCTATGAAATTTAATGCAGTTACATTTTCTACTGCGATACGTTTTCGATAGAGGCCACAGTTTTCGTATTATTCCAGAAAAACGCATATATCTTCAAATGTGGTTTTCCTGAATAACCCGAAAACCGTGGATCCAGCGAAAACGTATCCAGTACAAAATTTAGATAGATTAATTTTCCTACAAAGAGGCCCTGTTCATTTTTTCTGTAGCACTACCTGTTTGGGTGGAGAGAGAGAGAGAGAGAGAGAGAGAGAGAGAGAGAGAGAGAGAGAGAGAGAGAGAGAGAGAGAGGATATGACAATGTCGCACATACTTTTCGAAGCCATTGCAAGTTGCAGGGGCAACTGAATCACCTTGTGTACATAATATATACCGGATGTCTCTTCTATGGTTACGGGAGGATTTCAGTTAGATTACATCATGGTCAGGCGAGTTTCCGAAGTCTGATACTGGTTGGTTGTTAGCGATGAAGAGTAGGCTGAAGTTTAGGAGACTAGGCAACAAAAATCAACGCGCTTAGAAATGGGGTACGGAAATGCTACGAAATGGAGAGATGCACTTCAAGTTCTCTGAGGCTGTTGCTATTGCGATAAGGAATAGCTCAACACACAGTTCAGCTGAAGACGAATGGACATCTCTAAAAAGGACGATCACAGAAGTTGGAAAGAAAAACATAGGTACAAAGAAGTCAACTATCAAGAAACCATCGATAAAATACGAAATACTTCAGTTGACCGATGACGGAAGGAAGTATAGAAATGTTCAGGGAAATGCAGGAACATAGAAATACAACTCACTTAGGAATGAAATAAACAGGAAGCGCAGGAAGCTAAGGCGAAATGGCTGCATGAAAAATGTGAAGCAATCGAACAAGAAGTGATTGTCGGTAGGATTGTCTCAACACATAGAAAACTGCAAACAACCTTCGGTGAAATTAAAAGTAAGTGTCGTAAATTTAAGAGTACACTGGGAATTCCACTGTTAAATGCAGAGAAGAGAGCGGATAGATGGAAAGAGTACATTGAAGGCTTCTATGGGGGGTGGGGGGGGGGGGGGTGGGGGGGAAATTGTCTGACGACGTGATAGAAGAAGAGACAGCAGTCGATATCGAAGAGACAGGCGATCCAGTATTAGAATTGGAATTTAAAAGAGCTTTGGAAGATCGAATAACGCAGAAGAGATCAGTAACATTCCATCTGAATTTCTAAGACCATTGGGAGAACTGGCAACAAAACGACTTTTCACTTTCGTGTGTAGAATATGTGAGTCTTACGATATACCATTGACTTTCGGAAAAACATCATCCATACAATTCCGAAGATTGCTAGAGCCGACAAGTGATAGAGTTAACGAACAATCAGCTTAGCACCTCAAGCATCCAAGTTGCTGACAAGAATAACATAGGGAAGAATGGAAAAGAAAATTGAGGACGTGTTAGATAACGATCAGTTTTGTTTTAGGAAAGGTAAAGGCACCAGAAAGGCAATGCTGACGTTGTGGTTGATAATGGAAGCACGACTAAAGAAAACTCAAGACACTTCCATATGATTTATCGACCTGGAAAAAGCGTTCGACAATGTAGAATGGGGTAAGATGTTCGAAATTCTGGGAGAAATAGGGTAAACTATCGGGAAAGACGGGTAATATACAACATGTACAAGAGCCAAACGAAACAATAGAAGTGGGGTACCAAGTACGAAGTGCTAGGATTTAAAAGCTTGTACGACAGCGATGTAGTCTATCGCCCCTACTGTTCAATCTATACATCCAAGAAGCAAAGACAGAAATAAAAGAAAGGTTCAAGAGTGAAATTAAAATTCAAGGTGAAAGGATAGCAACGGCAAGATTCGCTAAAAACATTGCTGTGCTAAGTGAAAGTGAAGAAGAATTAGATCTTCTGAATGGAATGAACAATCTGATGAGTACAGAATCGAAGAAACACGAAAGTAATGAGAAGTAGCAGAAATGAGAAGAGCAAGAAACTTAGCATCAGGATTGATTATCACGAAGTTAAGGAATTCTGCTATCACGCAAAATAATTCATGACGACCGGAACAAGAAAGACGTGAAAAGCAGACTATCACTGGCAAAAAATGCAGATTATCACTAGCAAAATGGGCATTCCTGGCCAAGACAACTCTACTAGTATCAAACCTGGGCTGTGGGAAAACTGGAAAAGAAGAAAACCGAAGCATTTGAGATGTGGTGCTACGGAAGATTGTTGAAAATTAGTTCGACTGATACGGTAAGGAATGAGGAGGTTCTTCACAAAATCGTTGAGGAAAGGAATATGTGGAAAATACTGACAACAAGAACGGACCAGGATGGTAGGACACCTGTTGCGGCATCACGGAATAACTTAACAACTCACTTTGTTTTCAGACATGTTCGGGACCCTCCTCTGACTAAAAATTATTGTTGACGTAAATGACACTTCGAATCCTATTACGACTCTTCTCTGAAAAAATAGCCCATTTACCTACGTAAGGTTTTAAAAAACGGATATTTTCCTTGTATCAGTTTTTTGGTGCTACTTTACCCACAAATATCACAATAGCTACAAACCCAAAATTGATAAAATTTACAAGTTTTATAATCACACCACTTCCTAAACCACCCACGTGAAGACATCTACCTGAACTTATGAGACTTTTGTAGCAGCGACAATTAATTGCAGACTCTGAGTGCCGCTTGGAGCAATAATAGTGAGTCAACTGGTACAAAACGCACGGAATGTACTCAATGCAAACTGTTCAACTCTCTTTCCAACCTCTGTAGTTTTTCAATATTTATTCTCTGAAATACAGTACTTCAAATTTGGCCAAAATATTTCAGCGCCCGTCGCCTAAGGGGCTCCTACTCACACAGTAATGGAATTTGTGTAACTCCTTTCTATCGTTTAGCAAATCTGCACACAAACTTTGAACAAAATGTGAGATGGATGAATAGGGAAAATCAAATGGCTCTGAGCACTATGGGACTTAACTTCTGAGGTCATCAGCCCCCTAGAACTTAGGGCTACTTAAACCTAACTAACCTAGGGACATCACACACATCCATGCCAGATGCAGGATTCGAACCTGCGCCTGTAGCGATCGCGCGGTTCCAGACTAAAGCGCCTAGAACCCCTCGGCCATACTGGCCGGCATAATTAATAGGAACCTGCACACCACTTGACATGTAATAACCCTGAGCTAATAAATTAGTCAAATAAGGTGTTAAAAAAATACAGCTTACAACCACAACGGTATACGAGAAACCGCGAGGGGGTAGCAGTGCGGTCTCCCCGTCTCAGATTCGAGTCCTCCCTTGGGCATGGTTGCGTGTATTTGTCCTTAGTGTAAGTCAGTTTAAGTTCGATTAAGTAGTACGTAAGCCTAGGGATCGATGACCCCAGCAGTTTGGTCCCATAGGAACTTACCACAAATTTCCAAACAACCACAACAAAAACAAGTTCATGAAACACAGAAAGTTATGCAGTATCAACCCAGTAAGTGGCCACGAGACGTGCATTTGCGTTTCCCACCGGTTGAGCACGTCGGGTCTGGTTGGTTGAGCAGGATATGACACACGACGCTGCGATTAGCTGGAAGGAGTTCTACTAAGTTGCGTTTGGTTCTCGCCACTCTTGAAATGATGTGATGGGCTCCACGCTGTCTGGTAGCTTTTCATGAGACTGAACTATCCTGGGGACTCATCCAAGCGAGTACTAAATTATTGCTTCCTTGCTGTTTCGGGTGTGGTTGACATTTTAATGGCGGCACCTAAGAAACTCTTTCCACTACAGAAAATGGTTTGCGTTGTGACTCGCTTTCCTATATTCCACGTCCGCTGCTTCCTCTCTGCGGATATCTAGCGGTGCTTTTCCAGCCAGTGTGTTTCAAAAGCGTCCCATATACTTACGGAAATAGTACTGGTCAAAACTACAAAGGAAGTCAAGAACATCTACTCGTTCGGGTATGGGTCTCTGTTTCCCATAACAGTGCGGTTACGATTCGTTGTTATACATCCTTTGTCGTCCATTCTCAAGGAATTACGGACTCGTGCGAACGCATCAGGATAACGTCGTATTTGGATAAATGCGTGGGCCGCACTCTCATGTAACATGTGACTATTATCGATGACTGTGAAATACATCAACGCCTGTCAATTTCCCCGCAGCAAGAAATCTAAGTGGTTGGTCTGATGAACAAGAAGGCCATAGAACTGGACCCCCTAGACCAAACCACTGCTCATTAAAACGTTGGTCTTAGGTATCGCCGCACGAGGCGTTGAAAGTGGTGGTACGCTGTCGTCAAGGAGTACCTCTCTTGGCTTTCTGCAAAGGTAAGGTTTCCCAGTGGCACGCGTAGCTAGTCGCGTAGAAACTGGTGATAAACAGCGCCAGTTAATTTGTCTGATAACGTGTACCTGTCTATGAATCGGACACCCATAATTCCTGTCCACTAAAGCGAACCTTCAAACTGCAACGTAAAAAGAATTAATTGTTTAAAATATAGAAAATGAAAATTTCAGTTCCTTACAAGTGAAGTGACGATAGGCACTACATTTCCTGAAAATATTGGTATGACAATTTTGTACCCGCGCCCCTGTTATTCTCAGATACAGTGGACGTTGGGAGCTGACAGTGCCAAGGTGTAGAATACAGGGCATATTGTTAACTAATTCGGTGACGCACTGCTCTGCTAGGGAAAACAACACAGCAGTAAAAAGAAAGTAGTACACTACTCGCCATTAAAATTGCTACACCTAGATGAAATGCAGATGATAAACGGGTATTCATTGGACAAATATATTATACTAGAACTGACATGTGATTACATTTTCACGCAGCTTGGGTGCATAGATCATGAGAAATCAGTACACAGAACAACCACCTCTGGCCGTAATAACGGCCTTGATACGTCTGGGCATTGAGTCGAACAGAGCTTGGATGGCGTGTACAGGTACAACTGACCATGCAGCTTCAACAAGATACCACAGTTCATCAAAAACAGTGACTGGTATATTGTGACAAGCCAGTTGCTCGGCCACCATTGACCAGACGTTATCAATTGGTGAGAGATCTGGAGAATATTCTGGCCAGGGCAGCAGTCGAACATTTTCTGTATCCAGAAAGGCCCGTACAGGACCTGCAACATGCGGTCGTGCATTATCCTGCTGAATGTAGGGTTTCGCAGGGATCGAATGAAGGGTAGTGACACGGGTCGTAACACATCTGAAATGTAACGTCCACTGTTCAAAGTGCCGTCAATGCGAACAAGAGGTGACCGAGACGTGTAACCAATGGCACCCCATACCATCACGCCGGGTGATACGCCAGTATGGCGATGACGAATACATGCTTCCAATGTGCGTACACCACGATGTCACCAAACACGGATGCGACCATCATGATGCTGTAAACAGAACCTGGATTCATCCGAAAAAATGACGTTTTGCCATTCGTGCACCCAGGTTCGTCGTTGAGTACACCGTCACAGGTGCTCCTGTCTGTGATGCAGCGTCAAGGGTAACCGCAGCCACGGTCTCCGAGCTGATAGTCCATGCTGCTGCAAACGTCGTCGAACTGTTCTTGCAGATGGTTGTTGTCTAGCAAACGTCCCCATCTGTTGACTCAGGGATCGAGGCGTGGCTGCACGATCCGTTACAGCCATGTGGATAAGATGCCTGTCATCTCGACTGCTAGTGATACGAGGCCGTTGGGATCCAGCACGGCGTTCCGTATTACCATCCTGAACCCACCGATTCCATATTCTGCTAACAGTCATTGGATCTCGACCAACGCGAGCAGCAATGTCGCGATACGATAAACCGCAATCGCGACAGGCTACAATCCGACCTCTGTCAAAGTCGGAAACGTGATGGTAGGCATTTCTCCTCCTTACACGAGGCATCACAACAACGTTTCACCAGGCAACGCCAGTCAACTGCTGTTTGTGTATGAGAAATCGGTTGGAAACTTTCCTCACGTCAGCACGTTGTAAGTGTCGCCACTGGCGCCAACCTTGTGTGAATGCTCTGAAAAGCTAATCATTTGCATATCACAGCATCTTCTTCCTGTCGGTTGAATTTCGCGTCTGTAGTACGTCAGCTTCGTGGTGTAGGAAATTTAATGGCCAGTAGTGTATTTTAACGTTCCATCTGAGACAGAGCGACAGACTGGCTGAGATCATTTCGCCGCTGCCTTATTGAAAGGACAGCCACGGCATTGGTCCGAAGAAATTCGGTCACACCACGAAACATCTGCCACACTTGATGGACAACGATATGGACAGCGTTCTTCCCAAATATTCTAAACCTGTACCACAGTTCTGTTTCCTGTATTATCTTCATAAATGATTTATGTGTACCACAATTAATCTTGTGTAACATGACGTTTGCGCTTTTGTAACGATTCAGTCACAGTTAAGCGGCATTTTGTGGACAGGAGTGAATTAGTTGTGTGAGACACACCAGGCACGCGAAGCCGTGTTCGCCTGGAGAAAGCAACAGGACAGCTGCCCGGGCTGTGACGACGGCTCCTCCCTTGGGCAAAGCGGATTCCGTGCGCTTTGGCATCGCGGACAGGGCGCCGATTCCAGGCGGGCAGACTCGATGACGAAAATCGCTGCGTCTGCACAGCCATTACTCTGATGAAGCCGCCGTATCCGCTTAGGACGGTGTTCACCGCGTACGAAGATACCGATTCCCGTTCTCAATCACACACAGCTGCACGCAAATTAGCGTAATGAAAGCAGCGCACATCCCTTCGTAACCCGATTAAGTTTTAAACTCAGTACTCTACGGCACTGGCCTCTTATTTATCCCGCTTCTATCGCGAATCTCTCGTCCAGTGCAAAGCCCCAATCGATTGGGAAAAAAACGCAAGGTGACTTCTTTATATAAAAAAGGTAAAAGAACTGCTCCGCAAAATAACACAACAATAGTCTTAACATCGGTCTGCAGCAGAATTCTTGAACGTTTCTTCAGTCTGAATATAATAAAATAATATAATAAAATTCCTGTCCACAAATCAGCAAGTACTTAGAAAGCACCGCTCGTGCGAAACTCAGCGTGTCCTTTTCTCACACGATATCCTGCGATGTGTGGATCAAGAGCAACAGGCAGAGTCAATGTTCCTAGATTCCCGAAAAGGGTTACCCGGTGCTCCGTTGCAGAGTGTATAGGAAGGCACGAGCATTGGGAATAGGTTTCCAGATATGTGAGTGGCTCGAAGACATCTTAAGGAACAGAACACAGCACGTTGTCTTCTACGGCGAGTGTTCATCAAGGACAAGAGTATCCTCGATGTACGAGGGCTGTTCAATAAAATAATGATCACTATACTATTTTTTTTTACAACATACCTTTACTCATCCTCATTATTTTGATGGTCCTTCTCAAAGCAGTCTCCCATGAATGCGATGCACTTGTCCCACCGATTCTGTCATTCTTCAAGTACATGCTGGAAACCATTTTTTGAAAGGTCCTAGGGAATCCCCTCCGCAGCCTTCACCACTGCTTCTGATGTTTGATAATGCCTCCCAAGAAGGCGTTTCTTCATGGTCGGGAATAGAAAAAAAAGTCACATTGGGCTAAATCCGGACTATAGGCAGGGTGAGGGATGCACTTGACGTTGATTTTTGCAAGATATCCATCAACAACACTGGCAATATGCGGCCGCGCATTATCGTGGTGACGCATCCACCTGCTTCACGGAAATGTGGTCTTTTGCGCCTGATACGTACTTGCAATGTTTTCCAGAACATCCCAGTAGTATTGTCCAGTTACTGATGTGTGTGCAGGTAAAACATGCTGATAAACCATTCCATGAATATCAAAGAATGAGATGACCATAACTTTCCCAGCAGGAGCAACCACTTTTGCTTTTTTGGGGGGTTGGTGATGAATGAGATTTCCACACTGAGCTTTGCTGTTTGCTCTCAGGGTCATAATGATGTAGCCAAGTTTCATTAGCAGTGATTGCATTTGAAAGTAACTCCGGATCTTCCTCTAAAATCAACTTTAACTGCATGCAGATCTACACACAAATGTCCTTTTGTTCGGGAATCAACAGTCTTGGAACCCATCGCACACAAACACGTGTCATGTGTAAATCTTCTGTCACCATCGTGTGGGTGGCAGCCAATGAAATGTTCAGTACTTCAGAAAGTGATCGTAAGGTAATTCGTCGATCCTCTCTCACAATGCAGCAGCAGTGTTGATGTCTTCTTCGCTAAGAGCAGTAACTGGAGCACCGGGTCCACATTCCTTTGAAATAGACTGTTTCCCCTCTTTACACATTTTAAACCACCTCCGAGCTGTGCTGTAGAGACGAACAGACTCTCCATAAGCCTCCTGCACCATTCTATAGGCCTAAGCTGATAATTTGTTGAGACGGAAGCAAAATTTCAAAGCCGCATACTGTTCCTCGCGTGTTACCTCCATTGCAGCGGTAGGCGATACTGAACATGTCTGACCTTGCCTGCCTCTCACAGGCGGGAAGTAGGAGTCCCAGCAATGAAACTACACGTTTGTTACACACTAAGCTAACAGAATATCATAAGATTAAATTTTGGCGCGAGAAATTATGAACACACAAATCATGGTCATTCTTTATTGAACAGCCCGCGTACATCAATGATCTGGCGGACAGGAAGCTGTCGTCGCTGAGTGACTGCAGTAGGATACAAGATGGCTTACACAGAAATTTTAGTCCTTCTGATGAGTGGCACCTGCCTAATATCGTGTAGGGCCCCCGCGAGCAGGCAGAAGTGCCGCAACACGACGTGGCATGGACTCGACCAATGTCTGAAATAGTGCTGGAGGGAATCCTGCAGGGCTGTGCATAAATACGTAAGAGTTCGAGGAGGTGGAGATCTCTTCTGAACAGCACGTGGCAAGACATCCCAGATACGCTCAATAATGTTCATGTCTGGGGAATATGGTGACCAGCGGAAGTGTTTAAAGCTCAGGAAAGTGTTCCTGGAGCCACTCTGTAGCAAATCTGGACGTGTGGGGTGTCTCATTGTCCTGCTGGAATTGCCCAAATCCGTCAGAATGCACAATTAACATGAATGGACGCAGGGGATCAGACAGGATGTTTACGTGCGTGTCACCTGTCAGAGTCGTATCTAGACGTATCAGGGGTCCAATATCACTCCAACTGCACACGCCCCACACCATTACAGAGCGTCCAGCAGCTTGAACAGTCTCCTGCTGACATGCAGTGTCCATGGATTCATGAAGTTGTCTCCATACTCGTACACTTCCATTCGCTCGATACAATTTGAAACGAGATTCGTCTGACCAGGCAACATGTTTCCAGTCATCAACAGTCCAATGTTGGTGTTGACGGGCCCAGGCGAGGCGTAAAGCTTTGTGTCGTGCAGTCATCAAGGGTACACGAGAGGGCCTTCGGCTCCGAAAGCCGATGTCTGTGATGTTTCGTCGAATGGTTCGCGCGCTGATATTTGTTGATGGCCCAGCATTGAAATCTGCAGCAGTTTGCGGAAGGGTTGCACTTCTGTCACGTTGAACGATTCTCTTCAGTCGTCGTTGGTTCTTGCAGGATCTTTTTCCGGCCGCAGCGAATTCGGAGATTTGATGCATATACTATATTTACAGATTTATTTATTCCCATTCAAGAATTCATCTATGGTATAGAAGGAGTTGTCAAGGAGATATGATTTCAATTTATTTTTGAAGCTATTACTGCTGTCTGTCAGACTTTTTTATTTCATCTGGTAATTTGTCAAAAAATTTCATAGCAGCATATTTTACCCCTTCTGTGCCAAAGATAGGTTGAGTAGAGGATAGTGTAAGTCTTTCTTTTTTCTGGTATCATAATCATGAATGTCACTGTTGTATTTAAACTGGTCCATGTTGCTGAGAACAAATTTCATTAGTAAGTAAATGCACTGTGAGGCTCTTGTAAGAATTCCCAATCTTTTAAAAAGATGCCTACAAGAAGTGCGACTATGAATCCCACACATTATTCTAACCACTTTCTTTTGAGCACTGATTACTTTTTGTCTAAGTGTTGAGTTACCCAAAAATACTATTCCGTATGACATCAGAGAGTGAAAGTATGCAGAGCATGTTAGCTTATTAATTTCTATATCCTCAAAATTGGCATTTATTCTGATTGCAAAAGTTGCTAAACCTAGTCGCTTTAGAAGATCCAAAATATGAATTTTCCAATTAAGATTCTCATCTACATGTACACCCAAAAACTGTCTACTGACTTCTGTTGATATGTTATATTTATTGAACGAACTGTACTTTTTGCAGCAGAAAATTAGATGTACTGTGCTTTTTCAAAGTTTAAAGCAAGCCCATTTGCAGAAAACCAATTAATGACTTTTCCAAAGACCTTATTTGTATCATTTTCAATTGGAGTTTCTTTTACTGGATTAATAATGATTTTGTATCATCAGCAGTGTCAGTTTAGCTTCTTGTTTCAGATAAGAAGGGAGGTCGTTCACATATATCAAGAACAGAATGCGGGATGAACCACGTTTCTTGCTACAAGTGACCGATGGTCGTGACTGGATATGCCATTATCAAGGCGTACGACTGTCCGAAATTCGCACCGCACCAGGGACGTAGTTTGGTGGCGACCGTATCGGTCAGCATGCGCTACGTAATATATTCCAAAACGCCGCGCAAAAAAACGGGATTTTATTGGTGATACAAAGGTAGGGTCAACTATTTTGGACAGCCCTTGAGCAAGGGACCATATGTATACCCAACGGAAGGATCAGCATACTCTAACTACCCTACAGTACAGGATCAAAGTTTCAACATTACACACTTCCTGAAGTTTAGGCAAACGGAGCAAAGCGGTTGATTTCTTCTTGCATTAGATGTCGTCTACGCCGGGCCTTAAAGGGCATATGGAGACATAATTTAGTTCATGGTCGGTTCTTGAGAAAACCCGAAAAACATAAGTTTCGGGTACCAAAACCGAGCCAAATTCCAAGACAGCTATGCACATAAAATGGGTGGAATTTCCTACGTTATATTTCTAAGACCACAACTCGAACAACCTTGGCAAATTTCTTGATATCTTTATCCGTTTACGAGATATAGAGGTTCTCAGTTACCCTACATTACCCGTAAAATACACACGCAGTATCCTGTATGAAACGAAGACGTAGTTTATATAAAGTGACGTAACACGGAGAAATATGCTGTAAAGTGTCTCCGTTATCGTCGTAAGGGCTCTGGGAACCCCATGCTTTAGTACTGAATCACGTGTAAAATTTTTCTGCACGTAAAATCCGGTCTGAGATGTAAAATTTGTTTTGCGTTATTTCAATGCCACAGAAGAAAATAGTCAAAATTTTACTGACCCTTACAATTCTATTCATGTGAGTGACCTGCCCTGCTGTAACAGAGAAAAGATGGGAACCTGCAGAAAATGATATCGGAGCGGTAAAAAAAGCGAATATGCTCCTGTTTAAAAGACTGACTGAGAGGTGGGGTACCAGTAGCCTCATTCTATCTTCCTCAGCACCTCTAAATAATTTCCCAAAAATCTTGGCATGCGGTCACATTCGCGCTTTTTATACTGAGAGAGGAGGAGACAGTGGCATTCGGAAAGAGACGGAAAAGTAATAGATACTGGAATATCGTAGATAGTGGTTATGATATAGAAAGAGCGAGGAAGACAATGACAGTGTGAGAGAAAGAGATGGATATAGTGGTTATAGTTGAAAATGAGAGAACAGTGCTAGGAAAAGAGTGAACGAGATAGTTCCAGAGGGGGAGGAATAAAGAGAAAGAGAAAGTAGGAATGCGTGAGGGGCCACTGATGAGAGAGAGAGAGAGAGAGAGAGAGAGAGAGAGAGAGAGAGAGAGAGAGAGAGAGAGTAAATTACAACGAGGAAGAGAGAGATAGTGACAGTGAGCAGAGACAGCAGCAATGGGAAGGAATGAATGAGACAGTAACAGTAACACAGAGCAATAGGAGACAGTGGCAGTTAGCGCAGACAGTAGTAGTAAAAGAATCAGACTGGGGACAGTGACAGAGAGACAGAAAGAGACAATGCGAATTAGTTGGGCGGAATGTTAACAAGAACACAAGTACGTTAGCATGCTAACATTTTTGGGGCAATTTTTGAAGGTGCTGAGGAAGGTACAATGAGGCAGCTGGTACCCTACTTTTCAGTCTTTTAATAAACAGGAGCATATTCACCTGTTTCACTCTCCGATAGGAGCATCTTTCCCCTTGTTGTGTTGTAGGGGAAACTCACCTTCGACTCCATGGGACATGTGATAACTTAAGGCATCAGACAGCTGTGGACTACTTCAAGATCACTACGCACCTCCTGCGTCACTTTAAGCTAGATGTCTTCCACGACCGTATTCGCAAACTGTGAAAGTTTTGTTGATAGCAAAGCGAATTCCGATCAAACCAAGGAAGAGATTCGTCCAGCGTTCTATTTAGAACTAAGTATTACTTGTATTTGGCAGTGAGACGTGGACAATCGATTAAAAAAAAACAACATAGAAAGATAAATACCTGTATACCTTTGCAGTGTGGTTGTGGAGAAGAATGCTTAAAGTGAAACGGACTGACAGACTAACGAGTGAAGTAGACATCTATGAATGAGAGAGATAATGAATCAAGAGCAAATGATGGGAATTAGGAAAAGATCTCGGTTGGGGCTTATATTAAGAAGAATTTGCCTTCAACGAAGGGACATCACAGGAAACACTGCAGGGAAAAGAGGCAGAGGATGAAGAGAAATGGATGACGTTAAAAATACACCAAGTTAGCAGTAAATTAAGAAGCACAATACAGAGAGTTTATACCAAATAAGAGGACGATTCCACCTGTTGAAGTTACACCGCGTACCAATCTTGGTGTTTCACCTTGACTCCAGATGTGGTACCTCAAACCCACTTCAGCTACTGATCTGTAAACGTAAACGCTTCGTGTACTCCGTGTAAACTACTTCTACAATCAATGGTGAGTGGATTGGAAAACTCCGAAAGGCTGTTCCGATTATTTTTTGTTCCGGCAGTGTATTTAAATACCACTCGAAACACAAACGAAACTGCAAAGAGTCAATGGAACAATTTGGCAAACGGCGCCGGAAACAGCAGAGGAACTGTGGAAGGTTGCGCGCCCGGTGGGACAACAGCTGGAGGGGCTACGCACGAGGACACGCAATAACGGCTGGGCCGCGCGCTGCCCGCCGTCTTCCACGCAGCTCCGGAGGCCGGGGACCAGCCAATATAAAGGTCTCGTATCGGCGCACAAACTTCATTACGTCGGCAGGGCCCCGTTACGCAACGAACCTTATAATCAGGCGTTCCACCAGCTCGGCGCGTAATGAAGTTCTGTCACACAAAGTTAAACCTCCCGACTCTCTAAATCACATTCCGCCTCGACCGTGCACTAGTTTTAAAATATTAAATGAGCACGAAATGTAATATTCCCCTTTTCCCGAGCAAGTATCATCAGCGGAGTGTAGGAAATAGACACACACACACACACACACACACACACACACACACACACACAGGCTTATCTCTTTATAATACTTCGAGAATGCGACGACATGTGGACGAAAGGAACGATACTACAATTTCATCGAATTAACGATTCATTGTTTGCGAAACAAGTCTCTGGTCTCAGCTCATACTCAGACGAGAGATATAGATGTCTTAAGGAAATTGGTGTAAAAATAAAAGTGATAAAACATATCTACATCTATACAGGTACTTCGCACACTACCGTACGGTTCGTGGCGGAAGGTACCACTACTAGTCATTTCCTTTCCTGTTCCACTCGCAAATAGAACGAGGCAAAAACGGGTATCTATATGCCACCGTATGAACCCTAATTTCACGTATCTTACCTTCGTGGTCCTTACATACAATGTATGTTGGCGGCAGCAGAATCGTTCTTCAGTCAGCTTCAAACGCCGGTTCTCTAAATTGGGTTTCTCGAAAAGAACGTAACCTTCCCTCCAGGAATTCCCATTTGAGTTCCCGAACCATCTCCGTAACACGTGTTGTTCTAACCTACCGGTAACAAATCTAGCAACCCGCCTCTGAATAGCTTCCATGTCTTCCTTCAATACGATCTGGTATGGATCCCAAACACAAGATCAGTACTCAAGATCAGGTCACACTAGCGTCCTATATGCGGTCTCCTTTACAGGCGAACCGCTCTTTCCTAAAAGTCTCCCAATAAACCTAAGTCGACTATTCGCATTCCGTACCACAATTCTAACATGTTCGTTCCATCTAATGTCGCTTTGCAGCGGTACGTCCAGATATTTAAACGACTTGACTGAGTCAAGCAGTACGCTAGTAATACTGTATCCGAACAATACAGGTTTGTTCTTCCTACTCATCCGCATCAACTTACATTTTTCCACATTTAGGGCTAGATGACATTCATCAAACCAACTGAAAATTTTGAGTCCTCTTCTATCTTCCTACAGTTACTCAATTTCGACACCTTATCGTACACCACGGCATCATCAGCAAACAACAGCAGACTGCTGCCTACCCTGTCTGCAAAATCATTTACGTATACAGAGAACAACAGCAGTCCTGTCACACTTCCCTAGGGCACTGCTGACGACCCCCTTGTCTCTGATGAACACTCGCCGTCGAGGAAAACATTCTGGGTTCTGTTACTTAAGAAGTCCTCTGCCCACTCACATATCTGTGAGCCTATTCCATACGCTCTTTCCTTCGTTTACAGGCTGCATTGGGGTACTGTGTCAGATGCTTTCCGGAAATGTAGAAATATGGCATCTGTCTGTTGCCCTTCACACATAATTCAGACGAAGAAGACAGCGGATTCTATGTCCCTTAGAGAGTACAGTTGGCATAATATTTCTTAGCCTTATAGCGAATAAATGGCGTCGTTCTCCGCGAGTATTCAAACATCTTTGCCTACTTTGCACTTCTTTTCAATGTCACCCTTTTCTGCTTATGTATCAGTGTATCTTAACAATATTTCGCAATAACGTGCTGATGTATACTAATACAGTGATAACACACTCACTCTTGGAAGGATAAGTAGTATGCTGCTTCAAGAGCATAATTAGCAGTTTAAAGTGTCGCTCCCAGCACAATCATTAACTTTGAGTCAGTGATGCGCATGAAACGGCGATTTCAATGCTCGAGAGCCGTCTCGCACGTGCTGTGCGATATCGCACAGTCCTAAGAATTTTCAGCTGAAGAATCACAATGTACAATTACAAATGTGGCGTAAGGGCTTCCAGACAGTCATAATTATGAATTTTTTTACTTTTTCAGTCGATTTCGTTATTTTTTTTATATATTCATAATCTGAATGACAATAAACTTCCATCAGTACCTTTGCTTTTTCAGTGGATAACAAGCAAACACATGAAAGCGTGGCCTAGAACTGAAGGCCAGCAAATACACACATCACTAGTGCGTAATCTGCTGTGATTTAAAACCTGTTGCATCACTTACAGGTTTACTGGATAGTTTCACAAAATACGCTTATTTTCTGTACTTGTGGGACAGCCGAGAAATCTAAAACCAATACAGTATCAAGGAATGATCTTTGAGACAAATGCAAGAAAGAGAAATGTGCCAATTAAGTCCTCTTTCTATTAATTTAGGCCTGGTGGAGAATTCTGCAAAGAGAATGGAGATACGAACAGCAACTGACCTCAAAATCCGTCGTTTTATTACAGCAGATGTAGATTGCAACCATTACCCTGTCATCTTCAGTGCATATAACAACAGGCGACATTGGTTCAAAGTGTCACGTAATAAACAGTATTGGTTACCGTACAGCTTACAGGAGTCTAACATTAAGTACATGTTAGACTCGTGTAAACTCTACAGTAACCAATATTTATTATGTGACACTTTGGACTAACGTCAGCTGTTGTTATATGCACTGAAGATGACTAGTAGCAATTGAAATCTACATCTGCTGTAATAAAACGACGGATTTCGCGATCGATTGCTGTTCTTTTCTCCACTGTCTATATTAAAGGATCGCTGCGCACAGGGGGTTCATATGGATTCCGATTTCATTGAAATTTTGCAAAGGCTCTAAATAAACAGGTCGCACTTTTCAAATATGCATAAGTTGGACCAGTACAAAAATGGTGTTTTACAATGTCACTCAAACTGCACTTTTTCACACTCGCTCCTTGATATTTTCCCCGTAAAACTTGTCTGCTGTCAGCAATGAACAGGCCGAACGCTGCCACCAAGTCACTCTCACCATGGAAAATCGCTGTAAAGGTCGCTCGAAGACTTCAGTGAACAGCGGTTACTATCAGCTTTTGTTTACAGACACACATCACATCTCTCACAAAATAAAAGTTTCCTGATTCCCTTTTACCAAATAAAGCGGCGTTAAACTTCGTAGCGTATTGACATTTATGATTACAGCTTTCATTAATGTTCAATACGTATAGCAGTCCGTTGATGAATATTTTGAAGAAGAAATATGTGGGGTGAAAGGAGAAGAGATTGGTAAAAAAAAATTATATTTAGAAGGTAAGAGGAAGGGTTACAAACTAAATGCCTGAACAAGGTATGGTTGGAATGGGAGCGAGGTGACACTGCTGTCTCTCCCCGTTGCTCTCTCTAGCATACACCAACAATAAATGATTGAGAAATTGGAACATGGCTGGCTTTTGGAGCCGTAACATCCTACCTTAAGGTTCACTTCAGCGTTCAGTTTTAGATCACATTCGTTCATGTGTGACGTCAGTGGAATGAGGCGCACACAACAGACGGCAGATGGCAGTCACAAACAACAAAAGTACGACCATATGGAGGACCAAAGGAGTTTTGTCACCGGATTGAGGCTTTGTTGATAGGGAGGACACAGCGTGTTAGCTTGGATGGACAACTATCCCACAAAAGCCTATTCACAAAGTTTCAAGAATGCGAGGAATCTGAGAATACGGAACAGCTTGTGCTGCCACGCCTAAACGGACTGCCACAGCTTTCGTATCCCAGGTGGCCTGGACGGAAAGAGCTTGCCCCGGCTAGCGCGCGGGATAAACATCGATACGTCATCGAGAGCTCATGTTGTTACTCTGCCCAGCATCAGACCGTGGGAAGGTACGGAGTACTACCGTACTTGCATGGATCCACTGATCTGAATGGATACTGAGGAAAGGTGGCAGAAATCTCAACATAAATAAAATATTTGGAAAATCAAAAGCGACCATGTACCACACTCATTTCGTACCAATCCTAACATACTGTTTAGAAAAAATGGTTCAAATGGCTCTGAGCACTATGGGACTTAACATCTGTGGTCATCAGTCCGCTAGAACTTAGAACTACTTAAACCTAACTAACCTAAGGACATCACACACATCCATGCCCGAGGCAGGATTCGAACCTGCGACCGTAGCGGTCACGCGGTTCCAGACTGAAGCGCCTAGAACCGCACGGCCATACCGGCCGGCTTATTGTCTAGAAACATGAACCCTATTAAACAAAGACCTCAGCACAATTCAGGCAACAGAAATGAGATTCATAAGAAATATGAACCAAACAACTAGAAAGGGCAAAATCAGAAATGAATTGAATAGAAAAGTAGCTGGTATTGAGGTTCCAGTGTCATAAAGAAACACAGGCTTCAGTGGTATAGGCACTTAATTAGAATGAACAGGGAAATACCTGACAAAAGGTATTTCAACCTGAACTTCGTACGAAGGAGACCACGGGGAAGACCAAGAAAACGCTGGATATAGACTGTAAGAACAGATGTGGAGACGAAAGGACACAAATGGGGAGCTGTTCTGAAACAGAGGATATATGATGACTGATGCCAGAAGGAGATTGCGAGCGCTTGTACACCACACTCGGGGAACTTGAGTTGGAAAACGATGATGATGAGCAATTAACACCAACAGACATATTCCGAAATTAGCACAGAACAACGTAGTCTTAACGGAAAATGGCATTCACCTATAACTACACGAGTTTAACTGAGAACATTTCAGAGAGGGTATACTGAACTACGAGAAATACATTTCACCAACAGAAAGGGGATTGCAGACTTCGGTGAACCTCACCGCATGGCCGGCGCTGCTGCTCGCCCGTAGTATCGCGAAATACTCGCACGATCGCCAAACGACCGAAACGGCGATCGAATACGAGCGTCGCTACTAGACTGTGCCCGAAGTAACGAACCGTTAAAACTTTACCGCAGCATCTGGCGGAGCGCACGTAGAGACAAGGCGCGGATGCGGGCGGGCGAGACGGCAGCTGGTAGACCTTCCAAGAAGATACGACATTGCAGTGCCTGAGTTATTCCGATTACGGTGCAAAATTCCTTTGGACGTGCATGCGTGTCCAAAGGAACAGGCACTGCGGCGACTGCAGCCGTTATGAAACAGATTAAATGTATCCGCAATTGCGAATAAGTACAACCATCAGCTGTAGAACGGAATGACGCAGTGAAAATTCGTGCCGGACCGGAGCTAGAACCCGGATATCCCGCTTATCGCGAGCGGTCGCCTTACCATTTGGCTATCCGTGCACGACTCACGGCCAGACCCAAACTTCCGTATGTCGTCAACCCCGTGTCTATGACCCGTATCGGCAGATAAATACGATATTGCAGAGCCTGTGTTATTCTGATTACGATGCGCAGTTCCTTCTAACATGCATGGCTCACGACGTATGGAAGTGAGAGTCTAGTCGTGAGTCGAGCGCGGATAGCCTAATGGTAAGGCGACCGCTCGCGATAAGCGGGAAATCCGGGTTCGAGCCCCGGTCCAGCACGAATTTTCATTGTCGTCATTCCATTCTGCAGCTGATGGTTGTACTTACTCGCAATTGCGAGTACAGTAACTGTCTTCCAACAAGACGTTGCAGAATGTTCAGGGGTTTTGTTAGCTAGAGTGTCTAAGGCTCAAAAATGTAAATCTGGTGCCAACTTGCTGAGAGATCAAGCGGCTAGCTGTCGCATGCTGGACCACAGAACTGGCCGCTTCCTTTTTTCCCCAGAGGTTTCCTAACCTGCCACAGCCTCGGTCGTTGAACGGCGGGCTTTCCTGCATTCGTGCGCACCTCCAGACTGTTTGAACTTTAAGCTTTTTAACGGTCGCCGCCATATTGAAGAGTTTATTAAATTGCTCTCAAAATCACGGCAGCCGAAATCTGCTTACAAATTTCGATTCCTCTGCCGTTCTGTAATTATTTTCACACTTTAATTTGCGGTTTAATTTTTATGTAAGTCAAAGTAACATTGATCCCCAAATTATGGATACAGCAGCGGGTTGATCCTCATCAAACGGTCGCAAAACTGTCGCCTGATTCATTAATTACTTCTCGACTCGTCACGGCACGTGGCGTTCTTGGGAGGGTTTGTAACAAGATGTGTTACAAGCTGTTCTATGTATCGCAACCTTGGTGACTGCGAGAACAAATTTATTTATTGCAGTGCCGTATTTACGCAAACATTCTACCCGCACTCCGTTCCGCGAATGGAACGGTAAGAATGGTACGAAAAGTGGCAATTGATCCAGAACAATAAAAAAGATTCTGAGCACTAAAAAAGTTCCATTACATTTCTGTTACACGATAATTAATATAACTAGCAAGGCTGTCAATTCAACTAAATACTTAGGGATTACACTTAAGAACAACCGTGATACAAAAATAGTTGGGGGGAAGGCGAGCCAAAGAATCCGTTTTATTGTCAGAGCTGGCCGAGCGGTGCTAGGCGCTACAGTATGGAACCGCGCGACCGCTACGGTCGCAGGTTCGAATCCTGCCTCGGGCATGGATGTGTGTGATGTCCTTAGGTTAGTTAGGTTTAAGTAGTTCTACGTTCTAGGGGACTGATGACCACAGATGTTAAGTCCCATAGTGCTCAGAGCCATTTGAACCAAGCCATATTGGCACAGCACCTAGAATGCGCATCAAATCTACTACAGAGTGCGCCTACGCTACGGATGCCCACTCGTTCTGCTCTACCAGTGTGCGGTATACGATCCTTATCAGATAGGACTGACAGAATACACTGGAAAATATCAGAGGAGGGCAGCTCGTACTG